>NW_026991723.1:68114816-68739816 GCF_029215605.1 Mirounga angustirostris | reverse complement strand
ACATGATGGTCTTGAGATTTATCCATGTTGTTCCATATATCCACAGACTCATTTCTTTTTATTGATAGGTAGTATCCCATAGTATGGATATAGCACGTTTTGTTTATCCATCCGCTTTATGTGAGAGTAAACTTGCTGGATCAGATGGTAAGTGTATGCTTAACTTTTAAAGAAATTGCCAAAGTGCTCCCCAGTGAATATGCCATTTTATGTTCCAACCAGTGCTGTATGAGATTTCCAGTTTTTCCACATCCCTGCCAACACTTTGGCACCATCAGTCTTCTTAATTTTAGCCGTTCTCGCGGGTGGGTAGTGCTATCTTACTGTTGTTTTATCTTGCATTTCCCTAATGATGAAGCTTACTGAGCCTCTTTTCATGTGATCATTTGCCATTTGCGTATCCTCACAGGTAAAGTGTCTATTCACATTTTTTTCTCATTCGTAATTGAATTATCTTCTTACTGTAGAGTTGTAAAAGTTCTTTGCAAATATATGCTTCCAATCTGTTGCTTGCCTTTTTGTTTTCTTAATAGTGTCTCCAAAGAGCAAAAATTTGATGACATCTAATTTACTCATTTTTCTTCTTTTATTTTTTTTATTTTATTTTTTTTTAAAGATTTTATTTATTTATTTGAGAGAGAGAGAATGAGAGACAGAGAGCATGAGAGGAAGGAGGGTCAGAGGGAGAAGCAGACTCCCTGCCGAGCAGGGAGCCCGATGTGGGACTCGATCCCGGGACCCCAGGATCATGACCTGAGCCGAAGGCAGTTGCTTAACCAATTGAGCCACCCAGGCGCCCCTTATTTTTCTTCTTTTAATGTCCATAGCTTTTGTATCCTATTTAAGAAAATTTCTCCTAACCCAAGGGAGTTTTTCTACTCTTTTTCCAGAAGTTTTATGGTTTCAGTTCGTAGACTGAGAGGTTAATGATCCATTTTGATTTAATTTTTGTGTTGGGAGTGAATTAAGGGTCAACGATCATTATTTTGTATGTGGATATCCAATTGTTCAAGCACTATTTGTGGAAGAACTATCCTTTCCTTATTACTTTGGTACCTTTGGGTGGAAAAAAAAAAATCAACTGACCACCTAGATGAGGGCTGATTTCTGGAGTTTTTCTTCTGCATCACCAATCCATGCATCTATCCTTCTGCCAATACCACATGCTCTGGAGTACAGTGGCTTTAAGGGAAGTTTTGAAATCAGAAAGGGTGAAGTCCTCCAATTTTGTTCTTTTTCCATACTGTTTAGGCTATTCTAGGTCCTCTGCATTTACACGTTAGGATCAGTTTGTCAACTTTAAAAAAAAAAAAAGATTTTGATAGAGATTCCGTTGGATCTGTAGATCGATTTGGGGAGAATTGCCAATAGTGGGTCCTCTCATCCAGGAATACAGTATATATTCCATTAACTTAGTTCTTTTATTTCTCTCAACAACATTTTGTAATTTTCAGTTTACAGCTTTCACAGTTCCTATGTTAAATTTATCCTTATTTTATTCTTTTTGATGTTATCGTAAATGAAATTAATCAAATTTCATTTTCAGATTTCCATTTCTAGTATGTAGACATGGAATTGATTTTTTGCATATTGACCTTATATCCTGCAACTTTGCTATACTCACTAATATCCTTGCAGCTTTTTTTTTTTAATATATAGATTACTTAGGATTTTCTACATGCAAAGGTCACCTTGTCTGTGAATGCAAGTGGTCTCATTCCTTCCAATTCTTACGCCTTTAATTTCTTGTTCTTGCCTTATGGTTCTTGACATTTTTTTAAAAAGGTTTTATTTATTTGAGAGGCAAAGAGCAGGGCTGGGGGGAGCGGCAGAGGGAGAGGGTGAAACAGGCTCCCCACTGAGCAGGGAGCATGACACGGGGTTCAATCCCAAGACCCCGAGATCATGACCTGAACCGAAAGCAGAGACTTAAGTGACTGAGCCACCCAGGTGCCCAGGTCCTTGACTTTTATTTGGATTATTAGCAAACTTCACGTTAGCTCATTGTACATTGACACCCTTATACTGCTTTCATAAATGCTGAAATCGCCCCAATGAATGACGGTTTTTAACCAGTGTATATCACTGCCTACCAGTCAAAACTTCCATTTCAGCAGCACTGCTATCCTTGTTTATAAAATAGTGTTTGGGGGCGCCTTGGGTGGCTCAGTTGGTTAAGCGTCTGCCTTCAGCTCAGGTCACGATCCCAGGGTCCTGGGATCGAGCCCCACGATGGCTCCCTGCTCAGTGGGGGGTCTGCTTCTCCCTCTGCCCCTCAGCCCCGCTCGTGTTCGCTCTCTCTCATAAATAAATAAATAAAATCTTTTGAAAAATAAAAGAAGTGTTTGGATAGTTATTTTAAAAATTCGAAATACATTTTGTACTCATCATTTAGAAACGAAGAAATAGGAAGTGCTGCCGTCAGTAACAAGCACAAGTCTCATAAACTTAACAACACTTGAAACGACAGGAAAATCGCCACGCAGGCTGGAAGTGGCAATTCTTTAGCCTCAATTAGGTGCTCACTGGACTTACTAAGCTGGTCAACCACGAGAAAGAGTAAAATTAAAGAACATAACATGGCATAGTGAAAATAGAACATCAAAGACCGTATCTAAGATGCAAGGTATAATTAGTGATTTTTAAATATATTTTAGTTCCTTGGGAACCCAACTACCTTTCTGATGGGTACCACAGCTCAATTCGTAAGTAGACTGAGGAACATACCGGGCCACATCAAAGTGTGGGATATACCACGACTTTGTTTGGTCTCACACAACTTCTGAGAAAGATAAAACGATTCCCATTTAGAAACCAGAAAATAGATACAGAAATTTAAGTAACTTGCTAAAGTTGTATAGTAAGCAGTGGAGAGAAGATTTAAACTCTGGTGCTTGGTTCCAGAAGCTCTAAACTGGGGCCCTCTTTTCCAGAGCAACCCACTGGCCTGACAGGTATCCTGAAGCCCCAACCTTCCATGCCTGCTCGGGAAGCCCCCGGTTCCACACGTGAATGGTTCTAACCTTCTCACCAGTGACCCACAGCAACTGTGTAACAACGGGAGAATTTATCTTCCTCGTTTGCTCTCTCCCAAAATACCATCCCAAAGCCTTGAACACTGTAATAACAAGATGTGAGATGGGTGCGTAAATAAGATCCATGTGCACAACTGTAGAAAGCTTGGTTTGAAATGTATGAGTGATTATCCTTTGAGTTTGAGGGCAGAGATGCCCAGGAAGTTTGACTAAGAAAGGCTATGAAAGTTTTTCAGTGAGGTGAACTCAGGCTTTTCTTCTCTGCTTTCATTTTTGGGCAGACACATTAGAAAATGAATGCATTCCCAAGCAGAAAAGTGACCACAAAACCCTTTCACTGTGGATGGGTGATGGAGCTCAGCCTTCTCTCTCTCTCTCTCTCTCTCTCTCTCTCTCTTCCCACCCCGAAGAAAAGGTCTAACCCTTTGGCGCAGATGATTTGGACTCAAGTCTTGATAACTTGGGGTTTGGCAAGGCCAGAAAAGAGGAGGACACAGAGCAAAGAAAAAGGAAACGATCTCATCGTGCCTTAAGTAAACACTCCCTCAATATTTTGGGGTTAATTAGAAAACATTTCAATGGGCTTCTTTTTCAAGAAACAAATACAAATTGTAGTTCCTCTGCACTCTGGGCAATCCACAGAACCAGAAGCAAGCACCTCAATTCCCCCATGTGCCACATAAGCCCTCTGAAGCTGCGCTATAGGATTCTGCCTTCTGATCAGCAGACCTTTGGAAGAGAAGTTTTTTCCACAAACCCTTGATTTTAGGTCTGGTACTGATCTATTCTTTATCAATCCTCCTCCCTAAACAAAACACGTCTTTTACAGCCCTTATAGTGTTTAGACACAAATAGCAAGGCTTTGGAAAATCTCTGTAGTTAGCGAGAATACTGGAAACGACCTACATGGTTGAGGGACAAGGTGGCTGGCCATCAGGACAGGGACCAGCCACTTCGGGCCCTCAGCCTGCCGCCTACTTCCGTAAATAAAGGGTCGCGGAGACACGGCCATGCCCGTTCATTTGTCTTGTCTGTAAGCTGCTTTCTTGCTACAAGGGGCAGAGTTGAGTGGTTACCGTGAGGCCATCTGGCCTGCAAAGCCTAAAACATTGACTCTCTGGTTCTTTACAGAAAAAGTTGGTCAATTTCTGTGACGATACATTTAAAATAACATTTTAAAAAATATTATTTTAACAGGAAAAATATTCCTGTTAGGTTGTTAAGTAAAAAAAAAAATTTTTTTTAAAGGGTGACACGCTAGTTCACGTGTGGTATCACCAGACTTACGTAAAACAAGGGAAAATGGGCAGAGAAGAGAGAACAAACGCTAAGCAGGTGGACCTGGGTGGCAGCATGGGGGGGGTTTTCCTTATCCCCATCTCTGTGTTCCAGTTTTTCTAAAATGACCTCCTTCCTTTGATCGGAAGCGCCCTTGCAACATTCAGCCCGCGGGCCTGCCTCGCCCACCCCGAGCTCTGGCTCCCCGCCAGGCCCGTCCCCACGGGGCTGCCGAAGGGTCGGGGGCAGGGAGACGGGCGGGTACCTTATGCTCGTCCCGAAGGTGGCTGTCCAGTTCCTCCGTGTGCTTGGCTTCGTAGTAGCAGAGCTGGCATTTGTAAGGTTTTAGTTCATTGTGCTTTTCTATGTGCTGCTGGAGGCTCTCGTCACTGGAGCAGGTGAAGGTACACTTATCGCAGCGGAAAACTACTCCCTGCAAGTATCTGGACAGTTTGGAACGGGACACTTCGATGGGGACAACTCGCTCTTCTGCGGAAACAAATTGAATTGGAAAGATGGAAATTTTTACTGATGGTCCGCACGCGCTCTCTTTGGAATACAGGAAGAAACTCAGCCGGTTTTGCCACCTCTCACGGGCCCGTGTCCGAGAACTCACATGCACGCCGCCCCGCCCTCCGTTCCCCAAACGGCATCTTCCTCTGGCCCAGGTAAGTGTTCGAAGGACCACCGGCCCTTGGTGCACTTAATCCCCAGAGTGATCTTTACAGCGAGGTGGGCAGGCTGAAAGGTGCTTGCTCATTCCTGAATGGAGGCGGCCACGGTTTATCCACAGTAATGATAACTGACTATCAGCACCTCCCACTTCCTCACTAGGTGCTAGTTGGGCTGGACCTAGAAGACATCCCTAGTTCCCAAGCACCTGAGTGCCCCAACAATGCACCTTCCTGGCAACCCTCTTAGGCTGGAGGTATTCCTGTTTTCACAGGTCAGTAAAGCAAGGAACGGGGCTCTTAATAACTTTCCAAAGCTCACAGACGTTGTAATTGGCCCTGCTGCGATCTGCATCCCTGCCTGTCACAAAGCAAACCCTTCATGTCCCACTGTTGCCAGTTCCACTCCTGTTTCCCCTTCCGAGAGGTTCTCAAGGAGACGGTTTTCCTTTTCCTGAAACCAAGGGAATCTCTAATAACAAATCTGAAAGCAAAGGACCTGTATGTTTTCATTCCCTGAAACTCCAGCTCTAGTAGAAGCTCACAAATGAAATGGCTGCGGGCAACATTCGGGGGGTGGAGGGAGAGATGGGGGTAGAGGGAGAGATGGGGGTGGCGTGGGAGATAGGGAGGATTTGTGCCTTTTCAGACAATCTGTAATCTGATTGTCACAAGGGAAAAAAATAAGAGAGAGGATTTGGGTGCTTTTCCCATTAACATACCAAATGCTGTAGGGCTGGAAATGCGTGTGCTTGTTTATTTTGCACTCTCTCACCCTTGTGTTTAACTGCTCAAATTAAATTTCACACCAGTCTGCCCAGAGTATCGGCGCACGCGCCAGATATCCATAACTGGGATAAAATTAAAATCTGTGCTATTTATGCAAGGATCAAATATAGCGTGTGTTTTCATGCTGTGTCTGGATTTCGGAAGACTCTGGAAGTTTACAAATGGACGCACACAACATATACTTATATTATTTAGAAACAGCAATGTATTATTAAGTCAAGAAAGCGTGATTTAGTCTCGGAGTCACTGAGTAGCACCGTTTCCAGACATCAGTGTTTTGTGCAATGATGCAGCGCTCCCTGCGAGCCCTCCCTTTGTTGTTGGCCGGGGTTGGCCCCTGGAGAATTCTCCCCACCCAAAGCCATGCTGTAGCCTCAGCCACCCCGTTCTCACGGCAGGGCAGTCCCTGCCGAGGGAGTCCTTGAATACGGCGATTAACTGGCCCGCAAGAAGCTGGCCCGAGGGAGCGTGGAAGGTGATGTCTGCTACATACTCCCCGGAGCTCTAATGCATATGTTATTTTCCCTATACAAAGAGTCAGTCGCTTATTTAGAAATATAAATATTTTTAAACCAAAGTAGAGCAGACAGCTAAGAAACACATGATTATAATGTAATCCACACATTTTCTTAGAATAGCAAATGTTTAACAGTCTTCTAACCATTCAGTTCTATGGTTTGGTGTAATCGGAGGAAAAAAATGCTTTGGCAGAAGCCAGCCAGAGCCTTAAGAAAGCCCATGCTACGCCGTTCAACTCCTCCAGCCCGGGGTTTCTCAACAGTAGCTCTATTTACATTCTGAGGCCAGATAAGGCTTGACTCTGGGGGCTGTACTCTGCACTGTAGGATGTTTATGAAGATCCCTGGCCTCTATCGACCATCTGCCATGGCACCCCGCTTCCCCAGGGGTGACAACCAAAAATGCCTCCAGACAAATGCACCCTGACCCTGGCCGATAACCACTGCTCCACACCAAGTGCCCAGCATTACCCCCACAGCCGTTCTGGGTAAGACACGCGTGCAAGCAGGCGCCCACGGCACAAGACAGGGGAGCAGGCTGAACCCCTGGGACCAGCCCCATGCCTGAGGAGCTCACGGGCTGTGCGGACACGAACTTTTCTGGCACCTTCCCTGAGACTGCACCCCTCCTTTGCTCTGTGTTGGCTCCCACTTTGGATTGTGTCATTTCTGCCTCGTGCACGCTCCGTCTCTGGCCCGTGCTGTGCGCTCTGGGTCTGCTGACCTCCGTGGAGACGGACCACAGCTGGATAACAGTCCCTGGGACAAAGCCTCCAACACCTTGGAGACAGCCATGCAAGCAGCCTCCTGTCTTCACTTCTTCCCGTAAAGAATCACTTCTTTCAGACTGGGGTTGTTTTTTTTTTATAGGCCTCCCTTTCAATTCCTCTACCACCTTGGTTAGTTTTCTTTGCAGTTTCCCATTTCACTATGTGTGTCTAAGTGAATTTTACACAAAGTCAGGAGCACTCAAAATACTCTGGAGTTTAAATAATAATAATTCATGGAAATGACCATGGCGATTTGCCTGGAGCTCACTGTTTCAAGCACTGTTAGGCATTCTACCCTCACGGTTAACTTTTTATTCTCAAAACACTCTGCAAAGTCGGGTTTTATTACCTGTAGTTTACTGGTGTGGAAGCTGAGGACTGGCCTGTTGGACTCGTCCTCAAAGTCACGCCTCTGGTTCAGAACAAAGTTGTGACCTGGGAGCACAGGTCCCCTGCCTGACCTGTGCCAGGGCCCTCCTCCTTCACCCCCGAAAAGAACTCTCTTGGAACATCCGATCTGCACGCTGTTTATTTATGCGCCTTTGATTCCTAATCGTTTAAGAGTACCAAAGAGTACCAAAGCTACAGGAGTGTCTAAGGCAACCATTTCTCTCTGACTTCTTTCGAGTATCTTCTCAATCAGATAAGAGGTAATTTCCTGCTTACTTACTCACTCTGAAACATCAGACTTCTTCCCATTTCCAAACGAAGACATCACCAACATTCCCAGTCTCTGGGCTATGTGGATTTTGACTAAGATCTTCATTTTAGGGAAAAAAAGTTAATTTTTCTCCTTTCTAAACACATGGCTAACACGACCAAGATAAAAAAAAAAAACAAGAGAGACTTGGAAAGGTGGGCAAATCACTGACAGGGTTTTCTGAATGAGGTTATTCATTATTGAGGCAAGTCAAGGACATAAAGTTAGAGACTGGAATGTTTCCAGGTATGGATGGAGCCCTGTCTTGGCTACAGAAGCCCAGGGCTCAGGACTTTTTTTCTCTATGGAGGCAGCGACAACTGTGGGTCTTTCTTGACTTCACACCTCTCAAAATTACCTTGGGTAAGAAATCAAGGCTTGAATCACACTCATTGTGACTCAGCTTCCAGAGCTGGCTGCAAAAATATTATGACTTCACCAGTTTGACTACAAGATAGATTGTGTCTCTCATCTCTTCCTACTCAAAAGCCGCTTGGTGCTGCAGCTGGACATGAAACCCAGGGGGAAAGCCCCGCGGAAGCCTGTGGGAACTGAGGTGCTAGAGAGCCTAGAAGGGCGTGCTGTCGAACTCCCGAGGTGCTCAGTGGAAAAATCTGCCAAACTGCAACTACCGGGAGGGCGGAGGGTCACTTCTGCTCAAAACAGAGAAAAACCACATCACTGTGGAGTCCAGAGTCACCAAGTAAAAATTCTTCCTGAAAGGCAGACCACAACACACTTGGGTTTCCTCCCCGCAACGTGCCAAGTCTGAACGAAGTAGGGAGAGGTCTGGAAGTCATTCACGCCAACAAACTCCGTAGGCAAATGATCCTGCTCCAGGCCTGAGACCCTCTTTGGGCCAAACCAAAGCCCCACCCGTTACTCTCGGCCAAATGAGTGACAAAAGCTAAGAACTAGAAAGCCATTAAGAAGATAACAGTAGTTCCTAAAGAACAACTATTCTAAAATATGACCATAAACAGGCACACATAAACGTAAGGACAACAGCTCCTGGTAAGACGTTATTAATCCTAATGCTAGCCAGGCTGCCACCATCAAGCCAGAGAAAGCTGAGCACCAAAGAACCACACCTCTCATTCTAACCGGCAAAAGTATTTGGTGGGGATGGAAGGGAATGTGTAATTTCACTGAATAAAATGAAAGACTGGCAATCGCACTGCAGCTTTTTTTTTTTTCCATAAGAAAAACGATACCCATCAGGTAAATTAAGGGAGATTAGTTTTGTTCCCAAAAGATGCCCACCAGCAGGATTCAGTTAAATTCAGTGTTTGCCCATGTATTGGGGTTATGGGCTGGGAAGCAGAAGCTTTAAGTTAATATGCCAACTGGAGACCAGAATCGGGGATTACACAGTTCCAGAATTATAAATAGAAATATCTGGCAAAACTGTGTTTCATCCCTGTAATTCAATCTGTACCCAATTTTCCAGGTGCACGACAGGTGTGTAAGGTACATACAGGCAAAGCTGTCTGTGCACGAGGCATCATGCTTCCAATGATGATGATAAACTGACAAACTCAGTGGAAATGTACTCATGAAACTATTCCCTGTTCACGGTCTCC
The DNA here is from genome assembly GCF_029215605.1 of Mirounga angustirostris. Taxonomy (NCBI): domain Eukaryota; kingdom Metazoa; phylum Chordata; class Mammalia; order Carnivora; family Phocidae; genus Mirounga; species Mirounga angustirostris. The sequence goes on along the minus strand of NW_026991723.1, from coordinate 68,730,472 downwards.
CTTCCTATCAAGTTCAAGTTCCTTCAGTGCACAGATCTTGCCTGACTCTTCATGGCTGTACCCCTAGAGCTTAAAACAATGCTAGCATTATAGTGAATGTTCAATAAATATTTGTTGCATTGAACGAAAACCCACCAAAAGTCCTACCTCCAAACTTCTCCAGCAAACAAAAATCTCAGGGCCTAATTTTTCCCTTTCCAAACTGGTCCAATCATGGCCAATCTCACCAAATGTTGATCTGACCTAAGTTTCTCAAAGAATTGGGTCTACCAATCCTTGGCTTCAATCTTTGCTAAGTTGGTATTCAGCAGGTACCCTGGTTTCCCATCTGCCTACTGAGTAAAGTTCGAACTCCTACACTGGTATCCAAGCCCTACCTAATTTGGCCAGAACACACCTTACCAGCCTTGTCCCCTGTTCCCTTCAGCCCCCCTCAGAACACCTGAATACACTGTCAACACATCTTGCTCCCACCTACCTGACTGATTTAAATTTTTCCTCCCCCCCATGTAGGGGGTCCAATAGTGTCCCCCAGAAATTTATGTGCACCTAGAACCTCAAAATGGAACCTTATTGGGACATAAGGTCTTTGCAGATTTAACTAGTCAGGATGAGGTCACAGTTTGGGGTGGGCCCTAAATTCAATGAGTAGTGTTCTTAGAAGAAGAGGAGAGGACACGGAGAAGACACACACAGGGAAGACGGCCATGTGTGGACAGATGCAGAGACCGGAATGACGCAGCTCCAGGGCCAGGATGTCAGGAACCACCAGAAGCAAGGGAGGGCCACGGAAGGATTCTTGTCTAGCGCCTTCAGAAGGAGCACGGCCCTGCTGTCACCTTGCTATCAGACTTCTAGGCCCCAGAGCAGTGACAGTACATTGTTGTTTCAAGCTACCCAGCTAACTAATATACCCCACCTTCAATCATCTTTGCCTGCTGAAATGTCATCCTGGCTCAGTTTGAAAGCCACGCCCCCCCCACCTTTCTCTACCCCAAACACAAATACACCTGCCGCCGTGAAACTCCTAGATACCCATCACTCGCTACCTTACGGAGACTCACGCACGTGCTTCATCTCCTTGAGGAGGGCAGGTCCTGGGTCTTCTACATACTTCATCTTGCCCAAGAACCCAGCACAGTGCGGCACAAGCAAGTAATGAATGCTTGCTGCAGGCATGGACGCACAGTATGCTCTTTTGCCACAACCCACATAAACCCATGACCATTTCTCATTCAGATTTCCCATGAGTGAAATGAATTCTCCTCCCTTTCCTCCCTATTTAAATATATCGTTCTGTTGGGATAAAAAGCGAAGGCAACTATTCTTGCCAGCAGTCTCTCAGTCTCAGGGCCGGTTCAGAAGTTCTTCTTCTTCCCTTTCATCCCAAGTATTTTAATTACCCAAGGCCTCAGAAAGCTCTCTTACTGCAGGCCCCAGAGACCAATGATGTTTACTCATCCGCAGAGCAAGGAGAGCCCAGGTGCAGGAAGAGTCACGTCTTGTTACTTTGAGATCAGCCCCGGCTCGAAATTGCAAGGCAGACACCCAGCCCTGTCTCCTGACTTGTCAAGACCAGCTTCCCACTGAGATGCCATTTTGGGTTGAGATGGACACCAAAGCCAGGCCAGGACGCAGATGGCAGACATGGCTGTCCTGAGACACCCTGCCATCTGCGGTTCCGTGGCCCTCAGCTCTGACCTCCAGCCCCACAGGTGATTCCGTCCTCAGACGCAGCTGCCACACCACGAGAACACTCAACACGGTGACATCAGCCACCCTCCCAGGGGAGAGACAGTGATGCCTGGTGGCTACAGGCATGGGCTGTGGGGCAGACAAGCCTGGGTTCAGACCCAGCTGGGTCACTTACTGGTCATTTGGACCTTGGGTCACACTCAGTCTCTCTGAACCTTTTACCCTTGTTCTCGGGGGATAACAGTAATACCCACACCATACAGGGTTTTGTGAGAGTTCCATAAAATGACATATTGGACTCACTTAGTACAGCACCTGTCCTCGTCAACACTCAGTGACAGTAATTTGTTGTTGTTAATGTTGTCATTATTACTGCCGATCCTCAAACATCCCTTCGTTCCAGATCGTGCACTTTCCAACCCCGGTAAGGACGATATTTAGATGGCTCGTTTAACATAAATGACCTCTACAAATACACAGCAGAGACTGTAAGTAACCGGTGACGGGCAGTATGATGGATGGGTCACGGGATCAGAGGCCCAGAGTTGACTCACTCACAGCACTGTGAGCACTCGGGCCAGTCTGGTTCCGCTGGCCAGCTCTCATCGTCCCTGTGGGCCTTCCCACTGCATTTGTGGTGGGCATAATACACACTGGATCGCACACGGTCCCCTCTTCGGAGACCCCACTGGAACAATTCCTCTCAGGTTTCGGTGTCTAGGATTCCTGAAAATCTCCTGAATGCAATTTCAAAAGTCTAACGAACACTTGAAATCCAACGGATTCTGTTTTCTTCTGTCCCCTGGGAGGCCGGGATCTCAGGGCCAGACCCACAGCCCGCGGCTTCCAGGTGCACAGCACCCCACGGCGTTCACTGGACACCAACTTCTTGGTGAACGTCTCTGTACCTCCAGGGCACCTGCAACTGGTTTCTCCTTATTCTGCATTTGCCCCAATTTCCCATTTGTTTTAATCCTACGGTTCTGCACAAATATCTTTAAGATAGCTTAAATCCTTTGTGAGATGACCACAAAATAACTACACCAAATCAAAGAAAAAGCAGTTTTTCTCAGTTTCACGTTTCATGCACGTGAAGTAGGAACACAGGTAGCAATCCTAGCCCTTAGGAGGTTGTTGGATAGGAGTGACTTCGTGTCAAGTGTAGCACTCCAAGGGCCTTTCTCAGCTTTAGCTTTACTCTTTCTCTGTGTCCCCATCCCCTTCCTGAAGCCTCAGCTCAGGGAAGGAAAATCATTGAGCGCATGAGACACTGAAGCTCTGAGCCCACCAGGCAGCAACAGGGGAAGCCGGAGGGCATCGACCACAGAAGTGAGGTCTCTCATCGTTTCTGTCTGCTCAGCGGCAACACTGCTCATGGCCCCTCCCCACCCTGTGAGGGGGGCACAGAGCCACCTCCACACAGGGGCTGGGGGACCAGAAGCCAGGTGACTGAGGTGAAACACTGGGTGGCACCACTCTGGCCACGAATTCCTGCCTCCATGTTCCGATGCTGCTTCTCTCAGCTCGCAGGCGGATGTCCCAGCCAGCAGCGACCTCACGTCTCCTCAGGGCGGCCTGGGGAGGAAGGAAATCTGAGGGCGCTAAGCGGGGCCTTCCACGGGGTGTGCAGCAGAGATGGGCAAATTGTCACAAAATGCAACGGCCCGAGGCTGTGGCACTGGGGACATGCTGGAAACTTTTGAAAATGCTCCAAAACTATCCAGCATGTCAGGGTGAGTGACCTCTCTCAGCAAGACAGCAGAAGACACACTCACTGTTTCTGAGGCCCACGTGGCAAAGACGGAAAAGCCTCCTAGGGTTAGAGGCCAAGGGAGGAAGACAGGAACGAAGAGGGGGACGAGGAGGGAGGGAAGGCACGAAGGAAAGATGAAAGATCAGTGGACGGAAACAGCACGAGAGACTGGCAACCAGGATTCTGGTCATCCTTTTTCCATCTACCTCTGGCCCGAATCTTCTTTGGACAAAGTTTTTACATAAACATATTTTTCCTTCCAATGCAGCGGAAGCCTGTCGTTTAACAGTGTTTTAATTGGCCAAGAGTAAACTCAACTGAAAGAAAAACCAAAGAGGACTTGAAAGAACCATCCCTGTTTATCAACAGGAAGCCACATGTACATGACACGCAGTGTGCATCCACCAGGGAACGCACCAGACCAGCTACTTGGCGCATTGTTTCATAGGCTCATGTCCTCTCTTCTTACAGATGGGAGAGCAGGTCAACACAGGAGGCTTTAAAACCAGAACTTAAATCTGAAACCTCTGGGATGTCTAATACCTATTGGACCACTTTTATTTTTAAGAATTTTTCTCTCTCCAACCATTTCATGGGAAACTCCACGCTCTGCTTTGGAAATCATCATTTTGGTCTCCCTCCAACGAATTGCTTGCAATCAGATAGCTCCTGACATTTTATGATGAGTCCTCACCCGCCCGTTCTGTGTCTCATTCGCTCCTTCCTTAGCAAGGCGGTGAGGGCAGAGGAATCAGAATGTGAAAATCCCTCACGCTGGGAAGCCCCAGAGAAGTGTTCACTGCTAAACCCATCACCTTTGCCTCCCTCCACGTGGAGCACATCTTGCGGCAGGAAGGGGTTTTTATCGTGGGCTGTCATCACTGTGGTCATTCACTGTGATTTCCTGCCTGGACAGAAGCTGAGGAACCAGGGACCAGGGCAAAGTGGCCACTTCGAGGGGGGAGTCCTTGAAATGCCACCCGCAGCCCTCTGCCCCAAGAAAACCACATTTAGGAAGGTTACCTCGGTGCAGCACGATGTGGTCAATCATGTTGCGTTTGTATTTGGTGTGATAGAGGCAGAGAGGACAGCGAAGATCTTTGGGGCCCTCCTCGGGAACCGCCGAATGCCCGGCTTCCACGTGCATAGTAAAAGCAGATCTGGGAGAGAGGTGGGGGAGAGAGGTGATGAGTGTGACAAGGGATCATGTCGCTCACACATCCCCTGCGGGCTACCTCACTACGGGGCTTCTGTGTGTGACGCCCCTGCAGGAGGGCCCAAAGCACAGTTGTTCATCATGTTTGCTGACCACAAGCTCCTTGGTCACTCATCCACTAACTGGACTTTGTCATGCAGTGCTAACTTCCTCTTTGAAAATTTCTGCCACTTGGCTGGGGTCAGGGCTTACTCTGAAAAGAAATGGACTTCCCCAAACACTTTATTCTTGAAGATGAGAAGCTGCCTATTAAAAGCATAAAGCCAAAATCCCCACGAGAACCTCTTTCTCATTGTGCTTGGAAGGAGAGGGACTGGAGTCAGGTTCATTTCCCAGCTGCCTATGGGACTCTGAGGGCAAGTTGGCTGGGACGTCATGGCGGCCGACGATCAGGTAAACTAAACTCAAAGCTGTTGTACCAGCTTGAAGGAGGAAAGCGATTATTGTTTCTACCCCTCCATCCTTTTCAAAACTTCATCATTTACAAAGCCTTCAGTGTCTCATAAAAATGGATGAAACCAAGAGTCTAATAGGCAAGGTCCCCTTCTTATTAACTCAAGTGCTTCTCTCTGGGGAGACATGTACACCTGTCAGTGGGCCCTTGTTATCTGGGTCTTCAGCCTCTTCTCAGTTCTAAGGTCACATACGTATTTATCTGAGAAACAACTGAACCAAATTAGTATTAATAGTCAGAGAAGTAACACATTTCCCATCGAATCCCAGCAACTAAGGTGTGGGTGGAAAAGAACCTTGTTCTTCTTCCGATTGTTTTCTGTTGGCCATGAAGCCTACTTTTGCCAGCCTGGCTGCGTGGAGTCTGTCTTGAAGTACTAGAGTGGCCTAAGGCTCAGGGCCTAACAGCAACAGGAAGAGATAATGATAGCTTTACACCTGTAATAGAGCCATCTAATATTATATTATTATAATAGCTTTCAATGATACTGTAATACTAATTAGTACTTCCTTTGCGCCAGGCACTATTCTGAGCACTCTAGATATATTGGTTCATTTACTCCTCCTCAGAGTCCTTTAAGTGAGGTAGTATTACTACCTTTATTTTGCAGATAAGGACCAGGAGACACAGAGAAGCTTAGGGACTTGTCCAAAGTCACACAGCCAGTTCGTGACAAAGCTGGGATTCAAACCCAGGTAGTCAGACTCCACACTCTGCACTCATAACCACCGACCTAAACAGCATTGCACAGGATGAGATTAAATCACAAGAGTCTAGAGCACATGATAGGAAGCACTCTGTTCTTTGAGCTCACAGATTCTGTTATACACAGGAGCAGAGGTGGCTTTGGATTATCTTTTTCTGGATTGGAACAATCTCTCTACAATTGTTCAGTTCTAGTCTTCACAGTGCTGGAGTCTTGATTCTCTGGGTGTCTCTCAACAATATGATCTTAAGAAATAGGAATTTTCTATAAGGGTAGCAGGGAAATCACAATTGCTGGATGTTCTCTCTTGGCTTTGACTTCGCTTTCAAAAACACAGATTTTTTTTTCCCCCAAAGACAAATTCAAAAAGGGAGGATAGTCTTTCGAAGGGAAAAAAACCACTCATTGCTTCATGCACTGGGCCCAAGAAATCCCTTACCACGCTCTCACACTCCTTGGCTGCCCATTCGCTCTGACGTTTAAACTCGTTTGTTCTGACAGAGCGAGCGCTTCGCCCCCAAGCCCCCTTCCACAAACCCCAAAGCAGTCTTCTGGAACTAGCCTCCTTTTGTGAAGACTGGACCCCATCCCTGCAGGATCCCGCGGGCAGGGCCTTCCCTGCGCTCCCGGTAGGAAAGCACGGGGAAGCGTGAGGTGAGGGGTGGGGCAGGCACAGCCACTTTGTTTCTCCAGGCTGTTCTTCATGCCACTTACTTAAAGCCTGTGTAAAAGGAGCAGTCTTTGCACTTGAAGAGCTTCTTCCCGCCATGCTTGTCCCTGTAATGGCGTCTGATGCTCTGGATGTAGCCAGAGGAGAATTCACAGAATTCGCAGTGCAGAACAGCCTCGGTTTTCTGCTCGGCACCCCCGGCGGCCCCGGAGAGGGGCACGGGGCTGACTCGGCTGTTGTTCCTCGCCAGCGCGGCCGACTGATAGTGGTTCAACTGCTGCTGAACATCTGGAGGTTCTGAGTAGGAGGAGTCTGCGGACAGACGGGGACAAGGACACCGGACACAGAGAACCACAGTGGAGCTTTGACCCCTGAAAACCCCCCGACATTAGTCTGGAGTAGTTGTTTTTCTTTTCCCTACAGATGATGACTACGATCCACCTTTCATCTTCATTTACATCCTACCACACAGATCTGGGGAAGGGCAGGTGGGAAGGAAGTGTCGCTTCTTTTCATCTGACGTTGAGGGCTCGTGGCATTTAAAACTAAAACGCTGAGGTGAAAGGTTTCAAAGTGAAGGAAGAAAGAAAGTCAACTGTTGTCTAGAGGAAACGGCTGCCACAGAGTACCCACCCGTCCCTGTAGGTGAGATAAATGAACGCACAGAAAGCACACAGGCACCGATGTGAGAAAGGAAAGCAGATGATGTCATATCTCCTCCTCTGCAGCCCAGAATTATTCAAGCCAATCCCCCGCCCCCCAGAAAGAAGGTCTTTAACAGAAATGCTCGAACACATGGCACTCACAAATACAAAAATGTTTTATGTCTTCACAGTCAAGTGATTTAAAATTTAAAATATAAAGATCTAATAGTGTTCTCCTGGAATGGATGTTTAAAGCTTAGTCAGCATTAAGATGGAGATTTATTCATAAATCCCATTAAAATGAAATTCCAAATAAGTTTCCCTAAAAGGTATTTTAAAGTTTGCAATTCGGAGGAAAATGTCGGAAATGACAGCCATAAATCTTAACCCTGAGAAGCTTCAGTGGAGAAATGTGGTGGAGAAATGTGATCTAGATGGGAGGGGGGGAAATCTCGGTTTCTTAAAAAATCAGAGAGAGGGAGAAAGAAAGATCTTGACCCTTTTCCAAACATGCTGCTTTGAATGTTGAGGCTACGCTTTCGGCAACATTGTCCTGCACAACCCAGAGCTGCCTAGGAATGACGCACATGAAGTCTTTGAATACCCCACAGATGAATTTCAGTGTAACTTTCCTTGAAAACAAAGGGCTCTTTTTTTTTAAGCCTTTCAAAAAGCAAGGTGGGAAAGGGGATAGAAACTGTACCAGCCTCCTGATTTGATGGACACTTAATTTTCCAAAGCACGATTCCCCGAGGCAGGACACGGAGGAATTCTGTAAAACCCGTATTTGATGAAACCAGGACCATCCATCCCGTTGGCCTCTTTGAGAAGAAAAACAAAAACAGAGCAGCCTCCCTTATTGTGAGGCCACCTCCTGTCTTCAAAATACTAAAATACCTTCCCTTCTTGTTCTCCTCCTCCCCCTCTTCAATTTGTATTCCTCAAGATGGAGAAAAAACCCCTTTGGAAATTGTAAACAAACCTGCCACACACACAAAAATAAAAGAAAAGGAAACTTGAACAATACCTCCAAGCCTCCATGAGTTCATTACCAGGTGTAAACTGAAGACAAAGGAAGAAAGGAATGACACAACCGAATTCATTTTACTCAAGTCTTTTATCTCTGGTTTCTTTATTCCTCAATCCTAGCTGATGAACCCACTCAGGATCACAATAATGCAATTGTCAACTTCTCATTCTTCCTTTCAATAGCAGGTTTGTTTACCATTGCATGGATTGTTCAAGATGTTTTCTGTTTAAGCTCTCAAGACTAGTTTCTGCTTAAAACACACACACGAGGAAGCACAAAACACACTCCGCCTCTCTTGTTAACATGGGCCTGAGCGGCGGGTCGGGCACTGCCCCATCAGCACCCTGACAAGCCCCTGTCCTCTTGTTCGCTCTTCACTCTACAGGATCGAAATCCTGGGACCAACAAGGCCAAGACGGGGTCCCGCTGCCTGTGAGCTCTCGGCCGCCCACAAATCTACCCAGAGACCAAAATGAACATCCCAAGGAATAGTCCATTTCTCAGAAAGCAGCTCCCTCCAAGACCCAGCACCCAAGTCAGCGAGTCCTGCAGGCTAGCATGGAGGCTGGCTGTCACCTCAGACACAGGCCCCCGACAGCTTCGACCCCTTTACAGCAAAACCTGCAAAGAATTCCGTTGTTCCGACTCAGATCATAAGCCAGGTGAATTCATCTTCCCCTAACTTCCACCCACCCCAACTTCACACCTGCACTAATCTCTTAGGGAGACTCCCTCCAAGGGAAGGGAGTCTCCTTTGATTTAACACATTTTTCTTATCTCTAGGGTCTATTGCATTTCATTCCATCCATCCCAAAAAACGAATTCTAAATTTTAACTTCGGTATATATATGTTACATGAAACTTGAAGAAACAGAAATGCAAGAAGTGGTGAGGGAAAGCCTTCCAAGAAAGAGAGGCTCAGCGCCCTTCCCTCGTAAATGGCAATGCAAAAGGGACAGCTGTATGTACCGTGTTATGAATTCCCCCCCTTTTTTTTTCCTGGTTAAAATCCGATGGACAGGTTTATTTACGAAAATGGGCAAATCCCACCGCTTACGGTACATTGGTAATAATGCCCAGCTCACAACTGTTTGGGTCTTCTTAGAGCTTTACTTTTTTCTCTGGTGCCAAGACACACTATGTCTCTCATTCTCTCTCACTTGGGAGTTTGTGAATAATGTACAATTTTAGCACTTTGGGCACTAAAGTGACAAAGACGTGAGCGTGTATGATTCCACCGATCTTAAAAAAGCCCACTTGCTAAGCTACAGAACATTCTAGCTTGTTCACGAGGCACAGCCTGAGGAACAGGAAGAGGGTCGTTTTTGTGCCCAGGTTAGAAAGGCAAACAGATTGTTAGTGGTGAAGGACACGCACGGAGGTTAAAAATCATCATTAAGGCTATTTTCTTCATTCCGAGCTTACAGAAAGTGAAAAAAACTCTGTGCTTTCAACAGCCGGGCTTGCGGTCACTGAGAAATACAGCAGCGGAAGCACAGGGGTGTGAATTCAGGGGAGAAACTGAACCCGAGGTGCTCACCCAGGTCACATCTTTATCACCTGGATGGCCAGTAATCCTTAAAGAGGAACCATGAGCAGAGACCAGGCTGGTCCCTACGTTCCTAACCCAACCCTGAGACATGCCTGCTGTCTAGAGGTTTAATTCTCTGACCTGTGACTATATTCACGTGCAAAGTTTTAGAAATTACGTTATCAGGTACAGTTATAGTTGTAAGATAAATCTAAGTCACGGGTAGCTATCCACTTCGTCAACGGTCTATAAAAATAATTATATTTTGTAAAATCAGGATCAAAATAGAATTTTAGCATGGACGGTCATGGTGCTTATAGAAATGGGTTTGGAATTTATTGAACTGCCAGCAATTAATTCTCACAACTATGGTGTGCCGTGTAGGTTCTCATCACAATCTTACCCATGAGGTAGTTGAGGCAGTTGGTCATACGGATAGTAAGAGGCAGAGGTTGGGTTTGAACAAAGATTCGTCTGACTCTAAAATCTGAATTTTGCCCATCAGGTATCTATTGTCCATCAACAATAAATATTTAGCAGAGAGGAGAGAGAAAAGGTGACAGAAAAATTGAAATAACATTAGAATAGATAGAAATGGAAACAGGACAGATAGGGAGTAACAGTGAACGGGATGTGAAAGAAAACACTAAAATAAGCCTTTCAGAACACGTGGGGGAAAAATACAGCAAGGTTCGTGGGAAAGAAAAAGAATATCCAAAATTGCAAGATGCTTTATAAAAATGAAAACACGGGATCACATAGGAGACAAGTCCACAAGCAGGCTGTGCAGGAGAACACAGCAGATGCCCAGCATCGGAAACCCGCCGGCCCGTGCTTTCATAGACGCCTGATAAACTGCCCTCAAGTAATACTGCTCTGAAATTCCTCGGGTGGAATCTGGCTGGGAAAAGAAAGGTACACGGACGGGAGGCGGATGCTTTCCGGTGGCTCTTGGACAGGTGTTCAAACCAGGGAAAGGGCTGGGTTCCGGGTGAAACCTCCCAGGCCTCTCACTTAGCCATGTTCCCAGAGGAGTTCTTCTTGCTATAGTCCATCTCCCAGAATGCCAGCCAAACCCAGGTGACTATCAGTTCTAGGGGTTTTTTTCCTTCTTCTTTCTCTAAAAATTAGCCAGCACAGAAACAATCACAAGAAACTGGATTTTATAAAGGCAAATGACAAACAAGTGAACTCTGGGAACACAATAAGCATGATAGAATGAAGTGTTCTTGAATATTCTGAGGCTACAAACATGTAGTTAACACCCTCTTAGTGCCAGGCTATGTGCGGGCTCTAGGGAGTGAAAGTCCAAGAAGACACCAGGGGTACGTTCTCAGAGCTGGGGTCTAGCAGGGGGGCGAGCAGAGCTGTTGTGACAACACAGGCCTTCTCCACGTCTGGCAAACTTACTCCACTGATTGAAGGAATACAAGAGGCAAGGAGAACAAATGAACAGTAGCAGGAGAATTTAACTATTGGAGGATTAAGGGAGATACAGGAAGAGTAAGAATCAATTGGGCAGTAAATTGTGGGCGCTGCAGAGGACAGCCCCCTTATGCACTGAGTGATCCAAAAAGGGAGCTGTACAGGAAGATCAATTCTCAATTTTCTACAGCTCCACAGAGAGGATGTGAGTGAAGGTACAAACGTAGCAGAAGGATCTTGGCACCAACAACCACACTTAATTCTATTTGAGCTAGATGTTCATGCAGACTTGGGGAGGCAGGCTCTTTGGTCGGCGCGAACCAAGTACCAGGAGAAAATAAAAGACAAAGGATCTTAGGGAAGCAAATCAGGGGTGCCCAGGAGGGCAAATGCTTCAGTTATATCCATTTGTTCAGCAAATATTTACTGAGTATCTAAGTCAACAGGAGAGTCAGTTCTGGGGCATAGGATTTGGTTCCTGTCCTCAAGCAGCTGTCTCAGATGGACACGTAAATAACTGATTGTGATAAATGCAAAGAAATAAACGTCCTGATAGAGGCATCCCTAAAGAGCTAGTGGAGAAGAAGCAAAATCAGTACGTGGTGACTGAGGAAATGTTGGAAGAAGAGAGACGGAGGAGAACGTCAAGAGAAACTTGAGTGCCCACTAATAACTAGCATTAGTGTGTTCATTAATGAAGTCAACACTAGACACGAAGATGCTGGAACGTTCAATTCACCACACTTCCACCTTAAGTCGTAAATAGAAATGAAATAACTCCATTCTTATCACAATGAGAAAAAGTCACCTAATTCCAACAGGGAAAAGGAATGAAGATCGGAGGATGAGTGTGAACAGAAAAATATGTATACCAGAAAGTGGGGTAGACTGCATTAGGGAGAATTTAAAATCTTCTAAAATAGCATAGAAAGTTCAAAATAATGCCTAAATTGTAGTTTTCTTTAGAAAAGCGGGTGATTTAGCAACTCAAGTTTGGTAGCAGAAGGAACCAGAAACAGAATATTACCTGTGGATAATTTAACCGCAACAACTGTAAATATCCAAAGTATGGGGGGTGGTGAGGGTGGGACCCCCGAAATGCTGTAAATACAGCCCATTATTTCCCGTCAAGAAATCATAGAAAACTGGAGAAGGGCACATTAACAATATCAAGAGAGCACTTAAAGATCTACTTTAGTCAATAGCTGGGAAACTTCTGGAATGCCATGCAACCTCTAGCACACAACTGCTAATAAGCGTGGGCAAAGGACAAAAATAGTCTACGTGTCTTCACGTCTGTGCTAGTGACCCAGGTATCTGTGGGGACGAGAGAATCCTGCCGCCATGAGAAACCCAGTGAGCTCTGAGATGATTAAGCTCTCTAAAATGTCGGACTCCTTAAACCTGAGGCGCTGAAGCCTGACCTCCTCTTTGCCCACACTTCTCCTTTTGCCCTTTTGCTCCTTTGCCCACGTGTCTGAATGCTAGTGAATGGCTCGCTGCTTCGTTCCAGTTTCAGCTGTGAGATTCTTCCTCCCAACTGTCCTTGGCAGCAGTGCTTGAGCCCCTACCCCGTCCTAGAGACCAGTGTCACGCTCAGCTCCAACCACCTCCCTCTCTGGGCTTTCCCTTCCCGTTGTTCATTCAGGCCCTCATATCCTGCATGGGCAGCTTGAACAGCCTCCTATCTGGTCTTCCTTTCTCAGAGATCTGTTCTAGTCTAGCCGGCATGCACATCACAGACATGTGATCACTTACATGGTCATGATAGGATTATGCTGCGGTGCCCAAAGGTGAGGTCTTGATTCCTGAGTGCAGTACACAGAGCTCTTCAGTCTGGCCCCAGAGCATGCGTTCAGCCTCACTTCTAGCTCGTTCCCAATTCCCAGAAGCACATTCTGCCTATTTCATCATTGGGAGTCCTTGACCAGGGCTACTGAGCTCTCTTCTTCCTCTTTTTGCCTGGCAAATATCTACCCATCCTTCAGAGCTCAGCTGAAATGTCATCTACACTGTGATGACTTTTCCCAACAATCCAGATAGGACGCTGATCTCCTCGGTGCTTCGTCAGCACAGACACATCGGGATTCTCACCCGGATCTCATTACACCTCACATTACACTCACAGGTTCCCCTAAGCAACCTCCACCATCACATTTGGCCAGATCGATGCCTCTGACCTTAAAACATCCTGACCCAAGAAGACCGAAGGCAGCAGTGTCTGGGCTGGTGCTGGGGGTCACCCTCCAGCGGGCCCAACCATCTCTGCTTCCAACAGTTGAGCTGATGCTAACAACAATCCACTGGATTCGCTCCCAGACTTCTTTGTACCTGTTATATTTGCCAATGAGCTTGTTTGATGTCATTAAGATGACCTAAAATGATGGAATATGGGCATAAAGTGTCATTTCTATGAAAGCTACATTGAATGCTTTGGAAAGACTTGATAAAGTCAAGTTGCTAAAAAAAAATTCCAACAAATTATGTTTTGGCAAGACCAACTATAAAAGATTGAGAACATAAAAATCTAGAAGGACTCTGCTCTACGACTGTTCCACAAATGTCTAAATTACCACTCCACTTAAAAAAAGCTGAATCTGGAAGTAACACATGATACAACGTACGTGCCCGTGGTTTATGCAAGAGAAGAAATGGGGAACTTCAGTCAAAGGACTCCAATACATACACTGGACCCTACATCCCAATACTGGTGAATGAATCTATTTTGTAGGTGAAAATAAAATGCTTAAGACATTTTAAAAAGGATTCTCTGCATTTAGAAACTTTCAACTACAACTGAGAAGGTGAGTATTGATCACATCAAATAAGAGGGTTTCTACTATGTCAGTCTATATATTTGCTCCGAATTTTCTATTAATTCAGAAAATATTTATTGAGAGGCCTCTACGTGCCAGGCACCCCTAAGCACTTGGGATACATCAGTGCAAAAAAACCAAGAATCCTTGTGGAGCTTACATTTTAGATTGGCAGGAATAGTACCTCACATGCTTTTATAGCCACAGAGACTCACGGTCCTTTCATAAAGAAAGGTACTTATGAAAAAAGGTACTTATGAAAATGTTGCTAGATTGAATTTGTGGACAACTTTCTTAAATTCAGGCCTTCCTGCTTGTCTGTCTATCCATCCATCCATCCATCACCTACCATTTTAAGTTACAAAAACAATATGCTGTCAAGATGATTCTCAGACTCAAAAAGTTTATTTATTTAATAATTTTTCTTAGGTTCTATCTAAATCCCTTTGAAACTCAACGTATCTCCCTCTGTTTCTCAAGATACCTGTTGTTTACTTCATGCTATTAACACAGAGCAGAACTTGGCATCCAGAAGAATACCACCAACTACAAATCATTGATTCAACTTTCCAAGCATTTCCTTTGAAGAGTCTCAAAAATGTTCTCCATCTATGGGCCATTCCAAAAACTTCTGGATAGTGTCTACAGGGGAACATAAATCTCTAGAGGCAGGCACACTACTTTATTTCCTTCTTTTGATTATGCCTTGAAAATCTCCAGGCCAAGGACTCCAGCACCTCCTCATCTTCCATCATCAGTGAAGCTCTCTGGCCTGGATGCACAAGATTATGCTACAATGGCCAGGGGGACAATGGGCGCTGGATGACTATATATAGGAATTCTGGGCTTGGTTGTCATGGAGGCAAATGGAAAAACAAACGCCTAATCCTGAAAATAAGGTTGAGGCCAAACTTGAAGGAAACACACTTTGAAAACTTCCTGTCATTCTGATGAGTAAAAACAAAACCTTGAAATATGATCAGGGAATAGATGAGAAAACAAAACAAAACAAAAAAATTAGTCTTCAAAATGACAAAAACAGCAATAAATAAATAAATAAAAAGACCAACTTCTCTTTTTGGAGTTCATGTCCCATCCTATTGAAGTTCATTGAAAGGGTCTCACAATGGCCTGATTTTACATGAACCTTCATGTTCTCTCTCTCTCTATAAGGGGATTCAGGCAAGTCTAACCTAAATCTGTTAAGACTTGCAGTTCGCCAGGCCCTATATTTGGGGGACAAAAACATTTGTCTCACTGTGGTTTTCTGCAAATGGCATCACCATCCACCCAGTCAACAAAATTAGATCAATTCCTCCTTGATTCCTTTCTCTCTTTCGCTCTATGTGGTCAATGAGTGGAAAGCCCTGTTGGGTCAACCTTGTGAACGGCACTTCCTCTGTGACCCATCCACTACTCCATGGCCACAGCTCTGGTTCAGGTCCTGTGGTTGCATGCATCAGCTTCCACTGCAAAATGTTCCTGACAGGCATTCTGTTTCCAAGTTTCTTCTCCTCCTAAGATTCCTCTCTTTTCTAAGAGCAAACATGACCATCACCGTGTCTGACAGGAAAAGGTCCAAACTCTGCACTGTTGGTGCTCCCGCCCTCCTGCACCTTCCCAGACCGACCCAACCCCACACCCACACAGGGGCTCCTAACATTCGCTGTGTGTTTCCTTTCACCACTGTTCATCTTGCAATGCCTTTCTTCTACTTTTCAGCCTTCTCAACTTCTACCATCTTTCAAAACCCAACTCAGTTCAAATCGGCCATCATGACAAAGATCTGCCTTGATCTTTCTAGGTACAAGTATTAAAATCCCTACTAGTGCCCAAGACAGGGCATGAGATTAATTTATTTTACCTCTGCCGAACTAGGATATCTTTGAAAATAAGATATCCATCCATCCATCCATCCGTAACTTCTTTAAAGTTCATATCCCCCCAGAACTGAGCTCCTGGTCTGGCCCAAAGCAGGTGCTCAATAAACGTGTTACTAGGCTCCAAAGAGCATTCAAACTGAAAAAAGTGCTCTGGAAAACTGGATTTAAAAGGAAAATCCAATGAACCAAATGGCACTTTCTCGTTGGACACCGAGGTTGACAGAGGCTTCCCATTGAAACACTGACCCACTTCTACTGAAACAAACTTGGGTCTTTTTTAATTACCTGGAGAATGGCTTCTGGAACATTTGAGAGTTTGGACGGCATAAGATTCATCATCCATGGCCATCCCAAGAAGCCAAAGGCATCATTTCTGCTTCTGACCCTAAATCAGCTATGAAGTCTAAACTTTGAAACAGTTGGTATCAGGCTACCTGGGAGCACTTCAGTTGATTCCATATGCAACTCTCTCCTCCTTTTTTGCACCCAGTGAGAGGCACAGAGGTTTGTAAAATGCACGGGTGTAACTGGCACCATGTATCTGAATGCACCGTGACTCTTCTACGGTCAACTTCTACGGCCATGAAAACGGAGCCCTCTGCAATTCATGAGAAAGTATTCATGGATTCCTTGCACACATTTATCACTATATTTTCACCGTACAAACTGTTTTACCAGTTTTCCTCTATCGGGAATGCACTCTCATCTCAGGTATGTAGCGTAGAGATGAGGCATTTTGCATAGAGACTTCTGGCACTCAGCAAAGTGGAGATGAGATGACCTCCTGTTCCCCGGCCAGTCCATCGAGAAACAGGAAGAGAACCTGGGGCTCCTGCGTGCCCCAGTTTCAAAAACACGTTCTCTTTCTGCCACAGTCATTAGCAAACATTGTAGGTATTCCTTCCGCACTAGACGTTATTTGTAACTCAAAGTGTGCGTTCTTAAAAAGCCTCCTCAAAGCTGGCTGGAAATTTGTTGGGAAACAATGAATGTGTGGTAATGGAGCCTTTTTCTAATGTTTTCTTTTTTTTTTTTTTTTTGAGGAAACTCTGGGTGGCATCTGCCATTGTTAATTGAGAAGCTCTTACAATACCAAATGCAAAATTCACCTGTGACTCTTTTGAATTGCGTGATGAGGAAGTAATGTTTCCTGCTGCTCGTCATATAGATGTCTTTACCACACTGAAAATCCAACGCAAAACTTGGAGTACAAAAGCCTCTTTATATCAGCGACTTGGCCTCAACCGTAGAGAGCTTGCTAGCAACTTCAGATGGCATTGAGAGCTCGCGGGCCGTGGGCAAGGCCACAGAGCTTCCTCCTCAAGACCTGACTGGAGGGAAGATGCCTACTGACTTCAAGGAGTTGGTCACAATGGACGGCTTGCTAGGAACAGTGCAGTCAGCCCGGGCAGGAAACAACTGTAGCGATTTCTTCAAAGATTAGATAACCAGGAGAAAAGAACACATCTGAGTATAAGCATATATATTTAGATACGTGTAGAGCTCTAAGTGATGATATGGAAATCAGGTGAGAAAGGCAATGGTTTATCAAGAATAGAACAAGAAGCCACACTTCAAAGCACAGAGTTTTTCTAAAACCGTTGCCCAGCAGTGGGAGTCTCCTAAACCAACAAACCCGGTGGGTTTCTTACCATTGTTCCTTTTCTTTTTCCCTATTCTGATGCTGTGGAAGAAAATCCTGGCTCTGGGTTAAGCTACGTTTTTTAATCACCATTAAAGCAGTAGGTTCTTCCCTTCGGACAGACAGGTCTTCTGCCTGCTCTAAACTCGCCTGCTCAGTGGGGCTGGGCTCAGGTGTCGAGTGGAAGCCTCCAAGAAGGCAGAGGGACAGGTGGTGAGATCCAGGGTCACCTTCTATTGTCTCCACCAGCTCTTGGGCTAGCACCTGTGTCAAGGGCTTCTTACGAGGTCTCTTGCTGATCTTCACCATGACCTTGAAATGGGAAAACCAAGGGAGCAACTGGACAAGAGGTTCCAGAGGTGCATCGAGGCCCCCTGGGAACCCTGGGAAGACATGTAGTTACGCAGACCTCTGCTTCCTCACGGGTAAAACGGGAGAGCGTGACACTGGTAAACATCACAGTGCATACGGTGTGAAGCAGAGGAGGCCAGAGTGGGAAGCACAGCACCTGGTGCACAAAGCAGGGCTTTAAGGGTCTCCGTTCCACAGCAGTTCAAGTCGACATCACATCATTTTGCACTGCATTATAAATTGCCTTCTAAAGTTTATGGAGTGTTTTCTATCCACGCACGAATTTGGGCTCCTTAACCGGAGTCCCACTGCTCTAAACAGATGTAATGAACATTCATCCCAGCTCCAGGTACGTGGTAGGAGCTCGGCAGCCAGCTTTGGACTGACTGATTCTGGGCAGAATCAACTGCACTGGTACTTCTGGCAACAACCCACCAGCTTATTTGGAAGGTGGAGACGGCTGCAGCGGGGAGGGGTGTGATCGTGGGGCTTGGATGCGGCTCTAAGGCAGGGCCTGACCTGAATAACACCACAGACTCCGTGATTCGCCCCATTTTGTCGGATCACAATGCACACAGCATGGTCACAAATCAACTTGCTGCAAAAAGAGTTGTCAGAGCGAATTTCATTTCCAAACTTTAGACAATTTTCTGGCCAGCCTTCCGGGGGTTGACTTCCGTTCAATTTTTTTTTTTTTTTTTTTCCAAGCTCACCTCCAGCTTTGAGCAAGGTCCTTGGGTATCCGATTTAGAGGGGTGGCAATCATCCTCATGACCACTGCTCATCTCCCAAACCACCCCACCTGATGCTGCAGCCCCATCCTTCCCTCCCCTTTCCCTTGTTCCCCTCCGGACAGCGCTTCTTGCCACCTGATCTATCGTAGATGTGTACCGCTCGATTATCTGGTTTTCCCTACTAGCTCTCAGGGATTTTGTCTCAAATTTTTCAGCTGGCACGGATTTTGGATTTAATTTCATGACTAGTGAGGGCATCTAAGCTTGCTTGGGAACCTGTGGCTTGGCTGAGCCTGGGGTGTTTGGCCAGTACTCAGTATGAGAAACCTAAGGGGTCGTGCCAGGAAGCAGCCCTGCCATCACGCATCTATACCTCTCGGCCTTTTGGGTGCCGTGGCCAGTGTGTGGCACCAGGAACATTGACACTTCTAGATTCAGTCACTCAAATCACTTGTTTGAGTGCCCATAGCATGCAAGGGAATCTGCCGTACTCTAGGGGACCCAAACATAAAATGATGGCCTTTGCCTTCTAGAAGCCAATGGTCTTGGGGGAGATGGAAAGACAGAGCAGAGTAGGATCAGTGCCGGGTCACTAAAAGAGAGCTCAAAGATCTGGAAGGAGCACAAAGGAGGCCTCTCAGCCAGACAGGAAGTTTTCTGGAGGAAACAAGACTCAAGTTTTCAAGGATGAGCCGGAATTAGCCAAGTAAATGGAATAATGAGGAGAAGGGTGAAATAGGCGGAGGAGGAAGGGCGAAAATAGGCGGAGAAGGGCGTTCTGGGAAGAAGGAAGAGCAGGGCCTGCAGTGTGAGATAGCAGGCGTCCGTGAAGGCAGGGCACAGGGCCGGTACGCAGCCAGGATGAGGGGTGAGCAATGACCCCAGAGGGAAACGCGGGGCCCAGAAAACAACTTTCATGCTGAGCTTGGAATTTCTTCTGAACGCAAAGGAGATGGCCCCTGGAGGGTTTTAAGCTGGAACCAGGTGAGACAGAGGCTTCACATTTTTATGTCTTCTGTGTCTCTAAATTGCCCCTATGGCCCTTGACCGATGACCTCGGATGGGGAAGGCAGCTTGGGATAAATGCATTCCCACTGTGAGAAAAACCAACCGGCAGCACATTATGTGCCGAGGGGAGATCAGCAGAAGCCTGTGATTCCATAGACTTTGTTTTGTTAAGTAGAAAACACCTAGGTGGTACCTTTTCTGCTCTGGATTTTACTAGCAGGTTGCAAGCGTTTATCTGAAATTCAGTTCCTACTATTTCTACACTGACATCTGGAATAGATTATGGCCCTACCTATGGGAAGGAAAGACAGAAACTCAACAGGCTATCTTTTCTGCTCCCTACTGGACCTTCATGTGCAAAAAACTAAGAAGGAAGCACAGGACACCGAGTGGTACGTCCACACGCTGGCAAAGACGAGAAACGTGTTGGTGTCGGCCAGAATCCTGTGGTCTGTGTTCCCAACACAGGGCCTCTGCAACATCCAAAATGTTCCTAGATCTGTATTTTACCCTAGTTTTAAAAGCCATGTGTCAAGCCAAGGACACAATATTTTCTTGCACTCATTTAGACTCAGCTCAATGGTCAAAATATTATTTTGTAAAGTGACCCAATATTCTTCTGGATTTGTTAGCTTTACAGAAATGGTTTGTTTATTCATAACAAATAGAACTACTATATGTTGGATCTTTGATGGATACAAAGATCATCAGATCTCTTATTTCAAGAGCTCTCGGGTTGTTAGGAGAGGTTACAAGAGATTACTACCGGGCCCACACAGCAAATGAGTGAGCCCCCAGTGAAAAGAGCAAATGCCCGAGGACATTTCGATCTGTTGTTAACAGAATGGCTGGAAGACAATGGGGCTCTGCAGTGAGAAAAAAATTTAAATCTAGGTTTGCTGCTTTAAACTATTTAATAGCTATTATAAGGCACAACTTTTTATTTTACATTTATAGGACATCTACTCTTGAAAGAAAGTCACCCTATGCCAGATGTTTAGAATATAAAGATGAGCAGAACAAAAACTCTGTCTCTAATGAGCTCCTTTTCTGGCAATATTACAGAGTTGGCAGGATGGACCACACATGTCCCCAAGAGAGGCAGGCCATAGCACCAGAGGATTTCAGAAAAGAGAGAGCTGACACATTATGGACATCATGAGAAGCATCATGAAAGTGAAGGAATTTGCACATGGCTCTGAAGGACAAGTAGGGTGTGGACATGTGGGAATGGAAGCCAGGAGGGGCAGCTGGGGAGGGGCACGGAGAATGTTGAGGGTAGGAATTTTTTTTAAACGGGCTATGCAGAGCAGTTAGATTTTGGAGTAGGAGAATAATGTGACTCAACCATGCATGGAGTGGACGAAGGGAGGAGTTGGCAGGTGGAGGGGGTACGGGGATGGCTCCTGGGTAAGAGAGGGTGTGCGAAGGAGGGGAAGAAGCGGTGGGGGGGGGGTGAGAGGACATCAGGGGACAGGGGACAACAGGACTTTGTTGGCAGCCAAGCAGCTGATGGATTGTGGGCCAAGACCCGAAGACGCAGACGAGTCTAGCTGGCTACCATGAGCGCTGGTAGACAGGCGAGAAGGTAAGGAGTTCCCTTTTGGGACCTCTGAGGTGAAGGTTGCATGAGACCCCCAGGGAGAGAAGGTGAGAAGCAGACAGAAAAGAAGGTCTGGAGCTGAACCTAACAGGTGAGGGCTGGAGGTTGAGATTTTGGCAGCGTCATTTAAATAGTGAGTTGATTCCATGTGTTTGTGAAGGGGGAGCTCCGAGGACCGGCCCAAGGTCTGTGTGTTGGCAGCTGGAGGAAGAGCGGTGCAGAGTCAAGACAAGGTACTACCAGCGAGGCCGGAGGAGAGCCTGAAGGAGACAGCAGGTCCCAGACAACGGGAGAATTCCCCTGGGAGGAAAGTCAGCAGTTTTAAATGCCACGGCCAAAAAAAGAAGGGCGAGGCAGGGGTGGAGGCCATGGACTTGTCTGTCTGGAGAAGTCGTCAACCCTTGTGCAAGCCATTTCATTACGGTGCCGGGGACGCCAGACAGGGAGAGGGAGGAGGAGGAGGTGATGACAGGTGCGAACAAGGACGGACCCACTCTCTCCCACTGGAATCAGCCGATACGAGGTCCCTTCATGAAATTGGTTTCAATGAAAAGCTGAAGGCAGATGGTGAATTCCAGCCATTGAAGAAAAGAATAAGTGGCGAGGGAGTGTAAGTTGAGCATATTGGTTCTCTCAAGACATCTGGAGGCTAAGACTGTGATTGCAGAATCAAACGGCAGAGGGTCATATACAAGAATGGTTTTAATATTCAAAACAGAGAGCCCTTTCCTGGGGCTCCGAGAGCTCCCCTTTTTCAGACTTCCCATGGGAAAAATAATACATCTAACTGAGGTTTAGGGACATGGTGTGACATAAGGGACAGGGCTTTGGAGTCAGGTGGACAAGCAGCCTAATCCCAAATTTGCCAGGAAGTGACCATGACCGTTCTTAAGCGTTTTTCCTCCTTCTGCAAAGAGGAGGAAGCTAGTTATGGAAGTTCCTGTCTCGTGGGATCGCTGTGTGGATGAAATGAAATGAGATGACGTTTGTATTCACTCAATAGACATTCAGTAAATAATGGTTATCATTAATTAAAGATATGTATTGATTAGGGCCAGTAATAACAAAACTGATGATATCTGACACGGGGACTTATCAGTGCATTTCACCAGCCCATTAAGGCATCCCTGGCTAAGGACTTTCTTGTGTGGATGGTTTTAATTAAGCCCCAAAGTTCAAATAAATTTAGATCAACAGGGCTCCAGATTAAACACCATGCTCCAAACACTCAATTATTTTAGACTCCCAAGAAACAGCTCATGATGGAAAGAGATTTCATTCAGCTTCTAAGGCAAAACATGAAAAATTTTTTCCTGTCTTATTAAAAAAAAAAATCCTCATCCATCTCTGGATGAGGACAACTGATTATAAATTGACAAGAAATTTGCTTCTATCTAATATTCCTATAGTAACTTAGAATATGAAAGCATTTCCATATGTTAACTCACTTGATCCCTGAAATAACCCCACAAAGGAGGCATCATCATTATTTTACATATGAGAAATGGAGGCTTGGAGAAGGTAAATGGTTTATCGTAGCACACTCAGGAAGGAGGGGGGTGGACAGGACCTCCGCCAGAGGCTGCACAGGTGGGTGTCTCATGGGCTACTGTGTGGATGGATTCCTGGATATGGGCCTAGAGCAGCTCTCAAGCTGGACCTCAAACTCAGGGGCCCAACATTCCCATGCAGACTGTTAAAGAGGATCTCCACAGAGAACTAGATTCCCGAAAGATCATTTGCCCCTAATTTTCACAAGCTCCAGTTGCTTTGCTCAGTTAAAATGAACGCCGTGATACACAGAAGAGTCGACACTCGCTGCCAGTACCATAGCTCGCCTCCAAAATTCCACTGAAAATAAACGGTTACAAGCTGGGCAAGAGGTTCCCTGGGACATCTGGATGCTTCCCCTGAGGGTGAGTGCCTGAGGGGAGCCAAGACCGCCAGAACGTCCGGGCAGGCCTGGGACAGGCTCAATGTGTCACCGGATGTCGCTGACCTGTTGGTATCAGTAACCGTCACGCCCCTTCCGGACACCGGAAGCCCAGAGCCACTCCCCTGGTCTGCAAGGAGGGTCCAGTCCCGTGGCCCTGGGCACTTCTCAACTTGATGTGGCCAGCTCAAGCAGAGTCACCTCCTTTTATTGGGATTATGATGATTAGCATGCAAACCACCAATTTGCTCAGTATATTAGTTTACAAAACTTCTTTCTCATACCTTTTTTTTTTGCTTTCTCTCAGTTTAGAAAATGGCCAATAAATAAATACGTAAATAAATCAAATCTCAAGCCTGTCCTTGACTTGCCTGGAACCACCAGCCCTCCGTCCTGTAGTTCTCAAACTCTTTGCTACTCTGGCAACACATGAGAGGTGAACATCTATGTTCTTAACGTTCTTCCCAAGGCATAACTTGATTTAGATAATATCCCAGAAAATTAGAAGAGGGAGAAATATAGTGAAAAGGATTATAAACCTTTCTGTTAAGCTACCGGGGTAGAGAGGCACACAAAAATAAAGCCATTGAAAAAATAATAAAGAGGAAAAAAAATAAATCTATCTTTCACATAGAATTAAAATTTTTAAAGAGTGATGTTTCCTTCCAGTCTTTCACTACATAGGTAACCTAAGCAAGATGTAGAAGTATCCTATAGCTGTGTTAGGAAAAATGACCTTATTATTGACAAAACAATATACAGGACTTACCACTTTCAATGTGTCAGTTGGGAATTTTACTTAAAACTCACCGCCTTTGATTTAGTTATCACAATTGTCTCGCTCTTCTAATGGACATGTTGGTGGCATTATTCTTGCTTGCATGCAAGGTAGAAGTGGATTTCCTCATCTTCCCCTCTCTGTATTCCTAATTAAAAACTTACCCATGGGCAAAATTTTAAAATAACTGTAAAACAGAGTTAACAGCAAAATCACAATGCACAAGTACAATCATTTGTGATTGCCACAGTTATTAACTACATAGCTGCTCCCGCCATTTATCCACTATTAGCTTTGGGGCTGGCTAGACAGATTGCAGCTACCAGCAACCTCCAGTGCAGTGGCTGTGACTCCTTTCCAGGCTCTTTCACTCAGGAGAAAACTTGGTATACTTGCAGGGAAATTGGCATTATAAAGGGAGAAATCCGAATGAGCTCAACTTTATTCTTAAAAGTAAATCAGATTTGTGGTTAACAAAGATAACCTCGAAAACAGATCGGAAATGCTTGGGATTGGAGCCAGAAAGACCGGCTAAAATCAGAGGACGTGGAGTGAGGGTTCTTTAGGGTTGGGGTCTGGCAAGTTAGAGACACAGGATGCTGGGGAAAGTCCCTCTGAAATGGGGAACCCAGGGCCTGGGTTGGGTAGAGACGTCATAGAGAATCTATTTTTTTTTTCCAAAGATTTTATTTATTTGAGCGAGAGAGCACGAGCAGGGGAAGAGGGAGAAGCAGGCTCCTTGCTCAGCAGGGAGCTTGACCCCAGGACCCTGGGATCATGAGCTGAACCAAAGGCAGATGCTTAACCAACTGAGCCACGCAGGCGCCCTGCTCATAGAGAATTCAGAGCTTGAGATGCTGGAGGTGAGGCGCTTAGGGTGAATTCAAGCACAGCGGAATGGTGGATGGAGCACAGTCAGGAAGGAGGTTGAGTCTCCCGACCCGAAGAGACCAACTATTTATTGGGTCATTATCACTGAGTCTAGTATACTGGAATTCCAGAGCACGATGGTCACGGTTGGAATAAATAGGAAAGCTGTGAACCCAGCACTGAGTTCACTGAGAACAGTGAAAGAACATTCCAGAACATCAGGAGTTCGAGGAAATCAGCAGAGAGCAGGCATTTGAGAAGGACCATTAGATGAAGGAAGCAGAAATATTCTCAAGAGGTGGCAGCGAGTAAGGTATGTGCTCCCTCTTCTTGGCCACTTGGAGCAAAGAGATGAGTCACTTTGGTTATAGAGCGTTGAAAGGGACATGGTGTTGTCACTGGGGAGAAGGCCAACGTTAGTTAACTGGAGGAGACAGGTGTGACCAAGGAAACGTGGATCAGGGTAGGACGGCACATCACGGTATTGATGCAGCCCAATTCCACTGGCTTTTTCCAAACATTACGCGGCACAACTGAGCTCACAGTCACTGAAAGTCCCAGGCTTTTCCACATATAAACTACTGTTCTGTCAGTTCTCCTTGTGTGTGGTTTGTTTTGCTGCCCTAATTCAAATCAACAAATATTTATTGGATGGCTTGCCAAGCGCTAGGGATCTGAAACAGTCCTTGACCTCAGAGAGCACACAGTTTAGCTGGGGAGACAGATACGATAAGCAACAATTATAAGAGTATTTGGCAAGTCTAGTACTGGAAGAGAATATGAGGGTCAGAAGCTACCCAGCATATTTTATATTTATCACCTAGCAAAATCTCATTATAGCTCATACTCAGAACAGTCTAGACAGTCTGTAATCTTGATTTTGTCATTTAACTTATGGACAATTTGCCAATATTTCAAATGTATTAAGCCTCAACCAGCAGGAAAAAAACTTAAGCAATTTTTTAGGCAATGAGTGAGCCTTAAAATTAACACAATTAATGGATTTTTGATTGGAAAGAA
Source organism: Mirounga angustirostris (assembly GCF_029215605.1). Classification (NCBI taxonomy): domain Eukaryota; kingdom Metazoa; phylum Chordata; class Mammalia; order Carnivora; family Phocidae; genus Mirounga; species Mirounga angustirostris. The sequence goes on along the minus strand of NW_026991723.1, from coordinate 68,704,710 downwards.
ATAAAATATTATTTCTAGCATCTTCAAGGGCTTATCTAAATCTTGAGAATCCCATCCTAAACATGTATCTCTCTCTCTCTCACACACAAATAACTGAAGCCTTTAAACACCGATATTTATTATATGAAGGGGAATCAGTTTTGTTTTTAGGTTTTGTTTTTTTTAGATATAGATCCTCATATTTTATTTATTTTTTTTAAAAAAAGATTTTATTTATTTATTTGATAGAGACAGCGAGAGAGGGAACACAAGCAGGTGGAGTGGGAGAGGGAGAAGCAGGCTTCCCTCTGAGCAGGGAGCCCGATGCGGGGCTTGATCCCAAGACCCTGGGATCATGACCTGAGCCAAAGGCAGATGCTTAACGACTGAGCCACCCAGGTGCCCTAGATTCTCATATTTTAAAATATAGTGTGAGTCAAGTAGTGCTAGAACCTATCAAGTGAGAGCAAAAACATGAAAAAATTGTGTGTATACTATGGTCCCAGTTTTGTAAAGAAAAAAATATTAGAACCTATGTTTGTATATGCATAGAACAAACAACGAGATGACTGTAGAGCAGATTGTTAATAGAGATTATTTCAGGTACTGAAACAAAAAGCCTGGCATTAAGGGTGACTCTTACATTTTAGGTTACGTACTGCCATAAAGCTGTTCTTTAATTATGAGTAGGTATTACTTTTGTAATAAAAAAGAATAACATACGTGGGCATCTTAAAAGGAGATAACTACTTCTCATGACTGTTCTTAATGCATGTTCATTCTCAGAGACTATAGATGCTAGCTTATCGCACCTGTAGTTCAAAAGTAACCTCCCCCTTCCAAAAGAGAGAGAGACCTTGCTGCTGGTCTTCCCTGTTCAACCTGCATTTCTAAAATCTAAAGACCTCTTCCTGGTAACTAAGTACCACTGTGGTCTGGTTCTACATCTGCTCACCTCACCAACTGTCCTCTCACTAACATACACCCTCCGCGCTAGCCAGGTTGGTCTCTGTGTGTCCCAGGATTCCTCCTTCCGTATATTTGCTCACTTCTGATACTCCTTCCATCCTGAACGGGCTTCCACCTGTGCAAAACTCACTCATCCTTAAAAGGCCCAGCCTGAGCCCCACCTCCATCAAGAAGCCTTCCGTGACTCCTCAATTTCTTCTCCTCTCCATGGCTATACCTATTAAAAACCAAATGCACAATTTCTCACTTCACTCTAGTCTGTTCTAACGTCACACTACCTATATATCTATTAACCTAAGGTCCAAATATCAATCAATAATAAAAACTTGACTTTAGTTTCCTTTGGAAGACTTCAGGACCCCCAAACATGGAAGAGGAGGTTGTCCCTTAGCCACTCTGGATCATGTATGGATGTGCATTCTGCTACAAGGATGCCATCAGATGACACAAAGGTTAAGGGCACAAGCTTCGGATTCAGACAAGCTCCACCACACACACACACACACACACACACACACGTTTTGTGACTCTTAGACGCATGAGGTCACTCCTTGGGTATTCGTCTCCTGCTCTATAAAATGAAACTAATAATTTGTACTCCTGATTCACAGACATATTAAACCAGATGACAAATTTAAGGCAATCAGCAGGATTTAAAAAATAAAAATAATGATGAACTTTATAGCTTAGGAATTAAAAAAGAGACAGGTAGAACCCTTTATTGCAAAACTAGAATGGATGACTTTCAAACTGGTCAAGGAGGAAAAAAATAGCTAGCAAGGCTAAAAAGCCAAGGACTAGATTAAGGGTTCTTTAGGAGGCCCTGTTGCTCGACTGGCTATCAACTGCCACTTTGGTGGAGGGCTCACAGTGCATTAAAATAAAAGATGACATAAGGAGGGTGGCTTGCCTGAGTCATCTAAGAATATTCTGTGTCCCTGAGGAAGCTGAAGAACCTAGCCCTGGAATGACTTCTCGAAGAGTAGTGTACTGGTAAATAAAACCTTAGCTGGGCTCTGTACTCGCAGCCAAACACCTCCTTTGGGTCAAGCAGATGGCTCTAAAACTGCTTGCAAAGTAAAGAGCCCCTGTGGCAGGAACTCATCCCGTCCCGGGCACAGACTGCAATGGAGTGAATCCAGCAAAAAGGAAGCAGACCCTACTACTTGAACCTCTCATGTCCATTTTTATTTAACCACCACAACCGAGATTTTTCCATAGGATATTATTTAGGATGATGAATGAGTTAACAGGGAAAGTTGTATGTTATTTGGACATGCTTTCCTGGTATGTATCATCAAAACTCATATAATTTATTTCTAAAAATAAATAATAGTGGTTTGCAAAATATTATTTCTAGCATCTTCTTCCTATCTCTGTACCTGAAAAAAAAAAGTCTTTTTCATACTTGCTTAGGACATACCCTCCGCTGGATCCAATAAGACTGTCCCAGGATCTCCACCTCTGAATCATGGCTCACTCAAGCCGGTCCCCCCAAGATACGATACTCTTTCCTTCTGCTTGCATAAAATCCTCTAGAGCAGAACGATATTTGAAAGCGAGGAGAGGACCTATAGAATCACGCGTTTCAAGAAGAGGATTTTATCTCAAATATAATTGGGCTAAAATATCTGGCTCCAGTTCCAGAGAAACAAAATTTGATGAGGGCAATGAGAAGACCAGGAAAATTCTTTCTTTCCAAAAAGAACCGAGAGGAGTTGTTTTAGATGATTTGACCAATAACAGAAAATATTTTCTGCCAAAGAATAAAAGAGATTCCTTCTTTCTTTCAGTTACTTTCCATACCATAGGTTCTAGGAGACTTATGGTAACATCCAAGCCATCCACCAAAAGATGCAAAAATCAGACGTGGAGTTAGGAAGCAAACCTCCAGTGTTGCTAGGAACTAGCTCTGAGTGAGTTCGGCAGTATATGCTTATATTTCTGATGAACAAATGTTTTTCTTGGCATGAGAACAGGGAGATGGGTTAGTTGACTAAGTTCCCAGGACACGAAAAGCTTACACTTGAAATGTTTTTTAATCCTTGGCACATGAAACTGTGGCTAATTCAAAAAGTCACAGAAATCTCAGGCAGGTGGGTTCTTTGGGAAGGGTCTATCACGTGATACGTGACTTCGGGGTGGTGGCGATTCTGGGGGTTTCGTGTTTGCCATGGATGCCAAGTCCTAAGAGCTTAACGCCTGAAGACCGCTGGGCATATGACAGAAGACCCAGAATCACCGAACCACAGCATCGCCGGCATCGTAAACCTCTCCATCTTTCTGGAGGAAATGCAGTTCTTCATAACAAGCATTAAAATTAACTCTAGATCACATTTTCATGTAGAAGTTCTGAGGTCAAAAAGGGAAGGTTAGTATTCTCTGGTCAGATAATTTTTGTGACCAGCAGAACCTATGAAAAATTACGGTCAAGCCATTACAATGATGCCCTGTATCCCATGCGCTAGAAACGATGTAAATCTTTGTACTTCACAATTATTCACTCTAGAGTCTCCACCTCATTATTGTCATTTTTAAAGAAACCACCTCTTCTTTCCTTCACCTCAAGAGAAATTTGATTGCAATTGGAACCTGTGTGGAAGGTCTGATGCCCTAGCAACTAATTGGATCCTCTTAAAGGTTGAATTTTATCTCTGACCTATTTAGAAATCTGAAAAGCTTCTCTTTGAAAAGCAGGCATCTCAGATCTTAATTTTTAAGTCTCAAGTATTGTCGCAGTCAAGGTTAAATGAGTTGATCGTTTGGTGCTAGACTCAACATAATTCTTAGAGAAGATTTTCTTTTAAGCTTAAATGTAATGTACGTGCTAATATTTTAAAAATTCTGTCTAATGCCCTACATTTCATACATGAAATAAGGAATATATTTAGGTCAAGTTACATTGCAAGTGGCATCTAGGAGCATTCCGTGTTAAATATAAAGGTTGATAATGACATTTGTTAAAGACGGGATTAATTTCATGGGTATGGCTGTAATCCCCGCCCCCCACCCCCAATTATCTAGGGCAGAGGTCAGTGACACACTGCCCGTGAGCCAAATCTGGCCTTTTCTGTTTTTGTACATAAAGTCTTATTGGAACACCTCCATGTCCCTTTATTTCCATAGGGTTTATGGCTGCTTTCACATTACAATGGCATAGCCGAGTAGCTGTAACAGAGATGGTCACAAAGCTGGAAATTATTTTCTATCTGGCCCTTTCCAGAAAAAGTTGGCCAATCCCTGGTTTGTGTAGAAATGGACTGGTGTAAGTCTCATAAAAAGAGTCTCTTCTAGGGGTGCCTGGGTGGCTCAGTTGGTTAAGCGACTGCCTTCGGCTCAGGTCATGATCTTGGAGTCCCGGGATCGAGTCCCGCATAGGGCTCCCTGCTCAGCGGGGAGTCTGTTTCTCCCTCTGATCCTCCTCCCTCTCATGCTCTCTGTCTCTCATTCTCTTTGTCTCAAATAAATAAATAAAATCTTTAAAAAAAAAAAAAAAGAGTCTCTTCTAACGAATATATTATGTTAAAATCCAGGTGGGTCAAATTTTGAGGTAGAATAGACAATGTTCTTAATCCATGAGTTTTGTTGGTCAGTTTCATTCTATAGCTTCTTTGAATTTGGATTTCACCGAATACTCGGCAACCGAATACTATAGAGAGATGGAGAACAAGCTAGCCCGCTCCAGGGTGTACACTCGGCTCTGCAAACAAGTGACCGCTTCAGTAATGCGACACCTCTCTGCAACTACACTCGGGTCTCCTTCTGAGGGGTGGAAAGGCTTATGCTCTGCTTCAACCTTCAGTTTCCCATCTCTACAGAAGGTCTTGCTATGCGGGGAACAATGACAATGTTTAAGACACCTCATCAAGGTAGATCTCGTCTTCTTGCAGAACGTATCAGGAAATTTCTGTTAAAGCAGTCCCTGAGGTTTCATCTTTAGAATGTTTGCCTTTTGAACTTTAGTCTTAAATGGAAACGAAAGAAATGTGCCCTCTTAATTTGGTTCTGTGGAGTTAGTTAGACATGAGACTCAATATAATTAACTGGATTGAAAATTGTGATGTCTCCAAGAAATCCTTGGTCATTCAAAAGAAGTTATTAGTATTTCATATGTACCTACACCTAACTGCTCCCATCAGAAAATTAGGGGACAGAACCAGCAGCATATCGACAAGTACAAAGAGAGCCCTGAGAAGATCATGAATAGAAGAGTTACCAGAGTAGAGGGTTGGGCCAGTAAAAGTCAGTCTTCAGAGAAAGTGAAAGTCAGAGGCTCACAGACAGAAGCAGACAGGGAGGAAATCCTTCCAAGCTCCCAGGAGAGCCTATTCAAAGGCATGGGAGTGGAAAAGCAGAAGTTAGATGCCGGGGGGTTTGGGGGGGTAGCAAGCACAGAGATGGTAGCATGCATCAGTATTTGCTAGCGAGGCCACTCTGGAATGGGGAAAACGTGACCCAATGGTAAACTCCGCACGCAGTGCACAGGACTTGGCTATGACAAGAAGTGCCTATAGTTCTTTAGTGAGAGGTATCTGGATAAAAATAGTGCTTATCAAGCATTATTCTAGAGTTTAGAATAGAATAACCAACTGAAAAATTCTAACAGAAAAAAAAAATCACAAAGCTCCTTACAACATTTTTCTGCTAATTTGTAACAGCAAAGACTTCTCCATTGGGTGGGCTGTATCGAGACCTACACTGTAAAGAGTAGAAAGGGACCATGACCAGAAGTTCACGGCGTTCTCCCTAGGTTGCCATTAGGGCATAGACTATAGAACTATGTTATCCTCATTCACCTTATTTATTTTGTCCCTGGTCTTAGTGTCTGATTTTTGCTTTAAACGCAACACAGTAGCTATTTCCTAAAAGCAGGCAATTCCGTGCAGCATAACTGGGTAGACAGAAGAAAGAAAATAACCTGTTCTTCGGGGGACATTCAAGGGAGGAAAATAATGAAATGTCACCATTGGCCCGACTTTGTAGAAAGGATATAGCTCAATTTTCAATGACATGGCCACCCGCCCGTGTATCGTGTAGCTTCTGAGGCCTCACCAAATCTCCTAACTAAACTAGGCTATTCTAGTTCCTTTGTTATGTTACAGAAGTGTGTGTCCATGTATTTCTCTGTCCTGAAAGCAGAGACTGGGAAAAAAGCGTGATAAAACGCAGTCCTACATTTTCTACGGCAGGAGAAGGAACCCAGTAAACACAAACACAGCAGAGCACTTCCTTTTGTTGACAACCTGATGATTTTCCCCTTAATGCATTGTTTAGAATAGCAATTACGCGTTGTTTCCCATTATCCTACAAACAGAACCACCGGCACGCAGCCGTCGCTCTTCCGTCCAACAACCAATCATGGAGAATCTAGAAAGGATTCACGTGCTGGTGAGACCTGTCAAGATGGACAGCCCAGAGCCCAAGAGTGGAACAGGTGCGTGGCTGGGCAGCTGGGGGCAAATCACCCCTCCACCTTCTCATTTCTGCCTTCCCGGCTCTTCTCCCCCCCCTTCCAGTGCTTCCCTCTGGGTTGGGAGGGAGAGCAGCTTTGGAAGAACCTTCTTTTTCAGCCCATTTCCTCCTGCCAGAGAAGACTGGCTCGCTCTCAAGACTGCAAGCATTTGACCATGGCACACAGCAGTAAGCATATCAACTCATTTTATTCCCATCCCTCGCTAGGGAATCGGAAAGCCAAGGGCACACTGGTGATTTCCCTGGTTTTATGGCTTCTCTACTCCCCCCAGGCCTGCAACACATTTTTGGTGCTTGTGTTCCCAGTGTCCTGGCATCTGCAGTGTGGCAAACCCAAACTGAGAGCCAACAGCCCCAGAGCTTCTCCCTATTAAAATGTGTTGGATTTCACATGCATGTTTCAAACACCATTCAAGGCATGATTTACAGGCTACTGTCTAGCCCCACAGCTGTTTCTTCATCCCCCAGACTTAGTCTTTTCTAGGAACCCACCACTCAGCTCCCTAGCAAATAGTCCTCCCAGTTTCAACCCCTTCAGTCATTCTTGGGCATCCAAAACTAAGCGAGACCTACGGTAAGGGCTTATTGAACGAATAAACCATGATTCTGTCCACGGGATTATTCACTCATGAGAACAGCCCATTTGAGGCCTTCTTTCTGTTTACCCACCTTCTAATCAAGTTTTTTTTTTTTCCATCAAATTAAACCAATCACTACTGACCCATTGATAAAGGTTATTTATATACATTAAAAACAGCACAAGTCCAAGGACTTCTGTGTGGGCTTCACTAAATAGTTGCCACCCAGGGCTTTCGCAGTTCCTGTGCTCTTTCTATAGAAAGGAACAGAAAACACTTTTATATATTGCAAATTATCTTTCTGTGGTTGACTAAAGACAGACTGTGTTCGGCAGAGAGTTAGCATCCTACTATCATCTCTCCGTGACCACCCACCCCAAGGTCCCAACCCTCGTCTCACTTCCAAGACTCTGAAATCACCCCTGAAAAGGTTAGACCTCAGGCTTAGGGTTATGGTTGGTTCAAACCCCATGGTGACAGCATCTTCTAAATATTTGGTTTTAAGCTGTCGGAGGACCAGAAAGGTACTGTATTCATTTATGATTCTTCTGTGCAGAGCACAGCTCTTGGCAGAGTATGGACGCAGGTCAGGTGAGTGGTCGGTAGGATTCCCCTGCCCTGTGACTGAGGCCCACCTTTCAAGGGAGGAAGGCAAAGGGAAAAAAAAAAAAAAAGGCATGACATTGACAGAAACGTCCCAGGAAAAGCCCTCGTTGGAATTGGTGTTGGATACATCAATTTCACCCAAATGGCTCCGGAGATGTAGCTCCCATTTCAAAAGAAAGCAATTAATTAAAAATCATGTGAATTAAGATGTTACAGTTCACATCAAATGACATTTTGCCCTTTGTTGCACTATACCCAGCTTTTCCAATGAACAGCATCTCTTCTGCATAGGCTCCCGGCCCGCCACCCCCCAGCTCCGAGACTCGAAGTCTTCCCAGAAAACAACACGCACCCAGCTTCCTCCTACACTTTGAACTACTACACAACACTTGAGGAGATTCACTTCGTCACAAGCCACAGTCCAAAGAACAAGCCTTCCTTGTTAAGCCAAAGTCCTTTAAGACAGGAATACCGGTAAGGAGCCCTGGGGTTTACCATAGCATTTGATGGCTGGAAAGGCGAGGCCACCAAGTTCCCTAACTCAGTAAAGGCAGCTTTAGCCTCGGGACTCGCCTTCTCTTCTCCTCCCACAGCTGTTTCTTTGCAGACCTCACGAAGGAAGATTACTCATTTACTCTTTGGATAATCTCATAATGTTGACATGCTGAGCTGTCAGATCTTCAGGTTACCTGAAGAGGCTCTCTTTTTAAACCCTTGCATTAAAAATAACCCCAAATTCACACTTGTTATCAATGGCCCCCAAGGCCAAAACTGCAAAGGATGAGAATAGCAGCAATAAAATGACCATTCATTCAATACCCACCATGTGTCAGATGTTGTGTCGGGCATTTAACATGTGCGCCGTTACTCCTTACTCTCTCAAGATAGTCAGTGGAGATAGCCTCGTTATCCAACTCTACATGAGTGTGGAAGCCACGACTGTCCGGAAAAATACAACTGGCACTGAGAGAAGTCAGACTCAAAGCCAATCCTCTGTTGCCAAGAGCCCACGAACTTTCCTTCCAGTCCACTAAGGTCCTCCCGAGAACAGAACAGTAGACCTTGGGAACACTGCGTTCCCAGGATGGGAAGAACTCGAGCTGGTAGGAGATGTCTGATTACTGGAGGGGCAGGGAAGGGAGATTCCCAAGAACCTGCATGCTTCCTCCTGTCCTAATACCTGATTCTGCAATCCCCTGAGGTGAGCTGAGCAGTCAAAACACTTCTGCTCACTGAGTCACACCTGCAACCTCCCCCCAACCCCACAGCTTTGGGTACACTGTCAGCAAGGAGACCCCTCCATGGCTTTCTGTATTTCTGAAGCTCCAAACCTCGGCAGTTAAACCCTCTTCCCAGCTGCCGCTTCCTCAACATCCTTTGGCTATCAGAAATCGCGACACAACCCCTAAATTGCGACAGAATCAGACAGACTTGCCACACGCGTTCCCCGCCCCCCTTCCCTCTCCTCCTCTGAATTCTGTATAGCGTAGTGTGGCCTCCCCCAGACTCTTCACGGCACAGGTCTTTTTGTTTTTCGGGTTTTTTGTTGTTGTTGTTGTTGTTTTTTAGAACAACACAGGCTATAAATAAGTAATTAAGTAAACAAAGAAATAAATCTGCCTGGTATCACATCCACTTTCTCGCTCACAACCACACGAAAGACTCCAACACTACTGCATGCACAGAGTCCTCTTTCCATAAGCAATGCTCACACGAGTCCAGACTGACGTTTTGGCCACGGCACCAGGCACTCACCAAGGGCACCTTACCTTCCCACTCCAATTTCTATACTGTTTCAACCTGCCCACGTTTCTTCCTTCACTTGAACCATCATGGTTTTATATTAGATTTTCCTCCAGAAAGAATGACTGGCAATTAATCCCAGCGGCCCGTCCCCGTCCCCCCCCCCCCCCCCCCAACACTGGGTGGTTAGCTAGGACTCCGAAGCCCCTTATTACCATTAGAGTCTTCCACTTCTTCGGCTGGGGTAGTTTTCTGGGAGGAGTGGTGAGCGTGTGAGGAGAGCAGACTGACAATCCGTGGCCTAGGGAGGGTCAGGGCTTTTCCGTGGACCTTGAGGGAGTGTTCCTTCAACTGGCTGATTGTCATGGTGGAAAAGGAGCACCAAGAACACTTGTAGGCATGTTCACCTGGAAAAAGATGGCGGTAAGGGGCAGAACAGGAAAAAGAGGGAAGGGTATAAGGTGGGGTAGAAAACAGAATTGGCATAGTTAATTCAAGCGAGGGAAATGTCTCTGAAGCTTCATGGTCTAAGAAGCCTCACAGACAAATTACCCGCCCCTTCCCACCACAATGCTCCTCTGGGATTGAAACTCTTCGATGAGCTCCATAATCAAGTGACCTGGTCCCTTTTCATTTCATGCTCTACTTACAGGGACGAGCCCATGGATTGATTCCCCAACAGGGAGTGAAACCAAATGTCTACGATCCCTCCTTCAGGAAGGTTTTCCAGTCTCTCATTCTCTCTCTCTCCACTAGAAATGACCATGTCAGCTTTCATTCAAGGATATTTTTTATCATCTGCAGAATATAATATACTTAATTCTTATTCCAAGGGCCTATCAGTGGCTTTCCAAGCACAGGGTAACTAAGTGCAAACTCTATTGTGCTATTTTCATTCTTTACTTCTTTGCTGACTATGCATCTCCTTGATTCCACACATCCTCGTTTGTTTTTTTTACCAGTTCACAAACCTCAGCATAAAACTCCATGCCCCTACCTAATCAATAGGGAAGAAATGGGTAAAAATAAGTCATTCTTTTTTTTTAACTAAGAGAAAGAGAGTTGTATATGTATAAGCACATGTGTGTATTTCCAATATTCTTTGATAAACAGGACATTTCAGTAAAAGTAGGCACTTTTATTTTAATTATTTTTATACCACAGAAACAGTGACCAAATGAGACTATGGTTCACCTTTGCTCTAAGTCAGCTTTTAAATTAAGTGCATTTTAAAAGGTCAGGCTGTGAAATGGGCATGCTTATGTTGTTGGACAAACACTGGTTTGATTGACTCAGAAAGCAGTTTTGCTTTTCCTAACATTAGGCTTTGAATGCTCATGCTTGCAGCTCAATATCTGTACTGCTCAGGGTTGATATTAAGAAAATATCCTTGGGCGCCTGGGTGGCTCAGTCGTTAAGCGTCTGCCTTCGGCTCAGGTCATGATCCCAGGGTCCTGGGATCGAGGCCCACATCGGGCTCCCTGCTCGGCAGGAAGCCTGCTTCTCCCTCTCCCACTTCCCCTGCTTGTGTTCCTGCTCTCGCTATCTCTCTCTCTCTGTCAAATAAATAAATAAAATCTTAAAAAAAAAAAAAAGAAAATATCCTTTAACACACAGGGTTTCCAGCCATTAGGAAATGATTAAGTAAAAGTGGACACAGCTTCTTGATGAATGATCATTCATTAAAATAAATTCTTGAAGGGCTTGTAATAATATAAAAAAATAACAGAAAATAAAATAGTGATACTCAGAAAAACAAAGAGAAAGGCACAATATATTTTAGATTAAATTATAATCACAACTGTTAAAAATAATTATAGAGGCAATGGTTGAAAGGAAGTGTTATCAAATGTTAACAACAGTGGTCTTTAGAGAATAAGATTATGGGGTGACTGACTCTTATTTCTTCTTTCATTTCCAAATTTTCTCTAATGAGCAGGAGTTGTTTTTTGGTTTTTTTTTTTAACATTTTTTTTTAAGGTGAAATTTTAAAACCAGAGGAGAGGAAAGAGAAGGAAGTAGAGGGGAAAAAAGGAGCAGAAAGGACCTTGAGCAAGGAAAGTTTTGTGGGCCAGGGAGGAGGAACTGTGGAGAGAGCTGCAGAGCAGGAATGAGAAGGTAAACCTCTGCCCTCGCTTTGACCCAGCTGAGATGGGTCGTTCCCAGCCACCCTGAAAATGACTTAATGTCTTCACATGTGAGGTGAGCACAGCACCCCAGCTTCTGCACTGAGACTCCGCTTTCCCACTGATGACTCCCAGATCACGTACTGCCACGAAAGCCTTGAAGAGAACCTTCAGTGACGCAACAAACTACAGCCCAAGGTGGAAGAGAAGTTCAAAGTCAGAGGACCCGAGCAAGAACCTCAGTCAGTCCCCAGCTGTCATCTGGGAGTCCGGATGATGCCCGGTTGTCAACAGTGGTATCTATTACTATAATAAATATGGATATATAGAATATTATTTACCATATAACGTGGAAATGTATATGTCAATACATATTAATCATTGTATAAAATTCCAATGCCCTTCTTATTCCATTTTTAAATTCTTTAATGCAAGCCTGGCTGCATGAACCTGGTTGGGTAGTGGCAAGTTGCACAACCTGAGAGAGAATTCAAATCCAGATTATTTGATTCGTCTATGTGACTTTTACCTTTTAAAATAAAACAATCCATCTAGCATAGACAAGATGAGTCAGGTGTTTTGGAAAATGTATTGGCTTTCTCCAAGCCAAGACACGGACACCAAGGTTCCCAGGTGTGCAGAGAAACAAATTATACCGCTCCCCCCTCTCTTTCTGGATGCTTCCCTCTTGCCAACCAGCGAGCACAGGAGGCCCGTGTGTGTGGTCAGCTCAGTGCCCTGGAGTCCGTGGGCAGCCTCTGGTACTTTCTTAAAGTCCTTCCCACAGGCCAAATCATTTACCCAACTCCCACTGCTTACACTGCTTTTGCCAAGGCGGAGACCTGTGAGAAAGACGGAGGGTGTCCCAGCTGAAGAATTTACAATACGCACACACATTACAAAATAGCGGTCTGAACCCTGAAGCCTCTTACTCCATAGCCTTTAGTAGACTTTTCCCGAAAATATAAAAATACTAACAGACGAACAGCCAGCCTCCCTGTCCCATCCCCATCCACAGCCCAGTGGGCCTTGGGCAGCTGGATGGCTTCAGGAGTTTTACTCCATGAAGCCAGTTCGACAGGACCCATCATCAGGAAAGGTGGTCAAAACCTCTGAGCGGGCCACTGGGTGCTGTGGGGTTGGGCTTCTGAGTGTGGCTGAGAACACCACGGAGAGGCCCCCAGGTCCCGCTGCCCCGCCTTCCCTGCATCAGACCTCTTTCCTCTCTTGGCTGAGCTCTGATGTGCTACCCGCGAGCATCCTCCATCAGATGCAAAAAAGAGAGACCAGCAGCATCTTGTCAGCGATAAGGATGCAGGCTTTCGTTCTGGAGTCGAATTCTTAGTGAGTGGGTTATGTGGCCTTGAATAGGTCACTTTTTTTTGTATCCTCCTCTGACACTGAAGGGGATAGCACCTACCCTTTAGCACTGTCATGAGGATTAACTAGTGTGATGAATATAACACGCCTAGTGCACAGCCTGGTAGGTGAGGGATGCTCAGGACGGAAGCACGAGGAGATGGAACAAGAGTTACAGAGACCAGCACAGCTCCTGGACACTCATGACCCACAGTCATTTCTTATCTGCTGTAAGGAAATGTATTTAAGGGTATCTCATGAGAAATCTTGCATGTCTTGAGGACTCTGACACTTTGAACTTCTCAAGACTATACTTTTATTTTAGTTAGGAATTATCTTCAGTAGATGCTAACAATTCATGCATTTCCATTAGAAAGCCTGGGTAGGGGCGCCTCGGTGGCTCAGTTGGTTAAGCGTCTGCCTTTGGCTCAGGCCATGATCCCAGGGTCCTGGGATCAAGCCCCGCATTGGGCTCCCTGCTCAGCACGGGTGTCTGCTTCTCCCTCTCCCGCTGCCCCTCCCCCGCTCATGCTTTCTCTTTATCTCTCAAATAAATAAATACAATCTTAAAAAAAAAAGAAAAGAAAAAAAAAAGAAAGGCTGGGTAATTTAGAAATTTCTCTAAAAAACAAGCCTGTTAGTAGCACATAATCAACTATGACATGGGTGACATGGGCTTGGTATTATTTTGGCTTCAGGAGATTCTATAATTTTTCTTTATGTTTCTTCATTAGATTAAAATACAAATGAACATGCAACCATGTCAAGAATAACTTCTTCTCATGTGCGGGATAAGAGACTTTGAATTTCGCTCAGGGACCATAGGATTTCAAATCCAGAGGACTCATGCATCAGGAAGGCCAACTCACCAGCGTGAGCCTTGAGTATATGTGTTTTCAGCCGGCTGTTATAGGAGGACTTGAAGGAGCAGAGTTTGCACCGGAATGGTTTATGGTGTCCATGGTGGGTTTGCATATGGCGATCCAAGCTTGATGGAAAAGAAAAATAAAGGAGAGAGAAAAACGACAGGATTAACAATTACATACATTTTTCTCCCTGCCCTTTTCCAGCAATCCCACTTCGAAGCTGTTCAAAGTCATTTTGTTACTTCCCAAGGATGGTGCTTACCCAAACCAAAAACAACAACAAAAATGACAAGAGTGGCCGTGCCTACTCGAAAGGGAAGGGAGGCTCAAGGCAGGAAAAGATCAAGAGCCTTTTTGGATTGAGAGACATGGCAGTGGGAACAGGTCATAGTAGACTCTCATTTTCCCTTCCCTAGAAGCACGTATAATCGGAAGAGGGCATCCAAAGAGAAAAGATGAAATACCAGGGAATGCAAGTTTTCTGCCAAGTTGGTGAGGAGTGCCTATCAAATAGTCCCTTAACTTATTCCTCCCCACCAAAAAAGGGCATTAGAAAAGCTGTGCATTTAAAAAGGGCTTTCTTTTTAAATTTCAATTCTGCATTCGTGGTGAACACTCAGGAGGGGAAGGGAAGTTTCAAAGTAGTTGAGCTCCTTGCAATGGGCTGTCACGTCTCTGTCTTTGTAAATATGGAGGCAACGTACAGATATGTTTCAAAGAAGTCATGTGATCCAAAGGCCACTCATCCCTTCTGATAAACACCGCAATGTTTGCTGTACCTCAGTCTTCCAGAGCAAATTATAAAGAAGTTATTTAATTATGGTAAGCTCCCAGTATTTCATAATAATTACTAGTCTAAAAAAATAATAAATCTCCCAAACAAGGTGTGGGAAGGAGTTCTAATTTGTACCGGTACCCCAGAGAACTAGACTCCATTCTAAATGACTCATTTGGGAATGGTTGCTGCTTACCATTTAAACATATAATGTTCTCCTGAGCTCCAAAGCAGCACTTTCAGTCGCCTCCAGACATTTCCCTCTGGGTGTCCTTTAGCTTTCTTAAACTCAACTCAACTCAGCCCTAAACAAAACCATTGGTTTTTTCCCCTCCAAAAAAGACGCTTTTCCTCATCTCCTTGCTTCTACAAAGGACACCACCATTCTCAGTCAACCAGATCGAACAGCTAGGTGTCATTTGTCCTCTACTTTGTTTCTCATCCCTCAGCCCCTACATTAAAGTCAGTTTTTCCAAATCATGAAGATCCTGCTTCCTTTAACCATTCCCAAAGTTCCATCCTAACTCCTTGGATCACCTACTATTATTGCTTCCTAATTGGTTTCTCCCATCTTTTTTTTCAACTCAAGAGCATGAGCTATGGCGTCAGACGGCCTGGGTTCAAATCCCAGCTATTGCTTATAAACCGCATGGCCTGGGCAAGTTACATAAACCTCCTCAATTTTCTAATCCACAAAATGGAGACGGTAGTGGGCGCGTACCTCATAAGGTTGACTTAAGGATAAATGAAATAATACTTGAAGGTACTTTGCGCACTGCGTGACACATAGTAAGTCTCAATAAATGTCAGCAATTATGATGACTACTCATTCCAGAGTCTTCCTTTAGCCAGTAATGTAAATTACAAAGTCTTAATTCCGCATTCAAAGACTCCAAATACAGTCTCTACTCAAGTCTTTGAACTTTGTCTTCCACTATTCTTTTACATTACAACTTAAAGGTTAGTCAGACTGGACCCACCAGCTGGGCCCCCACGAGCCTCATGCTCCGTTCCACAGGCTTATGCTCTCATCCCTTCCACCATGTTGTACGTCCTGTCCAAACTATTCAAGTCCTGTCTTCAGACTTTAAGACCCGACTCAAATGCTCCCTACTCCGTAAAACCTTCCCAATTCTTCCACAGTGGAAGAAGTAACATTTCCCTTCTTTGAAACTTCATAGCATTTTACTGATAAATTTTTGGGGAAAGATAAAGTGCCTTATTTTGCCTCATTTGTGTGCTTGCTTTGTTTATAACTCCCCTAGCCCCTAAACTCCCTTAGCTCACAGACCATGGCCTCTTCATCTTTATATCCCCCTTGGTACCCCCCACCAAGTCCCCAGCACACTGCCTAGCCCAGGGAGTATCCATTTATTCACAGGGGTCTGTTGAGACTCTACTGGGTGTCAGAAAGCAGGATAGATGCTGGGGAATGAATACTTCTTAAACTGACGAGAACTACACAAGCTTTACGTCAGTGCACGCATCTGACGACAAAGACGAGACATCAGGCTCCGTGGCACTCAGGGTTTGTAACCCATCCTACCCACTGGAAAAGCATTGCCTCCTCCTGCATTTCAACAACTAACTAGCACTTTGTCTTTTTAAGAAGCAACCAGCCCAACATTTATTTTCAATCATCCTAAAAATAAACAGCCTGTCAGTCTTACAATCAGTCACCTCCATCCAAGACGGTGGCACACATTATCGGTCATGTATCTCTCTCAGATAGTTCAAAGAGAAAGGCAGCAGAAGGTCGTTTCTTCTCAGAACCACCCCCCTTCCCATCAACCCCCAAAGCCGGTCACAATACTCCAAATCTACAACTCCAAAGCTGTGATGGCCTCAGGCAGCTTCTTCGCCTCAACCTCCCTGTACTTCAATCACCTCTTGGCATCAGTAACTTCCTTACTTTTCAAGGTATTTTAAAAAAAAAAAATCTCAAGCAATGATTCTTTGGTCACATGACGGAAGCGTCCTAATTCTACCTCCTCAGCCCCTCAATTTCCCAAATTTCCATTAGTTCCTCGAATGCCGATGAGGTTCTGGATGGACGTTTGACAGATACACCAGTAAATTCATCTACTTTCTAGACTTTTGTAAATCATAGCAATGCCTCCAAAATAGGCACTTTTCGAAAAGGCCCGTATTTGCCAAGTCTAATGTTAAGCAATCTCGTGCTCTTGATCCCCTTTGACAGACGGGGGGACTGAGGCCCGAGGTAACCTAAGCAGCTAAGCAGCAGGTGCGAAGCCCAAGCGGGGCTGTCGGACTCCTCCGCGCCTCTGCTGCTCCAGCTTCGCTGCTTCCACCACACCTCCCTCCCTCCCAACCACTAGCTGCGAGCACGCGGCAGCACTTACTTGTGCCTGAAAGCAGAAACAAAGGAGCAATACTGGCAGCCGTACTTGTCCTCGCGGGTAAACATGGCCAGGGCCAGATGGCTCCTCTCATGAGAACGCAGCCCCTGCATGGACATCAGGACTCTGTCACATTGACTACAATGGTATCCCCCCGGCCGGGTTTCATCCTCCAACATTCCATCAAGCAAGCAGTGTTCACCATCCACCCGGTCCACCAGGGCGCCACTGGCATCTTTGGCTGCTTCCAGTCCATCCAGGAACAAGTGGGAAGGGTCTTCAGCCTCCTGCTAAGAGAACCACACACACACACATGCCCCACCAACAAAATAAATATCCATCATCATCGTCTCCAGCTCTCCTCCTCTCCCTTCATTCTCCCAAACTCATCAGCATCTCCTGCTCAAGCTTCCTCCCCTGCCTCTGGGGCTCCCCCTAGAGGGAGGGCAAACCCGCCTGCCATTCGTCAGGCAGTGCTGGTGTTTTGAGGGCATGTCCAGGCTCAGGCTGCTACTGCCCGGGGAAACACGAGAGAGGGGCTTTCCCACTGTGAAGACCGTTCACTCACTTGGCTCCCATCTTAGAAAGCACATTCACACAGCCATCCCACCTGAGCTGACATAAAGCAGGGTTAGGGTTATGGCTCAGAGAAAAGAAAGGAAGGAAGGAAGGAAGGAAGGAAGGAAGGAAGGAAAGAGGGAAGGAAGGAAGGAAGAGGGGAAAAAAAAAAAAAGCGGAGAAGTTTGGGCACCTAGGAGCCGTGGGCCATCCTTGGGAAATGAAGGAATGGGAAGGACCCTGCCCTTCGCCACCTAGGCTCCTCCCCACTCTGCATGTGGTGACTTCACCCATCGTTCGGGAGGCTGCCGTATGATCGACTGAAAAACTTAAGGAGCAGCCTGGGCTTAAGACACCCGTGTTTGGAGGTGACTCCTTGGGTTACTGATTACACACGAAGAGCTGCCCCGTTTCCCTTGAGCGATTCCAGGAAACAAGCCTGGGACACACCACGGGGGCGTGGAAGGGGCCGACCGGCGCTGTCCCCGGGGGCCATTGTGCTGCTGAGAGCCAGAGGGGCTTCGGTCTTAGTGAAGGAAAGCAGAGACTTTACGTCCATGTTACGTGGGCACAATAGGACACCAGATCGAGAAGGGCCGGTGACAAAAACATAGTCACGTAGCTAGAGACAAAGAGCTGAGCCCTGAACTAAGTTCTCTGCCCCAAAATCAGAGCTTAGCCATATCCTGGAAGGCAGGGATGGTGGCTCGGTCACTGAAACTGCGGCTGCTGAGGGGATTCCGATGTTCATGTTCAAAACAGGCGGCCCAACAGAAGTCAGGGGCAGGAGGGAAGGCACTGGTCAGCGACAGACGGGGAAAAGGGGACGAAAGAGCCAAATCAGGTCAAGGGGTTCTTGGGGCCCTACTGTGACCGGGAGGCTTGTAGTGTTAGATTTCACGTGTCTTACGCTCCTCAGAGGACCCAGGCTAAGAAGTAAAAGATTCTCCTGGGCTCTCTGCAGTGTCAGCCAGATGAGAACAGTTAAGAAGTCAGGCAGCGGGAGGAGCAGAAGAAGATGATGGGAGCAGGACCCACTTGATTCCTCTCAAGAGCTCGAGCAACTCGGAAGAGCAAACACCTAATGGCACTAAATGCAGAACAGAAGGGCGACCCAAAGCCTCCTGTACCGAGAGGCCCGGATCTTCCGTTTCCACCAAACTATCCGCGTGGAAGGGAACCAGATCGAAACGCGACCAGGTCGAGACACGGAAGATGAGAAGAGGGTCCAACCTGCAAAAAAATCAAAACAAGCCAGACCGATCCAAGCACAGCTCAGGAATGCCCACATTCTGGGACGCCCTTTCCTGAGCTGCTTTGAGCAACGGGGGTTAATCAGTAACTCCAATGGCTCACACACAAGAATGCTCATCCAGACCTCCCCCCTCCCCGGTCCTCACCTTCACGGCGGCGGACACCGCCGGGACGCTGCCGTACTGGACGTGCTTTCGGAGGTGGTTGCAGATGGCTCGGAGCGTCGGGTGCACTTCCACACAGAATTTACACTTGTAGCCCACCACCTTCCTCTCCTTGATCTTTGGCACCTCTTCTAAGTGACCAAAAGGCTGGTAAAATACAGTGGTAGCCATCAGTACTCCGAGCCCTCCCTCGCACGCCGGCATTTACGCTCGTAGCTTACTAGCAGATTTTATTTCAAGGCGGATTAGCAGGTTAAAAACCAAGGGAGAGCTATGTGAGTATTTTTACAGAACGAATTCGTCAGAGCCGTGGCACGCTGCCTACTAGGCAAAAGTCTCCGGAACCCAAATGTGTTACGACTTGTGAGGAGAGAAGATTTCTGTGGAGAAGCCTCATCGTCACGGCCACCGGGTCGTGTGGTTTTCAAACCAACGTCAACTACGCAGGTGAAACGTTGCATAGCTACGCCATTAGTGAACGTCTTGACCAAAAAAGTTAAAAAAAAAAAATTAAAAATTAAAAATTAAAAAAAAAAAAATAACCTACTCCTGGAGATGTTAAGGTTCACGTAGCAGACACTGCAGACCAGAACCACGGCTGAGAGGTGCCGGTGACACCGAGAGACGGCCCACAGCTGCTTTAGAAAGAGAGCGAGCGTTGTCGTGTAACTAGGCCTTGGATAAGGCTACTTGGCAGAAGGAGATCCAGAGAAACCACCACCCCGGCCCTCCCCTGGGGAGCCCTGGGAGGAGCGGGAGGGAGGGGAGCGGGGCCGTGGGGGAGGGGGAGCAGAGACCGGGGGATAATCAAGCTCGAAATGTTTAATTGACTTATTGAGCTCTCTGGCAAGCTAAGTCACTAGGAAGCCTGTAGCAGTTTGGCTGGCAACGAAGAAGTGCGTGTGGGCACCAGTGATGAGAGGCCTCCTGGGGGAAGGGAAATCAAAACATATCCTTACCCTCTCTTGTTTGAAATCTGCAAAAGCACCATCTGCATATTTCTGCTTGCTCAAAAGCTGTTTCCTCCTCTCCTGACGTTTGGCACGCTTCTGGAATTCCTCATTGTGAATGTTCAAGTGTGAGGTCAGCTCCGCCGTGCTTTGCAGTTTGCTATCACAGTGCTTACACTGGTAGGCGGGGTTCGGCAAGCGGGGGCCGCCGCCCAGGATGACGAAGTCCCTCTTCAGGTCCCGGCTGTGGTGGTCAGTGTAGTGCATGCACAGCAGCTCGGCCGTGCTGAAGGACAGCTTGAAGCACTTGATGCAGTGGAACGGGAGCCACTCCATCTCCGGGGCTTCGCTTCCCTCCACCTCGGCGGCTTTCTCGAAGCTGCCTCTCTCCTCCTCTTCCATCAGCACTGGCTTCTCGTGCTCGTCCGCGTAGACGGCCGTGAAGTAGCCGCCCAGCTTGCTGGCGTGCTGCTTCTTCGGGAACACCCCCGGGTGGCGCTTCATGTAGTGGGACACGATGCCCTTCTTGCTGAAGGACTGGAAGGAGCACAGCGAGCACTTCTTCTTCTCGACGGCCCGCCGGAGCTCCTCGCTGAGCTGCGGGGAGTCGTCCTTGGGCGGGGACGGGATGATCACCTTGTTGGGCTTGTCGCTGATGGTCCGGGAGGCGGCCAGGCAGTGTGTGTAGTAGGCGTCAATGTCGTGGCGCTTCTGGTAGTGGGCCGCCAGCCCTTTGCGGATGGGGTTGGTGTAGGCGCACAGGGCGCACTTGAAGAGGTTGTTCTTGCCCTCCGGCTGGGCGCGCACGTTGTTGTGCTTGATGCGGTAGTGCCTGGCGATGCCCTTCCGCGTGGAGCAGAAGTACTTGCACAGCTGGCACCGGAACACCGTGTGGGAGACCAGGTGCGAGGTAGAGAAGTGAGACGTGGACACGGGCTCCTCTCCCACCTCCTCCTCGGTAACGGAGACCTGGGAGGGGCTCCCGTCCGTGGCCACCTCGGGCTCGAGGGAGACCGGCAGCTTCGGGGGCGACGGGGAAAAGACATCGAATTCGGGCTGATTGTGATACTTCTCGTAGTGGATTTTGAGCTTCTCCAGAGTGCCGTGCGTGTACGGACACAGTTTGCAACGGTAGGCGCCGTAGCCTTGCTTGAAGATCCTGCTCGTCTCCTCCACGTCGTTCTGCGCCATGTCGGCCGGCTGCTCCACGTCGTGCACAAAGTCCTCGGCGGTCACCTTGATGGCCGGGTGTCGCTTCTGGTAGTGGGTCAGGACGCCGTGGATGCGGGTGTTGATGTATGGGCAATGCCGGCATTTGTAGACGGCGCCTGGGTTAATGTCGATGTCCTGGGCGAAGTCGGCCGCCTTCACCTTCATGCCGGGGTGCTTCTTCCCGTAGTGCGTGAGGAGGCCGTGCAGGTTGTTATACTCAGACTGGCACACAGTGCACTGGTACGGGGTGGACGATATGGCCGGGTTGGCCGAAGCCAGCTGCATGCTTTTCTCTGGGGAAAGCCTCGCGTCGTCCGGGCACTCGGCGTCCTGCTCGGGGAGCGGCGGGGGCAAACTGTTTTCACGGTTCGCAGGACCCACCAGCTCTTCGGCGGAGTGGGGGAGGGGATTCTCAATGGCGTCTTTCTCCTTGATGATATCCAGCAGCACCGACTCATCACCGTTCATGGCCCAGGGGTGAAAGGCCTGGTAGTGATTGGTGATGTCCCAGATGGACACGGCTTCAAAGACACAGTCTCTGCATCTGTACGTCTTCGCTTCCGCGGGCATCGTCAGAGAGGGAGGGGACGGGTCCGGCCCAGCCCAGAGTTTGGTGGCCATGTAAGTGTAGTCGACGTAATGCTCTGGGTGCCTCCTTTGGTAATGCAGGAGCAGACCGTTGGGCTCTGTGTGGGAGTAGATGCACCACTCGCAGTGGTAGCCAGCTTCTATCAAGCCATCGAGAAACGCCCACCGCATGATGGACGTGACCGTGGCCTTCAGGGCAGGGTGGTCTTTCTTGATATGCTTCCTCAGTGCATAGAAGTAGGGGGAGGTATATGAGCACTGCCTGCACTTGAGCGCTCGCAGTGTAGCTTTGTCCCGCTCCACGCTGGAGGGGGCGACGAGCACACAGCCGGCAGGCTTCCTCTGGTTCCGGTCACAGAGGCTTCGGATGGTGGCCGTGTGCTGCCGGATCACATCTGCATTGGCCTTGAAGTCCCGGTGCTTCTTCTGATAGTGAATGAGGACACCTTTGACCGTCCGGTTCCCATAATCACAGTGCTGGCAAAAGAACATCTCATTCTCCACAGGAGGGCCGTCTCGCTCAGAGCTGCCACGGTTCAGCTGTTGCATGGGGGCGGGTGGCCGAGGGGAGCCTTGGGGCCCCTCGGACCCTCTCATCATTGCAGCTGTGGGAGGAGCCTGTCTGATATATTTGGCAGTGACCTTTATTTCTGGGTGTCTTTTCTGGTAGTGGACAAGCACTCCCACAACTGACCGATTGCTGTAGGAACAGTGTTTGCAGTAGTAAAGCTCAGTACTGAGGTCTGGTGGCGGGGGTTGTGGGGGGGGTGGGGAACCCATGTTGGACATTTTGGGAGACATTGGAGCACCCACCTCAAATGATAATTGAGAAAGGGCAGAGCCCCTGTCCACAGACACCATTCGCATGGTTTTCTGGATCCTAAAGTAGGAAGCCTTTTCTTCCGGGTGTTTCTTCTGATAATGAACCAAGACAGAATGCATGTTGGGGCTTGCGAACGAGCAAACGTCACAATCGTAAACGACGACAGTGTTAACCGAGGGGTCCTTCTGATTTTCACATTCTGGAGTAAAGGTCTTCGAAGGAGTGTTTTTATTAAACGTAGCTGGCAGACCGCCCCCGCGAGCCACGGGAGTGGAAGTCGCCATGCTCTTGGGGGCCGAATTCAGAATCTCCCTCAGTGTCTGGGATTCCGTATTCAGCCCTTCCTGCTGCTCCACGACATAGCTGGAGAATATCATTGCGTTGTTAATCTTGACCGTGGGATGCATTCTTTGGTAATGTGGCATCAGGCTTCGGACGTTCGGGCTCGTGTAGGAACAAAACCGACACCGGTAGATCAGGTCCGAATGGTCAAAGTTGAGTACGTTCATGGCTTCCGGGTGGTGTTCGCCATAATGCTGCTGCAGGTCTTCAAAGTTGGTGTAGTCGATGTAGCATTCCAGGCACCTGTATACGGCACTGTGATCGTTGGGGTCCAAGATGTACCTAAAGCTGAACTTGATGTATGGGTGCATCCGCTGGTAGTGGGTGCTGACACTCCGGGCAGATTTGTTGTTAAAGTCACAGTGTTTGCAATAGTAAAGCCTTCCGGAGTCACCAAAGTCTGTGCTCTCGTTATTGTGCTCTGTTCCATAGATGGGAGTCTGGGTGTTCAGCAGAGCGGCACTGGAAACCTGGTGCTCTTTCAGGTTTGTCGAGGAGCCGTAATAGTCCTCTTCGTCTTCAGAAAGGGTGAGCTCAATCTCAGCCCCGTTGGTGGCATTGTAGTCGTGGGCGACGCTTCTGAAGCTGGGCTCCTTCTGGGGCTCCCCGGCGTCTCTCGCCCAAATCTGTTGGGCCGAGAAGGACGTGGACACCTCCATGACCGGCTCCGTCGGCTCTTCCTCCCTGTCCAACTCAACCTCTATCTCCACTTCGTTGTCTTCCTCTTCCTCCTCGTCGTCCTCCACATTGATCACCGCGTCCTCCTGCTGTTTTGTTTGGTTGATTTTGCTCTGCAGGTTGCTTGCTATCTCGTCGATCCTCGTTCTCTTCTTCACGGGCGATAAATCTAGGGGAAAGTCGTTAGCGAGCTTCCTGGAGGCCTTGGCTACAAAATTGTTCTTGGAGGACAACCCAAGAATTGAGGTCTGACTTTTCTTCACAGTGTTGCTGGAAGAGGGGTGGCTGTCCGTCTCACTCTCCAACGGCAGGCTTGAGGTCTGCCCCTCGAATTTTGGCAAGTTGTCGCAGAACGAGTGTTTGTGCTGCTGATGGACCCGTAGCCCTTTCAGAGTCGTGGTGGAGTAATTACACATGGTGCATTTGTAAGGGTGCGGGGGCGGGGCCTGCACGGGCGGCGGGGGCTGCTGCGTCGGCGGGGGCTGGGGCTGCGGCTGGGGTGGCACCTGGTGGGGGGGCTGTAGCTGCGGCGGCTGAGACGGAGGTGGCGGGGGCGGCGGCGGGGGCGGCGGCGGCGGGGGCTGTTGCTGCTGCAAGGGATCCAGCAGGACTCCTGACTTTCTGCCGTTGATGCTTGAGCCCTCGTAAGACACGACCCCTTCGGTCAGTGGAGAAGCGAGGCTTTCGCTCTGGGAATTCACAGCATCCCAATCTGACGCCGTACCCGTGTGACACTGTTTGTGAGCCCCGAGCTTTAACGAGCTCTTGCAAGTAAACGGACATTCGTCACATTTGTAGACGGCGGTCTTTCCGGACAAGTGGATGTTTTCTATGTGGCGGGAGATGCTACGTCGATGCATAGTGAGGAAAGGACAAAAGGGGCACTGGAACCTATTCATGAACCTTCTAAACGGAATGCCCTTGGTCTCCAGCAACTTGTTGCCGTCCGAGCCCATCAGCTGCTCTGCAGACAAGCCCGATGTCTGGTGATCCATAGCATTCAAGCCATTCTCGCTGTCTAGCTCATTCAGCTCTTCATCAGAACTGGAGTCATTCAGCATGCTGTTAGTCTCCAGGTCAGCGGAGGAATTGGTCATGTCAGCCATTCCATAACGCGATCTCTCCGCCAAGTTAACGAGGCCAGAGTTGTGAGGGGACTTCGGCTTCATCTGAGGGTAAGACACGGGCGGAAACTTGGAAGCAGATGAAGAATTGGGTCTCATGATGGAGTTACTGATGGAGCCCCGGAAGTTGGAGACATTAGCGCTGGGCAGCTCCCGGCTTGCAGCATTCATGGACAGATAGGTGGAATTGGAAGTGGGGCTGGGGGCGTTTTTGTTCTGCACGTCAGGGAGGTTAGTCCCTTCTTGCTGCTGTCGGAGGCTGGAAAGGATCTTGACCATGCTTCGATGCTTCTTCATCATGTGGTCACACCAGCGTTCTCGGCGGGGGGTCTGGTAGCTGCACCACTCACAGCAAAAGTTGCCTCGAGACTTGGTCAAAGGCTTGACCATGGACTCTAGGATGCTGCGCTCCACAACCTCTGCTGGCAGTTCCTTGCAGGGGTCCTGCAGGGACACAGGTGGGACCACGGGGTCTGGTATCGGAGCAGGGGCAGGGAGGGGAGCAGTGGTCTCCTTCAAATTGTTCTTGTGATACATCTTCTGATGCTTAATTATTCTCGCCCTCCTAGGTGACTTGTATGTGCAAAACTGGCAAGAGAAGACCTTTCCAAATCCCTCGTGCATCATGATATTATAATTTAAGGATCCTGGAACAGGGGGGCCCGCCGAACTCCCTTCAGCTTGAGCTCCGTGGACCTTCCTTGTGTGTTCGATGAGGAGGTTTTTCGACCTGAAGTAGCGTACGCAGAACTTGCATTGAAAAAACTTGTTTGTTGGTTTGGGATTAGGGGCAATATGCTGACCGTAATATCCTGGACTGTGGCCATAGTAGCTTCCGGTCCCCAATGCAGTTGCATTTTGACCTAAAGAAAAAGCATGAGGTAAGTGAGAACAGAAAAGCAAACAAAAGAGAATTAAGAAATTCCATCACGCAAATCAATTTTTCTTTTCAATTATTCTTCATTAATAAACATCACATTCAAAAGTCCTAACATCTCAAGATGAGGCCTTGAAGAGTATTAATGAAGCATTCATGAACGTACACATATCGCTTCTCACAGATGAAGACGCAGCATTCAGCTTTAGGAACGATACTCACCTCCTCTCCACCAATGTGCCCTACAGCTATAAAAAGATGCATTTCACACACTGCGACTTTCATCCCAGAATTCTGCAAGATACTGTCCCGTTCTCCAAATTGAAAGGAAACTAAGAGATATAAGGAAGCCGAAAGGACAATAACGTAGGACACTCAAGAAGAGAGACGTGACGCCCAAATCGCAAAGATGGCTCGCAGAGAGCAAGAAACTCTGAAGAAGCTACACACACCAAGGCCCACGGCTACAGGCTAAAACTAGAGGAGAGTGATAGGACGTATCAGATACGCCAAGAATCGGTGAAGATTTACCTGATAAATCCTCTGCGATCACAAATTCGTCCTTTATAGAAGAATACTCCACTTCTGTCTGATTACTGGCATTCATGGACCCGGATCGTGGCTCATTAGCATTGTCTTCAGCAACATCAGTTGGCTGCAGAAATGCCGTGTGGACATCCTGAATGTGCGCCTTGAGATCTTCGTAAGATGGGGCTCTGAAGTCACAGCCATCACACTGTAGCACCTCCATGATCTGGGCCTACCTTCTCACATTAGGAACCTGTGACAGAAGTCAGAACACAGCGTCTGAAGAACTGCCCTGGTTGCACATCCCAAGTCGACAGGGCTACAAGTCCATTAACAGAAAAATGTCTAGTATCGGCAGATTTCTCTCACTGAACTTTGCCAGTTGGAACACCGGCCAGAGAAACGCAATCAGACATACTAGGGATAGTGTCCTTGAGTTCCTAACTTCAAAGGAGGCGGGGGGAGCCCAGATAAACATTTTCCAGTTTGATATAAATACATCTCCAAATGCCATTGGTCAAGGAGACCCTTAACAGTTCAAAAGTTTTAGTAGTTTCTGAATTTCTTGACTGAATTTAAATTTTTTGTTAAGTCGATATTGACTTTGATTCTGGCTTGGACCCAATTTTTTTTTTTTTTTAACTAGAACCTTCTCAGAAGTGAAGAGGATGTCTGTACAGAAAAAAGGACAAATTTCAATCATCATTAGCGGTTTTAATATGAGAACTTTGATGTTTCATCCCCAAATGGTGAAATAGTACTCAACCTTGCACTGGTGGCAGAGAGAGCTTTTATTATGCCTTTTATTATTCTAATATCTTAACTGATATTGGGGTACGCTTCTTTCCTCCTTTCCCCAAAGTTTAGTCACGTGTTGCGCACGCGTGCGTGCACGTGTGTATGTGTTTCATAAGCTAAATGGTTATTTTGCTTTTTACTACCTACCAATTATAACCTAACAGCTTCTCCAATCTAATTAAGTCATAAACTATTTCTCACGAGATTCTCCAACCACCAACTTCAGATGACAATCCGGTTTCTAGTTTAAAGTTGCACCTTGGTACCTTGGTTTACATTAAGATAACAGACACAGTTTTGAAGAGGGGCTTCTAAGCTGTGACTCTTCTCTTTTCCTACGTCTCACCTTCACAAACGTGAAGTGTATACTTGCCTGCCAAGAGCCGTAAACCTGGGGTAAAAGCAAAACTTGCCCAGGTACCTTCACTCTGTTCTTCACTGGGTGATTGAGAGACACAGATAGCTTCCCACTAACTCAATGGAGAGGCTCACCATTAAGCAGTTAAGAATGTATTAGAAGGTATAGTCTGTCCCATCGCAATACACATCTTGAGTTGAGATACCCGGTTATTATCTTAATCAGTGAGTTCCTTCATTGAGCTCACCACAAACTCTACTGAGTCACTGTAATCTAGAACCAGATGTCCAAGAACTAAAACTGAAGCCAAATCTTTCTATACTTTCATTGTACAGCAACTTTCAATACTTTTTATGGCAAAGGGTAAATTGTTTCTGCAGGAGGAACAAAGTCGAGTAATATGTCCAATGTAGAGAAAGGAGCCATTGCGGGAAGATTTTCTATGAAAGAATGCTGCTGCTGATAGCCTGCTAAAATAACTTCTGGCAAGTCCAGCTCTGGACAGACTGAGCTTGCAGAGTGAGACACAGATATTTACCTCCTCTTCTTTCACCCAGCAATTTATCCTTTTCCAATAAACACTGAACTGTGCACCAGAGTCTTTTCAGCTAACGAAGTCTCAATATTCGAGATACACAAGCTTTTATGCCTAAGCACCAACCCAAATTGTGTGGAAGAGGTTGCTATCAGCTCTGGATCAAATTACAGCAGTCACCGAGGCCCCACCCCACTTCTCCTTTCGCACAGTCCATTAGACCTGAAAACAAATTTTTCCATGGTGCAGACGACTCCTGCATTTAGAACACTTCACAGAAAAAAGCAGATCATCCAGTGTGCACTCCCCATCCCCCAAGCCTAGCCCTTTCATCTCAGCCAAACAAGCCACAGCTCTGCTGAATGTGTTTATCACACTTTCAAGAGATAGGAGCCCCTGCGTCACTGAAGCTCTAAGACTCACTAAGCTGCCCTAGTCCTCTGAGCTTTAGGAGCAGCCATTTTAGCTCGGAGCTTCTCTTCCGTGCACAACATGGCTTCTCTGGGATTCTGCTAGGCTGACAATCAGAAATGAGCAGTAGAAGAACAGGCTGGGCTCCTCCTATGCTCTTCTCCTCAACAAAGAATGAACTGTTTTCATTGCTTTCCGAAAAGCAGCACCTTTCTGCTCCTCAAATGTCATTCACCAAGATCTCCGAAGGTTCTTTTATCCCATGATTGATAAGCCTGTTCGTTAGTCCCAGCAGAGCTAACTGGTTATTGCAGGACGATCCTGGACCAGACCCTGATCTACAGCAGGATTTGGGGGTGGGCCGGGGGGACCTCCAGAATGCCTTGGCTTCTTGGGACTCGTCCTTCCACACACAGAAGACATACCATCCGACTCTGCTTGCCAGATTCCAAAGTCTAATGACCTTTGTTAATCACCAGCCAGTCTGTCTGCATCAGCAGACCCTGCCAACAGACACACCCTTCAACACAAAGGCTGTAGCTATTCCTTTTAAAAGAGGTTCTCTGAAAGCTCCATTGTGTAGCCCGAGAGGAAAACAAAATCTCTTCCCTTCAAAACTTCAAGCCTTTAGAAATAATGCAACAAAAGGCTTTCTGCTGTGTGTCTTTTGGAAATTTTGAGCCTGGTTTGCACAACATCAACAAAAATTATGGTTCTGCACAAGGAAAGCAGGGCACCTTCACCGTTAAGTCATCCACCCAGACATGAAATTCATCTCTCTATACAGTTCTCTAATACCTTGGTGTCTTCGGAAGCGGTTATCAAGGATTCGAACTTCGCTGGATGCAAACACAAACCAACAGTCTCCTTGTTCTGCTACAAAGGAGATTAAAGGGTCATGAGATCAGAAAAAAAAAAAAAAACCAAACCCCACTGATTTGGAAAAAGAAGAGATGATGAAAGTGATTTCCTAATGGGTTCTAGCTTTAATGTTGTTGCAGTCTCTACCTCAAAAATAGCTCAGAGCCTTAGAAGAGGTTAATCTCCAGGCTGCGGAGAAAACCAGCGTCAGGTACAGCTGAATGGCCTTCAATGTGATGTCGGCACCAAGCACGTAAAGGAGGACAGAGCCTCCTTGGAAAGCCATTTTGCCTTTTTGTACACATTTCTCCTGAAGACGCTGACAGAAGAAGAAAACAAATTTCCAGCATGGCCTAAACAATCAAAGAAACAGAAACTCAATGTGTTTATGAGACCGAGGACGTGCACACGTGGAAGAAGTAAGAGCGGGAGGAGAAGAAAGGAATGGGGGAGGACAGGAGACAAAGAAAGCCGGACCGGAGGATGACCCATCCATCAACCAGAGTAGGTTTTCACAGCAGATGGTAATCCTCTGAGAAACCCACAACGAGGAAAAAGAGGAGAATGAAGCTCTGCATATCTGACTGCTTCATCCACCCAGAGAGAGCAACAACACTCAAAGACTCAGCTAGACACTGATCTGCTCCAAAATTATGATTTAAAGCTAAAAGCCTTGATCTTATATCTACTTACTTCATTTAAAAATACTGTCATAATGAGATTAGCAATACCTCCCCCCCCCTTTCCCCCCACTGACCCAATCAGCAAAATCAAAAGCAGAATAGGAAGCTTTAGAACTAACTAAAAAGAAATGCTATTTCAGAAGGTCATCGGGTGAGACTACAAATCAAACAATCACCCCCACTCCTACCACCCCTCCCCCAGGCAGTATTCCCAGGGCCCTCAAGGTCAAATAGGCATCAAGGACTAGACTCTAAACACCACCCACGAGGAGACCTGCTCCGTGAATATGGATTCTTCTCTAATGCCCTAGTGCCGAACGTGGTCAGTCCTCCTAACACACACGAAACCCCGAGACGATTCGAAGTATCCATTGCTCTTCAGTACCACTTATTACCCGTTGCTGGTGTGTTCCGTTTCCATTTCTAGTTTGGGGATTTCCAAAGGTGGGGTTTTGATGAGAAACCCTAAATCCAATTCTCCACATCTGACAAGCTCTTGAAGACATAGTCAAAGACAAGCCAGAGAGATCTTGCTCAAGATCTGGAATATACACAGGCGAAAGGGGAGAGGGAGATGATGGACACAGGCTGCTCTCTCATTTACACCACCTGCACACCCACTTTCTGTGCTCAGGATCCCAGGGAGCATAATGCCGCGGTGAAGGTGAAAGGGGGCGATGCGCAGCGTCATGGCATGTCCTTCTCCCGCTCACAGCCCAGACGTAAGGGGGAGGCACCCTTGATGGTTCACGGTGTTCTGACCACCTGGCCACCATCAACCCTCGCCCAGGGCAGCTTGGCGAGCACGGTTCTCCAGGCTTGCATAAACACGGTCTTCAAGTCAAAGTCCCAACTGTCTCCAGGAAGTGCCCGAATTAAAACATACAGGCCTTGCCTAGATCGAACCTGTTCTCTGACTGAAGGGCTGCAGACCAGAAATAAAGCCGGGAAGTGCCACAGCCACGGGGATTCAGCGGCAACTAATTATAACCTTCAAAGCCTTTGAGAAATAGAACCAGAAACACCATAAGGTGCTTTTCCTCTGTCCACTCCAGAAACCTAGTTTCATTTATAAGACACCGAGCTCCCCAGTTCTCCTGAATCACAATTCTAATAAAAGGTTTTAGTTAGTACCTGTTGTTTGTGCTTTTCTTACTTTCCAGTGAATGGAAAAACCAATTATCCAAGGACTGGTAGTGGAATGCATCAACTCTGGAATAGTTCAGCTAGAAAAACAGAAACATCAGGAACCTGCAGATCAGTCTACGAAATGTATTTGCAGATCGGAAAGAGCCGAGAGGGTGAGGTCAAAGAGCTATGGGGCGTGTTAGGAGGTTAGCACTTCTAACCCTAAGCCCCAGCACTGCTATTGGGAGGAAAGAAGAATTTTCATTACAAGGATGAAAAATGGGGGAAAAACAACTAACTCAGCCACTTGGGGATGTGGGTTGCTACTCTGACAGCAAGGGGTGTTCTATGTCACTACTTATCACTTAACCTTGTCACGGTCAAAGTGGCAGTTCTAGTAATTTTTTTTTTTTTTTTTAAGATTTTATTTATTTATTTGAGACAGAGAGAATGAGAGAGACAGACAGCACATGAGAGGGGGGAGGGTCAGAGGGAGAAGCGGGCTCGCGGGACTCGATCCCGGGACTCCAGGATCATGACCTGAGCTGAAGGCAGTCGCTTAACCAACTGAGCCACCCAGGCGCCCAGTTCTAGTAATTTAAAAATCATTTAAAGCATCTTTCCAAACAGGACTGGACTGAGAAGAAACTGAGGTGAAACTTCCTTTCAGGAGCAGGAACAGTATTTGCAGGATCAAGGTGACAAATGCAAACGAAGACTATCTCTCTCTCTCTCTCTATGAAATAATTAATTTTACTGATTTCATTTGACCTCAGATATGAGCATGTGCATTCCAAATTTGACAGGGACTCTGTCTATCAGAGCAGAATCAGCCCCTTCTGAACAAGCACAAATGATTTATGTACTCCTCCCATGTTTAGTTAAAAAAAAATAAAATAAGCCAGCAAAATAAACCAGCAAAGAACTCCTGACAACAAGCTACCTCCATCGAGCCCACAGCATTCAGTACCACTATAGATCCTGGCTCGCCATGTGGTGTCTTCAAATGTCCTATCAAATGTTTATACTGTTTGCTACATGATCTAAGCAGTTCTGTGTACTCTTGGCAATTCACCACACTAATGAAAGGTTTAACATATCAGGGAGGATAAATAATTAAGGAATTCAGAAGGGAGACACAGCTGTTCTTCAAAACCAAATTTTCAGAAGAGAAAGGATTAATTTGCAATCACATATGTAACCCCCAATATGAGACTAGATTTAAATACTAGCAGAGAAATACCAGGAGACCCCGAGTCCTGCCAATGTGCATCACCTCTGTTCTATGTGGTCAGCCTGGTCCATCTGTGGACCTTGCACATCAGCACAAGTCTGAAGCAGGCAATCTACAGATTAATAACCCACTCGCTTTCTGGCCAAAGATGGTCCTTTTCAGGTTATCTCTTGTTTCAGCTTTGTTCTGCATCAAGTTTTCAAGTGTTACAGGGCATGTTGAGTAGTATTTCATAACAGATGCCTTTGGGATCATCATTAAAATGAGATGAGCATCCAGGGATATAATCTAAGTGACTAAAAAAACTGTCAGATATGTAAATAAGAAGCAGTTCTGGCTGAGTGACCTGTTATGAAAGCAGGTAGTGAGTGTCTAACACAGAAAGAGATAGTACATACCTTCTGGAGAATTCATGCATTCCTTTGCAATGATATAAGGCTAATTGAGGCCAACAAGCCAATCGGCAGCCTGCCAGCTCTCCTGTCCTTAGAAAAGGAAGCGTGTGATTTGAACAAGGAGATAAAAGAGGAGAGAAGGGACTAGAAAAGAAAGGGAGGAAGCAGGGTGGTATCTCAGTAGCTTTAGACTTCATTGTCTGGAAAGGGGAACCTGCAGTTGGCTAGATAAGTCTAATTCTGAGAAGCGTCCTGACAATATTCTCCTTGAGAAACAAAACAAACCAAGACGCCTCCTCACACTAAAATGCTCAAAACGCAACCCTGACAAATGGGATCCCAGCTCATCTTGTTCTTTCAAATGACGGAAAGGCATTCTTGGTGTTGAGTGAATTCTCTGAAATGTCATGGGCCCATGAGGAAGTTCCATGGAAACTCTGAAGCCATTCTTGCCCTAGCATTGAGACCAAGAAATTAACTGATTTCTCTCCTGGAGGGCCAATCCGCACCCAAACGGCAGAGACAGAAAATCACGGTGTTCCTTTAGAGACTCTTCAGAATGCTGGCTGGGTTTCTACAGACTCTCTCACACTACAAGAACCCTCATTATAAAAATTGTAAAATTAAAGGGAAGTTGCAGATACGCTGCTGGGTCTTCATTACAGAACTGATTGAGACGCAGAGTAAGCAGAAGTTGCCAGTGAAACTCATCTTTCACATCATGAAAGACCAATTCATGCATCGAGTAGTACCTCCTCTGTGGATTTGAAAGCCCGACTGACCTCAGGCATTGGGCATGTCTTCGTGGCCATAACTGTTCCTGGCGCAGGTCTGGCCAAACACACAAAGTCTAAATTCCACAGTTTCAGTGAATGGATCCAGAAACCATCTTAACAATTTACCTTGTTCTCTATGACCACTCAGAAAAAAACAAAACAAAACAAAACCAAAAACGGTGTATGGCTGTTGACTTGTGGAGAGGATAAGAAAGTTTTGCTATGAAAACTCTTTTATTTAGGGGAAAAGCCCACAAAAATCCCAATCTAATCCCTCAGACATTTGCACATTGCCTTCTGTACACGGTTCGCTCAGAAAATTCAGGCAAGTCACTTCCTTTGGATGAGAATTATCCCAAGTTTGCCCATATCAGTGGCACACAAGGGCCAGATCCAAATGCTGTGATGACCTCTCCAGCCTCATTTCTTCTATCTGACAAAACTGACTGCGCAAGCCTGGCACTTGGGTCTGTCTTTCTCCAGACCCTGGTTCCTGATTTAACTACCCTGTCAGGATGAAAGCCCTCAGCAGACTCCTTTCTAGAAAGGTAAACGATGGCTGGGCTGTGTGGATCATGAACACTTTCAGATCCTCCTGCCCAAGGAGACTGTGGGCTGTTTTTTGTTTGTTTGTTTTTCTTTTCTCCTCTGGCCTCCACCTATAGCAGAAGCTATCAGAGGCTGGCCTTCCTCCTTATTAAGCTAACCACCTGGCCCATTCATATCCATTGGTTGTTTCAACAAACTAACAGAATCTTATAATAGGGGAAAACACAGTATATATTTATGTATGGAACTGGCAAATACCCAAGAATTAGGAATTAAAAAAAAATGACAGGCAAGGAATTTCTTTTCTCTTGCAATCTCCAATCTATGTTCAGCAAGTTTACTCCTAAAAATCACTGCACCCCAAGAACTTTTAAACAGAAAGTTAAGACATTTGTTTGCCAACCCAAGAGTAGAGTTTATCACCATGTGAAAACACTAGAATGCTTCTATACTCCGCCAAGCCCCACATTCCGTAAGCCCTTAATGATAAATCTCATTTTTGCCCAACAAATTTAGTTTTTTCAGTTTATTTACTATCGGGTTGTTCTAAAAAAAAAAAAAAGAAAGAAAAGAAAAAGAAAAAGAAAAAAATGACAAGGATACAGAAATGCCTATCCAGCAAGTAAAAGAATGTTTCCAGCAGATGTGACAACTCTGCCTGTCCCGTTCACCTTGAGCAAGTCTTTCAAAGCCTTTACTGGGACATTTTGCTAAATGAAGACATTAGATTATGATAGTCAACATTTTTATACAAAAAGGGAGTGTTTTACAAGTTTTCCTTCTCATCTCTGAAAGACTTTTTTTCTGACTTAATTCACTCCTTTACTTTTATTATTATTCAGAGACAAATAAATGTGCAGTTTTATATGGCTGATGCCTCATCACTGAAGTCTGGGCTCAAAGGTTCTAACCTCTAAGAGGCATTCCCTGACAACTCCATCTAACATTTGCTGACCGCCTTGACTCCCCTGAAATCGAGCCCCCTCTCCACAACCTTGACCACACTCACCTTCTCTCTACCACATTCCACTGCTTTATTTCCTTCACTGTTGACATGATGCCTATTTGTGGTCTGTCTTCCTCTAAAATATAAGCATTCTGAGAGCAAGTCCATGCCTATCTATTCAAATTGGTATCTTCAGCACTGGGGACAGTTCACATAATGGGTTCAGCAAATGTGTTGAATGAATGAATGAGTCAGAGCTTCTGAAGATTCCAATCAAACATTAGAAGAGTGGTCATGAGAATTAGATTCTTCTTCTAACCCTATGTTAGCATAGAGCAGTGGTGGTCCCAACCAGGAGCAATTTTGCCTCCCCCCCCACCCCCCCAATCTACCACCACCACCACCCCATTCCACCACCACCACCATCACCACCACCAAAAAAACCCAGGCTAGGGATATTTGGGAGTTTCTGAAGACATTTTCAGTTCTCACAACCAGAGACTGGGGTGCTACTGGCATCTAATGGGTAGAGGCCAAGGATGTGGCTGAACATTCCACAAAGCACTGCACAGTCCCCATAACTGTGGACAGAATGATCTGGTCCAAAATGTCAATGGTGCAGAAGCTGGAAACCTTTTCACCAGTGGTCGGTCTGTGGGTTATTTTCAGTCTCTGTATATAACCCACCTGCCTTTTTAGTCCTTGCATGGGGTCCTGGCCAGGGAATCTCTGACCTAGATGATCAGCAAATTCTCTCTCAACTCAAAGATTTTATGATTCTATGATTCTAAATGACCTAGTCTTCAGGTCATAGATCACGAGTCTTTAGTTTTATTTTTCTGATTTGGGTATTTTACTAAATGTAAGATTAAGGTGAGTGACTGGTCCATTTTTCTTTAGTGACAAGGCCCTTGCACTGCTGATGGTCCCAGGCATGGGCTTTGAGGGTAAGAGGCCAATGTCATTAAAAATGGTCAAGTTCAACACTTAACATGTGGCCTCCAACTAAAATTTCTGAGGAAAACATCATGCACATATTCTCCTCTTCAATATGTAAAACTATCTTCTTTCAAAGTGGTGGGATCCCAGGCTACTCAAAATCACTCTTCAGAGGATTCTTATACCCCCAGAGCCCAGCACAGGTCTGGTCCTGATGAGAACTGCATGCACGAGTGTATGCATGCCTGCTTCTCAGAAGAAGACATGCCAGGGGTACCAACTGAAAGCTAAACATTTAGGAACCTAAGCAAGTCCAGAGAACCTCCAATGACCAGAAAAACAAAACTGAGTGTTATACAACACTCCTCCCCACTCCAACTGATGAAACTCAAGAAGCCACATCATAATGATTAGCTAACTACTGGGGTACCAAGAATTCTAAGTCTTCACTTGTCCTTGTATTTGAGTAAGTGACCATCTTCCTATTCCTCATCATCCATGGGGAAGGTGCTCTGGCTGCATCATTCCACCCATATATTTATAACACCATTAAGTTTCCCTGAGCTGATGTGACACCTGGCATCATCACCTGGGGCTATTCTTGAGATGATTTGGTTGTCTTCCCTCCACAAAAACCTTTTAATTCTTGTTTGCAAGGATTCTGGAAAGCCTGAGGAAAAATTCTCCCCTATAGCTCAAAACTGTATAAACATTTTCAGTGGAGGGAAGTATAACGGAATTAGGTAGGAGCAGAATTTTCTCTCCTCTGCGTCCCTGAAAAATATTGAAACAATATATTACTCGTGCCTTCCTTAAGTCAAATGGAAGAATT
The DNA here is from genome assembly GCF_029215605.1 of Mirounga angustirostris. NCBI lineage: Eukaryota > Metazoa > Chordata > Mammalia > Carnivora > Phocidae > Mirounga > Mirounga angustirostris. Next base: position 68,668,334 of record NW_026991723.1, on the reverse strand, counting down.
CACTCTAAAAGTTAATTACCTATCGGTTCATAATGTCCACTAGAGAGGAGATCTTAAAGACCATGCAGATCAACCTGGTCCAATGTCTTCACTTTTTAGGTAGGGAAACTGAGGCCTCATGAAAAATAACCTGCCCAGGGCTTCTAGAACACAAATTCTCTGAAGCCGGAAAAAAAAAATCTTTCCAATTCCATAATTTGGGAAAGGAAATCAGCAGTAAAGACACTCTATAAATGTTATTCAGCTCATTAACAGCTATTCACACTTAAAGTCCATGCCCCATATATCCTCACTAACAAGAGCCTTTCTTCACTGGGGAGGCCAACTCCAGAATAACCTCCCGTGTTTCCTCTGCTCTGAATTCTACACTCAGGAGAGTAACCAAAAAGGTGCAAAATCCATCGTCTGCAGTGTGACTGTTCAAAGACCTTCTTAGGCATGCAAACAGTGTGTTCCTACTTTGGAAACACATTTGGAAGACTGAAAGTTGCTGACAAAGGTATACACAGAAGAACAAGAGCTATAACACTGAATTATCTTTCTTCAGAATCCAACCTCATGGAATCGGAACAAGGTTATGTAGTAGCTTTACGCCTGCCAAATCTACCCCATGAGAAACACCGTCTTGTTTCTTCTGGAAAATGTGCACTGCCAACAAAGTCACTGCAGAGGCCAGCTGAATGAGTCCTAGGGGTATCTGGAAATATCAGGGTCAGTTCTTTTAAAATGGGAAGGGGAAGAGCAGTCAGTTGGACGAATGCCTGGCAAGGAAGCCAGTCTCCTCGTGGCACATCTAGTGTGTGGCTCGGACCAATTAATTCCAGAACACTGCTGATACCAGGTTTTACTTCAAATTATACATTATGTTCTGAAACCAACCACAGCTTGGAATATTTTACCTCATATACATATATACATATGTAATTATCTTCTATTTATCTATATTCCTAGTAGACATCTATACTCATGTATTGGATACAAAATAGTCAATGCATCAGAAAGGCTGGGAATCATCTTTAACTTTTTAAATATTCCCCATAAGGGTCTCTTACAAAGGGTCCCTTATTGTAATGAAGAGAATGGTTTAGAAATCAAGAAGATGCTGAGATCTCTACGTTTGTTCATGTTTTCCTCCCCATGGAATACTTTTACCTACATTTTGATGGTCCAAGTAATCCCCCTCATTTAGGACAATGATTCTCAAAGGGGGGGTTCCTAGACCAGCAGCCTCAGCATCATCCAAGAATTTGGTGGAATAGTTAGTTCTCACATTCCTCTCCAGATTTAATGTGTCCAAAAGGGCCCAGCAATCTGTATTTTAACAAGCCCTCAGGGAGATTCTGATATCCACTCACGTCTTAAGATTAAGCTCAAATCTTCCCTCCTATGAAACAGTCCCTGAGACTAGGGCTACAGTGGTAAATCCCCTTCTCCAATGTACAGGGAACCCTACCCTAAATGCTGTTGATTGAATGACTACAATAATAGCTACGCAGTCTTCAAAGAGCCTAAGAAAGGACCAATGTTTGCAAATATTTTACTTCTTATTTAGCAGTTAATAGGAAAACACTAAGTTGAAGAATCCAGCATCAGAAACTATGGAGAGCACACTCATAAAAGGCAGAGTTCCTGTCTTTGAATCAGTGAATATTGTGGCCAATACAATGCTCGTATTGATCTTCATCTCCCTTAAAAACTTCAGAACAGTTCAATGACATGGTGTCCTTGATATTTGTAAAGTGGGATGTGGCAATCCACAAAGGAAAGAATTAGAGTATTTTATCCAGGAAATACTAAGAGCTGGGTAAATCCTCAAAACCCGAGATTCTTCCAGGACCAGGAGGCTTTCGTGATCAACAAAATCTTATTAGGAAACACCTCCAAACTTGGAGTGGTTATTTGATTATCTCACCAAAGCTAGAGTGCAGAGCTAAATCTGAAGTAAGAATCAACATCTGAAAACACAGATGTGTTTGGAAATCCCTCAAAGGAAGGATATGTGCTTTAAGCTAACTAAGGGACTCCCAGAAAAAAATGGTGGCTAATTGTCTCAAACTGCAAACAAAGCCTTGGCTGAAGGAAAAGAAGGAGGACAACATAAAACAAAGGGGAAACAAGTTTGGCAACACCAAAGCAACAGACCAATGGGACCCTCAAATCAAAAGCAGGACTTAGAAACACAGAGTTCAGAGATAAAATTCATCAACTGTGTCTTGCCTAGGAACCTAACCACAGGACCATGCTGCTCAAAGGGCACAGAAGTTAAGACAACCCATCGAGACCCAAACTCAGGCTCTGAAAGCAGAATTGAGCAGGACTCAAGGAGAGAATTTAAAGAGGTATTACTCTCCCTAGTTTGGGGGCCAAGAGCAAGTTCTGATAGTTATGTCCCAACCAGAAATAAATTAGAAAAAAATGAACTCAGGTTAAAAAAAAAAAAGGTGATAGAAAGAAACGGTATGGAAAAGACCAATGAATAATCTATTTTGAAAGAACAGGATGCAGAAGAAAATTACATACAACAATTAACAGAGATCCTATGAAAGAAGAGATCAAAGATAAGATGATAAGACATCAGAATGAGATGAAAGGGGAGCTGGCAGTTGAAGAAAGAAACTGACAACAAAAATAATATCATTGCAGAACCAATAAATATATTAAAGTAGTAAGAGACAAAATCCACAAACCAAAAACAAAGTTGATGATGTGGAAAACAGTCTTCAAAAAACTGCACAAAATGCAGAGGAAAAGGACAAGCAGATGAAAGCAGGTAGAGAAGATGACAGATAAGAAGGTTTGAAAAAACAGAGATCCAACTACAGATAAAAGGTATTCTAGAAGTAGACAGCAAAACAAAACAGAGCAAAACAAAATATGCTCAAATCTGTGATAGGAAATAATTTTGTTGAAATAAAGAAATATCTGATGTTTCGGGAAAATATAACAGAGAATCATCAGATTGAGACATATTGGTAAAGTTACAGAATTTCAAGAATAAACACTAAATACCATAAAATTGAGATATTTTTAAATTAGTCAATTACAGGGGGGAAATTCAGGGACTTTTTCTTCACAGAAACATTCGGTGACAAAAAGCAGTGAAGGGATGTCTACAGAGGCTTGAGAAAGAGAGGAGCATTTTTAGTATTCAAGTTCCCAACTAACTCTGCAACCATGTATACAAGTAATAAGAAAGCATTTTCCAATCAGCAGAGTCAAGGGATGCTGCACTTACTAATAACTCTCCTTCAATATCTACTCAATGATGGAAGATATCCAACCAAGAGAAGATTCAAAATTGAGATCTCAAGAATATGGAATGTAGAGGTAAACAGATGTGAACACTGAATCCTCTTTCATCTAGAACTAAGACTGAATAATTCATAATAATTGCAAAACAAGATTATAAACCCTTCAATGTAATAATTATAATAACAATAAATTACCCCACAGAATAACAATAAATTGCATAGAACTGGGAAAAATCCTTAAGCATAATAACAGAAACAAAGAGGTAGGCATTAGAGGATAAATACAAGTGGGAGGAAAATTCTCAACTCTCATAGTAGACCATAAAAAAAAATACTAGATATTGCTTCCTTCTAAAGTTAATAAATCCCCAAATAAAGGTATAAAGCACATTAAAGTCAAAAATTTAATTAGTAATAAAAATTAAAACAGACAATGTAGCTTTTAATTTTTTTAATCAACACAGACCATGTAGTAAAAGACGAGGACAAAGGACATTGCACAGAAATATACTAGCAATGAAATTAATTAGAATCAAGTGTATATGTTATATCAATAAAGGCAATCTGGATAAATCCTCCCATGGAAAATATCCCCAGAGTAGATTCAAAGACAAACTCTAATTCCATTTGGTGTATAAGAGACACACATAGTAAAAAGACAAAACAGTTTGAAAGTTGTAATAATGTAAAAGATACATCAAGAAAAGAAAAAGTAGAGATCATGATTAATATTATTCAAAGTTAAACTCACAAAAAAGTTTTTAGGCTTACCTTTAATTTTTAAAGAAAATTAAGGATAAGAAGCAGAAAATTTTCACAATATAAAGGAAAATAAATTATAATTATAAAAGTTGAAAGATGAACACTTAATGTAAAAAAGTACAATCCACAATGAAGATTTATCATGAATATTTATGCCCCCTAACATCACCAAATAAAGGGAAAAAATCGCAACAAATAAAAGAAGAAATAGACATAAGCACTTAATAGATTAAATGAGGAAAGCCAACTAAGAAAAGAATTAATAGTCAGAATTCAGTTAAGGGATACATTTCAAATTCTATATCCTAGATATAGAAAACACATTTTCATTTCAAGCAACTGTGGGACATTACAAAGATTTTCAAATGCCCATGGAGGTTTACAGGAGTCTATCATGTCATAATTAGCAGATAATAAATTACAAATAGAAAAAAAGTCCATCACTTTTACTTATAATGCAATAAAACTTGGTGGGGGGGGAATGACAAAAAATTCCAAACACTTGGAAAATTCTGTCTAACATTCTCCTCAACAATTTCCGGATTAACCAGAAATGAAAACTCAACTATAGAATGTGACTTTTAAAATGTTATGTATATAAAACACACAATTTAGTAAAAGCTGTACTTAGAGGAAATTTCATAGCTCTATGAAAATTGCTAATCAAGAAGAAATAATTCTTATAAAAATCAAGAAATGATACTAAACAAAAGAAAGAAATAATACTAAATGAATGAAACATCCAACACAAGTAAAAAGAAAAAGGAAGAAAAGTGGAAGGATTTAATTAAGATTAAGATAGAAAATCAGGGGTTAAAAAATAAAAAAACAATAAAACTGACCAAGTAACCACAGTAAAAAAAAAAAAATCTAATACCGTATAAAATTAAATAAAAATCTCTAGCTAGCCTAATAAAAGAAAAGGTGTGGGGGGAGGGGCCACAAATACAGAGAATTAAGGATAAGAAGCAGGAAATATTCACAAACGTAAATGAAGATAAAAATAAACTATATTTAGAAATTTCTATGTGCAACTCTAATATTTATAAACCTAAAAGTAATGGATGATCGTCTAGAAACATGTATCACCAAAATTAATCCAAGAAGAAACCATACCAATGGAAGACTAGGAAAGAGACAAAGAGCCAACCCAATCACCAGAGAGCCTTCAAAGAATCAGTAAATCAGATATTTCTGAAACTGGTCCAAAGTCTAAAGCATTAAGAGTTTCATCAATGTATTTCCAAAGCTAGTGTAACACAGATAGCAAAGCTTACCTCAAAACAATAATCATAATGTTAATAAAAGCAACCAATATACATATAAATATTGAGGCAAGAATTCAAATAAAATCCAAGGGCACATTAAAGGAATATAACTCTATGATCAAGCGAGATTCACTGCAGGAAGGCAGTATTTCAATACCAGAAAATCTATACTGCACTACATTAAGCAGTCAAAGGAGAAAAAATAATTTGATCAATACAGAACGGGCTAGACAGCATTTGATGAAATTCAGGATCCATTTCTAATAAAAATGGTTTAGTAAGATAATATATGGATACATACACACAACTCAGCATCATGCTTAATGATAAAACATTAAAAGAATTCCAGTTAAAAACCAGACAAGGATTATAATTACTTAGCATTGTTGTGAAAATGCTAGCCAATGCATTTGTACAAGGAAATAAAGGGAGTGGGGGTCTCTGCTCTGTGGGGCATCTGCTTCTCCCTCTCCCTCTGCCCCCTCCCGCACCCACTCATGCGCTTGTGCTCGCTCATTCTCTCAAATGAGTAAGTAAAATCTTTAAAAAAATAATAATAATAAAGTAAAATAAATAACACTTGGAAAAGATGAGATAGTTTCCAGAATTTATAAGTAAGGTAAATGACCCAGATGTGTGCCCAGGCGAACAACACTGTCATTTTCTACTTAATAATTTAGAACTTTTTCAACAAGACTTTATTACTTGAACATTTAAAACACTCATCAACTGTAAAGCACTGGAGTGATGTGACAAGATATTGGTGATCAATGGCGTTATTACAGCTCACCTTACTAAGAATGTTAACTCTTCTGCCAACCCTGGCATTCCTTTTTCTACCCTGTTTGGAACACTTTAATGACTCCTTAAATCAATAATCTCAGATGAGCCATATCCAGTGATTTTAGGAATTCCAGACTTGAGGTCATGAAGATAATCTGTAATTGATTATATCCACATATAATCAATTTTCAAGCAACAAGTTGCTCTAACCATATGCACTGACAAAACTTTTAGTTCTGTGAGAAGAAAAGCTACCCTTGATCTCCCTAAAGGAACTTAAGCAGGTGAAAGGAAGACGGTGAAAATGAACTCTGAAATCAAAGTATGAAGCCCAACTCATTGTCTTTCCCTCATAACCGCCTGGAAAAAAACTCAACCTTGGGTCTGTCTAAATCAGTGTTTTCTCCCAACTTCTCTTTGACCTTGGACTGGCGTCCCTGCAAATTCCTCGTTTCAATTCTACCCCGTAGTCTGATATTTACCTGCCTTCCATTCTTCGTTATGTCTAGTTGAGAAGAAAAAGAAGTTTCCATCTTCTGTCTGCCTCTCCCTTCCTCATCCCAAGGGGCACCCAACCTTTCCCTCTTCTCTTGCCACAATTAGAAGACATGCTCCCACTCCCCCGCTCTCAGGCTGATTCCTCACCTTGGGCTCCTGATCCAGTCCTCTCCTGCTTCATCCAAGAGCCCACCTCATCGGCATGTTCAATTTCTGACTACTAGCCAAGTCATTCCCATCTGAAAACTCTCTGTCATCCAAGAGGAACCCCCCCCCACACACACACACAAGGACATCCACCCAACCCATGTCCCTGGCCTATCTTCTTCCCTCGGGAAATAATACAGGTCCAGTCCAAGATGCCTGGGGTTGAATCCCAATTCCATGATCTATGAGCTTTGTGAATCCTTGACCAATTATTTAAACTCTCCAAACGTCTGCCTCCTCATCCATACAAAGAAATCCACATCTCACAGGGTTGTTGTGTGGAATAATCTGGACAGTGAACATGAAACATTTGACATCGCTTCTGACCTACACGAAGACTTAATTATAACCGCCATTACTACCATATAAATTCCCCCTTTTCACAAACTGCTTGCCTGCTCCTCACTTCTTCAGTCCTCTACATCTGGCACTTCTAAGTAGCGTTCTGCTAAAACCAATTCTCTATGGTCAGGAGCAGCCTTCTTAGGGCCAATGAAAGGACACTTTGGCTCCTTATCTAACTGAACCATTACTTCCATACCATTCTCCACCAGAGCCCACACTCTTCTGTAAGTAACTCTCTCCCCTGGACACCGTGGACTCTCTCCACCTTGACCCCCTTCCGTCTCAATTTAGCCCAGGGTTTCTCAACCTTGGTACAGGGGCCAGATTATTGATTGTTGTTGGGGGTGGGGGGGTGGGCTATCCTGGGCACTGCAAAATGTTTGGCAGCATCCTGGCCTCTACCCACTAGATGCCAGTAATGTCTCCCTCCTCTGGCCCCAACAACCCCAGTAACAAAACCAACAGTGTTTTTCACTGGTCTGAAAAATCACCCCCAGTTGAGAACCACTTTCTCTAAAAAGCCCTGCCTGGTCCCTCAAGGCTGGGTTGAGACCCTTCCTGGATGTCCCTAAATCTCCCAGGCATTTTTCATATAGCATTAGGTAGTATGTGCTATACTATAATTTTCATATAACACTAGGTATACGTGCTTAACTGCCTGTCCCCCACAGTGTACTGTGAGTTCCCTGAAAGCTAGGACTGTGTGTAGTTCAATCCCAACCTTGGCCAATGGCTGGAACCTACGTACTCTCCTTCCTCTACTTGGAAACATGTCTTATTATAAGACATCCTTTGACACAGATTTTCAAGGGGAAAAAAACCCATGCATACGAAATATAAACTTGAATTGTAACATGCATCCCTTTTGAGAAATTATAAAGGTGGAGAAGAGTGTGTCTGAGTACCCAGGAATAAGGAATCAAGCCGGACTGGTGGGCTGTGTGCATTTGTGTGTACATGTGTGAAGGGGGCTGCTGACAGAGGAGCTGTGACATTGGCTGTGACGAGGGGCCTTGTGGCTGGAGGCCATCCTCAGGGAGATCAGCAGGACCCTTCTGCTCGCCTCTTTCCCTCGCTGTTCTCAAGCACAAGGCATTCACTTCCTAATCTCAATGCTGTCCTTGTCTTAAGACTTCCCAGCTGATCTGGGTTTGTTTTTTTTTTTAACTTAATGATACGTTTTTACCTTCATCCTCCTTGTGCACATTACCATGCTCCTTATACTGTTCCTGCCTCTGGCAATGAAATTTCTGACCAAGTAGAGTGTCCTTACAAAATACCACTTGCACTCATAAAACATGACTGCATTCCAGAAGGCTGGTGTATTTGGGGGGATGAGAAATGTCAGGTTTGAAAAGAACTAACTGGTCTCCAAACAGTTGATTTCTCTGGAATTACTTAAAAAAAAAAAAAAAAAGTCTTTAAAGACCCACATATGAAAGTAGAATGAGGTCACTGATGGCCAAGGTTCAGCACCTGCTAGGCAAAGCTCTCGTCACCAAAGGTTAAGAACCCCAGGCATCCAGCTCCTTTACCCGCCTTATAAAACCTGCACTTCTCCTTAAGGAATTCTTAGGAAGTGTTCTTAACATTTCAGATAAATGTAAAAGTAAGCTGCAAAGCAGAATGCATAGTCTATTGCTATTTAAATGACAATGGTAATAACAACATGCTAGTATATAAATATAGGAAAAGAGAGGATATATGCACCAAATCCTTAAAAAGTTTTCTCTGGGGGTGGGTTTAAAAAGAACTTTCACTTTCTCTGAATTCCAGCTTCTATAATGTTTGTATATATTTTGGTTATTACAAGCTGGAAATTCTTTTTAAGGTTTAAGTGTTTTCAGAGAAATAAGTAAACAAGCTCAACGGTCTCGCTTAAAAAAAAAAAAGTCTCCCAGTTCCAACAAGTCAGCCTACATTTTAGGGAACATGTGGGTGTGTGATCACTTTGGTGTTTTAAAGACTTAATATGTGTCCACGCAATAATGTGGGCACGTGAACAAAAGGCGTACAGCCAAGACTGATCACAGAACACTAACTGCCGATTAGCAAACAGACCAAATGTCAATGCTTCGCTAGCTCTCTTCATAAACTTTGGACAGGAGCAGATGTGTCCCACACGATTTGAAAAAGCAAAGTTGGGCAGGAACACATAACTGAACACAAACCTTAATCAATCGGTGGACCCCCCACTGACTGACCATTCCACCTAATCTTGAGTTTTGTTCCAAGAGTCCCTATGGAGGGCAACAATTCTCCCCAAACAGGTAGGAACATCTTAAATGTCCCTCCAGGATATATCAGAAGCAATATAATCCATTACCCCCTGGAGAGATATGGGCCACCAGTCATGACCATCTCATCCCAAGACTGAGATAAGGTGGGAAATCTGAGATTCAATGAGGTAAGGTTTGGCTTACAATTGTCTTGTCATTGCCAAGGGCCATTTCATCACACATCTAGACTAGTGAAGAGGGAGTCATTGACCTGGTGTTCTCTGCCTTCATTTAAAAGAAAAATCATTTTCAATTGGGCCAAAAATACATATTTATTGATCAGCAACCATGTGCCAATTCCATCCATCTATTGAACATCTGAGTGCCTACTAAGTAGCTGATATAGTTCTAGACATAAGATAAAAACAAGAAACATGGGGACATGGGGGGACGACAAAAGACAGGGAAAAGTCATGTTTTTTCTAATAGAAGTTAAAAAATAGACAAGACTAACATTAAAAAAAATTAGAGAATGAAGAATTCTAAACGCTCTACAATGAAGCATGGATTGTTACGGTACGGTTTCCAAGTACAAAGATGGTTAGAACAACTAGGAAAGCAAAGGACACAGTGAGTCCGTGGGTTTGATAATAAATGTTCTTAAAAGCTAGGGAGCCAGCACGGTCAGTAGAACTAGCATAGACTTTAGCAAAGAAATACAACAGGACCTCACCCTAGCAGTCAGGATCTAGCTTTATGGCCTACCCCTTGACCTTAGGCATGATACAGAACTGCTTCCTCACCTGTATAATGGGACTAAAAATATCCATCTCCTAGGGATTAAAAATATGGGGCTAAAAATATCCATCCCCTAGGGATTAAACAGATAACATCTATGGAGTCTCAAATGTCAGATCCTCCCCCCTCTACCTTCCTTGGGACAGCAACAGGGAACTCTTATCATCCTTCATCAGGGGAATGTGATATAATGAAAGCTGTGTCCTCTCAAGATTGTTTGGCAGCAGTATGAAGGACTTCTGAGGCTGGGAGGGCAAGCAGGGAGGGTGGTGAGATAGAAGCTGCTAAAGCAGGTGCTGAGATGGTCCAGGGATGGGAGAAAGCGGTCTGGGCTAGGAGGATGCACAGGAGGTGAAGAGGAGGGGGTCAAACCTAAACATTTAGAAGGGAGAAAGGAGAGCAGCTAACGCTCTCTCTGTGAACTCTAATAACCAGTTCACCACTTTCTGACCCACCTAAACAATGAGATGTGGTCTGAGCTCAATTTTTTTTTTTTAATGTCAGGAACAGTTAGTTCTTCAGTGACAGATGAAAAATTATATTCTTTTTTAAGATTTTATTTATTTATTTGAGACAGAGAGAATGAGAGAGAGAGAGAGCACATGAGAGGGGGGAGGGTCAGAGGGAGAAGCAGGCACCCTGCCGAGCAGGGAGCCCGATGTGGGACTCGATCCAGGGACTCCAGGATCATGACCTGAGCCGAAGGCAGTCGCTTAACCAACTGAGCCACCCAGGCGCCCGAAAAATTATATTCTTAACTGTATTTTAAAAAGAACAGTGCCAATGAAAGCACTGAATGTCAACCGAGAACTTTAAGAAGCAAAAGAGTCCTTAGGTTGGAATACTTTAGCCAGATGGTACTCAGAGATAGCACATCAACCTATGATAATGGCCTTCTTAGATATTTTCTATTTAACTAGATAGCAAGGAAATTACCTGGACCAGAAAGAAATATCCTGCTAGCCATGTATGTAAATTAAATATTTCTAGTGGCCAGAAACAGCTATAATAATTTCAATAATATATTCTGTTTAGCCTAATATATTCCAAACTATTATTTTTTCACATGTAATCAATATAAACATATGTTAATGAGATACTTCACACATTCTTTTTTTTTTTTAATCTGCTAAGTCTCAAAATTCAATATGTTTTAGACTTATAGCAAAATCTCCATTCGGACCCGGCATTCTTCAAATGCTCAATAGTCACATGTGGCTCAGAGCGACTGTAGTGGACAGCATAGACTTAGACAACCGCCAGGTACTTCAAGTACTGGGACAAAGTACTTAGTCCATAGAGTTTGCATCGGAACTCACCTTGAGGTAGTCACCTACTGCAGCTGAACATCTGGAGTGAGAGATTAAGAAATGCTAATCTAATCACATCTGTTCCCTGGTTTACAGCCCTGCAATAGCTTCACATTTTCCTTAAGATAAAGATGAACCAGTTAGAGATCCCTTCCATTCAACAAGGAAGGCGTCCCATCAAGCTCTGTGAATTATTGAAGTAGTATCTTGGTAGCTTAGCTCGGTAATAAGAGAGATACAAAGGACTTCCTCAAACCACAATTTCTTTACCTGAACTGTTAAATGGGTCGTTTTCATAATGTACCCACCCCAGAGAAGATCCAGCTGAAAAACGCCTTGGGCCAACAAGGGCTATTTTGAACCTGGCAGTTGGCCTGCAGAGCTGTAACCTGCATGGCAGTTAAGAGCATGGGCTCGGAGCCCACTTGCCTGAGTGTGAATCCAGGTTTCAAAATGGTAGCACTATTTCATAGGATTACAGTAAGAGTTAAATGAGGTGCTACATAAAAATTATTTGGGCACATAGTCTGCTGCCAGTAATTTTTAGCCATTATTTGCATAGACATCTCTCCTCCTCCAGCAATGCCAGTATCCTGTTTTTCAACAATCTGAGAGGTCCGTGGGCAGTATTGAGCAATGGAAAGATCACGGCTGACCTGTGTTCACATCCCTGCATGGACACCTAACTGATGTGACCATGTGCAAGTTACTTAACCTGTCTGAGCCTTTGTTTTCTCATACTCATTTTAGGAATCACAATAAAATGGGATCCACTGCACAATAATACAGTTAAGATCTGACAACAAACCTGGTAGGTAATTCGGCCCTTAGAAGATAGAGTGTCTGTCCTCTCTTCAGTACCATGAGCATTTCCCCTTCCCCTTCTCCAGCACAGCCTGTTGCTTTGAACATATTACTTTGGGGATGAGCTGGAGTACATCCTTTATGAGTGAAGTCAAAGCAAAGGGAAACTACCACGACAGTCTTGTTTACTGTTTCGGGAACATTTGCTATCTTATCAAATCTTTACGGTGTCCTCACTGTGTCCAACCTATCCTACATAAGCCATAGCAAGCCATCTCAGCCACTGACCCTGAGGAGGACTATTCTATGAAGAGCATGGTGATTTCCTTCCATGATGATACATCCTCACAAGGTTAGAGGATGTCTCCTGAATATCCCCCACTTCCTTTAAAAACCTACAAAGCATTTGTCATTCATGGGTGAGTCATCCATGGTGTACTGGAAAGGGCTGGTCAGAAGACAAGATTTGGGACTTTATCCTGGCTTTCAACCAGCTGTAGCTTTGGGGAAGTCATTTGACCTCTGTGGGTCACAGAGAACACATCTGCTTCATGGAGTTGTTGTGGAGAACACATTTACATGATGTATACTGAAAGCCCTTGGTCTAATTTATAAAAAGCTCTGCAAATCAACGTAAGGCAGGGATTTATCTAAGCCTGACTTCCACCCTTTTGTGTCTTGGTAGTATATTTGGGGAATTTGCTCTGAGATGCAGAAGAGGACTCTTGCTTTATGTTAGCTGTGTCATCTCCCATCTTCTTCCCCAGTTCCAAAGTGAGGAACTGGAGATCCAGACCTCTGACTCTGAGAGCAGGAATAGGATGAGGCAGAGAAGCCTGGGGCCAGGGTGACTCATGGCTGTGGAACTCATTAACGGGTAGAATGCTCTCTGCATTTCCCTTCCATGTCAAGTCTCTGGGTTAGCAAGGTACCGATGACAGACAGAGGAAATAGGCATATTTCTGTACAGACCAAATGTTATTTATATATGCATACATAAGTGCCTACGTGCGTGCATATGTGTGCCTCTAGGTATGAAAGCAATGATCTGAGCAAATTATTCCTCTATGGCGTTGTATAAAACCGGAAACATTTATGTTTTAAGAAAAGGTGTGTTTTAGAAAGTATGGCATCTCTTTCAGTTGTCTTTTTCTCCACTGCCCTGGAGTTTGGCAAATTAAACCCCATAAATCCTTTGATATGATTAAATTTTTTTTTTTTAAGATTTTATTTATTTATTTGACAGAGAGACACAGCGAGAGCAGGAACACAAGCAGGGGGAGTGGGAGAGGGAGAAGCAGGCTTCCCGCAGAGCGGGGAGCCCGATGTGGGACTCGATCCCAGGACCCTGGGATCATGACCTGAGCCGAAGGCAGACGCTTAACCACTGAGGCACCCAGGCGCCCCATGATTAAAATTTTTAATAAAAAATGTAAACTGGAAAGAAAGAGCACTCCTTAGATAAACCATTAAAATTCTCAAACATTGTAACAGTCCAACACTGTGGTGCTACTGGTGGGGACATGGGGATGTGCCAGTTGCAGGAGAAGCTGAATGATGCCCCCCCAAAAAAAAAAAAAATTTTTTTTTAAATATGGTCAAAGACCCAAAGCAAATAAAGCCTGTACTACACGCTCATGTACACAGCTCCCTAATCTTCTGTCCAAGTTGCACTTTTGTTAAATGGATGCCAGGATTATTCTAGAACAATAGGAAAGGACCTCAAAGGGGACATTCCAAGTACCTTGTGCTTGGATTTTCTCACACAGCTGTAGTTATTACAACTCTATTAAACCAGCTGCTAATAATTTTCAAATGGTCCATTAGTTCTACCAATGACCTTGGGCCACCACCAATTTCAGACCTCATCTTCATGTCTTAATCAACAGCCTTGAATGGAATCCCCTCTTTCAATACAGAAATGCATTTTGAAGAAAGATTGTTGATTGCGAAGCTTCTTTGTCATTAGGGAATTTGTATAATGTGGAATTTAACCTACAAACCCCAATCTTCCTAAAAGGAAAATGATTCCTCTGAGATTTCCTTCTCTAAAGCAAGGTGAAAACTAAACTCTTTCCTTTTACTAATTTTTTTCTTTGTTTAACAGAACAAAATGCATGGATGGGTCTCTCAGGGCTCTGGAAACCTCTCTTGAATATGCTTGATCAACAATGGGAACTCACCCAGAGCAAAAAATGCCAGGAAAATATATCCTAAGCTACTTCAGATAAGTCTAAGAAAACGTCACCTTCTCTATAACCAAGGGTGTGGAGAGGAAAAGAACTTACAAAAGTGATTTCATTTTCAGATGTGACTTATTAACGGGACTGAAGATGATTCCGGGGGAAATCGACACCATGAAAACAAGAGTGCCAAGACGAAAAGGAATGTCCTTTTCTTAGGCTTGGAACTGAAAATATTTTTCTCTCTCGTGACCATCTTAACTTCAAAAGCAGAAGCAAGGAATGTCAATCCGTATGGAGCTCCGCTGGCTCCTGACCATATTTCCATTCTTTCCACAGAGAAGGGGAAAGGCAGCTCATTGTGTGTCTCCGCCAACAGAGATGAGAAAAAAAAAAAATCACTTGTTTTTAAACTTTCAGAGGACACAGATAACTTAGGGAGAACGAAAACACAGAGATGAATAAAGATTTTGGAATTAAATGTTAGATTTTGAAAATCAAGAAAGTTGGAGAATTCAAGAAATGTCAGAACTTCCAATAATGAGAAGCATGGGCTTCACAGTTTGTGGGCCAGGGAAATGCATTTTTTTTTTTTTGCCTCTTTTTGTTATTTCTGCAATACTTTTGTTCCAGGAAGAACCTTTCTTTATTACTCTAAATATATCAAACAATCTCCCATTTCCTAGAAATTGGTCATCTCCTTTTCCAGCCTATGTATTCTCTGTTCCACCTTTGACTTTTTACCATTTCTCATCAAATTAGCTAAAAATCTTCTTTTCCTGTACTAGCCACATTCTTTGTCAAAAGAAAAAAAAAAAGCTTGCCTTATTCTTTACTCAGTAAGAAGGGTACAGAGGAAACCATCAGACATTAAGAATGCCATTTAGTCTTCAAGAATAAAGGTGAGAAAGTGGCTTGGGGCATCTCTTTGTTCACTATTGCTGGCAAGTTTCCAGGCAAAAGTATTCAGTAATCTCATGATAATTGGACAACACAGTCTATTATGCACTCGTTGCGATGCAATATTGTTTCATGCCACAGCATGATGCAAGTGACATGAGCTCTGGTGTAGAGGACAAAGGCAGGGAACGACCTCTGGAATTCCATATCAAAGCATATGCCCTCTGACCTAGACACATCTGGCTAACCCGAGTCATTTACCCATACTAGGAAGGTCATCCTAAATGTCAGCTTGGGTAGGGACAGGCCTCAAAAATGTCTCATCACAAATGGCGTTGAGCCTAACTGCGTAATTCAACCAACGTACAGCCATGCTTATGGACATGAAAAAGAACTGCCAAAGGTAGATATGCTAGGACATGATTGAGTGGTTTCCTGTGCTGGCTTTTTATATGCTCAAAAAGGGACCCTAGGAGTGCGTGAAAGAATTTTTCTAAAGATGTTTGGGCAACTCTTCCAAACCAAGAGACTAGAAGATCACCAGTGTTCCCGGAAAAAGTACTTCGGGTGCTTCTGGGCTGACGACTGGAATTTCTGAGGAATATACATGGTGGAACAGGCGCTGAGAACAGATTTGAAGAGTGAGGTCATCCACAGCCTAGTCAAAGCCAGGAAAGCCATACGTTCTCATGGCCTAAGAGCTAAATGCCATCACCAGATTTTATAAACAAACTTTTAGGCAGAATGTCATCCACTGATGCACAGGTTGACCAGTGCAGAAAATGCCTACTCTACGAATCCTGTACGTATCTTGGAAGGATGGCGGATGTAATCTGAGATCAATGTGGAATCTAGTCTGGAGCACAAAGCACTCAAACGGTCAAGCCCGTTAGTTGGTCTGGATATACATATACATCAATGCCACTTGCAGCTTTTTTGAAGGGAGGGATCCTGCATCCGGATCGCCTGGGTACCCCAACACATCCAAAGGAATGGGTGACAAGAGAGACATCCAAACAGCTTTATTTGGGGAAGCTGATCTTTGGCAATGAGAGAGCACAGAATCTGAAAGAACTGCATTATAATGCATCTGTGAGGTGTGTCAGTGCGTTTCGCCTGCCAACGACTGGAGATGTAAATACTAGATTAGGAGCTTCTAGACGGCAGTGAGGGTCTGGGTCGTTCCCTTCTGTAGCCCCCAATATTCAGCACAAAGCCCGGCCGGGGGTCAAATGCTCCATAAATGTTTGAATGAATGATCAAATGAATGCACAGAAGTGAGAGACAGGTAAGCCCGGTGTCCAGTCTCTAAAAACAGAGGAACAGGCTGTCATTTTTTCCAACTAACCAAGAAGAGTCCAAAGCAGGGAAAGGCTGGGCAAACGGCCACGGCAGCAGCAGCAAATCAAAGAGCAGGGCAGGGGGATACACAGCCTGGCAAAGAGAGCTCGCCAGCCCTGCTCCCTTTTAACCAGACTCCCCCATACCTACACCACATGCCATCACTGCTGTTACTTTCAAATCCAAGACAAGAGCAGTGACAGCAACAACCACAGTCCTTAACGATCACAACAGGCGAGCAAAGAGGAAAGTTTTACAAGATAAATGAAGAGGCAGCAATTTCGGAGGCCTTCTTTTAAAAGGGGCGGGGATGGAGGGTGTGTACACAGAGAGTGGAAGGAGGAACTTCCACCTAGGTGCCCCATTAGGCCAATATTTTGCAAAACCAGGTGTGTGCCATTTGCTTATTAAAGTTTTCACCCTGGGGCAACTGACAAGACTCATCAGTCCTGGAAGACATGTGCTATGACCCCAAGGCAAGTGAAAGCACATCCGGAATATTTTAAGCAAGAAAGAGAATCTTTTTGTTAAAGTGAAAGGGGATCATTCTGCTAAAACAACTGACTGGGAGGAAAAGGAATTAAGAGTGGCTTGTTCTCAGGTTTGTGTAGAACTGATACCCTTATCTTCCAAAACAAAAGGCTCAAGGTTAGATTGAGGTTCCCCAAGGAGCAAGGGAAATGTTTTTATTGATGATTCTGTAAGTGGTGGCACTTGAAAAGGAAATGTTCCAGCAGAGGGCCACGGCTCCAAGGTGGGCCACCTCGCCGCCTTGCTAAGAGGTCCATGGGTCGACACCCTTTTGAGCACGAAGATCCCTTCAAAATCTAGATCGCTTTCCTTCCTCATGGGCTAATGTGGTTGGGAGAGGGGTAGATATGACTCGTCCAGTGGGAACAGATGGAGGTAGCATTGAGCATCCTCAAGAGGAACCGTCTGCTGCGGAAGATGCAAGAAAAATAGGAAGACCTTCCATTCTGCTTTCCAGATGAGCCAAGAGGGGCAAATGGCTGCACCTGCATGGGAAATTGCCAGTCTTTTCTATATATTACCAATGGCATTCACCTCACATGAGACGTGAACAGATTGTTCTGCCTGTGAAACATAGCTCCCTCCCCACCAAACACTGATCCTATCCAGGGCAAAGTATTATTAGTTCATACAGGCGGTAAGCAGGACACAGCTCTGGCAGTAGGTGTTCCAAGTCCCAGAGACAGACAAAATCACAGTGACAGAACCACCCTCATGCGCCTAGCACCGCGCCCAACAATCTCAAGTTCACAGCACCCTTCAGATTGCTAGGCACGTTTATACCCCTCACATGTCCTCACATCAGCCTATCTTTGGAAGCTGAAAGGGTTCCAAAATTATACATAAAAGCCTGTGAGGGTCCTATGATAAGAAATTTATGACCAAAGTTTTTCCTTCTAAATTTACTACATACATCATGTAAGGAAAATCCAAAAAGTCCTCTTCTAACCAATTTCATCCTTCTAACTATATGACATCTACAGATTCTAATATGTTGCAAGGCAGTCATGCCCTCTGTGAACTTTGTGATGAATGTTCCTTTTTCTCATTAAATTAAAAAAAAGAAAGTTAAAAATAAAGTATACCATGGGTTTGGCTTTGCTCCTCAAGACCCAGAGGGGTTTTGTGCTCCCTGACAACTTAGTTACCTGAACTAAGTCCCTTAAATATTCTCGGATTCCATTTCTCTGGCTATAAAATCAGATTAAATAAATAACCTCCAAGGTTCCTTCTAGTTTCAAAATCACATGTGCTGTAGCAGGTAGGAAACCTCTAAGGAAATATCTTGGAACAGTGACGGTCACGATCAGGGTTCTAGCTTGGCTCCCTTCCACAACTTGACTGCGTGACCCTGCGCAAGTTGATGACCTCTTTGACCATCCACAGAGGGCAAGGATTTAGCAGATGGTCTAGGAGGGCCCAGAAAGCGTGTAGGCAATAAAAGGCAAACTGTGGACAGCATGCGGAACGGGCAAGAAGGTGGTAGTGAAATGGAGAGGAGTGACCCCTCACCAGTATCAAGGTGAGACCATATGAACAATGCAGAAAGAGGGCTCTCGGGCTAGTTGATAAAAACCACCACAAACACCCAATCATTGGTTCCAACTGCTACCTAACAACTTAGTGACCCTGGATAAGTCACCTGGATAAGCTATTCTGCCTGAGAGTCACCTCCTGACTGAATATCCTCTTCTTGGGTTTAAAACATTTGGAAATAGGAAGACGTCATGAACACCAAGTGAGAAAGTGTTTTGGTGGAGAGTGAGTCTATGATTTCAAAACACATAATTGTAAGGGACGGCAAGTATGGGGAAGTGCCACCGCCTATCATTTACCCTCTCCCGCCTACTGCAGCCCTCTCTGCTTGATCTCCACGTTCCTCTCCAACAAGCCTCGACAAGGCGCAGAATCCTCAAAGCGGAGCTCCGGGCAGTCTCCACCAATCAATCAAAACGGGCACAAGAAATACAAGCTCCTTGCCAACACCGTTCTAGTGGAATAAGCATAGACGGCTGAGGCAGGAAATTGAAATTGCATTTCAGGCTTCCCTAACTAACTTCTTAACGTCGTGGACTCTGGACAAATCACTTTAGCCTTTCCAGAGATGCAAAATGAAGGAGTTGGACAGGATGATTTCACAGATCCATTCTGGCTTGGGATTTCATTTCTTTGAATATAGCTAGTAACGTTATGTTCAGGGCAGATGACAGTAACTCCTTCCCTTTTGGACCCTCTCTTCTGGGTGTGTGTGTGTGTGTTTTGTTTTTTGGTGAAATTTTTTTTTTTTTTTTGGGAGTTGACAATGCTGCGTACCCATGGATCAAGATTTAGAATGTGCTTGCAGACTCTCTCTGGATCTTCAAGGCGGCACCCCGGCATTTTATTTATAAAACTGGGATTCAGTATCATTGCCAACATGCAGTGGCTTGAATCTTGAGAGCTGGATACCCTTGAGTCATTATCAACTTTTGAAATAGGCAGCACATTCACTCAGCGGAACAGAAAGACATTTTAAGCTTTAAAATAATTTTGGATTTACATAAACATACTGGAGTCATGAAAAGACAGACAAAGTTTAAAGAGTGGTCTGTTGAGGTAACAAGCTCAACCACCTTCCTACCACCCCACCCCCATTTTCCTTTTGTACTAAATCAGTCATGTTCAGCGAATCATTATGCAGCTACCTCCTCTCATAGAAGGGCCAACAAACCAGCTTCTTGGGTATAAGTTACCTCCTAATTATTATTTAGTAAAAATGCAATCTATTCATCTGTCGTTTTATTCAAAATAGGCATCACACATTTTCTAGGCTACGTTGGGCATACTTTACCTTTTCTTGGGGAAAACAAAAGCCTCCGTCTATCTAGATGAGGAAACATCCAAAGAGCAAATCATTAGGAGAACTCATGACTCTCTCTGGCATCCTCCCCTTCTCTTCAAGTGGTTCATGAGAGGATGGGGGTAGGGATGGAGGGAGAAACTGGCAACACTTATGAATCAGACGGGTCCAAAACACCAAGCAACAGAAGTCCACCAACTCAACCTAAGTCCCATGTGCAGGACAGCCAATTCAAGCTGCCCTTCTTCTAAAGTTTTCATATGAACTCTGTACCATCTGCCCACAGGGTGACCCTAACACCGATTTCTGCTGGGGCAGCTGGAACAGGGCAGGATCATTTGCCTCTGTGATCTGAGTCACTATTCAACATCTCGGGGTTAACAAGATCACATGTTCAGCTGCTACTTAAAGCCTTGGAGGCACTTCAACCTCTTAACTTGGGTAAGCATTAGAAGCCTAGCAGGTAGTGTCCAACTCCTCAAAATAACTTTGAAAAGACGATCTTCCATTCTTGGAGCTTCTAAGCATGCCAAGGACATGACTATGAGTTCCTAGGCCATGACCACTGTTTTCTGTTACCAACAGATTGTCATCAAGAAGAGAAATTTCCTGGGGCGCCTGGGTGGCTCAGTTGGTTAAGCGACTGCCTTCGGCTCGGGTCATGATCCTGGAGTCCCGGGATCGAGTCCCGCATCGGGCTCCCTGCTCGGCAGGGAGTCTGCTTCTCCCTCTGACGCCCCTCCCTCTCATGCTCTCTGTCTCTCATTCTCTCTCAAATAAATAAATAAAATCTTTAAAAAAAAAAAAAAAAGAGAGAGAAATTTCCTCAACTCTCTTCTTTCTACCCAATTGTTTCTTCTCTTCTACTCTTCCAAAACAACATTCTTCTGACTCCTTATGAGACCTTTCAAGCTCGAAAGAAGGGAGAAAGAACATCAAATAGCCTTAACGATATTTGTTCTGTGCCACTCTCTTGAATGTGGTGCAGGGATTTGATTTTTTTTTTTTTTTTTTTTTGGTGGTAGTAGTGGTGACAGTTGTTTTAGGAGATAGAGAACACATAAAGAAATAATTTCCCTGCATTTTCTCAGGAAGCCAAAGTGTCTGGTCTGTCAAATTTTAAAAGAGGGTCATTTTCCTTTTTGTTGAGATGAATGCAGAGAACAGCCTTAAAGAGGTTCTGTTGACCACACACATTGCTTTGAAGCAGAGTCTTCTTCTTTCCAAGTTACTTCTTATCTCTTGGGGGCATCGTTTACTTAGCTGGTTCAGTCATTCATTCATCCACTAACTGTGCGTTGGAGATCAACTATTTATCAGGCACACTATGAGATCCCCAATCAGGGTGATCCTGACGTCAAAGCCATTCTGATTCATAAATGGGTGATTTGAGCTGTGGCCCAGGATCAGAGTCAATAGCTTCAAACCAGGCCAGCTATATGGAGCAAGTCCACAGTCAACATGTGGACTCTTTATTGTTAATAGGAGGAAAAAAAAAAAAAAAAGCAGCAGCAGCAGGAATTTGGGTGGATCAGGAGCAATTTCTTTGTATACAGAAATCAACATAAGGTAATCTCCCTTTGTTTCAGACAAAGGTATTACTATGAAAAAAACACCATCCAATTTAACTGATGAATGACAGATACTCTGCTAACATTGTCTCCACGGTGGGAGGGAGAGGACAGGGTAGTGGAGGCTGGGGACGGTGGTGGAGTGGCATGCCACTAAGATGACATTTCCCAAACCCCAATCACTTAGTATACGGTACCCTTAAGGTGCCCTGGAGGTACTGACTTCCTGGGGAAGAAAAGACGAAAGCCTATTCCATAGCTCAAATTATGAGCAGCTACAAATATCAAGTTCTGACAGCATCTCTTTTCCTTTTCCTACTTCCTGCATAGGAGACATTAAAGCACAGTGGCTGCTTCCTCCTCCCTTGCCTGCCTAATGATACTGAATTCCCAAGACCAGTGGTTCCTAAATCAGGCTTCTAAGAATACACATTCTAGGGTCCCACCCTAGACCTACTGAATCCCTCTCCTGTGGTAGAACCTAAAAATCTATTTTTAATAACCTCCTTTTTGTTTCCAAGTTCTCAGAATGATTCTGAACACCAGCCTGGTTTAGGAATCATTGTCCCATTCTACAATACGGGGATTTTTTAAAAAACGAATTTAAAAGGAACTGTCCACCCTGTCCCACCCCCACCCCACACACTCGTGGTTCCTCAAATGTTTTCTTTATGTGCAACGAAGAGAACAGCTTCCTCTACCACCACCCAAATATCCAGCAATTAGCAGACTAGACCCACAGATTCTTCACATTCTGAAGGTGTTAAAACAAACACCGTGTGTCTGGTACAGTTTGCTCAGCAACCCCCATGACTGTGTGGACTCTCCTATCCATCTAAATGAACAGCCAAGGCTGCCGATTCCAGGTAGAATGAAAAATAAGTCAAAGAAGCCTCAGTCTTAGACTCTGGACTCCATCCAAACTTCAGACAAAAAGATTTACTAATCCCTTGTTGGCAATACAAAAATAGTAATACAAAAACAAAATCACCTGCCATTAGCCAAATCTAATCTAATCTTTCCTTGCAGTAATAATTTTACTCAGGGTACTTCAACATCTAACTGGGTCTAACTCGCAGGAGCAATGAACTAACAATGCAGGCTATATACATACAAGGTACGTTGGGAAAAGGCAACTCCTTGGAATGCCCTGGGATGAAATGTGAGGACTCCTGTAAGAATTAGTAAACAGGACCGTGAAGAGAAAAGTCTTTTCATTTTCCACCTATACACTATTCTGCTCTCACTGGGCCAGCATTAACATGGTCTCTGCTTCAGAAAGGCTTTGACTTTCCTGCTATTATCCTACTCTTGCTTTAACACATACTTTATATTAGAATGCGTTCCAGGAAGCATATGGCAATAGAACTAGGTCAACCATTAACCAAATAACAGGAAACTGCTCTGCAGCGCACACCCTTCAAAAGCTTGCTTAATGAGCTGGCTCTTCAGAATATGTCCTTCAGTGAGGTTGGAACTAACAGGATCCGTGGGTTTCTTTAATACTGCAAGGTCACCTCATACCTAGAAGGCTTCTGCACATACTAGACTTTCAATGGTCTAAATCATTCCACTGAAATGTTCAAGAACTTAAGTCAAAGGTGGAGAAGCATGTTTTCTGAACCTGCTTGACCATCTTCAAAGAGCATGACTATTTATCCCAGTTCCATTGCCTCATTCTTCCAATTATGTTAAATTGACAGGAAACACTCCATACTCATCTTTTCTTTCTCTAACATTTTTTTCTATATTCCTTGAGGCTTCCATACCACCCACTTGCCCTGTGAAAAACATGCCATGATCCATGTAGACTTAATAGGTCAAATAAAGTCTTGGAAAAAGATGTGTCTTTCTTTTTCATATAAAACTACAAATGAGATTCCTCCAGAACCACCGACCTTGAGCCGTTGAGTATTCCTGAGTTTGACCTTTTCCTCTCAATGTCTCAGACTCAGTTCCACAAAAATCTAACTTTACAAAGTCCCGAGGGGTCATTCAGAATCATACCAGTAAACGGTCATCCTCAAATTAGTATCCTTCCCAAACCACCAATACCCAAACTCTCCTTGGCTTCTTTACCTTAGATGGCAATCTAGTCATTCTTAACTTCCAGAATATATTTAATACGCATTGCAGAGTTGGGAGGTTTCCCCTTGATTAAGAACTTACATTAAATCTCATTTTTAAATTAAAATGTCAGGGCCAAATCTCCATTTACTCAAGTTGAATGCTTTATACTAGTGATACCTGGAGTAGCAATCATTGTTTAGAAGAAACTAAGATACGGTTCTGTCTTTTTAGAAAAAATCTAGGTGTAATTAGGGAACAGGTATTTAAAAGGCACAGGACCTTTTAAAAAGTGTTGGATTTGGTTTACTGACTCAACACTTACTTATTGACGCTGTACATCTGTCCTAGGCACGGTGCGAGGCACCGATGATACGGAGGAAAAGAAGAGAGCCTGGACCTGCCTTTCTGTTGCTTCTAGTCAAGTCCTGTCCAGTAATTGATCATGAGAAACCACTGGTTGGCCTTCGAAGTTGACTTGGCTAAATTTTAACTTTTCCCCTGAAAACAGTCAACAAGGCTTCATGGAACACAACATAAGGAACGGCACACTGGGCTAGAGGTCAGAGAAAAGAGGCTGTGAGGGTCATTAATTCGTCTATTGGGTTCTGGACACCCAACTATCTCCCATCTGTGCTATTCTTGGGAAATATCAGATCTTTCTTTTAAAGGAGTTAGTTGTGCAACCATAGTCAAAACAACAACAAAAAACAAAAATAGAACCTCATCTGAGGAATTTAATAAATAATCTATTACAGAATGTTCAAGATAGTGCAAACAGAGGTTAAGGTACCTTTTTTCCCCACTTTACCAGATTTAGAGTCATGTTTCATAGAGGAGCACACTGGCTTTTAAAAGTCACCACATGGGGCACCTGGGTGGTGCAGTTACTTGGGCATCTGACACTTGGTTTCGACTCAGGTCATGATCTCAGGATCGTGGGATGGAACCCCATATCGGGCTCTGTGCTCAGTGTGGAGTTGGCTTGAGATTCTCTCTCCTTCTGCCCCTCCCCCCATGCTCTTTCTCTCTCTCTCTCAAATAAATAAATCTTTTAAAAAAATAAATAAATAAAAGTCACCATATAATAAAACATATTGCTCCAGCCCCTAAAGCTGAGATGTTAAATGTTCATCAGTCCCACCAGTACAAGCCCCCTAACAGGGATTTCATGTGGACTCAAGTGTATTCTGACTCCTAATCAGATAGTCACTGTTAGCAGTGCTCTGCCTATAATAAGTGTTTTATGAAAACTTAAGGATGGGAGAAAAAGGAATTAGTATTTTTTATGTGCTCACTATACGTCAGGCTCCACACCAGAGATTTACATTCACAATCTCATTTATTCCCCATGTGAAGCTTACAAAGCAGACTTTTTTTTCCCCAGATAAGAAAATTGAAGATGAAAGATGAAATCATTCACTCAGGGTCACACAGCTACTCACTGGCTCTGAGGTCTCCGTTCTTTCTACTATATACCATGGCCCTCACTGCCAAGGTCTTCACAGACCTCCCAACGCTGATAGCAAAGGGTTCCCTTACACGTGGTCCTGCACTTGAGTCAAGTGTCCCTTCCTAGTATGAGAGCACACTGCTCCCAACACCACCTCCAGGACCCTTGAAAGATGGTCCAGTGTTTCTCAGAGTGCCCAAACACTGATGATGGAACAAGGTCAGGCCAGTTTCTAAGATACGAAGCAAGATGAACTCAGCGGGTCCTCCTGCCAATTGCCTTCACCCTTACTCATCTGCTGGAGCATGCCAAGGCCTGCCTGGAATGACGCAGGAAAGGGTCACCATGGGTGATCCTATACCCCCCTTCAGATTGCTACAAAATAAAAGCCCAGTGCTGAGACAGGCCAGCTCCTTGAAAACCCACCAACACTGTTTCACAGGAATCAAAACTCTCAAAAGAAACTGTTTGCATCCATCAACCTCAGAGTTAAACCTAGGAGGTGAAGAATAAAGCAGGTCTAAAGGTAAAAGGTCTAGGAGTCTGTGGACCCAATCCACCTTGGAGGTCCAGCTCCTTACAGTGCCCGCCGGCCGTTCCTTTTTTAACTCACGAAGGAGCCAAAATGTTTTATTTGCCCTCTGCGAAGTTCTGACTACAAACACAGTTCAATTGAGAGATACAGATGAAGATCAGAGTGATCAAAGGCCCAACTGAAAGCCATTGATAAAACCACTCTCTACTCCAGCTGCCCCACAGAACCGACCCCAGAAAGGCAGGACCGCTGAAGGGCAGAGCTACTTAACATAAACAAACATCAAGTCCACGCTTGGGTCAGGAGATGCAGCTAATTTTCCGTGGCTGTTTCGTATCTGAAGAAATGGAGCCTGGACTTGTCACCAGTTGAGTGCAGCCCTCATGCCTGCGTTTAACCAACTCCACCTCAAAATTTCCTCAACGATGGAAAACAAGTGGTCAGGTCGCTGAAAGAAGGAATTCATTCCTGCGCTGTGAGGGCTTCACAGACAAAGTGTCCAGTCTGCTCCAGCCCCTGGGGTGGCCGAGGCACTACCATGGTTGATGTTGAGGGGATTCCAGCATTTAGGAACATCGGATGACAGTCAGGCCCTGCAGGGCGTCCGCCGAGCAGCGTCTGGGCAAGTGCTCGTTCAAGAGAGGCTGTGAAAATCCTCCAGAGCAGGCAGCAGAACTTGAGAGGGCTCTTGGTCATGATGAAGTGCAGCTCCGCTGATCCCATTCCTAGGAAAGCTCTGGAATACTCCATGCCTTGAAGGCATACGGAATGTCGCCTCACAGATTAGAAACAAGTCAGATACTGTGTTCAACTAATACAAGAATCCACTTTTTTGAGACCTGGTGAGTTGCGCGTGCGCTCTCTCTCTCTCTCTCCCCCCCCCCCTTGAGTGCAGCTGTGAAGTCCACTGAATGTCCAGCCAAGTGTACTTGTGAACATCCTCCTGTCCCATACCAGTGAGAGGAGCCGGTTCCAGCCTGGTGGCTTGATGTCCTTGCTCATCAGCTTTCAGGTTGAACAAGGGAAAACAATCTATCCCTCAAATTGTAGAAGCTTTCTTTCCAGGGGAACTAGACAGTCCTGATGGCTCTCTCTCCAATTACATGGCAATTATGTAATTGCTAAGCTCCTGCAGAATCTCTGGGACCATTCTGCGGGCTTCTACGGGCTCCAGCTGCAGCCCAGTGTTCTGGGATGATTGCAGCCTTTGAACGGCCGGGCCGGTCTCAAATCTGAGCACAAAGAGCCGGACAATGGGATTCCATCTCAAGCACAAAGATGCTCCTGCCTAACGAGGCCCTCTCTCCTCCTCCCAGGCTGTGCAGCTAACTCTTGCCTTCGCCTGCCCTCCATGTGTGTGGAATGTGGTTCACTCTGTTTATGCTGGCAGGTTCCAAAAGAGGCAGAAAATCAGCTGAAGTTTTGCCATGGGCCCCGCACAAGGTAATCATTTAACACATAATGTGAAAGCTCCAGAAGAGGACAAGATGCAAGGGGGTGGGAAGCACCTCTCTAGGCTTCCTGCACTGGCATGAAATGAGTGCTTCCCTTACTTCCGCCAGCTCCCATCCTTCATGTTGACATTACACATCCTGTACTGGAGACCCACCCCCATGCTGCCGCTTGCCCAGCTGAATTATCTCCTGCGTCACAGCGGTGCTAACAGAGCGGCTGGCTCGGCAGACCTGAAAGCACCATTGCAATGCTTCACGCATTCAGCAACTAGACACGGTACCAGTGCGTCCGCGCTGCTCCGTGGGCCCTCCCGGCAGCCGTGCAGGACTCGACCTAACCTTCTGCTAACCAGATGGTCCGCTGGCCTCTTGGGACCAAACCATTAAACTTTACTTTATTAAATTCTATCAAAATGTGGGGACAGTTTACAGCAGCGTGTCTGGTTCCTCTCCAACGGGGTTGCTAAGATGAAAATGACCTAAAAATATCTGGAAACTCTACTTCACACCAACAGAGAACAAGATATTTTGGAGTAAATATTTAAATGATCTGCCAGATTACGTACCCCAGCAGCACTGACTACACGGTTAGCAAATGATATTGTAAACACACACACACAAAGACTCAGAAATGCAGGCATCTCAACAGCAATCCATTTCCCACTGGCTAAAGCCACAGTTCACCAGCCCCTGGCTCCAACCTATTTAAATGTGGCGAAGGACACCATCTCCATCATAATCGTTTCAATTACCAAAACAAAGAACCCAACTTGACTGAGAGAGCTGAGAGATCCCACACCCGCCCTGGGTTCGACCACCCAAGCATGCTGCAGGCGTGCCAAGGGTACTCAAAAGGTGCTCAATAAATGTTTGATGAACGGAGAGACGGATGGGCACCCATTTCTGAAATACAAGAGCATCCATAAAACACACTGTAGGACAGTGAAGACACTACATTCTTTCCAACTCTACATCATCCCACAACTGCTAACTAGGCGTGCAAAGCCAGGCAGCAGATGAACGGCAAGGAGCAAACCATCTTCACGAGATGCACTGGATGGCTACTAATTGATCATTGCAAATGAACTGCAGAGGTGGCCATTTATTGCGTACCTGGCAGGGTGCTGGGTGCTTTACATACATTATGCCCCTTAGCCTTCGCCATAGACGGAATTCCATTTTAAAGATAAGCTGGAGGCTCGGGGCGGGTTAGGAGCTTGACCCAAGTTAAAACAATCATTATTCTACTACTTCGTAGCCACCGCTGAGTAAGGATCTTACAACTTGTGAAGAACCCAAACCGTGTGAACACGGCACTCCCAAATACACCCCTGACCAAAATCTCAAGGAAATTGGAGAAATCTTTCCACTCCCAGCTCTTCAGGCATCCTAAGAAGTCCTAGTTTCAGTTACTACTGTTTCTCCCTGTATGTCTTATTTTACTGAGGGCATTCCACATGATTAGAACCAGCTACACCGCCACCCCTTTAGTCTTGGGTTCCACCCTTGGAGACCCAAAATCTCTCACTGGGAGATCATTCTAGAGATCTGAACACCAGTAAATAAATCCATGGTCTCGTCTTCTCTCCTCAAATATCTCTGGACACAATTTTAAAGCGGCAACTATAAATTTTTATAATTAAAAAAAATAGTCCATTGACACCCTTGTCTCTCTGGAAGTTCTTGAAATGTAAAAATTTTAAAAGAAGATAAATAATAAATCGTCATAGGTAATTTGCTTTTAAAGGGGGAAAAGTCCTTGTACTGTTTTACCAAAGAACCACTCAAACGTTCTTCATTTCTGCCCCGGCCACCACCAACCACCACGCTGTCACCACGGAGGCCACCAATAAATGTTCTTCTGACTTGGAGCAAACAAGGTTAGGTAAGTCTTGTTAGGCCCTACCACTCTACACTTTGAAATATCATCTACCCTTACAGCACTCTAAAATTAGCTTCCTTCCCCCTGAGATCTCAAAGCATCTGATATTACAGTACATTAATAAGACCAAGTACACATGGACTATCAAAATAAACATTTGCACAGAGAAGACCAAAGCAATTCTAGGCAAGGCCACCGGCCGGTTGTCGAACTAGCTCAGAGCTCTCCCTATGAGTGAAGCTACAAGAGAGGTGTCCATAGCACGATTTTCATCACAATAAACTCTGCATTCTCAAAAAGACAAAATCATTTTTGCCAGAACGATGCCAAACGATAGGAACAGTAGTAACATCTTGCTTCCAAAATGCTCAAGGAAGTTCACGTTGATTAAAAATTGTTCCCCTATAACATTCTAGGGAATATATCTCTGCAAGGTTGGGATAGCCTTTGCCACCATGAAAACACACTATTCCGAGGCCACGGCGTCATCCTCAGGTAGTTTACGGATCCCTACTGAACACCCCCACACGGATGCAGAGCACCACAGGGACCACAGAGCAGAGGTTCACAATCTGGGAAACCTCCCTGTGACTGAGCAACAGCATTGAGGACCATTCATCAGTTAAGGCAGGCATGGCACAAAGTGAATCAGGTGGGACTCAAAAAACGGAGTTTAAGACCAAGGACAAAACAATTCATATCTGGCAAAGCCCTGGGAGATCTCTGCCCCAGTTTCTCTATCAGTGAGGAAGGAAGAAACTATCATTTTTCAAGTGCCCATTATGAACCAGGACCCTTACCCACATAGTATTTTGTAGTCCTTATGTCAGTTCTACAGACTCATATTATTATCTTCCTTTTATTGGGGAGGAAATCATGGGAACAGAGAGGTTAAGTGACTTATTCAAGGTCACACAGCTAGGAAGGGACAGACAAATTTCATCCTGTGCTCATGTAGTCCCAGGGAGTTTGCTCTACACACTACACAACATTTTCTTAATGAAGACCCCTACACAAAGAACTGCACGTTCACCCAGAAATTCTGCAAAATCTGCACTCCTGATGTTTCAGCAAAAAATAAGCACCTTCTCCCAGAGAGAATATACACATAAATGTTTACATATTTATATATATATACATGTATATATTATAAACACACACACACACCTATATATATAGTAACCAAGTTCCTATTGTTCAGACAGTTCAACTGCATTGAAGTTTAGCCACGGTGTGCAAATTTTAAGGGCCTTATTTTTTCATATAACTGAATATCAGAAAGGGAAAGCTGCCAAGTGACAATCTGGCCCCAATGATTCATGGTGTCACACTGACATACCCACTTCTGATACAGGTTGTTGTTTGCATTTCCTCGAAATCATTGCCTTCACGGGGGCGATAAACAGTAAACAATGTCCCCAGCAATGACATGTTCTTTTTCTACTAGAATACTCTAGTGGCAAATGTCATGAATTTGGGGGATAGGAGGGTGTGGTTAATACAAAGTTAAAAGTTCTCCCTCTGTTCCTCAGACCTTAATGACCACGTTGATAAGACAGTACCTCAAACACAGATGGACTCTTTTACACTTTAGGACTATGCCTTATAAAGTAAAGGCTCTGTTCAAATGAATCACATTAAATCTACTGAACAGGTTTCTCGTGCTGAAAAGAAAAAAAAAAATCTAGCCCATTTCGGATCTTTATGCTTCAAGATTCCTATTTGCTGATTTATTAATGTTTTACTCTTTTTTTCTTTTACTCATATCCGACCCTTAAAAACTTCAGTATTGTTCTGTAGACATCAACACTAGCTATGCAATAGGTACACGGTCACAGACAAAATAATGTTACCACCGATCTTTCTGCTAAAAATGCTGAAAGACGATGGGAACGTGGCAAGTAGGGGCAAAAGGAACCCGGGAACACTGGAAATTCACCGTTCAGTAGCTGTTTCAATTAAGATCGCTAACGCTTACCTGTGCTGGGGTCAATTTTGATAACTGTAGTTGACGTCTAGAAACGGGGTTATGAATATAATTATCATGAAGCAGCAATTGGGCAATCACAACCTAATTAAGCCCACTGACTAGATTACCTTGTTTTTCCCCTAATAATCACATAACATTTAACACTTGCTAATTTCAGGACCTATGGGTGATGTTCCTTCATTATTAACAAGCTACAGCCACTGGTCAGAGAAAGAATGGGTGAAGTACTCAAAACACTTGAGTCAACCAAGGAGTCGGGAGGAATGTCAGGGACAGCTGACATCTGTTCTTCAAAATCACGTCACTTCTCAGCACCCCTCCCCCCCGGCAAATTACTAATCAGAGGCAAAACCACAGAAGAAGATGGAATGCATGATGAGAACTTCCATGCAAGTGGAAGGAAGGATAACAATTCCGCTTTCCTGAATGCATGCCATTTTATGTGATCTCTACAATGTGCTTTTTCATATTACAGTGGGATATGCCTTTGAAGAGGCTCTTTTCTTTTGTGTTCAGTATAATGGGAGAGTCCTCCACTAGGCCTAAATACATAAGACTTTCTACAGTTACCTCCGTGGACATGCTCCAAGGGTCCCTCTGCCACCCCGCCTCTCAGGTGGAGTGTATTCTCAAATTCAAAGTCCTCGTCCCAATTGGATGTCACTGCGCCTGCAAAGATATGTTGGCTCAATTCACCTGTGCTTTCTGCAAAGCTCCTGAGGGTAACCTGGGTAGATTTCTCCTCGTGGAAGTAAGAGGAAAATTGGGGAACCACGTTAAGAACTGGTCTCTGAGACAAGCTGGTTTGAGGGAGTATCTTAGAAGGCTGGGTGCTACTGATTAGGGTCCCAACAGATGCTACTTAAGGCTCTTAAATCAGAAATTCCACCTGGAGAACCACATGCTTTGGTATAGCTCAGCGTTATTCTCTTCCACTATGTAGTTATTTACTTCTGAGGTCGTTCCCCCCATGAAGGGCCTTTATCTAAGAAAACAAAGGTGGTGATAAGTTTGGTAGATGATACGCAGGGCAGGTTAAAAAAAAAAAAAGGGTGGCTGTGTGGCCTCCTCAGCACACTTTACAAACAGGACACATGCTTATCCTCCTATAAAGATTTTGGGTATGAGTCTGGTTTGGGAAGAGGAGATCACCTGAACAGATCCACAGCAAAGTTAAGATTTTAAAAACCACGACTAGTTGTTTTGAGGTTAAAGAGTCTACTCAGCAATTAATATCCCAACTGCCTGTCTTACAGTAAAGCTACTGTCCTGGGGATCTTCGGGATATTTGGACCTGCTCCATCTCCCTTAGTACAGCTTGTTACTCTATTAAGGGCATTTGTGGTCATCATGAACAGCAGCTTCCTTACTGTACTGTCATGTTTCAGGGAGAGGCAAATAAAACCCAAACATTCATCACGTCTCTATGATCTAAATATCTAAATATTTGAGGCGTGGGGGATACTAGCACCCATGCTTTGAAGAGTATCTGTGCTGTTTTCCAAAAGTGACCATTAGCGCAACTACTTTTCAAATACGTCCGTGTGGCTTTTGGAAACAGGTCTCGTGCTTACAGTAAACCAGAGCCAATACGGGACACTGAGACTTTTTAACACGAGCCCTAAGAAGGAAAAAAGTAAGACACCTTCTTTACTTAAAAAAAAAAAAAAGGAAAAAGTCACACAGCGTATCTTTCTGCTGTAACAGGTAGGTGTTCCTTTTTAAATATCCACATGTATAACTACAATTCTGAGCTTCGCACAGTACAGTTTAAAAATACTGATTCTCTAAATTTCCTCACACATGGTCTCTTGCTGTTTTTCACCATCCTCTATAACTCAGAAGAACAGAAACAGGGTACTCTTTAGTTAAACACACTTTGTCAAGCTATTACAGTAAGTTATATCTCTCATATCAACTAATATATTACAATTAATTTTCCATTATGCTCAAATTTCCCTTCTAGAACGCCAGGATATACTACTGGCGTAAGCAATTGGAAGAGATAAACCATCAGGATTATAAGCTATTAGCATACTAAGTACTACCCAAGGCCAGTTTCCACCAGCTGAGGGCCAGAAGGTAGTACCCCTGGGTGTGAATCCCGGCTCCCCATTTTCCAGCTCTACGACCTTGGGTGTATGACTTTACCTCCCCAAACCTCAGTTTTCTCTACCATATGAACAGTCCCTGGTTCAGATGAAATGTTAAACAAATGCTACCTAGTATTGGTAATAACTATGAGTCTCTCCAGGAGGAGAAAGAGCATTTTGTGGAAGGTCTGTGTGATGTTCCTACTCTAGATGAGCTGGCAGCATTTTTTTGATGAAGCCATCATATTTATTCTCCTTATAGATGGTATTCTTACCCGGTATCCAAAGGGATGATATTCAGTTGACAGCAGAAGGGGGAGAAGTTCTGACAGCTGAACTCTGACGTTCAGATCAAAATGGTCTCTTCCACGCAGCATCCCTCCTCAGCTAGCAACACTCAGTACCAATTACCAGTCTTCAGAGAAGACCGTATAAAACAGAAACCACTGAAGAGGAAAAGTTTCTGGGTGATAAGTACTTGTTAGTGAAATCCTTACGTAATCTCTAGCTGGCATCTATCTCTGGCCATCTTCGGGCGTTAGCCCAGTGTTCAAATTTTACCCCACAGGAAGGACCCCTAGACCAGGCCCCATCTGGGTTGAGTGACTGATACTCAATTGCTGACTAATTGGTCACAACACAGAGGGATGACGTAATTAGGGATTAGAACGGCTAACCACTCTGGGCCACAAAGGCCTTATTTTGGATTTTTAAATGCCAGGATCGGATGGACAGACTGGCCTGCGACTCCTGGCTCTAGCAAATGGCTTAATCCCAAACCGGACTCCAGGTAGCTGTCACAGTCCACTATTTTCCCCTCGGAAAGAAGCGTGTCTTTGTTCTTCCTTCATTCCTTCTAACCCCCACAGCGTAGATAGAGAAGCTCTATGGGTAAGTGTAGAAAGGACTATCGCACTGCCTGCCCATTAATAATGCAGCGATTTTCTGAATTTTCTGCTGTGCTCTATTCTCTACTTCGTTCATTTTCCAGGAAACGCTCCACCTAGGCCTACTTAACCAGTTCCTTTAAGTGTCCATCTGTCCTCTATCAGAAAGGCCGATTTGTAGCCCTGAAGTCACATAAACGGTCTTCCAAGTTCAATTCTTTTTTTTTTTTTTCTTACAGTAAGAACTGACCAAAGACTGTGGGTCTGAGCACTGGTCTTCATTTCTCACGTGCAATAGGTTCCAAATTACCAGGGCTTTTCCCACTTGCTTTATTGTTTTCTTTAAAGGAACGCCCTTCTTCTTCCTGTAGGCTCTTCCAGTGGATAGACCTCTTTTACTTGGGACTTGCCAATCATTCCCCTGCCTCTCTTCTGCTTTCCCTTCTCCCATCCAAAGCCGTCTCTCCTTCCCAGCAAATTTCCACCACATAATTATGGCAATGCTTTAGCCTACTTTTCTGTTAGCTTAACAACCCTGTCTATTTCCTACTTGTGCTGATGCTACTGTTTGCTTTTCTGACGGGCTAATCCGTGTATCCTTTCAAGGCCTAACTTCCCCTACCATGATAGCAGCTGGAGCTCTAATTCACAGGTGCCTTCCAAAGCTTTTCATTAGCAATAGAAATGAGATGGTTTAGAAACCCATTTCTTAATCTGCAGGTGAGTATGGGAACCTTTGTGCAGCAAACATCTTTCAAGTATCCCATATTGTGCCACCGCACAATTATTTTCTGAGTAATAAGTACAATGTTATAGGCACATTTATAGTGTCAAAAGGGAGAATGTTCCCTCAGAGGAAATCAGTGCCCCCCCGCCCCCCCCCCCCCGCAAGCCTCTGGCATTTCCCAGCTCAAGAGAGAAGCGAGTACTCAGCTGACATGAGCAAAACTGAATAATGACAACTTTACCTTCCTAAATCTGAACAGGGAAGAGAGAAACTCCAAAATTTGAAGGCCTTAGCTCCTGTTCTGGTTCAACTGGCCAGATGAGGGCTTAGGGAGCGAGGTTGGCCTTCCCCAGCTGGGCTCTGGGGCAGATAAGCCTCTCCACAAAT
Source organism: Mirounga angustirostris (assembly GCF_029215605.1). Taxonomy (NCBI): domain Eukaryota; kingdom Metazoa; phylum Chordata; class Mammalia; order Carnivora; family Phocidae; genus Mirounga; species Mirounga angustirostris. Next base: position 68,633,249 of record NW_026991723.1, on the reverse strand, counting down.
CCCGGGCTTAATTACTTCTGACACAGTTGTCTCGTCTGGGCCTCCAGCTCCTTTTGTGCTCCAACCAATCTGAATCCAAAGGTAAGTCTTTGCTTACTCATCTTGGACAAATGCTTAATTTCCTACGAAGCGATCCTAAAACATTTTAATCAGGATCTACTGGTCCCTGGTAGAATTTTCCCCATCTTTCCTTGCGTGGTCTTTGTTAAAAGTCTAGTTGAAAGCCTGGCAAATCCTTCCCTGAATTAAGCCGTCTTCATCTTCAAGGATTTCTTTTTTGAACAAGTAAGTGCCTACCAACCTTCCCTTCACCCCCAAGAGCAGTACTGTGTTCTCTGAATGAAGTTGGGGCTAAGATGTGGATAGGCACAGCAGAAGTATTTTATTAATATCCAGAAGCAACATGCAGGCAACTGAACAAGCAAACACATGAAAGCAAGGAAATCAATATCAAAATACCCATGACCTGGCACAAAAAGAAACCTTTCCTCCAAGAATAACTCATGAAAAAATGTCTCCAGCTAGGAATCAGGCAAGAACGCTTTGAAGACTCCCCGTAATCTGCTCAACCAGGATTAAAAGACAATGCATTTGCAGGTGACCATACTCATACCCTCTCCTACCCCATTCACTCTCCCTACCTTACCTCTGGTCTTTCCAAGGCCTGAAAAAACCAACCTGGAGTCGAAGCCGCACTTCCAAAGGCTAAAAAGCTTACGTATGCTTCAACCGATAAGGGCAGGAGCCCTTAGAAAGTAGTCAAATTTGAGGATAGTATTTCTAAGCAGAAAATGTAAGTCCAAAGCACTTCCGATTGACTTTCTATTTATCAGTGCGTGCAGTTCTCCAGAGACAAAGTTCAAGGGGACAAGAGATTCAAAAGAGCTTCCTAGTAAACTGCAAATACAATCTAAATTCATAAAAATCCATTTTCCCTCCCTTGGAAACTTCTATTCCCAGGTCTTCTAAATCCAGGAGACAGTTCAATTTGGGATCATCTTCTCTCCAATGCCCCCACCCCCCAACCCCAACTTTTTTTTTTTCTTCCTTTAGTACTGGCATGCAAACCATGCTGTTTTAACTTCTTTCCTGTTCTCCCAGTTCTTCTGGAACATTTTATTTTCGACAGTCAACTCATTTGGAGGAGTGCCACACTGAGGTTCAACTGTTTATAGCGTTAACTGTGTTTCTGCCAGAAGTCCACATCCAGCACTACCTTCTCCAGACTGCCTCCTGGATTAAGAATTTATGCTTTAGTTTGGAAGAAGCTTAGAAAATGTGGAAACTTCCAAACATCACTCTTCTTTTTATACAAAATGACTTTCGCTTGTCCAAGAGGAATCCGACATGGAACCCACTGCACCCTTCCCAAAGTACTGTCCTATCTCTCTAGCTCTCTCTGGTTAAATGTTCCCCGTGTTGTTAAAAACCTGCTTTAGGGATGACTTCATGACTTCATTGGGGAATGGTAAATAGCTAGCTATTGGTCTGCAAGAGAGAATCAGGCTCCAAGAAGAAATATGGAGGGCACATTTTCTGATGAGTCTGGAATACTGGAAAATCACCAGTAATTGTTTTAGACTGGATTTCACTCCCTTGGCCATTCATCAGTATTACAAAATGGCATCTCTGAGAGAAGCCAATTTAAATCTGTACCATGTTGCAAAACAGATCCTCTGAGTCCAATCGTGGGCACTTTGGTAAGTTGCAAGAGACCCAGACAAACCTCCAAAGAAGGGCATTTGAAAAGGACTCCCAAGCCCTGGGTGACAGAACTATAGAAGAGAGTAGGCCAACTGAAAGAAACGCACAGTCTCAAACCCATTGGCTACAACTTGACTGAAAGGCCCATGAACAAAACTGGCCTCCGGACTGTATCACTTCTATGAATGAAACCATGCTCAGCCCCAACATGGTAAATTCAACTAACAAAAACCAATACTCCTGCCCCACTAGGGTTTGATTACAGAGTTTCTCAGAGAAGCTTGGACTCTGGAGAGGAGAGCTGGTGTTTCACAAACCCCTACAACCAGAGGCAGTGGGGTGGTGGAAAGGGCACTGGGTTGGGAGTCAGCCGACCTGAGTGCTAGGCCTGGCTTTGTTACAACTGAACCTTCTGACCTTGGGCAAGTCACTGCCTGTCTCCTTGCCAGTTTCCTCTTCAATAAAATGCCGGGGGAAGGGGAGATCTGAGGTAGATGATCTCTCCAAGGCACAAAACAAGTAGCTTCTCAATTAGAAGTTCTTCATAGTCACCATTTATGGTGTACCTATTAGTCAACTTTTAAGTGATTTTTATATTCATTTCTACTTAGGAAGTAAGATTTCTGTCCCTCACCCCAAAACTTCAGCTTAATCTTGGTGCTCCGTGGAGTTCTTCAATATTACAATAAATGCCTCTTTTCTTTTCCTTTCTTATTTTTTTTAAGCAACCTTCCCCAAACTAAGGCTTGTGCTATTAAAAGAGCTCAGAACTTCCCATTTCCTTGCTAGGGCTAAAATTAAACTGTCCATTCCTTAGGGCCCAACATAACATCTGCCAGATGTCTTGGCATATCACACAAGAGGAATTTTCTTCTACCATTATCTACTCTCCTCTGTATTTTCTCATAATCAATTAATAGGTCACCAACAACAAGCTAATGTTTCTCTCAAAGCCACCAACTTCCTAACTGTATGAACCTCAAAAGATACTTGCCCCCCCTCCACACACACACAGGCTTTTTTTTTTTTTCAGTTTGTGGGATTGTAATGATAGACCCTAGAAATATTTTCCTCCACTTCTTTTGAATTTCCTTAATTTCCACATACCAATCATCCAATCATATACTCATGTCAGATCCTTTGCAATCTGAGTTCATTATTTATATATTTCCTAATTTGTGAGTGTGGCATTGTGTAACAGCAACTTGAAACAGTCAATACAGCTTTGTCAATGCTCTGTCCCATGAGGCGGTGAGTGCTAATTCTGATAAAGGCATATAGCACAAAGAAGACGAGTAAGGTTACCTTAACCAAGAACTCACAACACCAGGAAAGAATTCAAGACAGACTAGACCCTATTAAACTCCATCATACAGAAAGCAGAACTCTTCCTGAGGCAATTTTACCATTCTTTTCTTTCAGGAAAACTGACCACAAATACTCTAAAGTCCATTAGTAGGGTTGGATTTCTTTTCTCCTACTATCTTCCAAAAGACTCATTAGAAAGAAAGAACACACACACACATACACACACACGTGTGTGTATGTGTGTGTGGGGTGTGTGTGTTTGTGTGTGTACATATGGTTTTTTTCTTTCTATCTAAAAGTTGTTTCCAACTCCAAGGAGTATGGAAAAAAGTCCTCAGGGAATATGGTCAATAAATTAGATGGACATAAATCTAATATGAGAAATATTATGGAATACAAAGATCCAACAAGAATCTTTTCTATGGCAATGTGCCTCATAGCTCACATGTATTTCTCCAGAATGTGATATATTAGAGCTAAGGAAAAAAATTTGCATAACGAGCCTCATCAACTTGATGTCTCAAAAACAACAACAAAAAAATCTCTGAGCCTTGATATCAAATGAAAAGGTTCAATTTGACACTCTTTGTATTTCTCTCATAGCACTTTACCCAAAATACGTGTCCCATGTCTAATGTGTACGTTTGGAAAAATGCAAGAAACCACATCTTTAATATTAGGTGCTTCCCATGTTGATGAAGGGCATCAGAGATGAATATGTTTCTTAGGTAACCAGTAGAACATATTCTCAAACTCCAAAATGCCTCTTAGATACCTAATTTTTTCCCTCCAGGAAAGCTCAACTCTAAGACTGTCTATAAAGACACCAAAACATTTGGTCACAAAGTAAAAAATGTGGTGAGTCAAACTGCTGGACCAGCAACCAGTTTGTCAGATTTTTTTTTCCCCCTGCTGAAATAAGTAATTAACCGGTTGTCCTGGTATCAACAACAACAAAGATATGGAAGTTTGCTTCAAGATCAACCTATAATGTATTTGTTTACATACACAAATATGGTTAATTAGATGCAAAATTACCTGGTAATTACTTTCCCAAATAACTTTTTATTCCATTGCATTTGAACTTCTGAGTTTGAACAAGTAGCATCCATACACGCATTAGCAAATTTTGTAAGTATTAACACTGACAACATTCCACTTAAGAGCAAAAGTAATGGTATCAAAAGATAACATTCAAAACTGAATTATAAAAGAAGTAAGATTTTTCAAGTGCTCCTGGGGAAGCCCAGGTTTTTAATAAAGAAGCAGAGACCTGAAGAGAAGTATTTTTAAATGAGCACACACATCAACTGAAAATCTTGAAAACCATACATCTTCGTCTGCAAAAACAGGGTTTTACTTCATTGACCATGGACAATTACCAGCTAAAGAGCCATGTATTTCTCCTTTCCTTTCACACTCCTCAGAAGAACAATAACCCTCAATTAATGACACAACAGTTTGGTTTGAAAAATGTGATGTTGTCATATACAGCATTGGGCATTTACTGAATGACAATGCTACAAACTACTCAACAGAATATAATTACATCTGGAATCTAAAACCACTTCAATATGCACACTAATACTGTAGACATAGGAACTTTACACACACACACACAAATCTGACACACAATGAGAAAGCAGAGCAAGAAAAAAGCTGGTGTAAGTCGCTCACCAATGTGTTCCTTATTTCTGTTGAAGCTGGTACCTTTCTATGTCTCTCCTTAGTTGAAAACAAGGTCCAGTCAGCCTCCTTACAATATATTAATTGGTTCTGAATCTCCTCCAAGTTTTCATTCCATCGTGGAGGCTTCCTCACCTATCTTATCAATAGTCCACCTAAAATTCTTCCAACATCTTCCCTCACCCTCAAGATGGCTACCTTACCTAATGGTAAAGCAACATCTTCATGGGTGGCTTTTATAAATTCCTCAAGCATTTCAGGATTTTGTTCTTTACCTGGATCAATTACATACATTCTCTAGAACTAATCTGTGAAGAACTCCAATCAATGTGTGTGGACTGGGGTAGTATTGGGTCCTTCCTTCAAATCATCCTTACAAAATGTCTTCCTGTAGGACTACTACATTCTTCCCAATTAAAAAGGTGAAGATACCTGGACATAAGGTTTTCTCCACAGACATAATCTTTTAAAAATTTGTTTCCATAGTGACATTGTTAAGAAGACATCTGATATTTCTGAAGACTTACAGTACTTGAGAACACAGAGAAAAAGAGCAGAATGAAAGGGAAGAGGGAAAACAAAGGAACTAAAAGAAGGCCTTATACACAAATGGAACAACCTGAAGAGAAATGTGGACTCTGGAGAAACTGGGGTCAGTCAGTCTTAGAGTTCCTCTGAGATCTTGCAGGGTTTGTTGTTGTTGTTGTTGTTGTTGTTGTTTTCCCTTTTTGCAGAAATCAGCCCAAACCAGACAATAAAGTCTTGCCATGCATCAAATCATGATGATAACCAAGCCCCAGAACTCCAAAATCTCAGCTTTAGGGCCACCACCATCTTCACAATGAGGAAATAACAATTCCTGGTGACTTTCAGGAGACCTGGAGCAGCTTAAAAGTTGGGTGAGGACCTCGGTGGAAAACGTTTAAGGTTTTGCCTTGCCTTTCCTGAAGGAGGTCAAAACCCTTCAGGTCCACTCAAAAGAAGAAAAAAAATTTCCAAAGTTTACTTTAAAATGGAAACAAATGCCTCAATAACTTGTGAAAGCACTCCTTTGGTGGGAGAAAAATCTGAGCAGCCCTTACAAGTCCCTCATTTCCTTGCATAATGAATAGATGGTGAGGAACCACCACAAGATTTCACCCTGGAAAAGAAGGAGTAGGCAGGCAAGCCTCCTCCTCCAGCATCACCAACAGAGCTTCAAAATGGAGACATCCATAATTTTATAAACACTTCTCATCTCAGCTTTGTCTCCTGGAAACCCGCTCTCCTCCATTTTCTGGTGGAGTTACAACATGACACGGCTTACCTGACTCAGTTCCCAGCTCTCAACCAAACTAGTCACTTCCTCCAAAAACCTGCAAGCCACCTCCAGAAACAAAACCAAAGCAAACCAAACAACCAACACAGACACTCAGACACAACCCCCGGGAGCCCTGGGAGAAAGCCCCAACTGGTTGGTCTTTTCCCATCCCAGACGCGTGCTGAAAAATAAAACTTTTTTTTTTCCCCTTTGGGTAGAGGAGGAATATAAAAGGAACTCCAGGCAGCCTCCCTCCCTCTCTGTAGGTTAGAAGCTACAATGAAAAGAAAATGAGGGTTCCTTCAGGAATGGTGAAAAGCCTGGAGAATGAACGTGAGAAGGAGCTTTGTGTTTTGGAGTCTGGACTGGAACCAAAGCAGACAGCTTGCAAATGGAGGACAGGGAGATAAAGAAAGGGAAAGAGAGGGGCTGCTCCAATGGGGGGCGGCTGCGGCTTCCCCGCGTGCCTGGAAGGAGGGCAGACCCCTGGGAACTGCACCAGGAGTGAGGCGACCCCCAGGCCCCTGCCTTCTTTTCTCCCGTCCTCAGAGAGCCAAGCGTGTGTAATGGCTTCTCCTCTCCAGAAACCGTTGTCCTCCTCCACCAGACGCTTCTGAACCCCCAGCCTGGAGACAGCTCCTCAGCTGCTCCTGAACCTGCGCCCCCCACCCGGCCCGCACCCCCCGCTCCTCGCCTCTCTCCTCACCAGCAGCACCAGCAACACCAGCAGCGGCGGCAGCCACCCCCCGACACATCCCGACCCCGCATCCCAACTTCGGGGAGAGAGAGAGAGCCAAATACCTGAGGAAGAGGGGGGTGCCAATCCGCACGGCTTTGCCATCGGGCTGGGGACAGGCAGACAGAGAGGGGGAAAGGAAGGAGAGGGACAGAGAAAGAAAGAGGTCAACCCGCTCAGGTCGGGGCGGCTCGGAGCGCTCGCTCCCTCTGGCTCTCGGCTCAGGTCCCCTCGCCTCCCGCCCTCCGCCCCCCTCTCTGTCCCTACTCCTGTCCCCACACTCGGAGCATCCGTCCTAAGCCTCCAGCTCTCTTCTCACTCATCTTTCATTTTCTCTTCTCTCCATAGAACTACACGAAATTAATTAAGCCACAGCGCTCCGCTCCCCCCAGCAGAAGGAGCAGCCAGCAGGAAAAGCACAGCCACCTCCACTGCCACCACCACCACCTTCTCCTCCTCCTCTTCCTCCCTCGCTTCTCCTCCTCCTCCTCTTCCTCCTCCCCCTCCTGCTCTCCCTCCTCCCCCTCCTCCTCCTCCTCCTCCTCCTCTTCTCTCTCGCTTCTTCTCCTCTTCCAACAGCCAGTCCATGCAGGGGACTTCCTCTCCTCCCGGCTCCACCAACCCTCCTTGGCCGAATGAATGAGCGCGTTTGTGCCTCCACCGCCCCGCGCTCTCCTCCCCGGAGCACTCGGACCACCTCGAGGTGGTGGTTAATTGCAGTAACTTACAGAAGAAGCGTCCCGGCGCCGGGAGGTGTTTCGGGTTCTCCAGCCCCACCGCCTCCTTATCCTCTTTCTCTTTCTCCTCTTCCTGCTCGGGTTATTGTTGTGGAAGTTGTTTGGGAGTCTCATGTGCTTCTGCCGGGTCTCAGCAATGGAGGATCGCCATCTTCCCTGCCTTCCTCGGCTCCTCAGACTCGCTGCAGCTGCAGATGACCTGAGATATCCGTCTCTCTCTCTCCCTCTCCCTCTCTCTCCCTCCCTCCCTCTCCCTCTCACTCTCTCTCTCCCCTCTCTCTCCTCTTCTCTCTCCTCTCCTCCCTCTCCCTCGCGCGCTCTCTCTCTCCCTCCCTCTGTGTCTCTCTCTGAATAATGAGCAACCAGAGGGAGAGAGAAAGCAAGACAGAAAGAGAGAAGGAAGACAATCTTCTCCTGCCACACAAAACGCCGGAGCACCAGGGGGTGCGCGAAGCCTTTCTAATAACAACAACAACGTGCAGGAGACAGGAAGAAAAAAGAAAGAAAGAAAGAAATGAGAAAAGGGCTGGGGGGGGGGAAGGGGAGAATTATCCAAGAGCTGAAGAAGAGCAGAAGGAGAAGCTGGAGGAGATGCTGAGGCTGCGGCTGCTGTCCCCCCTCCCCCCGGCTGAACCCCAGAAGGAGGCAAGGTGGTTGCAAAGTTAAGGCTGGGACATTGTCTTTGTCACTCTGAGCAACACAGAGCCAGGCCAGTGAGATGCACGAGGAGGAGGTGGCGGTGGCGGAGGAGGAGGTGGTGGTGGTGGTGGTGGTGGAGGAGGAGGAGGAGGAAGAGGAGGAGAAGGAGGCAAAGGAGGAGGAGAAGGGGAAGAGGGAGATGAGATGAATAAAGACCTGCGGAGAAGGCGGTGCGAGGAGCGCGGCGGCCGGGCTGAGGCGTGCGCGCTCGCGTCCCGGAGGCGCCCGGCCGCCTCGGCCGGCAGAGGAAGCCCCCAGTGAGGACCCTGCCCCGCGGCTCATAGCTCTCCCACCATCAGCCCAGCCCGAGGCGCCGAGCCCCGGCCCCAGAGAGTCCCTCACACGCATCCATCTAGAGGCCAATCTTTGCAAAGAACATACATGGGGAACTAGAGGTTGCAAGTCTAAACCCAGATCAACCACGTGGGGCTTTTTAATCCCTTTCCAGCTTGCGGTGTGAGTATCTCCAGTGAAAAGCTCAAATTGTCCATTACTGGCACGTATTTTGAAGTCTTCTCCCCCGAAATAAAGGCTCATTGTGAATTTTATTTCTTTTCTGATATGGAAACGGGGGTTGGGGGGAGGGAAGGAACCCATCATTCCGAGCTTCGGAACAACCACTTTATTTTCCTAACTTGTGAAATGTTTTGACGGAGCACCAAAAGGGGGGAAAAAAAAAAAGCCTACTTAAATAACTTTACACCTCCAGCCCCGCGTTGTTTGCACTTTCTGGCTGATCATCTAAAGTCTCGGAAAGTAACAATCAGCGCTTCTAATGATAAGGTGTCATGGTGTTGAAGACAAGAGAACCAAGATGAGGCTTTCACACCTTGAATTTTTATTTAGTGTAATTTCCCCCCAAATGGTTCTGAACTATCTCTTTTGCAAAGGAATGGGTTCCCCCCTCACCCCTCACCAGGTCGAATGTCTCCTAAGGCTTTAATTTGATGGGGGGGGGGGAATGCCTACACTATAAAAAAGAAAAATCAATACAGCAAGTCAGGAGCAATTGGAGTTCAAGGGCACGGGCTGGTTGTATCATTTCTATTTCTCGCATCCTCGAGTTGGACATCACCAGCATCGGGAGAGAGAAACACAGCGCGCGGGGCAAAGACCTTAATTAAAGTTTCTTTTGTCCGCGTCTGAATTGGGGGATGTTGCTGGATTCCTTTGCATTGGGGGGCGCGCATCCGGTGGAGAAGGCGCGGTGTAGAAGATCCAGATCAGATCGTCCTCTTTAATACTCCCCCCCCCCCCAAACAACAGTCCGGGAAGATATACCCATAAACCCATACAATAAAGGGGAGGAGGAGACGCGCGCGGAGTTGGTTCCCATCGGATAGCGGGCTTTCATAAACAGATCCGAATCCTCATTTTCCAAGATTTTTCCCAATCGTTTATTCCGGGGCAGAATCTATCACCGAGAGGCACGATTTCACCCCCTTGCAGTCAACACTTCCTGCCCTTTTCTCCTCCCACTCACATTGAAAAGCTTGGGAGCCCTAAAAGGGTGTTGATGGCGGGGGTGATAAATAAATAAATAAATGACACTCTACGCGTGCGGTGGGGAAGGGGGGGGAGGGCGAGGAGAGGGAAGAGAAAAAGTAGGGAGAGGAGAACAAGGAGGAGAAAGCACAGAGGCGAAAGGGAGACGGGAGTCAAAGAAAGAGAAGAGAAAGAAGAAAGGAGAGAGGAGGACGGTAAGGCTTGCTCACAAGTGAAATGCCCCTGGCTTTGTGCAGAACTGGGAGAACTCCCCCTTCCAGGTGCCCGGAGGGACCGGGGGAAGTCCTCCTGCCCCGAGCTCCTCCCCCGGGACCCCAGGGGTGTCTGAGCGCCGGCTGCCGCTCCCCCACAAAATTCCTCGTGGCAACGAGAGGAAGCGCGCCAGGTCTCCGCCGTCCCTTCAGTGCCCCAGCTGATAATTTACCTCTTTGTCTTTAATAAAAAGCTGACTTTCTCTGTCAAGCCCTGCACCGGGAAAATAACAACCGTATTTCAGGTTGAAAGCCCCTATTACCGCTGGGTTTTGGAGGCTGTGATAAAAATCTTCCTCGACGTGAAGGTACCTTCTGGGTTGGCTTGGGTCGGAAGTCCTAAGATGGGGGCCGCCCTTCCCCGGGGGCAGGGTCGCACGGAACCAGGCGGTGGGGAGGGAGGAGGAAGCGCCGAGGTCAGAGGAAACCCAAGGCTCCTGGGGCACCAAAGGGCTGCCCGCAGTCGGGGAATGAGCCCTGGGGAGGAGCCTTTTGCGAGAATGCGAGCGCGCCCCAACACGCCTCAGACCTCATAAACCCACTTGGCAAAGACCCGGGAAGCGGCTGGCCGACCGACTGCGGCGAACTCGAGAAATTAACCTGCGCTACAATTAAACGGGCTGCCGCCCTTTCAGACTCACCTCCAGCGACCGAAACAGAGAGCTCCCGAACCGGCCGCGGGGGGACCTGGCTCCTCCCTCCCGTCCCAGGAGAAGAGGACAAAAAGGAGAGATGGACTTGGAGGTGGCCCCGCCCTTCAAACGCTCCAATCCTTGGAAACTAAACCTCCTCTCCAAGCCTCCACGTCTAGAAGGGACAAAGGGAGCGAGGAGATCCAGAGACCGATGGGTGGCTTTCGGGCTTCTCATGTGGGTGCTTTGGGGGAATGGTAAAATGGCTTAAGTTTCCATTCCAAATACAGGACAGTCTTTAGAAGACCATCTTCTGGTTGAGCAGCGAATTGACTTCCCCAAGCCGTGAAGCGAACTATTCCAAAACTCCCGCAAAGCCCTGCTTTTTGAATGGAGGAAGGATAAATTTTCAAATAATGATGCCATTCACAATTTTTTCGACTTTTTTTGGAGTCACAAGTGCCGTAACTCTCCAACTAAAATAACAAAGAAATTTAACATGGTTGGGGATTAGGCTTTTTGTTTGATTGTTTTTATTGGGGGCAGTTTTCTTTCAAATGATAGTAAAGCAACCGGATAAATAAAAGCTGGGTCAGTCAAGGAAAGCCCTGTGGCTGAAGGTTTTAGTGAAAACCTTGATAAAGTTGGCACTTAAGTAACTGTAATTATGCATTGCCATTAGCGGACAATTAAGATAACAGGAGAAAGTTCGCACCTCCTGCTATGTCATTCCTTAAGAATATTCACAAGGATAACACAAGCCTAGTTGGTGGGGTATCTTCTCCCCAGGAAGGTTAATTTCTAAATTTTTTGCATTAAAGATGGAAAAGCTTAGGTTTTGTACACAGCCAACAATGTGAGGGAAGTCTCATGGGGACATGTTGACTGCATGAAATTTGCCTTTTGTTGCTGTGTCCCATGCCATTATGCCCCGGGGTCATATGGGATTTCAAGACTTTATTAATGTTCATAAGGAAATATGAACATGTTGGAAGTCTGGACTTTCTTCTCCCTTATCATGGGTGACTGGCATGCAGTCTCTTCATAAAGGGAAATTATGGCTCATCAAAAGAGTGACTTTATGAGCATTAACAGAATAATAAATCTTGGAATTTTAGTTCAAGAAACAGTGGAGTCCTATAATCAGAGTGACCCATGCAAATGTGATCCACTTACGTGCCCACCTCCAGCAGGACAGGGGTAGCCTATAAATCATTTTGGGTTTTAAAGGTTTAGGAAAGGAAGGCACTCAGATCTCTCAAACAAAATTGTTTATGGGAAGAAAAGAGCCTTCTGTTACCTGCAGGAAGGAATCATGGAAAGAAGAGTTGGTCCAGAGGCTACATTAAAAAGACAGAATTTCAACTGAAACAAGAGTTATTCACTCCTGTTCTTATTCTGTCATTGTTATGATATTTACATTATATCATATAAAAAAGGAAAAGTCCTTACTGAAAACTATACAAAAAAAACTCAAAAAATTCCAGTTTATAACCCCACTTTCTAAATTCCAGCTGGAAAACTGTTCATGCTGAGGATTTTAGCAAAACAAAGAGCAAATGAATTGAGTATAGCTTTTTCAGAAGTCTCAATTATTCCATCTTTAAACAGTTGACCATATTGTGATAGGCCTCTTGAACTTGGTATTTTCCTGCCTATGTAAAACTCCTTTTCTGTGCAGTTCAATATAGTCTTTTACTATTTGAATTTCTGATTTTCAAAGGGTTATTCTAAATCCTTGAGATCTTTTACTGTCGTTGGAAATTACTTCGTCTTTAAAAAGTTTTTTTTTAAACTTCAAATTCAGTAATTATGGATCCACCAAATATCCAAAAAGTTAAGTCACTAACACCTTCTTTCTGAGCCCTTACAGAAAAATCAATATATTCTCATAAACCCATATCCAAATATGTATAACTAGTTGACTAGTGTCCATGCCTAGGGAGGAGTGATGAAAAGGAGACAAAGGTGGATAATTCATGATTCTGAACAGCTCTCAAAGGAAGAGAAATTGCAATAACTTATATTAATCTTACTCTGTATGAATATTTGTATATATACCTTTGGATACCAGAGAGGATGTTTCAATAGCAATGTTCTAAAATTCCAAAAAGGAAAAAATGTCTTTTTCCCATAAGTACAAGTTAAACTTACAGTTCTATCAAACTAGTTACCGTAATATGGAACATTCATATGTAATATCATTCAATCGTTGAATATCTGTTTAGCAGCTACAAAGTGCCACACTCAAAGCTGAATATTAGGGATGCAAAGATGAATAGGAGACAATAGGTTAGAGTCTCAGTGCATGATCTACTTGTTGAACCACTAGCTTTGAAATCACATTACTTGGTTATAGAACTTTGTTTTGTTTTTTGTTTTTGTTTTTTTTTACTTTCTCAAAAGCAATACAGGAATTTAGCCAATTTGGAGACCATGATTAACTTGAACATTTCTGCTATTATGGAGTTATTGAGAAGTAATTTTTGTTAAGGTAAATTTTGGGACTTCATTTTAAAGCCAATAGCCTAACTCATATTTTTACATGAATTTCTTAATAGAGATCTTTTTAGGAAAGAGAGCAACCTTAGCTCAGCTATGATTAGATTAACCAAAATTCAGAAGAAAAAGACTCAACTGAAAGATTGCCCATTTACAGTATATCATATAAAAAAGGAAAAATCCTCCTTACTGAAAACTATACAAAAAACCAAAAAAATTCCAGTTTATAACTCCACTGGGGTCTAGCAGAAAGACCAGTATTTCCAGATTCCTGCTATTTGCCTGAAACTAAAGCTCAGAGAGGGGACATGACTTAGTCAGGACCACAGAGCTGGTCAGAGGCAGTCAACTCTAGAAGCTATGCTTCTGTGGCATTTTCCTGAAGTCACTGTTCTCAGATCACTTTCAAGATTTTTTTTTTTTACATATTGCCATGTTATTTACTTAATATATATTATTTTTAAATCAACTTTAAAATAATTTAGCTTTATCAAAATAATACCCATGATATCACAGGTCTGATGGCTATTTTATATATACATTTTCAATACATATCAAAGTAAATATATTATTAAAATTAAAGTAACAAAAAACTTTTGGATTAAAGTGCAGTCTGATAGTATACATGCCAAATTGTAAATGGTAAGAGGTGAGAGAAGTGGAAAGGAAAACGTTTGAGCTATTTTTGTGTATACAAACATGAATCACTTTTACAATTTAAAAAGTAAAATAATAATAATAATATGGCGGTGACTACTATACCCCCAAATTAAGCCCTGCCATTATATATTCCTACTAGGAATTAAAAATTGGCACAAGTCATTTTAGCACAATTAACAATATATATTTAAAGTCTTAAAATGGTCACACTTTTTGTCCCCTCAGAATCTATCCTAAGGGACCAATCAGAAATGGAGAAAAAACTTATACAAAAAAATGGTAGGTAAAGTAAGTAATTGAAAATAACTTGTGATTAAGAGAAGAGGAATGGTAAATAAATAAGAATATATTCCCACTATGATGCATTAGGCAGCTTAAAATTGTTAGGAAGATTTTGTAATTAAATAGAAAAATGGCCTCCTGCTAGATAAAAGACCCAGATACAAAATTAGGATCACTGGTTATTTTTTATAACATGCACACACATGCAAATTACCTTGAAATATACCAATGTGTCAATAGTAAGTTGACTTCTCATTAAAAATTTAGAAAACGTGGAACATATATAATCTATATGTTATATAATTATATATAAACCATATATACATATATGTATATACATACACACACACACATATACTGCTATGGAGTTGACTGCTTTGTTTGAACTGAATTGTCAGTTATCTGTTTAAGTATTTAAAAACATTTTAAAGCTAAATGGTAGAACCTCCTTTTATGTATCTTGTAATTTATAAATGAGTTTCAAAGAGCTAATTAATATTGTTAATAAAATAGTGGTACAGTAACTGTTTAATTTTTTATTGTTATGTTAATCACCATACATTACATCATTAGTTTTTGATGTAGTGTTCCATGATTCATTGTTTGTGCGTAACACCCATGCAGAACGTGCCCTCTTTAATACCCATCACCAGGCTAACCCATCCACCCCCCCTCCCCTCTAGAACCCTCAGTTTGTTTTTCAGAGTCCATCGTCTCTCATGGTTCGTCTCCCCCTCCGATTTGCCCCCCTTCATTCTTCCCCTCCTGCTATCTTCTTCTTTTTTTTCCCTTAACATATATTGCATTATTTGTTTCAGAGGTACAGATCTGTGATTCAACAGTCTTGCATAATTCACAGCGCAGTAACTGTTTTTAATAAAAATAATCAAATTTGCTTTTCACAGGGACAATAGGAAGATTTGAATGGGCATTTTGAGTATATTTTATATACAACAGGAAATTTAAGACGAAAGAGATTGAATGATTTAACCTAAGGTCTTCCAAAGCTAGTGGTGTAAAGAAAACTAAAATCCAGGTCTCCTAACTTCTTACTCTTGCATTTTGAAATCTAGAATTCCACTATACTCTCAAAACATTACCAAATATTATCAAAATAAAGTTACTAATGGCTAATATGAATAAAGTTCAACTTCATCAGTTGTGAAAATGAAAGCTATGATACTTTTATACTTACAAGTTGGCAGAAATATATACTGCATTGTGTGTGTATTTACATTTACCAATTGTTAAGAGTATACATAATTCCCAGTTGAGAAGGATATGGAAAAATAGACCCTTTAGTTCTCTGTTGGTGCGACTATGGCAAGTTTCAATCTTTCTGGATATATTAAAAGTCTTTAACCCAGAAACTTAACTTTTAGAAACTGACTTAAATATTCATGACTACCATCAAAAATTTATGTACAAGGAGGTTCATTGTGGCATTAATACCCAACAAGTGATTGGTTAAAGAAAATATGTTCATCTATGTAAAACAATATATATATATAGCTATCAAATTCTATAAGAAATATTAAATGACATTGAAATATTTACATGATTTTTTGATAAGAGAAAACCAGATTTCAAAACAATATATATAGCATTATTCCACATGTGTATGTGAGTATGTGTGTTTATGTGTGTATTGAACATTGAAAAAGGATTAGGAAAGTATAATCAAAGTGTTAGTAGTTTTTTCCAGGTGATATAATTTTTCTAGGGGATGTAATTATGGGTATATATATATTTTTTTTTTCACTGTGGCTTCTCAGATTTTTTTTTTTTTTTAGAGCAGGATGGGTGGGGCCGAGGGAAGAGGGAGAATCTTTTTTTTTTTAAATTCCATTAGCCAACATATAGTACATCATTAGTTTCAGATGTAGAATTCAGTTATTCATCAGTTGTATATTACACCCAGTGCTCATCACATCAGTGCCCTCCTAATGCCCATCACCCTCTTACCCCATCCCCCTACCCACCTCCCCTAGCAACCCTCAGTTTGTTTCCTACAGTTAAGAGTCTCTCATGGTTTGTCTCCCTGGGAGAGGGAGAATTTTAAGCAGGCTCCACACCCAGCACAGAACCCCAATGTGGGGCCCAATCCCATGACCCTGAGATCATGACCTGAGCTAAAATCAAGAGTCAGAAGCTTAGTCAGCTGAGCCACCCAGGAGCCCCGACTTCTCAGATTTTTAAACATTTCTCCAATGAATATATCTTTTTTGCAGTTAGAAAGGAGAAAATTTAGAACTTGCAAGTAAATTTTGCCAGCACAGAATTCTCTTATATCATAATCACTGACCGAACCAAATGTTTGTCTAATGTATAAAGTAAATTTTAATCTAAGGTTTCATTAATCATAATTTTAAAACATACACATCTTGAAGTCCTTGCATACATTCATTTGATTTCCTAAACAGCCTTTACTCAAGAGTTCAATGTTCAGGTTTTGGAAAATAACTACCAGCATTAAATTGACCTGACTGTTTCATCCACTAACCACTAACCCTTGACTGACCCCTTGTAGATTTCACATTAGTTGCCCTTTTCACCATAAGGTGGAATCTACACATATTCTCTCCTATCTACTGGGCTGAGGTTTGATTTCCCAGCAAGTTGCTAAGATCAAGGTTTCTTAAAAGTTGAGTATTGGTTGTATGTTTTTTTAAGTGTCTAAAATGCAGAACAAGTTTACTCTTAAGTATCCTTCTAATGTTTATCCTGAAAATCTGCTCATTCCAAGGAGCATGTTTTAAGTATTTATTGATTTAATGTTCAGAAGAAAGACAAAACCAAATCCAGCAATGTACATCTACTTACTAGTTCCCAGCCCCTGCTCTTACTAATGATGACCTTGGACTCCATGCATCAGTTTCTCTATCTGTAAAAGAAGAACAATTAAATATTTATAAGATTGCTATGAAGCTCTTTTTAAATGCATATAAAGAACATGGGAGTTTTTTTTTTTTTTTTAAAGATTTTATTTATTTGAGAGAGAGAGAGAATGAGAGACAGAGAACATGAGAGTCAGAGGGAGAAGCAGACTCCCTGCCGAGCAGGGAGCCCGATGCGGGACTCGATCCCGGGACTTCAGGATCATGACCTGAGCCTAAGGCAGTCGCTTAACCAACTGAGCCACCCAGGAGCCCAAGAACATGGGAGTTTTTAAGTGTAAGCTAATATGATCCAAGTCCTTAAAGCTTCACTGTGAGATGGCACCGCTGAAGGGAAAGCTCTAAAGTCAAAAGACGGTTCTCTAGTCCAGAAATTCAAAACCAAAACACACACCCCTGTCAAAAACCAATCCTTCACTATTGAAACAAAATTTAAAAATCAACAAGAATTATTAATAAAAAACCCAAGCAAATTAATTGTACTTAAATTCTCCTGTTACTATTTACTTGCTGCTTGCTGGTTCCGTTTTATTTGCTAGAACTCGGCTACCAGACATAGGACCTTAGTGCCAAAGGTTTTTTAAAAATGGAAGAGAGGGGCGCCTGGGTGGCTCAGTTGTTAAGCGTCTGCCTTCGGCTAGGGTCATGATCCCAGGGCCCCTGCATCAGGCTCCTTGCTCAGCAGGGAGCTTGCTTCTCCCTCCGCCTGCCACTCCCCTTGCTTGTGTTCCCTCTCTCGCTGTTGTCTCTCTCTATCAAATAAATAAACAAAATCTTAAAAAAAATAAATAAATAAAAATGGAAGAGAAAATCTTAAAATCAAGAATATTTTGTTTGTTGCTATCTCAAATCCAAGGGACAGTTGTATATGTTCAGAAAAATTCATACAGTGTGGGAATTGTTAGAGGAAATATAAATAAATAAACTATAGCAAAGGGGGGAATTTATTTTCCTTCATTTTTCTGTAAATTGCATAGACACCACTACTGTTCTCTGGTTTAGCTTCTGGATCAGCAATGTTCTGCTGGAGCACAATTTGAAAACCACTGATCTATTCCAGATGAGAAAATGGTCTCACAAAAAATGCTTGGGATTACGTATCAAAGTTATTGAAGATCCACACCTACTCCATTTCTCTTCATGACCATTTCAACTACATCCAATTTGCCTATCTTAGCAAAAGAGATTTCCTTGAACTGGTATTGAACCAAAAACTCAGTTTTCTCCTTTTCTCGGTCCCTTCTCTCCCCCTCTCTCTCTCCTTCCCTTCCTTCATAAGGTTTCCCAGAAATGAGATTTTATACTTTACATAACCAACAATAATTAACAGCTTAGTCAACCAATAAATAATTTTTATACTTTCTCTAAATTATTTTGATGTCTTTCAGTCCATTTCATCCTATTTGTAAACTCAGGATTAGCAGAGCAGTTAATTATGTTCTCCATATATCAACATGTTCTCTTCCTTGAGAATGTTTAAGGTTTTTCTCCACTTTTCCCTTATCATCTTTCAATCTAAAAGGGTTTTCAGAGGTTTAGACTCAGAAAAGAAAGAAAGAAAGAAAAAAAGACAAGGAGGCATAAGGCTTTTCACCTGGAAAATTATAATTCTGCTTTTATTTCACATAGAGATATAAATGGAGAATAAGCGCTGTTCTGCATATTAGGGATCTTGGAAAAGTTGCTTCTTCTGGTCCTTTTGCATTGCCTCTATACCTCTATATCGTGCAACATTCACAAAGGACTTATTCCTGTTACTGAAAAAGGAGATTGGCCAGTGCTCTCTCATCTGATTTATGACAGAGGATTGAATTTGAAATTAGTAGAGACTTTTTTTTTTTTTTTTTTTTTAGAGAGGGAGAGAAAGAGAGAGGGAGGTTGAGGGGGACGGAGGGAGAGAATCGAGAGAAATCTCACAACCCTGAGCTGAGCTGAAATTGTCAGACGCTTAACTGACTGAGCCACCCAGGTACCCCAGTGAAGACTTTTTAAACGTCGTAAACGTTTAATTCCATATGTGGAATTCCATAAATGGAATTGTAGTATCAGTTTGGTAACTGAATTAACTCTGTGGATACTAGAACTGAATGATAAAACTGAATGACATGGAAAAAGGAAAGCAATAGTGATTATTATTACAGTTTCATTTAACTATAAACCTGCATATAGCCAGGCTCTAGTAGGTGCTCCTGTCCCATTCACTGAGATTGCAAAATCCAAGACATGTCCAGGTGTCACCGCCTTAGTTTAAGAACCTAAGCCCTCATCAGGCAAAGGGATATGGTGTTTGTAAGAGAAGATGCACAGATTTTGTCTGGAGGCTGGGAAAAGCCCTAACACTGGATCAGTGATGGGAATCTCTGACATCTGTAAGTGATCCTCACAAAACATTTATCTCATACATTTTTAAAAATCTATTCTTCATAATAATTTATGACATGAGTATTATTTCTTCTGTTTTCTATTTGGAGAAACCAAGGTTCAAACTTCAGTGATTTGCTCAAGATCATTCAATGAGCCCTGGGACTTGAACTCAGCACTTCTGATTTCAGATAGCACCATCTTTCCTCATTGCCAAGTATTAAACTCCCAATATAACATAGTAATATTTTTTTTGCATTATGTCTATATATATACCTCTTGATATATTTCCTGATTATAAAAGTAATTATGTATTGTGGCAAACTTAGCAAATACAGAAAAGTTAAACAAAAGGAAAAATAAGATAATACCTAGTCTGAAAATACAGAGAGACCTACCGTTTACTCTTTCCTCTGTATTTTTCCCTTTGTGATTTGATAGTTTATATCCTTTGCTTATTTTTTTAAGATTTTTAAATTTTTTTTATTTTTTGACAGAGAGAGACAGTGAGAGAGGGAACACAAGCAGGGAGAGTGGGAGAGGGAGAAGCAGGCTTCCCGCTGAGCAGGGAGCCCGACGTGGGGTTCAATCTCAGGACCCTGGGATCATGACCTGAGCCCAGGGCAGACACTTAACTGACTGAGCCACCCAGGCGCTCCTTCCTTTGCTTATTTTTTATTGGTATGATTGTGTGTCTGTGTTTTTACAATGACTTGTGATAGCACTTTATAGAATAAGGATATTAACCCCTTATAATATGGAATAAAATATTTTTTAGTTTTTGCTTTTATTTTAACATACTGAAGTTAAAATATTTTGTGTTCAAATTTATCACTCATTTTCTTTTGGCTTTCTACCATTGGTATGATATTGGAAAGCCTTCAAAATCCCTAATGGGACAACTACTTATCTACCTGGGTGTTTTTCCCCCATAAATTTCAAGATTTTTATTTTCACATTTAATTGTACAACCTCTGTGTAATTTATTTTAATATGTGGTATGAGGTAGGGATCAAACAACTGTTTCCCAAACCATTAACTAATTGTCACAGCATTGCTAAAAATACCCTTTCTTTACCCACTTATGAAGGATTACCTTCATCACACACTATAGTTTTGTATGTAGTAAAATAAGTTCCTGGACTCCCCATTTGTTTCCATTTATCTGTCTACTCTAGCAAACATGTCTGTTTTATTCTTGGTTCTAATTTTCTCTCTTATTATCAGATTTATCCCTGTAAACTGGAAAAGATTACAATATTGTTTAGGTTTTATTAAATATTTGAGCAGAATTTCTCTCTCCATATATATAAGTAGTAATTTATACATATATGTGTAAATTTATATAATATGTAATAATTTATATGTATATATGTATAAGTGTACATAAATGCAATGTTTATATGCATATTTATATGTATAAATGTATAAGTGTAATATGTATGTGCATATTTATACATATTTGTGTAAATTTATATGTGATTTAACTTAGTCCAAATTCCTTCAGTATACACAGGTTATTGTTTCATATATGGCCCCTTTATCATTTTACAAAACTGTAGACCCATTACTGGGTTACCAGTCCATTCAAAACTTTACATCAGCTTTTTGTTTTTTGCTTTTCTTTTGTTTTCTTTTGTTTTGTTTTTTTGGCTCTTAAAATAGATTCAGGTCTGAGTCTACTATCTTATACGAATATTCACTGTTCAAATTTCTTTCATCTCACTAAGAAAGTAGTTAAGGTGTTAGAGCAGTGACTTGAAAATTCAGGAAGAAAAAAAAAAAGAAAATTCAGGAAGGAAAGAGAAAGGAGAAAATCAGTTAATACAGTGAAAGAAAATAAAAGATTTAAATAAACAAGAGGATTTGACAATAGAAAACACAAACACAATGTCAGAAATAAAAATAAGTCAGAAATCAAATTGTGTAGTTAATATGTTTGTGTCAACTTTTAGAATAAATATTAATGGATGAAGCTTCTCTATTGAGATATAAAGAATCTCATACTGTTAAAGCAAATTAATAACCATAAACTTTATTGAGGTTGATTAAATGGGTTGTACAATTCCTCTATATCCTGTTTGTTATCTGGGGGTCACAGAATCTGTCAGTTTCCAGAAGGAGATGTGTTAAGTAACATGATGGTCTAAGAAACAAAAAATGCAAACCGCTATTTAAATAGGTCATAAGTAAAAGTAAATGACCAGGAATTTTTGGAAATAAAAGGGAGTAACCAGAAATCAGACAAGTACTATCAGAAAGGAATTAGGAGAAAATATAGCAATACCAGACAAAATAAAATTCAAAGTTAAAACATTAAAATGAAAAAAACATTTTAATTGGTAAAAGGAGTAATTCATCACTTTTGTACCTAATAATATAGTTCTAAATAGATAAAGTACAATTTGTTATATCTACAAGGAGAAGTTTACAAAACTGTAACGATAATTGTAGATTTTTGACATGCCTCACCAAAAAGAGACAAATTAAGTGGCCCTCAAATACAAAAGGATATGGAGGAAAATAAACACACTCATTAAACTGGATTGTAGATATATGTGTAGAACTGTGTTCCTGATATTCTTTTTCAATACCCATGGAGCAGTTATTAAAAATGACCAGTCATTCAGCCACAAAAATAAAAGCTCTATAATCTCAATAAATATTGAAAGCAGAATACAGAGTGCAAGAAAACTATAAATAAACTGCCGAAGAACAGACACACACACACACACACACACACATACACACACACACTATCTACTGAAAAACTTTAAAATACCTTTCATACACTCTGGTTTCTCTTCAGATCGCATAAATCTTTCGCCTTTTAAAATTCCTTTCATAATAATCTTTGGTTAAAAAAAACTCAAGCTGAAATTACAGACTATTTAAATAGAAACAACACTGAGAATACTACATATGAAAACTTATGTGATGTGACCCAGTTTTAGTCAAATAAAAGTTAATATCTTCAAGTGCATTATTAGAAGCAGAACATATTTAAAATACACAAACACTTTGAATTGAAGGAGTTAAAAATCCTCCACCAATTTTTTTTAAGTAGAATGTATTGAGTGGTAAAAGCAGAACTCTATGAAAATTAAGAAGTAAACTTTATCAATTAAACTATCAACAGAAAATTCAGATAAGTCTGATAAAACGACACAAACATATAACATTAAGATAAAGAAAGAAACATAACTACAGAGGAGATTAAAAAGTTATGAGAATATTATATCAATAAAATTGAATTTCTTAGGTGAAAAGGTTAATTTTCCAAAAATCTATATATTAATGAAAATTGACTCAAGAGAAAGAAGAAAAGAAAAATAAACCAATTACCACAGAAAAACAGAAAGCATAGTTAAATCCCCAACTGACACTGCAGAGGCACCAGGTAAACTATTACACCTTATAGAAATGATAATTCCTGTTTGTAAAATATATGTATGTACTTATTTGTTTATCCTTAAATTCTTTTTATTAGAAAGTAATAGACATTCATGGAAAAATTTAAAGAATACGGAAAGTTTTAGACATCAAAGTATAAGTCTTATGCTGTTTAAAGATTTTATACTCATTCTTTATGTCTTAGTGTTACTCTATAAACCCACAATCCAAAAAAGCAAACCAAATACAGAAATGAAAGCTTATATCAATATGACTTGTAAATATAAATGCAAAACTTCTGAAAAACATATTTCATATAAAAATCCAACAGTGTATCAAAGAAATAATTCACCATGACTAAATAAGGTTATCCCAGAAAAGCAAGGACACTCAAAACCAGGAAATCCATTGAGGTAGCTCATTACATTAACTGAACACAGTAGAATTACCATGTGAGCATCTTGATAGATGCCAAAACAAGTTGTTAATAAAATTTAATATCCATTTCTGATTACAAACAAAACAAAACAAAATTGAATTTTCAGTAATTCACAACTAGAAGGGTACTTTTTTCATTATCAGGATATCTACCAAGAAATTACAGCAAAACTTACTACTGAAATATTAGAAGCATTCTCATTAAGGTCAGGAATTAAAAAGGAAAATACCTATTATTCACCAATACAATTCAACATTTCACTGAGGTCTTGGTCTTTGGGATAATTCAAGAAATTTTAAGAATAAATGTGAAAAAGATTGAGACCAAACCGTCATCATTTGTGAATGCAAATTAGAAACTCTCAAACAATCTTAAAAATGAGTGGAACTCAGAGTTCAAGAAAGGAAGCGAGGACAAGGGAAACACAAAAAAATCTATTAATTTTCCCATATGCCAGTAATATCTAAATAGATTTGGATGCATTCAGCTTCAGTTAGAGAATGCTGAGTTAAGGTTTAAATCTTATTTCCTGAAAAGGGAATCAGTTCATTGGTATGTTCAGTGACTCAGTAACGTATTCAGGGACCGAGACAGACACTTTATCTTTCTGCTACATCATCTCAACATGCTGCTTTTTTTTTTGTCTTCACATGGCAACATTATGGTTTATCACAACCAGGTGTCATATACCTGCTCATCAGCATTGAAAGTTAGAAGAAAGAATGGGGGCGGGAGCAAAGGGGATTTTACTTGTATCAGGGAGTAAATATTATCAGAATTTCTCTCCTCACACATTGTATAATAGTAGCTAATATGGCCAGCATTGGTGGCGAAAGTGCTAGAGAAAGTGAGCATGTAGTAAAAGCACAATCATTTAGATTAGCCATAGCTGGTTTAGACCTTATCATGATTCATCCTCTGGGAGTGGGCATATTGCAGACCCCAAATAAAATGAGCAAGAAAGGAATGATCAGAGGGCTACTTGGTAGATGACTCACACTGTATGTCACTATACCATTTAGAAATACAATGGGGATAGAAGATCCCAATCACACAGATGGCAATTTTTAAAACATCTATAATGTAGCTAAAATAAGCAAACAATGAAATGTGCAAAACCCACATGATTATATTTAAAAATTTTACTAAAAGAACTTAAGACTTACGACATGAAAAGGGAGAGACACATCACGTTCTTACATGAAAAGCCTCAATATTGTTGATTCCCTTTATAATTATCTACAAATCCATAGTAGTCCCAACCAAAATGGTCTTTTCTTTTTCACCTTGATAACTGATTCTAAAGCTTATCTGTAAGAAGAAATTATCATTTTAAAAAATAAGACTAGTATGAAGCCTAATGCCTCAACATATATCATAAAATTTATCATACAGATACAGTGACAAGTGTTGAATACAAATTGAATACAGAATGGAACACAATAAAGAATGCAAAATCCAAAACCAGCCTATGTACATGTGAGGGTTAGTATATAATAAATACAGTATTTCAGATCAGTTGGAAATAATCGATTGTTTCAGATTTAATTTTGGAAACACGTCTCCACTTGAGAAGAAATAGTTATATTCCCTTCTCACACCATGTACAAAAATAAATTCCAGATGGATTAAAATTATAAACATGAAAAAACAAAACTGTAACATACTGGGACTTATGGGGAAATATTTTTATAATCTTGGGTGTGAAAAGATTTTCTAAAATGTCATAGATTGTCCGGTTAATTTACATAATAAATTTTATAGGTGAAGAAAGTTAAAAGACAAATGACAGACCTGCCGAAGACATTTTCAACATATATGACAAAAATAAATATTATTTGCAAAGAGTTCCAATGATTCATTAAGAAAAAGACAATCTAGGGGCACCTGGGTGGCTCAGTCAGTTAAGTATCTGCTTTCTGCTCAGGTCATGATCCCAGGGTCCTGGGATTGAGCCCTGCATCTCACACATTGCATCGGGCTCCCTGCTCAGTGGGGAGTCTGCTTCTCCCTCTGTCCCTTCCCCCTGCTTGTGCTCTCTCTCTCTTTCTCTCTCTCAAATAAATAAATAAAATCTTTAAAAAATAAAGAAAAGAAAAAGATAATCTGTTTTAAAAATGGACATAGAATATCATCAAACAATTCACAGAAGGCATACAAAATGGGCAAAATACATATTAAAAAGACATTACACCTCTAATAATCATGGAAGTGAAACTTACAATAACCATAATTTCATTCATCAGATTGTCAAACATCTTTTCAACTTGTGCTGTCCAGTGTTGACATGGATATACAAGTACTGAGTTTGTGGAAATGTAAATCTGTATAGCGGTTTGGTGGACAATGGGGTGATATCTAACAAAATTTAAAATAGTCATAGCTTTCTGGCCCAAAATCTATATTTCTAAGAATTCATCCTATAAGAATATTTGCATATGTGTACAAAGGTATTTATTGTAGTATTCTTTTTTTAAATTAAAAAAAAAAATTTTTTTTTTAAGATTTTATTTATTTGACAGAGAGAGACAAAGCGAGAGAAGGAACACAAGCAGGGGGAGTGGGAGAGAGAGAAGCAGGTTTCCCGCTGAGCAGAGAGCCTGATGTGGGGCTCGATCCCAGGACCCCGGGATCATGACCTGAGCCAAAGGCAGATGCTTAACGACTGAGCCACCCAGGCGTCCCTAAATTTTTTAATTTAAATTCTATTAGCTAAGGTATAGTACATCATTAGTTTTTGATATAATGTTCAATGATTCATTAGTTGAATATAACACCCAGTGCTCATCATATCACGTGCCCTCCTATCACCCAGTTACCCCATCCCTCCCAACCACCTTCCTTTCCACAACCCTGTTTGTTTCCCGGAGTCAAGAGTCTCACATGGTTTGTGTAGTATTGTTTCTAATCACAGAAAATCTGAAGCTACTTAAATACCCAACAATAGTGGAATTATTTTATAAATTGTAGCATATAAATTTACACTCTTACAAGTTTTTATGTTTTCATTACAATTAAGATAGACCTATTTGCATCATTACATTAAAAATTGTATTTATTTTTAAATGCTACATTTTTAATATTACATATTATAGTATTGTTATGTTTATACACCATATAAGTATATAAGTATGTAAATGCATAGAACAGTATTTAAAAGGATGCTTTTATACATGATTTCTTATGGATCAGAGCATATTAATGCAGAGATTGGCAGGGTTGGGGAAAAAGCTATAAAGGAGCTTTAATATTTTAATCTGTGTATTGCTAAATTCAAAAATTTCAAAATAAGCATGTAGCATGTGCTTTTGCAATTAAAAATGTTTTAAAAGGGACAACTTAGTATTTGAATGAAATACACTGAATTTCAAATCTAGGTATATATCACCTAATCGTTGTATGACTTGAATATTTTTAAGTTCTCAGAGATTCAATTTCCTTATCTACAAATTAGGTAAAATAATACTTACTTCCTGGATGGGTTAGCAGATCCCATGAGATTATGTAGGAAAATACCTGGCCCATAGTAGGTGCTCAAAATGTGGTTTCTTAAATGGCTAAGGTTAGAGATAAATAAATTGTAATCTTTATCATTTGCTTTTCTTATTTGGCCTTAAAGGAAGCATGTTGGATCAAGCAGATATTTTCAAGCATTTGTACTTGAAATTTTCATTGAAAGATGGCAAATCTACGTTTTGAGATGAATTAAATATTCATTTGTTTGATCATTCATTCATTTATAAAGTGAGTATGGTGTTATTTACTATATGTCAGTGTGCTAGGCACTTGGGGTATAAAGATGAACAAGAGCCAATACTTTCTATTGAGGAGCTTGAAGTTTGCCTTAATTTAATGTTTTCAGTTTAGAGAGATAAATGAAATTCTAGAGACATTTATTAATGCTAAAGATATAGAAAAGAATAGTGCTGAGATATCACAGAATCAGAGAATGTTTGAACTGAGCAAAACCAAGAGATCATTTATTCAACTTCCCATCCAATGCAGGAATTCCTTCCACAACATTCTTAGAAGACTATAAGTTTCTGCCAGAAAAATAATGATTTATTGAATGTTTACTACTGTCCCAGATACCGTCCTAACTCTTCATAAACGTAGTCTTGATTTAAACATCACAACAAAACTGAAAGCTAGTTAACAGTATACATAATTTACAGACAGAAACTAAGACCCAGAGAGGTTAAGTAATTTGTCTGAGGTCACACAGCTAATTCACAGGACTGAAATTTGAACCCAAGTCAGCCCTACCCCAGAACCCTGTGTTCTTAATCTGAGCCACTACACCCTACTGTTTTTACAGCTGAGATATTTCCAGTGATATGAAACTCAATATATGGAAAGTCTGTTGTTCTACTTCTTATACAGTTCTTCTCTATATAGTGCTGGAATCTCTCCTTTTTCTTCTTTTTTTTTAAAGATATTATTTATATGAGAGATAGAGTGAGAGAGCTAACAAGCAGGGGCGGGGAGGGAGGGGCAGAAAGAGAGGGAGAAACAGATTCCCCGCTGAACAGGCAGCCCAACATGGGGCCCGATCCCAGGACTCTGGGCTCATGACCTGAGTCAAAGGCAGCAACTCAACCGACTGAACCACCCAGGTGCCTATGGAATCTGTCTTTTAATAACATCAGTTCCTTACTTCAGTGAGTATCAGATAACACCTGCAGTATAATTGGACTTGCCAAGAATATTAAAATCCTTCGGACATGGTTTCTACCCTCAAACAGCTTATAATCTTACTTTTTCTGTTTAGAAAAGCACAAAATGTCTGTTCTCTTTTACCAGAGCGCCTTCCAAAAGTCTGAAAACAAATCCATCCCCCAACTCATCTAAATAAAAGCTACTCAACTTCTGACTGAATTTGTTGTTATTCCACACTAAATATCCTTGGTTCCCTCACCTGTTGCTGGATTTCCAGAGGCTCTCCATCGCAATTTTCTTTCTCCAACTGTGTATTTGATCCTGTCCTTAAAAGATGGGGTATTGAACCTAAACAGTGTAATGCTAATGGTAGTACAGAGGGAGTTTAACTGACTTTCATTTGAATATTGACTTCAATTAGTATTTGCAATAATGGTTCTAGCTTTTGATAGCAATAATGTTACATACTTATATTAAGCCAACTTAATACCACTCAGTTCCCCCACATTTTTATTTTAACAAATATTCGCCCATCCAGGTCTTGAATTTGTGAAATAGAATTTTTATCTTTTACATTTAATTCTTAAATCAAGATTTTATTATTATCTTTGTTAAATACAGTCTTTAAAGCAATAATTGGTCTACCATTTCAGATTGCCAGACTGTTTTTCAGGCTTGATATTGTTTTCCATTTTATTAGATATTTCACCCAGCTTTATGGAATCCTCAATCCTCAAAGCCCAATGTTTTTGCGATCTCTTTGAAGATTCAAGGCAAAGGAGGGAGTTTTGAATTGTGTTACTAATGACCTCTTCCAAGTTGGAATAGGTTTCATTAATCAATCCTTCTTTGTTATCATTGTTAAATCAATCTTCCTTTGTTATCATTGTTCAATCAGGGTTGAATTCACTTAGCTAAGTTAGCATCTGATGTATTATATTATGAGAAACAGAAAATATGTTCTTGAAATTAGGATACATTACATGCATGGTATTTTCCTGTACTTGTTAATTTGGCCTGATTTATTCTTATTGAACCCATACTAGATCCAATAATCACTGTATTCTTTCCTAAATGCTCACAAATCATTTATCCCAGCCACCTACCGACCTACCCTCTTTCTTTTTTATTTCTCTTCAAGTTATACAAAGGATTCAGGTCAAATTATAAAAATAAATTCAACAAAAAGGGGAAAATAGTTAAAGAAATGGGAACAAGGGTAAAAAGGAGTAGACAGGTAATCACAGCAGAGGTAAATTAACATAGAGTAATGCATGACATAGACTCCTTCCTACATGTGTGTTTGGGGCAGGCCAGAGCAGGTGAAACACAGTATTAGTGACAAGGCACTCAGAAGATAAAGGCAAGGTTTTGTCTGTTTATGTTTGTTTTTAAACATTTAAGAGAGCCTTTCCATTTGTGGCTTTATCTGCAGCCCCTCAGTAGGGCAGTGGGATAATATCAAATCCTGATTGGATAAGAGTAGTTCTAGAAGGGCCAAAGCAATGCTGTCTGTGTGGGCATGTTTCCCATGCTCTGACCTCATTCAGGACAACCCAGAGAACCAGAGGGTAGGATATATTGCTTGTGCTTCAGGCAATCCTCTATTAATGGCATTGCTCGCAACCATGTTTTTTATTTGTTTGGAATAGCTGGGCCCTCTAGTGAGAACCTAGTTCAGATCGTCTGTGTCACCAATTAAAGGTATATCTGTGTGAATAAGTTCTCTATAGAAAATTAAGAAACTATACTAAGAAATGGTTTATCATCTATTTAATTAAGATCCATTGGTTATCATGGTTAGAAGTATAGCTTCTTGAGACAACAACAGTAGTTCACTAGATGAACTTAGGAATGATTTCATTTTAATGAGCTATTTACATAGACTTGCACATTATTAAAACACACAAAAATATTAATATTTATTTTAGCCAGATGTAATCCTTTTGGTACTAGGTGATCTAAATAATACATTTTAAAATAAAAAGAATAGAATGCTATTTATAATATTTATATTTCAATATTTTTCTTTGTTTTCTGTTTGTTCTGTTTTCAGTTTCAGCAGAAACTGATTTTCCAGAAATTTCTGAATACAAAAAAGGGAGCAGAGTGTTATTCTTTCTAATATTTATCAAGCCGTATTTTATTACTCTCAAGACATGATAAATATTGTTAAAAAATAATCTCTCACCTAGTATATATTTTCTCCTAGTTTAGCAAGTGCTTAAGAATAGTACCACGTGGGGCACCTGGGTGGCTCAGTCGGTTGGGCGTCTGACTCAACTCTTGGTCTCAGGGTTGTAAGATTGAGCCCTGCCTCCAGCTCCATGCTGGGCATGGAGCCTGCTTAAGATTCTCACTCGACCCCACGTCCCCCTCTATCCCTCTAAAAAATAAAATAAAATAAAATAAAAATTTAAAAAGAAAGAAGAATATTACTTGGTCACCTGCCCAAACAGCTTATAGTTTAAACAGAAACAAAGTCCAGCCAATCTACCAAGTGCATGAACAGTGCTACCACAATCAGATGTGCATTGTCTTCAATAGCAGATGCCCATATTTACGCAGCCTACCTCTGGGTTCACCTGCAGCAGTGATGAAAATTCCTTGGCATGCAGACAGCTTCCCACCTTAAGTACCCATGCTTCTCTGTTTCTCTGCCTGGAGACTTTTGCTAGCACTGAAGAACATGCACAAGGCAACTTAGGACATGCTAAGTATTTATTCCCCCAGGTGGGAACTCTCAACCAGTGAGTCTGTGAATATCTACCCAGCATGACCTCCTGACAATGCTGAAGCATATCCTTCATGCTTCCTCAGAGGGTCGCTATGAAACTGAGCCAGTTGCCCATAGCAATAACATGCTTATTAGTACACCCTCTATCTGTCTCCCTCAAATCCTTGTCTCAAAAAAAACACAAAGTAAGACGTCCGCTTTCACCATTCCTATTGAAATTTCAGTGAACTTGATTATCCCTGTCTCAAAAAAACACAAAGTAAGACATCCTCTTTCACCATTTCTAATGAAATTTCAGTGAACTTGATTATAAGTAAGCCACTCCCCAGAGTGAGAGGGGGAATCATATCTGTAGCTCAGGTAAGGTAACAATGGAGTGGAGGGAAGATGGCGTTATGGAAAAAACATGGAAGTTAGAACCAGAACATCTAACCTATGACCTCTACTCAAATCTCAGTCCCTCTCAAACTCAGTCTTCTTCTGCTTTCTCTTTGAACATACTATTTAGTTGACCTCTGATTCTCTTGATTCTCCTCCAATATCACAAGCAATATACTCTGTCTTCTTTGCTGGACCCTCATCATCTTCCCAGTGTGATCTCTTGGAGAGATCTAAGCTCAGTCCCCACACTCCTTCCTTTGGCTGTCTAAACCCAACACCTATGTGGTGAATGATGTAAGAAGCCAGCTGTAAATTGGGAGAGGCTGGCCTACAAGACCTCTCATTTCCCTTTCACTCAAATGCCACATGATCTTAAGTTGACTATGAAAGGATAAAAAGACATGCTATAACTTGTTCATCAGAGGGAAGACTTTTCACTATCTTTATTAATCTCCAAAAGTTGCCTTTCTCACATTTCTCCATTCATTGGGGAATGCCTATTAAAGTGCATAAACCGATATGTACTTATTGCCTTATATTTTCTCCATCTATCTTAACTAATTACTGTTTCATTTCTCATCTGAGAAATTTATAAAATTATAACATATCTATCTAAAGCTTATAGACACGTCATTATTCTTTTCATTCTTTGCTTAAAGCTGAAATCCAGGTTTTTTTATATTTACCAGAACATGAAAATCTGCCAGGAAATCTGCCAGGATGCAGACTAGATTTTATTCTTTCATAAATCCCCCTTCAACCCTAAGTGCACCTGGTGACTGACTACTAAACTTCATTTTTTAGGATCTTCCTTTTCTTAGTATGATTTTGACCTAGTCATTTCTTTTGTAAATCCCCCCCCTTTTTTGTAGTTCAGAAGTATTTTATGATTATTTGCCAAGCCGAACTGAGATCTTGTTGATCCTTATCATTTTCTAAATATCCCATGATTCATTTCACACTTAAAATGTAGAAATGACAAAAACTAAATACACGTTAAAAACAAAGGAACTCTGAATAATGATAATGCATGTATTGGATCTTTTGTGAAAACTGTGGTTCTGGGTTTTTTTTTTTGAGGATCTCCACGTCTCTCCATTCCTGGTGTGATTTTGCTGTAAAAAGTCGCGTGTGGAGACCTCCAGGAAGGTTTTGATGATCTTTGTTTGTGAATTATCAGCAGGTGGAAGTGGCAAGGGTAAGTGGAGGAAAGAACAGTGACGGTGAGGGAAAGGAAAATTAGATTCCATCACTGAAAATGTAAATACTGATTAAGTGCTCGTTGGGTGCCAGGCAATGTGTTAGACAGTGGGAATACAACGGTAAGCAAATCCAGACAGTATCACCGACCTTTGGGAGTTATATTCTAATAGGGCAGAGCAGGAGGGGCTGGAGTAGGAAGAAATATGGCTCCACGTGAAAAGTGTTCCATTGCAGCCATGAGACATGTTAAGGAGGACAGTTTCTTAGGCTGGGCCTCACCCAAAACACCAGGCCAAGGGGTTCATGGTACCTGAGCACCAACCAGGCTGCTGAGTTCCCTGCAGGCATCTGGAAGAGTGATAAATTTTTGTTATTTTCACAAAGGTGGGCTAACAGGGGCCCTGAAGAAAGAGTCCAAGAGAGCTTACAGCCGTTGGGAGAGGTCAAGGAAGTTTTCGTGGAGGAAAGCATAACCAGTGAAGTGAGATCTGAAGAAAAAAGACTTAAAAAAAGGATCAAGAGAGATGGTGGCAACAGTGGGTGGGGAGGGCAGTGAGAAGCCCATTCACTGCACAGCGAGCAGCTTGTGTAAAGAGAATGTGCATCGTGCCTTGGAGAAGCTGAAGGAAGGATGCTGGACTGGAGTGAGAAAGATGAAAAAGGTCAGAGCGGTATTTATGGGCCAAGCAAGTAAACTTGATCTCGTTGGGTTGCATTAAGGATTGAGTATTTAAGAGTGGCAAGTGTCTGCATTGTGGAGGGGCAAGGGCAATACAGAACAAATTAAGGAGGCTACTGCCGTGATGAGCAAGAGATGATGATAGCAGAGTCTGGGTCATGGCAAGATCTCTAAATATGTTTAATAAAAACATGTTAAAAGGGTGACAAACAGGGCGCCTGGGTGGCTCAGTTGGTTAAGCAACTGCCTTCGGCTCAGGTCATGATTCTCGAGTCCCAGGATCAAGTCCCACATCGGGCTCCCTGCTCAGCGGGGGGTCTGCTTCTCCCTCTGACCCTTCCCCTCTCATGCTCTCTGTCTCCCATTCTCTCTCTCAGATAAATAAATAAAATCTTAAAAAAAAAAAAAAGGGTGACAAACATACTGTTTATTGGAAACACTGTAGAAGGAAAGACTGTATATAATGTGAAGAATAGAATTTAGAACCTTTAAGACCAAGGCATGGTTTCCTGCCTTGGTAAACAGAGCAACACATTTTAGTTGTTTCGTTTTTGATAATGAAGGCTCTTAGTTAAAATGAATTATATTAATTTTTATGTAAAGAATCTGGAGTCATAAATGGGTTCTATGCTAGTCTCAAATGTGCCCTGAACTTGGTTCCTTAAAATTGTTGACATCAGACTAACCCCCTATCCTTTACCTCGATTGCATAAATGTGAAATGCTATATGAGCTCCTTGATGCAATTCAATGGAATATTAATAATCTAATTTACTTTAGCAATCTAATATTGTTGAATATTTAATTGTTTTCAAACTTTGGTTAGTTTCTTAGGATAAATTCCTAGAGAGATAATTTCTGGGTTATAGAGTATATATATATTTCTAAGGCTTTTGACACACAATGCTAAATTTTCTAGAAAGTTCTGGTATTTTATATTCCACTAGCAGTGTAGGAATGCTTGTTTCTCCATACTTGTACCAACACTGGATGTTTTATTAAGAAATTAAGGTTTACTGATCTTGTAGTAAAATAGAATCTTATTATTATTTTGATTTTGTCTATTACAACATGTAGGGTTTTTTTTTTTTTTTTTTCAAAATTAGTAGCCATTTGTATTTCTTTGCCAAAATTTTATTGGGTGCACATCTTTTACTTATTGATTTTCAAGGAGTCTTTACATATTGCTATGTAAAGAATATGCTCCTTTAACTTTTTAAATAGGTTAAAAAATTCTGTCATTTCAGCATGTATCACTGTTTTGCTCACTTTTAAGTTCATGAGGAAATTTTTTTTGTTATAAAAACTTAGAAAATGATTAGTAAAGATACATAAAATCAGGTTGCATTTTTGAGACTTTAAGCATGAGTGAAAATTATAGACTTTGGTTATTCACTTTTTCTCTGTTTATTCTACTATGCTGTGGTATATTTGAGGGCACAGGTTTTAGAAGTAGTATTTTATAAGTAATGATTATTATATTTGTAATAATGACCAGAAGCCAGTGTTGTGCTAGTGAATGTTTAACAACTGAGCCTCCTTGGGCGCCTGGGTGGCTCAGTTGGTTAAGCGACTGCCTTTGGCTCAGGTCATGATCCTGGAGTCCCTGGATCGAGTCCCACATCGGGCTCCCTGCTCGGCGGGGAGTCTGCTTCTCCCTCTGACCCTCCCCCCTCTCATGTGCCTCTCTCTCTCATTCTCTCTCTCAAATAAATAAATAAAATCTTAAAAAAAAAAAAAACCACAACTGAGCCTCCTTGTAGAATTGACTGCTTTCTATATTATAAATACTCCCATCATGGCTGATTTCAGGTTACCAAGTTGCATGACAGAGTCTTGAAAACGGGTATGGAAGCAGTACAGGATTCTAAAATGCCATCTGAATCATTAGCGGTTAAATTCTGTAGCACATAGTTTTATCGTTAGATATATTTCCAAATTTTTGAACATTAACATATAGAGAATAATTGATTAATCAGAAAACCACATTCTCCAAATATGTCAGCCAAATGAAATTTACTTGTAATTTTTCCATTTAAATTAACACATTATGGGAAATTATAGGACCTTTACATTAACTAGGAAATAATGAAGTATTTTAATTCCAAGTTATTTTCTAATATATAAATAAGACCCATGGTGGGGGTGAGGGCAGGATCATAAAACTTGTATTGATTCATCTAGAAAAGAAGAGGTCAATGATTGTATTAATAATTATCTTCGAATGTCTGAGTGATGATGGTTAAATAAGAATAAAACCATTATTACCACCACCCCACACACATACACACACACACACACACACACACACACTCTCTCTCTCTCTCTTCCCTATTTCTATAAAGTTAGTAACAAGGGAAAATAGTAACAGAGGAGGGATTTAGCCAGAAGAGAGAAGACTCAACTGGTTGCAAAAATTATCAAGAATGACTTGGTTTTGTGTTGTCCTTTTTCTGTATATCTGTTGAAATAATATAATGCTGTTTGAGATCATTTTGGTGTGATTTTATAATAGATCTAATACATTTCAGACATTGACTATGCTACTTTTTCTTTTCAGTACACAGAAGGAGAATCTATTAGGCAAAACCAAATTAGAATATTGAGCAACATGGAGTTCTTGAAATCCAAAAGTTTAGAGTGACACTGAGCATAGGAATGATTGCCCTTGTAAGAGGGAGAGCTCAGTGATTCAGGGAGGAAAGCCTCAAGATGGGGGGATAGTGACTGGAAAATTCATTTGGTTGCTTAAAAGATCAGCTTAACTCTGGCTCAAGATTCACATTTCCCACTTGTGTCTTGTCTTCAAAAATAAAAAAGAGGAAACCACCAATGAGAACATGTGGTGTTATAAATCATCCTGACTGTTGTTAGAAAATGAGTAAGGGTTCTAAACAGTTTCAAAAGGTCCTGACTAGCCCTTTTCACTCACCTTGAGAAAAACCATAAAAGAAAACAAAAGGAATTCTTTTTCTTTCTGTACACCAGTCCTCAGCAGTGTTCTCTTTGGGCTCCTGGCATCTGGGCCCAGTTGCTGGGTTACAGGCAAATATAATCAAAACAAACACTAAAAGGTACTCTTTTGGCTCTTAACATGTTGGAAAGGTCTTCTGCCTTCCATCCTCTGTGCTAGCCAATTCTCAATGCAAAAGTGACTTTCCCACTTGTTGTCCTTTCCTTTTCTTTCTGCAGGACAACTCCTGATTATAAACTTCTCGTGGAGAAGAAGCCCTTAATTATGAGGCCGTTAGACCTTTAGACCTTTTCCCCAACTTCCTGTTGAACAGCACCAGGAATTCCACCTGTTTCCAGGCACTATCACCCTTCCCTGTCCTCAGAGAACTGGCAGGGTGTAGAGGCTCTTCCATAGGAGCATTATTAACCCTTTGCTCCCCACATTGTCCAGTTTACCAGGGAGAGATTGTCAAGGAAACAAATGGTATTTTCCACCCAGGACTCTAGTGCCAGATTCAGTGATGGACTTCCTGCTTCTCGGCACTTGTGATGTGTTAGACTATATTTGAACTTGGACAGGAAAGCTACAAGCACGTTTAGAACTTTGGGAAATAAGGTCTATGGCAAAAGTCAACCCATTAGCCAGTTTGTCCAGAGTATTTTATTAAGGTCTATGGGGTGCCAAGCACTTTAATAGAGTCAGGGCATTCTAGCATGCTCTGCAGAGCTGAAAGGCACTAAGATGATTTGTCCTGGAGAAGAGAAGAGTGAGAGGGAGCTGTTATAAATCCTCCAGCATTTAAAGAGGTGTTGTTCAGAGAGTAGCAACCAATCATACTTCAACTCTGTTAAGGCTAGAACATGAGGAAATACATTCAAAACGTGAACATTTTGTTTATTTTTAAGGAAGAATTTCCCAAGAGTGTATATTTCTAAATACATTGAAGGGTTCCCTAGAAAGATGGCCATATTTCCTTTCTGAAAACCTAGAACAAAAAGCCTTACCTCTTATCTGCCTGAAATGGTTTGGTTTTGTATGCATGATTATGAGTTGGTATGTGTTTACTGGAGGAAAAGAGCTGGACTAACTTCTGATATAGGAAACCTCTAACCATGACTGATCTTTGAAAAGCAAATATTCGCCATATTTCTGGAAAGGTCAGAGCTAAGTGTTCTCATCCTGGTGTTTTGCAAAATCTGAGCCAAAGAAGACAAGGTGTCTTTTCCAGGGTCACCCAAAATACGAGTGTTTGAACTAAACATGTATTTTGCAAGGGTATATTGTTTTTTATTAAAAGTTTGAAACCCGCAGAAAGAATTTTACCCTAGTTACTAAAAAAATTACTACATCTTTCCAAAGCTGATGTATAGTGCTTTTTTTTCTTCATTGTTTTTCATCATCATAGCTACTATTCATTGAGCTTCTGTTATATCAGGCATTGGACTCGGGGCTTTATATACATTTTTCTCTCTTTTCATCCTTACACCTATTTTGTAAGATGGGTACTGTGACTTTAATTTACTAGGTGATGGAATTGAGGCTCAGATATATTCTGCTATAACTTGTCCAGTTGCAGTCACCAATCTAGTAGGTGGGGGAACCAGAATTAAAATCCTGACCTCTCTGAATGTTGAAGTTCTTTTTCCACTACACTGGTCTACCAGAGAAAATATGACTCAGTCATTTTAGATCAAAAGGATTAAACTAATTGTTAATAAAAATATAATTCATATATACAAACTTGCTGAAATTGCTGAAACATGTATGATTTATGTCAACATGCTTCAAAAATGGTTGAAAACCCTTTTCTGGGGCGCCTGGGTGGCTCAGCCGTTAAGTGTCTGCCTTCAGCTCAGGTCAGGTCCTGGGATCGAGCCCCACATCGGGCTCCCTGCTCAGCGGGAAGCCTGCTTCTCCCTCTCCCACTCCCCCTGCTTGTGTTCCTGCTCTCGCTGTCTCTCTCTCTGTCAAATAAATAAATAAAATCTTAAAAAAAAAAAAAAAAAGAAAACCCTTTTCTGCCTAAGAAAATACAACAGAGTGTTCTAAGCAGGAAACATTTAAATTCCCTTACTATCCTTCTCTATCTGAAATGATTTTCCTGAGTGATTGTAAAGCCCTAAGATTGATTTCATTGGGGCTGTATTTCATAACATAACTAGCATCAAATTATGGAAATGTTTTCTAATGGCCTGGATTTTATGTTCAACAATTTTATTCTATTTCACAACCTGAGTCAGGCATGTCTTTTCCTCCTGGCTTCTGGAATATTCCAAATTCCTTTTAGAGATGACTCTTCCACTTGGGCCTCTTCAGCTGGCGTTTTCCCCCTCTCTTCTCATGATCAAATTTACAGGCTCACTGTTGAATAAGAGGGGGCTGCAGGGGAAAAGAGGCCGTAGTAAAAAAAAAAAAGGTACCAGAACTAAATGTGATTTCAGGCAAGCCCCTTAAACTCTTTGTGTCTCGGCTTTTCATCTACAAACTGGAAGTAATGACCCCTGTATCTCCCAGTTGTGAGGTTTGTTGTGAGAAGATAGGCGAACAGGTAAACAAGAAAACTTGGTTCAGTATATATGCTGCTGTTGGCATTTGACATGTGAAGTGGGATACACCTTAGCTCGCTCCAAATCCAGACGCTTGTAATAATAAATTGACTTATTATTTGGTTCCACTGCCCTTCATAGTCTGTCTTCTTCCACAGGAAATAGGACAACTTCAAGGGAGGAGAATACTGTACCTCTGTCCCATTAATTTGAATTTTCTCTGATATGGACCTCCACCAAAACACAACTCATTATTTTCTTCATAAAACCTATTCCTCTTCTCGTATTTCTCTCCTTGTTAATGATGTCAGAATACACTCAGCTTCCATCCCAACCTCTCAAATTGGAAATCCAAGAGCTATTCCCTGCCAAACCCCCCCCCCCAACCTCTCTCTTGCTCTCTCTCTCTTTCTGTCATTCCTCCCTTCCCCATCCAGCTGGTCTTCAAATCCAGCAGATTTTAACATAGATATGTTTATTTGATGTATCGTCCATTTGCCTCCCTTACAACCACTGTTCTGGGTAAGACCTGGATCATTCCTTACTAAGACTGGGGAATTCTTTTCTGTCAGGATAGGTAGAAGCACAACTTCCATCCACAGTCACTCGGAACTTGTGTCCAAAGGAAAGTTGTACCAAAAGTAGCCCACCAATTTACCATATTTTCCTGTTGGCTTGGGTTTCTGTTCCAAATTCCTATATTAGGAATTAGGTTGGATGACATGCCAGCTGAAAGGATTGCTTATCTCTGGGCTAGCTGCTCATCTGCTTCAGGCTCCTTTTCTTCTGGGCTAACCTTTGTATTCTGTTGGCTTTCTGTGGGTGGAGTAGGTTGGCAGAAGTGATGACAAGGCCTAAGACTTCTTATCTTACTGGCTATATGGGAAGTGATTTACAGGAAGAAGCATTCCTAGGAAGAAAAGGGAGGCCAAGGGAGCAAGATATCCCAAAATATTTCTCATCAGGAGATCAAAAGCTATTTCCCCCTTGCTCTTTCCCCAAAAATCTTCAGCTCCTAGTATTATGGCCCAGCTCTGGGTTCTTGGTTTTAACCCATTACTGGAGCTTGGTCCACTCCTCAGGAATGGAGCTGAGGAGAGGAGAGGGAGACTTGGATTTATCCCAGAGTAGTGTTGCCACATATAAATCTTGAAATTATTTTTGTGGGTTGTGACCAGCATTTAAAAAAAAAAAATAGTGTTACAGACTGTAAAGGAATAGAACACAACAGACCAGAAAGTATTAGAGTAGATTTCATAAGGTAAGGGTATCACTTTTTCATGAAACCTTTGTTTCAGTCATATGTAGAATAATTGTGTGTGAATATAACTGTATTAGGTCACAGTATAAAACATATTTCTTACTGTGTGGGTCATGGTCTAAAAAAGTTTGGAAGCCACTGTTAGGTTAGACCATATAGACAACAGTCTCTCTCTGCTTCTGATTTTCCCCCTTTGATCCATCCTCCATCCCCCAAATGGCCATTTAAATAGTCTTCCTACAAACCAATGTGATCACACAATCACCCTCCTTAAGGATCTCTGCTACTTATAGGAAAAATGCATTAGCATGATGGTCAAGGTCTTCAGCATCTGCTTCCAACAACTTTTCCAGTCTCATTTACTGTTACATTCTTCCTTATTGGTCTACTCTATCTTTTCCAAAAGTGCCTCTCATATTTCTTTGGCCTAGGATGTCATTTTCACTTCTCTACTTGCTTAAATTCAACTCATTAAGAATTTGTTTTTAAATAACATTTGTCTGATTAAAACTTTGGAATATGAGAGAGGTTACTGAGTATAAAATAAACTCACACAATCCCATAATCCAGAAATAGTATCATATCTTTATATGTATCTTCCAGTGTTTATTTCAAAGCACATGTACATATTTTATGTACAGAAACACATGTATTTAGAACACTTCTTTTTCACTTAATGTATAAGGAAAAATTTCCAATGTCTTTAAATATTCTTCTAAAATACATGTAATGGATACATTACATTTTATTATATAGATATTGTTGAACGTTTAAAAGTTTCAAATACTTTATTTTCATAAATTATGCCTTGATATAGGTCTTTGTGTGTGTCTCTGATTTTTTCTCCCTTTGAACATATATTAGATTTGGATTTACTGGGTGAAATTATATTAACATTTTTAAAGGCCTTGATAAATATTGCTTATTCCTCATAAAAACTATACATAACATCCCTATTTGTGCCAGTATGGATATTGTCATTTACAAAATATTTGCCAGTCTGATAGATGAAAAATGGTTTTGCATTATTTTCATGTGCACTTTGGGGTATTTTTTCATGTTTATTGGTCATTTATGTTGCATTTTAGAGGAAATTGCTTGTCAATGGCCATTGTCCATTTTTTAATTAGGGAGGTTGTTTTTTCTGTGTTTTTTTATTATTATTATTAATCCTGCTTATTCTTCAAAGTTCAATTTAAGACACAATTTCTCCATGAAACTTCCTTCTAGTGTCTTAGTTTGAATCTTTGTTTTTCTGTAGCACATTATTTGTACCTCCTCTTAGTGATCGGTTTACTCTGCCATGTTGGTTGCTATCTTCTCCCACTTAATGACAAGGTTTTGGGGGTAAAAACCTTTTCTTATTTTTTTTTAAACTCTCTCTAGTAAAAGGCACAAATCAGATATTCAGTATATTGTTGGTATTCCTTGCCAAGCTAGAGAGCAGAGCCTTCCCTTCTCAGTGTGAAATTTGATAGGTTATTCTTCCTGTATGCTTTTAGAATATTCTATCTGAGGCTGCACTCACATATATTTAGGAAGATTCAATGAGCACAGAATGCATTTTTCTTGGGGTGCTGAGAAGAGGAAGAGAGAACTGACCTTTCTGAAGTCTGTTTGGCTCTGCTTCCTAGTTTCATTTAAGATAATTTCATCAGCATGAGAGGTTTTACACTCTGGGTGATGTGAAGTTTCTCTTTTTCCCTTCTTTTCCTCAACACTGTGGCATTCTGCTTTGATGCACTTAGAGGCCATTTGAGATCATTTAGATGACTTTTGCGAATTGGTCAGAAGTTTGAATCCTAATATGTAGTTGCTGGATTGAACTCAGAGATCATCTAGTCTCAAACCTTAGACCCTCCACCAGCTTCTACTCCAGACACTTTCCCTACTTGGGATGGCACTGACCTCTCAAAAAGAATAACTCAGCCCCAGCATCAGGGGACAATTCTCCCTTTCCACCCTGCATCCTGAAGGACTGAACTCCGGGCACCTTTCCTGGAGAAAAGCATCCATTTGACCCATCAGTTGGCCAGGGCCAGCAGGTGCCACTCGAGAGAGTTCCCCAGGTTAGCTCCCCTGCCTGCCTCCTTGGTGGTGTTCTCCAGGAGTGGCATAACTACCACAGACCAGTGTTTTCTATCTGCTCCTGGCTGTTGTAGTTTGCTTCCTTTCAACATGTTCTCTGAAGGAATCTGATATTTAATTTGCCTCTTCTATGTCACACTGTACTCAGAGCTTTGCAGATACCGTATCATTATTTCTTCCGATTTCCCCTGTTTTATACTGGAGGAATTGAGGTTCACGTGCAGTTAAAGTATTAAGGTCACGCACCTGGTGAAGTAGTGGAGGGAGCCCTTGAGCCCAAGTTTGCCTCATGCAGACTCATGTTACCTTCACTACACCAGGTTTCAATTCAAAGAAGCGTGATTTGGATTACTGAAACCATATGTGCCTCTCTGAGAGGCTCTCTTGCTTTTGGTAATGCAAACACTAAATTTTGGGGGTGGCAGGGAGAAGACTTGTTCTTAGAAACATTTATTTTGAAAGTTAATTGTAGGTATTGTGCATAAAGTCTGAATTAGTGTTTATAGAGGGATGATACAAAAAACTTAAAAAAATAGTAGGTGATCTAAACGATTTATCAAATGAAAGAGAATTATATGGTCAGTCTGATCAAGAATATGTTTAATTTAATGAGGAATTGAGACACAGGACCCACAATGCCAGGAGGCACTCTGCAGAGCAGTTGTAACCACAGACCCTGGAGTCAATCAGAACTGGATTGAAATCCTAGTTTTTGCCACACACACTTCATCTCTCTCGTGAGTCCCTGAGTTTACTCATCTGTAAAGATAGGTAATACTACCTATCTCTTAGGCACTTAATGAGATAATAGACCCATTCCTTCATCTATTCATTCCTTTGACAAAAGTACTTTTTGAATATTTACAATTTGCATGACACTGGGGATGAAGTCACGAGCAAGACACATACAAGGTTCCTGCCCTAAGAGCTTTGACAGTCTGGTGGTTAAATGTGAAATGTTTGTCATGGTGTCAAGTACACGCTCAGCACTAATAAGTGGTAGATGTTACTATTATTATAATATTATTATCATTATTATTATGAGTGTGCATTTCTACAACTTCTTGTAATTTTGACGTATCTTACATTTGATAATAGGTGCGAGACCTAGTTAACGTTTTCCTGTATTGGCATTTTTAATTAAAGGATAGTGTCATAAGGTAACAAGCAATTATTGTTAACAAAGGAAGTACTGTATAATCAGAGCCTTGCTTCAAGAATGTAGG
The DNA here is from genome assembly GCF_029215605.1 of Mirounga angustirostris. Classification (NCBI taxonomy): domain Eukaryota; kingdom Metazoa; phylum Chordata; class Mammalia; order Carnivora; family Phocidae; genus Mirounga; species Mirounga angustirostris. Next base: position 68,590,421 of record NW_026991723.1, on the reverse strand, counting down.
ATTTCTTCTCTGCTCCTTACTTGACTGTTATTCTCTCTCTAGCCACATGAAACACTCAGAACAGTGTCTGGCACAATGAATAACTATCAGTCGAAAAAAAATCTATGAATGAATGAGGGTTGCACAAACTCTAAATACAGCATTTGGCTGGTGCCTACAGAAGAGGATGCTAGCTGGTTATAAACTGTACAATGATAGTCCCCTGGTAAAAAATGCCCTAAGACTTTTTTTGTAAACTCAAGTACCTTGGGGGAAAATCCAAGGTGGGAGACTCTAAGCAAGAAAGTTATTTTTAATGTCATTAGACTACCTTGGAAGAGGAAAAAGTGAAAAAAGTCTGAGTATGCAATAATCATCTCCTGAAAATTAAGGGTTCTAATCTGAGGGAGTTAAATGCTGAAATAGTTGTTCAGACATTTTTCCATGTGCCCATATATTTTACAATCAGTGTCTTTACATGTAACAGTTTGAGTTAGTATTTTATTATAATTTACTACATTTTGAGATTCATATAGAATTTAATGCCTTATTCAATGGAAATAACTTTTACATGCACTTAGAACATATCCTTGTAAGTGTTTAGTAATGGAAAGAACATGTGGCATAGAACTTTGAAAGGGTTTCTGTCATATCAGATTCACATCCATAAAGATAAATTTGTTTATGTGGGTCAGATTCCACTTCAACAAATACCTGTTTGCAAAAGATAAAAAAAAAGCCCCAGGTAATAATCTGTTCATTTGACAACATAAAATCTGTTCATTTAATATTATATTTACCTATCTCATATAATATCATAAAAAGTAGTATAACAAAAAATACTTTTATTGAATTTGAGATCGTGGAATTTGACCCATACATTATTTAACTATGATTTAACTGGCATCATTTCTAGACCATCTGGAGAAATCTTCTGTTCTTAATAACCTTTGCAAGAGCACTAGTGGTTATTTGATTTTGATATTTTTACATTGTAATTCAAACTCATTGCCACCATAAGGAAATTAATGTGATCGGTATGAGCATATTTTTACCATTAAAGACATAATCATAATAATTTTAATAGGTAGGCCAAGTAATGTAGATAATGAAGTCTGAAGGAGGTTATAGCTTTCTCTCCCCGCCAGCCTCTTTCCCCCAAACACACACTATCATTTTTGATAAGCATTGCAACTTACATGTATAATACTCATTTATGGAAATATTCAGGGAATTAATATTTGACCCATAAATTCCAAACTACATCAGCTACTGTTTTTTTCCCCTTTCCCTTCTAAAAGAAATATGCTTTCATTCTCTATGTATTGAATGTAAATCAGAGAACCAATGCATCAGGGATGAACATTACCTTTCAAAATCTATCTATACACAAACGCTCATGTATCTCGAGCCATAATTGTATGCATGTGTGCACAATGATTGCACATAGTGTGTAGAAATGTTGTTATGGTGGGTGAGCACTTATGAAAACAGAAATCAGTCAGCACGAGTTTAAGCCAGGCATGGTGTGGGTAGGTAATATAAAAGCCTCTTTCTGCAGACCTCCTAAGTTCGCTGTAGCATCCCAATTCTGAGCTAAAACCTTCATTGCTATTCTAGTCAGAGAATTCAAAGATGGAAAACACCTATTAGGTTACTTAGTTTATCCCCCTAGGGCCAGCATGGAAGATTACTCTGATAGCATATTTTATTCCTTCTTCTACTTCTTCTGTATTCGGTCCACCCTCATTCCAAAATGTCTGTGCTGACAGGCTTTTCACCTTGTTTCCTTGGGTTAAGTATATTCTCCTGGATTTCCTTACATTTCTTCAACATTTAGATATATTTTCTAGTTTGCAAATATGTTGTGTGCTTGTCATCAGATCTAGGCAAATGATTTTCATGGTATTAATCATCTGCTCATGGATTATAGCCTCCAAAGCAACCTGGGGGCAATAACAACAACATCTTTGATGGATTTTTCACTTCTACGCATGTATGTATATATGTCTGTATGCACCTCATTGGCCACCAACTTCTTTCTCAGATTGCTCATCAACCAAGGCTGAAGAAAAGACAAGCAGGTCATCTGAGTTATGTAAAATTCTGCATGCTGAATGAGCCACAAAATAGGATTGCTCCAAATCTGATTTTTGGAGCAAATAGGGTATTCAAGGGGACCTTGATTCAGTTCCGCTGAAGATATCTGCACCTTGAGAGCATATCTAAGTTGCTGGTCCTCCTTGAGCCCAGGAGTCCCAATTGGATCCACCAAAGTGAATGGTGAGGAGCTTAAGCTGTATCAGGATTTTTTCTAAACACTTCACAGATTTAAACATTTTACATTGTAAAATATTTTCTCAAGTGCTCACCCACCGTAACAACATTTTACCACATTGTTCAAAGTTCACTCAATCCTTCTCACAGCTTTTGGAATGGGTTCTAAATAACTCATTTTACTGAGGAAACTGAGATGCAGGTTCACTTGGCCTCTGTCATAGGACTGGTCTGGGATGGAGATGGGTAGGACTCCAGTAGTCTGGCTTCAGAGCCCATGCTCATAACCACTATGCTGATTAGAGTGTGAAGAAAGTGAGTGTGCATGTCCTTTGGAGTCAGATGCACTCTGTATTGAGTATTGACTCTATCACAACTTTTATGACTTTGTATAAGTTAGTTGACCTCATTGAGTCTCAGTTCCTTTATCTGGAGAGTGGGGTTAACAATAGCCTTCTTTTAAAATCTTATGAGGGTTAAATAAGAAAAAGCATGTCCAGCTCTGGGTACAGTTTTTGGCATATGACTGCCGTAAAACAAAGGCTTGTTTCCTTTGTTTGAAGATCTGCCTAATGTCATGGAGGAAGGTTGGCCATCTTACCTTCTTCTCAGTCATTCATCTACCATTCTAAAAATAAATTCTTTTCCTAAGTGATTGGCCTTTGTTCTCTACATGAAGGCATAGATCTGTGCTCATGAGTGTTAGAGATTTTGTGGTATGAAGGAATGTTCTTGTGGAGTAAGTTGAGACACAGTCTAACCAATGCCTTCATTTCATGTCATGTTTAGTTGGTAGACATTGTATGGAGATAGCCCCAACTTAGAAATAGATTTTGTCCCCAGAGTTTGTTGAAATTTGGAACTGGAGGCACGTTTTCTCATAAAAATTATGTTATATATTATAAATGATAGTTAGGTCATTAGGTTTGTTCACACAAATCTTTTTTAGCCCATAAGACGTCTAAGCCATAACAGTAGCTGGTAGCAAAAACAGTAGTTGATTTGCTCAGCATAACTAAATTCTCCTTCTGGTTTACCCTATCCCACTCAAAGCCCTGGAAGAGCCAGAATCAGGTACTACAAGTTCTACTAGCCTCTCATAATTAGAGAAATTTTAGAGAACTTATAAATCTATCCATTGGCTAAGTAGAGGAATTTTAGAGAAATGATAAACCCATCAGCTGGCCATTGGACAATTCAATGCTCTCCTTAGAATTTGAAATGAGTCATAAAAGCTGCAGCCTAACTATGTTGGATCCTGAGAGATTCCAGTCATGGAGTTATGCTATGGCCATGTTTTGGTTGGGGCAAGAATACAGGTATATAGGAAGAGGAGAGTGAAGTAGATGCCCAGCAGAGAAAGAAACCATGAGGCTTAGAGTCAGATGGACCAAGAAGCTGCATGATGACCTTCTAGATCATGTGAGGCCTTGTTGTTATATTCTACAGTTGGATCTCATAGGATCCTCCTGTAATATTTCAACAAACCCTTTTCTACTTAAACTAGTTTGAATGGGTTTCTGTTATAAACAACAAAATGATTCCTGACAAAGCTATATTTCTCAGACCAGAGCCCTTCTGAACTTGCCTTTTTGCCTATCTGGGTGGCTTTTTAGGTATGGCTGGGTAAGGTTTCTGATATCTGGATCTGGTAATCTTAAGGGAGGGCCCTGGGTTGGGAGAAGAGAGCAAATGGCAGCCCTGGTGTTGACATTAGTCTATTTTTGTTAACTCTCAATCCAGAAAGCATTACTGTCATCGCCTTAGGGTCTTCCTTTCCAGACACAATCCATTGCTCTACCGATTTACATTGTTCCCATCTTAAATGCCCTTTTGTTCCACTCTACTTACACAAAGTTTACTCCACCTTCATTGTAACTCAAGATGAGTCATGGAAAGTTATAGCATTTTATGGCAGGAAGAGGACAAAGCCATCTAGTTCAAAGGCTCAAAGAGGTTGCCTAAGATCACTCAGCTGGAAAATAGTGCTGCCAGGACTTGAACTTAGGTTCTGACTTCAGTATGTTTTCCACTAGACAACTCTGCCTATAACCCACAGGGTCCTATCCTCTTCTAGTATATCAGAGTGGCCTCCTCACCATGCACTATTTAATTACACATTCCCTTGACTTATATACTTGGCTCCTGTATGCAAGCTTGTGGAAAGCAGAAAGAGTAAAATTCCTTTTAATTTGTAGTTCCTCCTAGCACATACACAAAGATTGATATGTAAGTGATCAACACATTTCTGCATATTGCTTAAATGATTGAACATATCATGTAGGGATGAATGAAGAACCTCAGAGGTTTTCAAAGTTGACATCTACAAAAGATGAACATTCCCTGAACAGAGAAACTCCATGAAAGTAGTTTGATTTTATAACCTACTGGTAAAAGGGAGTTTTTGCTGTGAAGTGTGGAGATGTGACCCTTTACTCATTATGAATGGGAGCCAGATCCCGAGCCTGGATGCTTAATTAACTGCAGTTAGGTGATGCTTAGTGGTGGCACAAGCACAGAGATGAGGCATATGTAGCAGTTATTTCCATTCAGGTGTGATTGGAGGTATGGTATTTCCAGATGGGGTCGATGAGACGATTCATGGATTAACTTCTTTATTTCAAGTTGTGATCATGTACTTTTCAGAACATCATCTTGGATGGTCTTCTTCTAAGATCTTATACTTCATAGGAAACGTGAATGAGAGGGCAAGTTAGCCCTCTCTCTTTTCAGATCCTAAAAATGTCTTCCTGGTTTCTGACTTCCCTACTGCTATCTTAGTGCAGACAACCAACTTCATGTTCCTAGATTTCATTGTTCCCTGTTCTATCTTAACACATTCTGACTGTATGTTTTTGGCAAAATGGACATAACATTCAGATTATGTCATGGGGACTAGCAAGTAGTAGTAATGCCTTTTGGGTTTTAGACTCATAAAATGAGTCCATCCTTATTAGGACCATAAAACTGTGACATCTTACTGGGTCATGTCTCAAAGTGACATCCTTTCACTTTGGTATATCCAATTGGGATTTCTGGGTTTGAGAAAGACCAGCAATTTAAATATGCTCTCAATGTTCAGGTATCTTCAGTTGAACTGGGTCAAGGTCTCCTTGTTATACTCTATTTGCTCCAATAGTGAGGCTTAGAGAAATCCTAGCATTCCCATTTTGTGACTTGTTCAGCATGAATAGTTTTACATAATTCACATTGTCTGCTTGTCTTCTCTATCATCTCTGTGGATAAGCAATCTGAGAAAAAATTGGGGGCCCATGAAGTATATACATGCATACATATATAGAAAAAAATGAATAAAAATATTAATAAATGATTGAATTAAAGTGAGCTTGTTCCTCTCAAATTTTATAAAATGTTATTTTATAATCATGAAATCAATACTCATATATTAAAACAAGGACCAATTTTGAAATTAAAAAAAAATACCACTGTTTTTATCTTAAATGCACTCACAATGCTCCTAATTTTTGTTTTGAAACTAGAAAGTACAATTTTGGAGAATATAGACAAGAAAGAATAAAAAATGTACTATCTTTCCGAGTTCCTTGATTTACTTAGTAATTGTCCTATGCTCATTGGCATCAATGTAAATATGCACGTTAATTTCCTATGACCTTTAGTTTATGAGATGCTCAAGGTGGGATGCCATTGTTCTGATAGAGAGATCATTTTACATAAGCTAAATATTTGCTGTGTGATTATCAACAAGACATCCATCCTTTCTGAAATTTGGTTTCCTCATCAGTATAGTGCAAATAATAAAGAGTCATTATAAATGCCAACCTAGATTATATATCTAAAATTTCTTTTAAAGTGTGGGGTGTTGGGGCACCTGGGTGGCTCAGTCAGTTAGGTGCCTACCTTCAGCTCAGGTCATGATCTCAGGGTCCTGGGATTGAGCCCCATATTGGGCTTCTTACTCATCAGGGAGTCTGCTTCTCCCTCTTCCTCCCCCTCTGCCCCTAACCCTGCTCGTGTTCTCTCTCTCTCTTTCTCTAAGTAAATAAAATCTTAAAAAAAATAAAATGTGGGTGTTTATATGTCTAGGAATAATAATTATTATATCTATCATAAAGTTCATAGATATCCTTACAAAGCTCTCTTCTCCTCATTGTTGGACATGGACAGACTGAGACCCCCTTCTAGTACAAGTCATGCCCAGCTTCTCTGGTCCACCCTTTCTTCTGTGACTACAGCCAGAGATGTCATGCCAAAAAAAAAAAAAAAAAGAAAGAAATGTCATGCCACCATGACCTTGCCCATGTTCTCTCCACTTAGAATCCTCTCCCTACAATCCTCCCAACTTGCCTTCTCAAATGGGCATAAATCTACTCATCATTCAAAGTCCAGCTCATCAGACTATACCTCTGTGAAGCCTTCTCTGGTAACCCCTCAAGAAGAATTAATTGTTCCATCCTCTGTGTTGACCTCCTTTTCTAGAATTCCCTTAGACTGCATTGTAATTAGTTGTTTACAAATCTCTCTTTTTAACCAGATAAGTGTTTCTTGACTGTTTTGTCAAGGTTGACTGGTATATCATGGAACTTTCCCTGGTGTACTACCAACATTTGATCTAAGCATAAGGTTTATTTTTGTTAGAGCTTAGTATATGCATTTATTACAGTGACTTCTGTCATAAGGTACAGATAAACTGAGCAAGTTGTGCAACGTGGTATAAAGCAGGGTGTTATTTGCTGCAAGGAAAGGTAAGAATTGTCAACAGAAGTCCAGGAATAAATAAAGATGACAACTTTATGTTAAGCCAGTCCCTAGTTCTACCACAGCAGTGAAAGTACTTTGTGATTGATGGAGAAAACTTAAACCCTTCAAATGCACACTCAGATTTCTAATATTTAAAAGCGTATGACAAATGAAAAAAGAAATCAAGCACTGCTATACTTGATGTTCAGTTCCATGAGGGTGTGCATCTATATCTGAATGAAAAAAAATACATAATTTTTAAAATTACATTTAATTTATGTAATACATAAGAATCAGGGCTGGTAGATCTAAAATGGTAATTGGTCAAGTAATTTTTTGGTAACTCAAGTCTAGCACTTTTCTAATGTGAAATAAAGAGATTTTTGATAAAGTGATTGTCAGTGGCCAACATTTTTTAGAAACTTAAGAAAATGAGTTCAATTTGTTTTGTGGTTAAGATCTTGGGCTTTGAAATAAGATGGACTTGTGCTCAAATCTCAAGTTTTTTGTTTACTACTTGTGTGATTTTGTTGCTTCACGTCTCCAAGCCTCAGGTTCCTTATCTTTAAATGAGGCTAACAGACTATATCAATTGGGATAATATTGGCTGCAAGTAACAGACATTCTGGCAATAAGATAATTGGTTATTTCACATTGCAAGAAGGTTGAAGGCACAGTGGATTCCAGGATTGTGAGATTCAGTGACTCAGTAATATTCTTTCCATCCTTCATCATATTATATTTTTAAGGTTCACTAATCTCTAAGGGGAAACAGAGGCCATATATTCCATGTCTCTTGCATAAGAGTGATGGAGAAGACCACTGGATTAGCAGCTTATTCCCAAAGTAATGGCTGGTGTACAAGGATGGAATTATCATGACTGGCACAGACCAATCATCTCAGGAGGAATAAATGCTGAATAGTCAACACCGCCACTACAGAAACAAGTTTGTTTGTTTGTTTTAAAGGAAACTATTTGCAAAACTCTTAGCTCATTGTTTGGAACACAGGAATAGAGTAGCTCTTTTTATCAACGAGCTATTAATCCCAACCTAAAATGTCCACCTCATATTTCTGATTTGTAACAATATTTCTTGCACCTTTCTCTTTCTTTACTTGAAAATCATTTTTTCCCCCTCTAAATTCTTCTTCTCACTTCTGGTCAAGGTTTGCCAGGTCTGTGTCTCACATACAGTGGAACTAACAGTGAATATCTTAATGTGCTGATGCCTCTTCATTTGCCTGCTAATGATTTTTAGATATTGTAGTCTGGAAACACTCTTTGGCCTGAGAAGTATGGATTTCGGTGTGTGTGTGTGTGTGTGCGTGTGCGTTCATGTTCTTGAAGAAGGAAGGAGATAATTCCTAGGACCAAGAGTCAGATCCTAAGGTAGGTGCTTTCTTTTTCTTTTTTCCTCCCTCCCTCCCCTCTCTCTTCCTTCCCTCCTTCCTTTCTTTTTAAAAAAGATTTATTTATATATTTTAGAGAGAGAGAGCACAAGTGGGAGGGGCAGAATGAGAAGGAAAGATAATCTCAAGCAGACTCTGCGCTGACCGTGGAACCTGAGGCAGGGCTTGATCTCATGACCCTGTGATCATGACCTCATGAGATCACAACCTGAGCCAAAACCAAGAGTCAGACGCTTAACCAGCTATACCACGCAGGTGCCTCCTGAGGTAGGTGCTTTCATTTAAGATTTGGCTGAAGGAAACCTGGGCTACTAGGTTTGTCCCATTTACTAGCTCAGCCACCTTGTGCAGCCTACCCTTTCTTGTGAGTCTCTGTTGTCTCTTTTGCAAAATAAAGATGATCTGATGATCAAGGAGATAATGGTTTAGAAAGGCTTCCTAAACAGTTTAGCTCTCTGAAGATACTAGTTATTCTCCCCCACTGGATAGCCTTTTAGTGTGACATATAAACATGATGGTCAGATGGGCATAGCCTACTCAAGGGGAAGGTGTAAAACACACAATGCAAATGACCTGATTTGGGAGCATCTTCCTATGTTTAAGGGAAAAAGAAAGCATGTTTATTTTTGTTCTCCTTCTCCAGGAACTTCCCCTCCCTTGACATTTTTAATGACCTCAGTAGAGTCTCCCAGTATTCAGAAACTGTCTCTAATGGAACATGAACAAGGTGGATTGGTTTGTTTGGTCTATGTTTGTCATATGGTCTATGTAGAAAGTTCTCCATTTCACCAATGAGAAGGAAAGTCATCTGCTTTTCTATGGATTGATGGACAAAGCGCTACAAATATCTACACATTTGGTAAATCAATGAAACACACTTAAGGATTAGTGTCATTTTCTACAGTGGTCTTTTCTGGGGTTCAGGACTGAACCAGTCAGAGCTGTCTTTCAAATAATGAGAGCTATCATTCCTTGAAAAGTAGCATCAAACAAAGTGGCTTTTAGGGATGTTCTGTGGCCTACTCTAAAACCGAAACAGATACTGCACATGGCTTTATTTAGGATCCTGGAAGTTGAACATGGAAGGAGTTCTTAGTTCAACATTTATTGAGATTGTAGAAACTGGTTGATATTTCCTGACAAGGCCTCTTGCCAGTCTAACCTCTCCTAGCTAAACTATTTTATTATTATTATTTTTTATTTTTTTTAATTTTTTTTTTTTTAAGATTTTTATTTATTTATTTGAGAGAGAGAGAATGAGAGACAGAGAGCATGAGAAGGAGGAAGGTCAGAGGGAGAAGCAGACTCCCTACTGAGCAGGGAGCCCGATGCGGGACTCGATCCTGGGACTCCAGGATCATGACCTGAGCCAAAGGCAGTCGCTTAACCAACTGAGCCACCCAGGTGCCCCTAGCTAAACTATTTTAACTCTGGTCTTAGGCTGATATATCTCCTAGCAACACATCTTCTCCTAAATAAAATCAGATCTCCCAGATGGTCTTGTTCACTCTTTCCTTCTATTGACCAACATTGTCACAGCCCATTCTCATCATTTTCTCAATTTTAATCATTATCTCTTTTATTCTCTTCCTTTAACCACCTTATTTTATTGTTTTCTCTTCATCAATCTAAGGTGAGGGTCTAGGTTAGGTCGCACTGCAGTGAGGGAGCCATTGGCCCCATGTGCTTATCTTAATTTACATTAATTAGAATTCATGAAAATAAAAAAATTCAGTCACATTTCAACTGCTTAATACCTAGTGGCCCCCATATTGATTGGACACTGCAGATACAGAAGTCTTCCATTATCACTGAAAGTCCTACAGACAGTGCTGATCTAGGCATTCAGTTTTGCTGCTTCCTTGAGGGCTTCCCCCCCCCCCCACTACTTTCAGATGATTTCTACCTATTTTTACCTTTATGCTTATAAAAAGTCAAAGATACTTGTTTGAAACAACAGAAGTGTCTTGATAAATTGTTACCTGGAGCACATGTTCTTTCCTTTGGGCATAGCCCTTTCAGAGTTTCTGTAATCTTTTCAGCAGATTAAACTAAAGAACAGAGAATCATGGTAGTCTTTAAGAATTTAGTCTCAAAGATGGAATTTCATATAAGCTGTGAAGACATGTAACTCCTTATCCTCTGAAGCAGCCATCAACACAGTTTGACAATAATCACTAAGTGGAGACTCAGTCATCAGAAGAGGACAGTCACTTACTTCACATCTGTTAGGATGGCTTTTATCAAAAAAACAAAATGTAACAAATGTTGGTGAGGATGTGGAGAAAAGGGAACCCTTGCATACTGTTTGTGAGAAAGTAAATTGGTGACTCACTACAGAAAACAGTATGGGAGGGGTTCCTCAAAAAAACTGAAAATAGAACAATCATATGCTCCAGCAATCCCATGTCTGAATATGTATCAAAGGAATTGAAATCAGGATCTTAAAGACACATCTGCACTTCCCTGTGCAGCACTATTCACAGCAGATAAGACATGGAAGCAACCTAAAGGTCCAACGATGGATTTTAAAAATGTTGTATATATATGTGTGTGTATCTATCTATCTATCTATCTATCTATCTATCTATCTATCTATCTATCATCTATCTATCTATCCACAATGGAGTATTTTCAGCCTTAAAGAAGAAGGAACCCCTGGCATTTTCAATAACATGGATGAACCTGTAGGATATTATGCTAAGTGAAATAAGCCAGACACAGGAGAACAAATACTACATGATACTAATACATGGTAATATAAAATCATCAAATCATAGAAGCAGAGAGTGAAATATGCTTGTCAAGGGCTGGGTGAGGGGGAGGCAAAAATGAGGAGTTATGAATCAAAGGGAATAAAGTTTGGGTTATATAAGATCAGTAAGTCCTAGAGATCTACTGTACACCGTAGCATTAACAATTCTGTATTGTAGGGCGCCTGGGTGGCTCAGTTGGTTAAGCGACTGCCTTCGGCTCAGGTCATGATCCTGGAGTCCCGGGATCGAGTCCCGCATTGGGCTCCCTGCTCGGCAGGGAGTCTGCTTCTCCCTCTGACCCTCCCCCCTCTCATGTACTCGCTCTCTCTCATTCTCTCTCTCTCAAATAAATAAAATCTTTAAAAAAAAAACCACAACAATTCTGTATTGTATATTACAATTTTGCTAAAAGAGTAGATCTTTTGTTAAGTGTTCTTATCATAAAGTAATAATAATAATGAGGAGAAGAAGAAGAAGGACGAGGAGGAGGAGGAGGAAGAGGAGAAAAAGGAAAGAAGAAGAGGACAAAAGGAACCATGGAGATGATGGGTAGGTTTATGGCATATATTGTGGTGATGGATTGGCGGCTATATATTTATGTCCAAACTTATCAAGTTATATACATTAATTATGTACAGCTTTTTGTAAGTAAAAAAATAAAAAAAGGAGGTTGATCTCAGCAGAGTTCTCTATACAGTATGGCCCAGACCTAACTTTTCAAATTTTATTTCTCTGAGTTCTTTACTTTCAGCCCCTGACAGCTCTGATCCTGACTTATTCCTTAAATTGATTCTTGCCCTTTGCTTTTGTCAACCCTTTGATTAGGGTTGTCATGCTTTTCACTAGACACAGATCCTGATCTCACCCAGTTCTCTGTTTTGTTTCCAGGCTAATCTTGCTAAGCTTGATGACTCATCTGCATTGTTGCCAATATACAATCTCTTCCTGCACCCACGTTGTGCTTTGTCCGTCAGAATTTGAGGACACACTTGGGAGTTTGGGGACACTGTCTATTCCTCCATTAGCAAGCATGAGTTTTGCCTACTTCCATTTGCCTTGTACTCAGCTTGGAGAAACGAAAAAGAATAAGAATTTTTTTATCTTCCAGTTTACAAACTTGTTGGGGATATAAGAGACAATTAAGAAAGACTAGATGATTTGCAAAGAGCTCAATAAGTGGTATAGACACAAGAACTGTTAGAATTAGGAGAAAGGTTTGGATTATTTCATTAAAGAGATAGAACCTGGCTGTCTGGGAAAGTGTGGGCAAGATTTGGACAGGCCAGAGGAGGGCATCACAGTCAGTGGGCTGCAGCAGATGATGTGGGGCAAGAATCACTTAGGACTTGCTTTTCCTCCACATTATTTGCTTCCCTTCTTCATTTTCTGTTGACAGTCACATCCAGATTTGGGTCCTGGGTGTCACCATCCCTCATTCTGACGCGTTTTCGTATGTGGTTTTGCTTGGCTGCCTATGGTAGTAACTATCACAGGGGGCTTAAGGTTCATCTACTTTTTACTTTTATTTTTTGACCATATATTAAGACATTTTAGATATTTCACTGGGGATAACAGTCACTTATTCTAAGAGTTGAATTTAAGTTTGTGGCTGACTTTATCCACATCTTTCACAATGATGAAAAAAAGAAAAATTGCTTGTTTCCCGCCCCCCCCCCTTGGGGGGGTTTGAGATCTTAATTATTGGAAGCATTTCCATTGAGCTCATACATTTCATGAACTATTCTTGGGTATAGATAGGTATCAAGAGTTTATAAACCCTATTTTTTTAGATGGAAAATCTGAATTTCCACATGGGAAATGATGAGCTCAGGATGTAAGTTCCTCTAGGGGTTGGGACTGTTCTTTTTCTTTGTCTCCCCAGTGCCCACTGTTGTTCCTGGAACATATCAGGTTCTCACTAAATGTTTTCTGGGTGAATATTTAATGAATGTCTCAGAAAAACAACAACAATAATGCAGGGTGTGAGCAGAGCTCAGCTAAGCTGAGTATGCAGAACTTCATCCTTTCACAAAGATTTCAAGTTCTACTTATTCAAAAGTTTCAGATATTTAAGAGTATGTTCTCTCTGAAGTTTTGTATGACATCCACCCCTACTGCTAGGTACTTATTCATTGTGATTTCATAGCACTTTTATTTTTGAAAATACCAACCACATTATATTTTGTGATCTCATTTATATGTCTGGCCTTTCCTCTAGCTGTTGAAGTTTTTCAGTAAATCATTTCTTGTTCATTTTTATATGTCCAACACCTGGCCCAGTACCTGGCACACACTAAGCACTAAATGATTACTTAGTGAATAAATGACATATGATCATATGTCATAGTAAAGACAGTTGGTACTCCACACAGATCCCCTCAAACACCATCCCTTAGCTCCTGAATGTTTTGCTCCTAACAGCTCATACCTTCTTGAGAGGACTTCCCTTGGGCCACTGGACATTCTTTGCCTCGATCTTCAAAGAGCCAAAAGTGCTTGGTAGTTTACATTCCTCTTGGGCATCCTGGAACTAGTGGTTTACTGGTTCTGAAGTATGAAATTCTAGCTCCCTTGCCTCAAAGTGGAAAAAACTCTGTGGCATTATTTATCCTCCAGAGCTCCCCAGAGGTTCAGACTGAGCCTGGACTTCACCTGAACTTAGACTGTGTTTGGCTTCTTTCCCTTTGCCATCCTTAGAACACAGAGAACCTTTCTTCAATAAATCACCCCTGCAAGAACCCTCATCTCAGGTTTTGCTTTTAGGAAACTCAGACTAAAACCTACATTGATTCCGGATGTTGGAATTACACATTCAAGTTGCTTTGCAATTTATGCTGAAATAATAAAAATGTTTCCAACACCCAGGTAACTTCAAGAAGCATTAGAGATGGAGCTCCTGTAGTGAGTTTCTAATCCATTTTTATGGTATAAAATCCCTCTTATGGGGAAGCATTTTCATTGATAAATATATTGGTAGAGAGGACTGGCTCTCCTCCTAATAAAAAAGAAGTGCAAGAAGGCAGCGCTGATGTTAAATAGGACCACTCGTGTATTAGAACTGAGGAGATGGGACCCTGATGGATGAGTCACAGAGAAAACACAGCTGGAATGAAGCAAGACATTCCAGCACATTCAGGAATGTCACTAATTCATTGCTGAATACTTGGAAAATGTAGTCAACTGTGTAACACATACCTCTCTGTTTGCTATTTCCCGTTTCACCTCTTACTTTCTCCATTTCTACAGCTCTCCAGATTTGTTTCTCTCACTGTCCCAAAAATAGCTGGTCATATTTTCTTCCATTTTCTGGTGACCACAGCTGCAGTAGGACCCAAGGTGCCAATGGAAAGAGCAATGCCTTAAAAAAGTGGCTTTCTTAATGGTTGTGTATATTTTCCAAGAGGAGGAGATCACTGGCATTTTAAAGAGATCATAAATATACCATTAATGAAACTGTGAGCGATCACTTCAGCATCCAGATTAGTGTCAGGAGTTGACATTATTCCTACAGGAGGGGAAAGCTCTAAAATAAAATTACTTGAGTCCAAATATCTCCACACTACACAGGCGTTGGATGAATGACACTTGGGTAAACACGTGCATCAATATCTTTTAAGTGCCAACTGTCCCTTCTTAAACCCTTGGGCTGGTGACAACTTGACATACAGAAGACATAGCTCTGCATAGGCTATTTAACCAAGGAAAGATGACTGTCAGTTTCCTCCAGTGTTCTTTTGCTAATAGTCTATAAACACGATGTCCCTATTAGGTGCAGTTCCTTTTCTTTATTTGAAATCACCATTAAATTACTCTCCCAAAATACTGCAGAATGGCTGCAGACCTCACTGCACGTAAGCTTGTCCTCTCTCCCTTGAGCTTTCCTCTGCTTAGCTGCTCGTCCTTTGGCTCTGAGTATATAATCAGCCCCGATCTCCTGCTGAGCACCGTCAGGAAAATGGCAGCTCTCACTGAGAGACAGCAGAGCCATTCACAATCATGGAGCTATTGAAACATTGACAGAAATGACAGACATTTCCAAAGCTGTGCAAAGCATTAATTTTAATGTATGCTGTGTGTCCTTACTTAGTAAATATTTATTTGACTGTGCAAGATAGGAGAGGTAATCACTGCTTTCCTTCAAATGCAGTTCCTACATGAGCTCCAGCCCCCTTCTCTTGAGGGAGCTCAGGACTCAGTTGTGGAATTTCGAAACAGAACGTGGGGGAGGGGGGGAAGATGCAAGAGGCTAGATCTCTATTCTGGACTCAAACTTTAACAGTCTTCTGTATTTTGTCCAAAGTGTTCCCTTTGGTCACATGGACACAGCATAACCATGTTGGGTCAGCAACAAACAAGAATCTTGCTTTAGCTAGAAAATAATTTCTAAGAAGTCTGGATTGCCAATGAGATCTTATCTGAAGATGTGTAAACCTATTTGACACTATCTTCCACTCCACTCTCCCTGCCTGAATCTCCTATTATAGTCTTCTCAGTTAACCTCTATAGTCAGTGGTTGTCCAATCTATTCAGACTATTCAGAGGGTCTGTCTGGGGCCACCATCTCTTCAGATGTATGGCAGAGCTTTTTGCTCTTTAAACTAGGTGGATGCAGAAGATGGAAGGCAGTAGACTGGGTCATGACAATAATCACTGAATACCAGCAAAGGTGTAGTTATTCTCATATGTACCATCTTCGTTAATCCAAACAACTCCTGTGCAGGCATTTCACAGAGCAGAAAACTGAGACATAAAGAGGACAGAATACTTTTTCCAATGTCATACAATAGCAGGATGGAGATTTAGACTTGGGATTTCCAAACCCAAGGTCTGGTGCTCTGTCTACTACACTGCAACAAAGAGCATTACATACATAACAGCATTTTGTAAACCTGAAATCTTTATGAAAATGTTAGTTACTGCTATTGTGGATGGTTAGAAAAATGTGCTTGTTAATTTTATCTGGCTGGTCAGCCATCCAGGGCTTTTCTAATGAGGCAATGAACCCAACAGGGGTGAGGGGATGAGCTGCCAAGCCTTTCACATCAACTTTGTGTGCACTAATTAAACATCATGCCTGGATAAATGGCCCAGGATGACAAAGTCCACAGCTTCTCACAGATGGTTCCAGGAAGTCGCATGGTTGGCTGGAGAGGATTTGGTCATGAATAAGATGCAACCTCAAACCTCCTCCCCTGATTCTTTATGAGCAGGTACATTAATCTTTCTTTGTATCAGTAACAAGCTGTAGGCTGAATGTCAGGTGGGCTCCAGAAATCAATTTCCCATTGGTGAGTATCTGCTAAATATGAGCTTATTTCATTATTATATATAAGGAGAATGCCATATACTGGGCTATGAGATTGAGCTCTAAAATATTAATTCATTATAAGTGTTTTTTTTTTTCTTTGAACCTATGCTATTTATCTTGGCAAGTTCCCTTAAATATCCTTTGACATTTTAAAAACTGGTTTATTTGCTAAGTTTGGTCTCTTCAGTTCTTTGTATTCCGTTTAACTCCTTTGGAATCCCCTCTCCCCCCAGTTTTATACTGGGGCAGGAAATATACATAGTCAAATTCCCTAGGGAATAGAAATAGGTTTGCAAATTATGCATGATATTGGTCATGCATACTATGCTACAATATTAAGGCAACTCTAGTTTAGGGTCTCAGAGGCAGCTAGTTCTCTACACTAAGCTTTACCAAATTGGGCATGTTCTACCTTTTCTGTGTCAAGTTCTGTAAGTGTAGAAAACCAACTTTTTTTTTTTCACTTCAGCAGTGAAGCTGATTACAGCTTTTTTTATGTTGTGGTAAGGGTATGTTCAATTGCAGAGTACCTGAAAAATCACAATCAGAAGAGCAACTACTTCCTAAAAGTTGAATTTTTCAGTCACCCAAATAGGAATGTATCTGTTGACAGTTAATATGAAGATGAGTCATCTACGTTCTCCAACTAATTAATGTGACCCATGATCTGTGGCCTCAATAGTTCTAGCTCACTAACTCATTACAGCAAAGACTCAACACCTGGCATAAGCAGACCATGATCTCATTTAGATCTCAAACTCTTACTCAAATCCAGTATTGGATCTTTATTTAGTTGGCACCATGCTGAGTGTTTTCACTCATATTATCGTGTTAATGCCTTAAAAAAACATGCAAGCTTTTTTTTTTTTTTTTTTACAAAGAGAGACACTGACCCCCTAGAAAATGTAATTGATTTGCTTGAGATGGGAGCTGGAATGTGAACCCAGGGTTTCTAAATTTCCATTCTACATTCTTTCATTGGTGATTTGGTATAACTGGCTTTGCTGTTGACAAGACATGTTATATTGAGCAATGAGGAAACTGCTAAGCCATTCTGGTTAATTCTTGTCCATCAGTCAGCTTGGGCATCCTTGGTAGTCCGTAACTTTTTTTTGCCCAGCATTTTGCTTGGGAGTGATGAAGCATGATGGTTCCTAATAATGCTTCCGCCCATAAATTCTCCACACTCAACCAAGGTAAATGGTGAACTATTTTAAAAAATGATAGTGTTTTAGGCATTCATTTGCTTCAAATAACTGGCCTAGGGCTGATGTTTAAGATGGAACCAGGATCATCACAAACCTTTTAGAAACAACTACAATCCAAATTTCTTGTCCTGGAAGAGTCATACAGAGTCATTATAGATCTGAGACACAATTAAGAGTGTAGACTTATCTACAGAGAAGAATGACCCTTCAAAGATTTGTGAGGAAGACAAATGGTAAAGGGGTAGAAGGCTTTTGAACCTTGATTTCTGTCATAAAAAGTTGGGCTTCTTGGTCAATGCGTATGCAGTTACTTTCTGAAGATGAGCTAATTCTTGCCTTGTAAGAAATGAGCAATTTAGTTCTCCAACATTTTGTGGCTGAGCCAAGTTGAGGCAATGTGTGGCCATGGTTTCTGTCCACCATCATGAAGTAACAAAGTCCAAGAAGCGTGTATCTTTTGATTAATTCAATGCCATAGGACACTTCCTCTGCATTAGAAAGTGAGGTGACTTAACTATGGTTGCAATTTGTGAAATAAAATGTGGTGAAAGTTGAATAGCTCTAGGATGACTGGAAGACCTTATTTTTGGAGACCATGTGACATGGATTATGCTTCACTTCATTTTAGAAGAGTGAATACCAGGGAAAGTAATGCAATAGACTAAGAAGATAGCATGTTGAACTCCTCTTCCTGGAATCATTCCCAGAGCTTTCACTGCTCACTATTCTCTGATGACTCCCAAATTTATTTCTTTAGCTCAGAGCTCTGCAATGAACTCCAGACCCAATTTTCAACTGCCTGTTCAACAGTTCCACTAACATGTCTGGCATACACATACTACTTATCTGACCAACAAAATCTACTGTGCCTCTGTTTTCTTGTCTTTTGTAATTCTAGCTAAAGTCATTCTAGACTTCCTTCTCTCTTGTTTCTTACATTTGATCAATCATTGTGTTATGCTAATCCTACCTTAGAAATATCCCTCAAAATTCTTAATCGCAGGAAACAAACTGAGGGTCGCTGGAGTCGGGGGTGGGGTGGGAGGGAGGGGGTGACTGGGTGATAGACACTGGGGAGGGTATGTGCTCTGGTAAGCGCTGTGAATTGTGCAAGACTGTTGAATCTCAGATCTGTACCTCTGAAACAAATAATGCAATATATGTTAAGAAAAAAAAAAAACAGAAGAAGAAGGTAGCAGGAGGGGAAGAATGAAGCGGGGGAAATCGGAGGGGTAGATGAACCATGAGAGATGATGGACTCTGAAAAACAAACTGAGGGTTCTAGAGGGGAGGGGGGTGGGAGGATGGGTTAGCCTGGTGGTGGGTATTGAGGAGGGCACATTCTGCATGGAGCACTGGGTGTTATGCACAAACAATGAATCATGGAACACTACATCTAAAACTAATGATGTAATGTATGGGGATTAACATAAGAATAAAAAAAAAAAAGAAATATCCCTCAAATCCAATTCTTCTACTTCATTTCCCACTCATTACCACCTCCCTGGATTTTTCTTGCCAGGATTATTGCAAACATTTCCCACTACTATCCCTGCCTCCCATGCTCCTCTCACCAATCCCTGACATATTCTGCTGCCAGAATTCTTTTCCTAAAAAAACCAAAAATACAAAAAACAAAAAAACCATAATGTTGTTTCCCTCCTTAAAGATGTCCATTGTCTCCTGCTTGCCAGCAGGATAAAGTTCAGACTCGTTCATACAGTTTATAAAGTCTTTCACAATCTGGACCCAACTTATCTTTCCAATCTCATCACTTGCCACTCCCCTCAACCACACATTCTACACAATCACCAAACTGAACTGTCTTGTTCCCTTAACACATGGTATGTTTTCTTAATCCTGTTTGTTTGCATAAACTTTTCCCTTGGCTTATAATCCCACCTCTAGTTTTTCCCAGAAAGCTCCTAGTCCTCTTTAAAAAGGGCACAGTGACTGATACCAGGCATATTTATTGACCATTTAGTCTGTTTCAGGCACTCTGCTAAGTACTTTGCATGTATCATCTCAAGGCATTAAAAAAATCCCATTTACTATTCACACGTTAAAGAGGAGGAAATTGGGATTTAGAGAGCTCGGGTAATTGTCAAATTTACATACAATATCCAGGAGGAGGGAGTCCAGAGTTCCTACTCAAATCTCTGCAACATAGTGCTTAGAAAATTAAGTGAATGGGTATATGAAAGAATGAACAAATAGTACTAGGAAGACTGTGAGCTTTTCTTTTGGAGAGACTCTGGCATGGATGATACATTCTTTAACTATAGAGTGGAAGCTATCATTTCTTTTTAACTGAGAATTATAAATTCATTATCAATGAACTTCTCTGAAGCTTCTGTGATTACCACCATGACCTATCCCAGGCAAGTTAATAAGACCTTTCACTGTGTTCCCATAAATTCATGCTTACACTTCTGTTGGTGCACTGAATTATCAATATTGGCTCAAGTGTCTGTCTCTCCCTTATAAGACAATGAGCTCCTAAGAGAATCAAGAATGTGTCTTGCTCCACTATTAGTTGCTGCAGTACCCAATGTGATATTTGGTACAGAGTAGGCATATGGTATGTGTTTCTGGAATAAATGAATGAATGTGTCAATACTCCAAGAAAGCTTGGCACCCTTACTTTAGTCTAAGAGTAGACATGCCATAACTACTATGATGCATAGATATTTTTGCTCATATTTCCACTCAGTGAGTGAATGTGAATTGGAAGCTATGATTCTAGTGTTCCTATGTCTCTCCAAGTGGCCTTGTGTCTCTTCTAGTGGGAGCATCTTCCTATGCTGATTCTATGTCAAGAGATTAAAACATAGTTTATGGTTTTTTATACAATATGACCTCTAAACACATGCTAATTATTTTCTCTGTTGCTCAACTGAAGCATTAGTGATCCTTTCTAATCCTAGAGGAAAAACTGTTTGCTTCTAGAATTGTTGAGGATTATATTATATACAACTTTATGGATGATTTAAGGCATTTTGAGAACAATTTTTTCTTACTATATTGAATTTTCACCTAAAACTAACACTAGATGTGACTCTTCAAACAAGATGTGACTTCAAACAAGATGTGACGACTCTACTCTTCTTGAGTGGTGGATAGAGTATTGATGTAAGAGTGTTGGAAGATGATATTGAAGTTCCAACTTGACTTCTAGATTTTCCCCTCTGATTGATTGATCTTTAAAGATTTTATTTATTTGAGAGAGCGAGTGACTGAGAGAGAGCGAGAGAGCATGAGCAGGGGGGAGGGGCAGAGGGAGAGGGAGAAGCAGGCTCCCCGCTGAGCAAGGAGCCCGATGTGGGACTCAATCCCAGGACTCTGGGATTATGACCCGAGCTGAAGGCAGATGCTTAACCAACTGAGGCACCCAGGCGTCCTCCCCTCTGATTTATAATTTGTCAAAATGATATATGGCAACCAAAAGTTGTTGCATGAGTTCATCTTCCCTTGCCTGTGTGATTGGTGTGCTGTCTCTGTTGCATAGACTGATGTTAGCTGCCTAGGCCAAGCTAAACTACTGAGCCAAATACTGGTAACCAGGCAGGGCTGGCAGTGCCAAGGGAGTGTGGGTAGTATAGATAGGATAGCAAAGCCCATACTAGGAGGAAGAGCAAAAATGGGGGTGATAGGTGGGAGCAGTGGCCAGGGTTTAAGCCTATCAAAAAAGTCATAGTCTGGGTATTAGTGATAGGATGAGAGAGGTGGACGTTGATAGGAGCATATCAGCATATAAAATATATGAGCTTTGGGGAAGGCCCTGTTGGTTCAGAGTGGTTTCTTTGGAACATAGTTATGTAACTTCAATATAGTCACCTTGAGATCTGCCAGGTGACACATAAAACAACTCACTGCCACCAACCCCATCCCAAACACTATAAATTTAACTCCAGAAGACTGGAAAATAATGTGAGTCTTTACTATCTTTTCTTGAAGGGCTACTCCAGGGGTTTATATACTATATCATTCAGCAAAATATATTAAATATGTTACTATTTTTCTTTACTCATACATCTGTTCAAAGACAAGAAAAAAAATCCCCTCCTGTTCTTTCCCATTTATGGAAGCAAAAAGATTAGCTGATTCTCTGTCAGTCTCTGACCCTCTATGTCTCTTGTCCCTCCTTCTTCCTCTTTCAGTCAAGACAATGCTCCTCTTTTCCTTTTCTATGAATATTCCTTTTGTTCCTCATCCCAGAGAAGGATTCTAGGGAATAAAGTCCTCCATCTCCCTGCAGATATCTGCATCAGTTTTCCTTTGAAGACTCAGTGAGGCCCTAACTTCGTCTCTTTTAAGGAATATTTCTCCAAAGCTATCCCAATACTGGAGAATTTTATGGGGAAAAGACTTATGGCATGTAACTTGAAATGGCTTTTCACAAGTAATGTTTGCATCATTGAAGGTCAGCTGTTGACCAACTGGGACAAAGCTAGGCTTTGCAAAGTTCCCACACCAGCAAGAACATCCAGAACCAGATTGTCCAAAGATACTACATATGCGTGCTGCTTAAAAATTTGGGGTTATAGCTGCAATCTCTACAGTGCTCAATTATTAGGCAATTGATAAGTGAAGGGCACGTCTTATCGGCAGTGCTGGCCTGAGGACACTGATTATCTGTTGAAAAGTCTCCAATTATTTTCTTTGGAGCCCAAGATGATTTCTAGCATGAGAATGAACTGGTGCTATGGTTCAATGCAGAATGGATGACACAAGCTCAACAGATTTTCAGAGACTACTTTGGGAGATTTCTGTCAATTTGTTGAAATTGGGATATTCAAAGGATACTAATAAAGGTACAAGTGGGAAATATGTAGAAAAATAATTTGACTACTAATATCTACTAAGAATCTTAAAATGATCATTAATTCCATTTCTGAGTGTCTGTCCAATGAAATAAGCCTAATATTTAAAAAAATTATGCATAAAGATGCCAATTGCCAAGTTTTTCATAATAAAGATCAATTGGTAAAAGCTGAAAGGACTATCCTGTTGAGAAAAATACTATATAAATCATGACAACCATGCTCAGTAGATAATTAAGCAGCCATTAACCTGCTATTGGTTATGCCCAAGTTATAACATTTAAGATGTATGGTGAAAAGTAAGATCTAAAGTTATATATCCTTTTGTATTATATACAAATATCAAATCATTATGTTGTATGCCTGAAACTAATATGATGTTGTATGTCAATTATACCTCAGTAAAAAACAAACAGAAGTTGTATATCCAGTATGATAACAACTTTGTAGAAGACGTATAAGGATATATAAAACTATATATATATTAAAAAGAGCAAAAAATAAAACAAACTGTTGGTTGTAGTTGACTTGGGATGTTGGAACTATGGATTTTCCCCTATCTTCTTTCTACTTTTTTATATTTAATATCTTTTCTATAAAGATCATACATTTCTTTAATAATAATAATAATAATAATAATAATGAAAGTTGGTAAAATATTTAGAAACAATTCCAAATGGAATGGTGACCTTGGACACGGAAGCCTATCGCTATAAACTAAATTTCCTTCTTTTTTGTTTTTTTGGTTTCACTCTCCTTGTAATGACACCTCGCAACGCAATTTCCAATATCGTCAGCTGTGAGACTGTTGTAATCTCAAGGAATGCATGCTGGTCTTAACAACCATGGCAACAGACTTTGAAAAAAGTTAAATGGAATGTGTCTGATTAAGGATCTACCACAACTCAGTTCAATTTCAATCTTACTCTCCTGGTTGATGATGGAACTCTGCCGCTAATTCTAAGGCAGGTGCATCATGGCACAATAGGAAGAGAATTGCCACTTATTCCCTGTATGGCCTTTTGTGGCCACTTATTTTCTTGAACCTTAGTTTCCCTCTTTTTAAAACAAGGATAGTAATGCCTATATCAGAGAGATGATGACTAGAGCCAATGAGGCAATTAATATGTAGAAAAGCACCATGCAAACATCGAGGAAAGAGTTCAGTATGTAGGGAAATGCATCTGGCTTGGTGTTGAGCAAACCTGACTTCTCCTGGCTTAGCCAGTTACTATGTCCTAAGCCTTCCGAAGGTGACTCGGCACTCTTAATCCTTACTTGTTTCATTTGAAAAATGGGGATAATGGCACTCACCTTACAAAGTTATTATGAGGGTTGGAAATAACGTTTGTTAAGAAATGCCTGATAGGAAGCTTTTAGAATTAGTAACCACTATTTTTAAGTATTTATCAAAAGCAACTTGACCTATATATTCCCTGAATATGCTCCAACCCTTGGCATTCACTGTATTTGAATAATCAAGAACTCTCGATGACAGGTTATGGGCACTGCTAACTATGTTCCTGGATTCCAGTCTAATGGATTCTGAAGAGCATGCTCGGCTAATATTATACTTCCTTTTGGAGAACTTGCACTTCATATTGCTAAACTTGTGAGTAGAGTTTTAATGTGAGTTTCTGAAGCTTGGTTGGGTTTGCTATATCTGAAATTAACTACAGAGATTCTGGTACAGGTACTTTTCTTGATCAGGTAAGTTAGTTATTTAAAGATTTTTGTCTGTGCATTGTAGAAAGTACTTCTTGTGGAAGCTATGTCCTTGATTTCTGAGATACTTAATCATGCAGCCTTGATGATGTAGAGATCTTTCCCCGGATCATAGAAATGACCATACTATTTCAATTCAGTGAGACCTTACAGAAGCTGGTTCATTGTCATCTTTTTAAACAGGATACTCTTGAAATATGTACATTAATAAGTTCCAAAATCGGCAGTCTCAAGGCAGAAGGGATACCTCTGTGATGCAAATAGCTATGTCCTCAGCAGGGTGTTCATTTTATTTGTAAAATGTCAGTCTCTAAACAATGACTAATGGTTAGAAGAAAAGTGCTGCTTTAATAATTTGGTCATTTAATTTCATATCCTTGCCTTAGGTAAAAAGCAGAATCTATGAGAATTCTTACCATCTGGAAGTTCTCTGTCTGGTTGGTTGAGGATTGAATGAAAACATCCTGACACATACATTCTGTGAAGAAGGATGATTGACAAGGACTCCTCAGTTTAGTCCAGAGTAATCATTTAATCCCAGAATGTACTCAATTTCAGGGTGATGCCAGGATTAATTTGTTTACTGGGAGAATCTTAAAGTAGATTTGCAGTGCATTTTACTCAGTTTTCTCCATTCTAATAAGAACGCATCTTGTTATTTGAAGTGGTGGGATTGAAGCCATAGAAAGAAGCTCCGATCATAATTCCAACATGGAAATCCATTACATTTGAAAACTATAGAACTGCATAATTGCACCCCTCTCTATGATAGATGCAGAGAGGAACCCCGTAACAGCAACAAAAGTAGAAAATCGTAAGCATTTCCTCTAGGGCGTTTCCCTCCTATCTCACATATACCAGAACAGTCCATGAATTCTGCATGCCATGTTGGCTTCAGAACAGGGAGTTTTGTCCAACTAGAAGCAAATGTTCTATTTTTAAATTCGGATGGAAAGTTATTGGTATGAAAGTGTATGTGAAGGAAGAATGACATCAACCTCCTTGATGAGCAATGTGGGGCTCCTCCCATGTTTTTCAGGTGGCAGAGACCACAATAGTTGTGGAGCTTATTTCTGAACACTATGAAATAATGTTTCACTTCTTTCCATTATACACATTAGGAACAACTCTACCATCAGGAACACTGATTACACCATTATAACAACAACACCAACAAACATTTACTGAAAAATTAATTAGTGTCTGATAATGCCTGACACATACTAAGTTCTTGATAAATGCTAGCCATTATTGTTGTAGTTGCTATTATTATATTGTCACCAATGTTCCTGCTGTAGACTTGCTCCCGTGAAATGGTGTTATTAAGTATCCCAATTTTACAGGTGAGGAAACTGAGGTACTAAAAGGAAGGTTCAGTAACTTGCCCAAGGAAGAACACACAGCTCACAGGTAGCAAGGCAGAAACGTGAACTCAGATAGAATGGCCCCAAAGCCCGAGTTCCTGTCTTCATGAAAGAACAGACAAACAAAGAAAAACTAAGAGTGCAGACTGTTTCTCATGTTCCCCATTAATATTTATTTACACTTAACGTTTTGTTGTCAGTGAGGAGAGATTTGAGTCAAAACTCAACATTGAACAAAACATTATGCATTAACATTTTTCCTCAACAGTTAGAAAAAAGACCAGATTTTAGATGCAGAACCCATCAGGCCAACTCATGATAAACTACTGTTTTGTGGGATCATGATTTGAACAACTGGGGTATAAAAAAGAGTCTTGGATTTGAAGTAAAAACACTTGGGTTTGATACATCTTTTACTTTTTTATCGCCATATGACTCTAGGTATAGGGGTCCAGAAAGAGGTTGAGAATGGGATGAAATGTCACTAGCACATACCAAGATGTCTCCCACCAACTTGTTTTGACTTACACTCTATCACTTACGCTCTAGTCCCTGCCTGGATCGAACCTTTCCATCTTGTGTATCTGCATGTTTCTTTAGCCCTTTCCCACTCCTACCTTCCCCATCAGACTCCATCAGTTCCTCACTGAATACCTGGTAACTTCACAAATGCTACTATATAGATAACAACTTGGGGAGGTTTTCAAGATGTTTCATGTATAATTATCATGGATCTACAACTTGAAGGTAAACATCTTGAGGTCAGGGGCTGGATTCTTTTTTCTCTCTTACTTTGTATGACACAGGTCTCAAAACTTGTCTGATAGAGGTGGATAGTACTGAGGGAGAGAATTGAATAGGCATTTCCTTAAAACAGATTCTACATTTGTATCTGAAAGGGCTATACAAAACATCAAGGAAGAGGAAAAAGAAACATTTTTAAAGTTTGTATAACAGAAAAAGTCCTTTTCAAAATAACCACAATTGGGGCACCTGGGTGGCTAGGTCATTAAGCGTCTGCCTTCAGCTCAGGTCATGATCCCAGGGTCCTGGGATTGAGCCCCACATCAGGCTCCCTGCTCCACATCGGGCTCCCTGCTTGGCGGGAAGCCTGCTTCTCTCTCTCCCACTCCCCCTGCTTGTGTTCCTGCTCTCGCTATCTCTCTGTCAAATAAATAAATAAAACCTTAAAAAAAAATAACCACAATCAACTGTTAAAGAGGGTACTTTTGTTAAATGGAAGGCTGAGAGTCTTGCTGAGTTTGACTATGCAAATTGGGAAGTAAGAACTAGGGAGAATGGACTTGTTCTGAATGGTGGAGGGAGTGAAATTTGGAGTTCCAGGGGAAATCCAGGAGGAGGAAAGGAGGAGCTAGAGGAAAAAACGGAGCCAGGAGCTATGGGAATTTATGTATCCTGGAGGGCATAGATCACAAAAGGAACTCTCTTAGAGATGAGTGGCTTGAAAGAACTTTCAAAGACTAGAAATGTCTAATATGAGATTTTTAGTTGTTTGATCTAAGATATGCTCTCAGACCCCCTTTACCCAATGCTGTATGTGTGTGTGTGTAATGAGTTTTTGTTTTGTTTTGTTTGTTTGTTTCAGAAATTGGCAAAAAGGCTCAGTTTCACCTCTAGTATCCCATTTTGTGAATTTGGAATAAGGAATCAGGATTCCAGGAAGTAGACAAAGGCTTGGGCTCAAGAGTCCTCTGAAAATTTGCAAAACTCTTGCAGAAGGATTTGATTTTCACAAAGCATTGAAATGGGATTCAAGGCAAGTGTCTAGATCTTGAGGGTTAAGTCTCAGGTATATCTGGGTTACTTTGGCAAGACCACACCTTGCCCTAGAAATAGTGGAAGAGGTCATGAGGTATAGTGAAAGGAAGGCCAAACTTGGAATAAGAGGACTTGGTTTGTCTTTTGACTCTGCAACTTACTGTTTGGAGCCTCATTTTCATCATTTATAAAATATACCTACCTACTCAGTGGTTTGGAAATGAGGATAAAATATGTAGCATATACTAGCATATGGTACATACTTGATACATGAATAGGTGGTCATACTGTAAAATAGAGTTATTCAACTCTTCAATGTGGTAAAGTTATCAGTCAGCAAGGGTAGATTATGCCCAGTAAGAAACAATCCCAATTTTTAGTGGTTTATAACAACAAGGTTTGTTTCTTCCTTGGTATGTACATCACAAAGTAGCTGGATATCTGTTTTGTCTTGTCTCCATTCTGGAATCAGGCTGATGAAGCAGCTCTTACCATTGATCATCATGAGAGAAAGAAAAAAAGCCTTAGAAAGTCTAGAATGAACGCTTGAAGGAAATGTAACATTCCCCTGTGCTTGGAAAACAGAGAGCAGGGTTTATGTGACAAATAGCACCAAGGCTAACCAAACAGTGTTATTCTTTATTATTTCTCTAGTTTCTTCATGAAGGCTGGTGCATGGGACTGTTGGACATAATGAGGGCTAGCAAGTTTCTTTAGAGTGCTGCACCCTCTCATGATCAATTGCCCTCTGGTTCAAGTCAGAAGATTGCTTTCAATCTACCATAATGCTTTTGAAGCAATAGATTTTCAACATCATTTAATTGAGTCAAACATTTTGAAAGTCTAAGTGTGGGATTTCCTGATGCAAGCTCTGATGTGTTCAATTTAATGGCATTTGAAGCTAATTCTTCTGTCTTCATAGGAGGTAAAGATACTTTACATTTCAAGTCAAATTTGAATAACTATTGTAAAATCAAATCATCAAAATGTTGAATATAAAGTATCTCAGTACTGTTATATTTCCTTATGATATTTTTACAGGATAAAATATACATCTGCATATGTATATGTATGTCTGTACACCCTGAGAAGAGAAGCACTTATAGAGGTAAATTTTATTTATGGTTCTCTGATTGTGCCACTGAAATTTGATATGTGGCAACTGTCAGAGTTGGGTTTGTGAAATGGTCATAGAAATACAGAGACGGATCTCTGGCCAATCTGTATTCTTTACACTTTTTCCCACCTGCCTGGAATTCTCATTAGCCATGCTGATTTTTCCTCTTTTTCCCCAAACACTATAAACCTCTATACATATAGAGGCACAGACCAACCTCATTCTCTCTACGTAGAAGATATTTGCTCCTTAATTACCTAGCTCAAATTTCATGTCTTCTGTGAAGCTGCCTATATTTTCTCAAACAGACCAAACTGCTCCCTCTGTAATTCCAAAGCACTTTGACGATGATGCTTTTATAGCACTAACATGGAGCTAGAGGGCATTGTAATGGTCTGTCTCTTTCCCCTATTCATTTCTGTATCACTAGCACCAAGCATAATTCCTGGTACCTAGTGGATGTTACATGAATAAATGAAAGACATGAAGCCAGGGCTCGAAACTGGATCTTCTAATCATGACTGCAGATCAAGCTCCATTTTTCACACTGCTTATGACTGGTTTAGCAGTAGAGATATTCTGCTTAAGATAAAGATTAAGATTCTCATAGTAGTATAAGTTCCTTACTAGAACATGTGTGCTCTGAGGACAAGGAACTTTTCTGACTTACTCACTACTATATTGGTGATGCCTAGAATAATATCTGATCTGTAATAGGGAGGGAAAAACAACAACAACAAAAAAAACCCCAAAACAAACATTTGTTGAAGAAATAAGTAAAATACCATTAGAAGACATTTTAGCCATTCTTATCACTGGGCATTTTAAAAATTATTATTTTCCCCCATCATGCCAGGCAGAGGGAATAGAACACTGGGCAAATACAATGAAATGTTAGGGAAAAAGAGGAAAGGTTTGGAGCATATGGTCATCCATGATGGGCAGGTCTGTTTGTGGCAATAATGAGGAGCTCTATGATCCTCATGGCTTAACTGATATTCTGTCAAAAAGAACAGGGTGACTTTGAACCATAGGCTACTTGCTTTGTCACCATACACGTGGCTATCATTCAAACTTTTGGGGATTCCTGTGTCTGAATTATAATGTTTTTTCTTTACCAGAATCATGTAAGTGAAACTGTCATCTCCCTTAATAAACTCAGATTCAGAAGCTCCAAATTTGGCAATGGAGTGTGAAGCCCAGGGTGGGGAGAACTGGCAGAATGTGGCTGCCATAATTCTAGCCTTCCTAGGATTTCCATTTCCCTGTAGATTTCTCTGCTACCATGATCCAAACTGTTCCCTTAATGATACGTTGGCCAGAGTGTACATACATATTAATTCACTACAGTGGTATAAATGAAGTGAATAAAGCTATTTTTCTTCCTTTGGACATCTTGGGCTCATGTCTTGGCTTTTTGACTATGAAAAAATTATGACAAAATTACTTCTCTAAGCCTCGATTTTTTTCAGATGTAAAATGGGGGAAAATAATAGTATTTTGGACTGAATTGTGTCCCACCAAAATTCATATGTTGAAGACTTAACTCTAACTATATTTGGAGACAGGGCCTTTAGGGATGAAATTAAGGTTAAGTGAGGTTATAAGTATGAGGCCTTAATCTGGTAGGATAGGTACCCTTATAGAAAGAGGAAGAGACTTGAAACCATAAAACTCCTAGAAGAGAACACAGGCAGTAATTTCTTTGACATCAGCCTTAGCAACATTTTTCTAGATACGTCTCTTAAGGCAAGGGAAACAAAAGCAAAAATAAACCAATGGTACAACATCAAAACAAAAAGCTTTTGCACAGCAAAGGAAACCATCAACAAAATGGAAAGGCTACTTACTGAACGGGAGAAGATATTTGCAAATGATATATCCAATAAGGGGTTATTATCCAAAATATATAAGGAATTCATACAACTTAACATCAAAAAAAAAAATAACCCCACTTAAAAAGTGGGCAGATGACCTGAACAGACATTTTTCCAAAGAAGATGTACAGATGGCCAACAGGTACATAAAAAGAAGCTCAACATCACTAATCATCAGAGAATTGCAAATCAACACCACAATGAGATATCACCTTATATCTGTCAGAATGGCTAGAATCAAAAAGACAGGAAATAACAAGAGTTGGTGAGGCTGTGGAGAAAAAGGAACCCTCTTGCACTGTTGGTGGAAATGCAAACTGGTGCAGTCACTGTGGAAAACAGTATGGAGGTTTCTCAAAATATTAAAAATAGAAATACCATATGATCCAATAACTCTATTACTGGGTATTTACCCAGAGAAAGTGAAAACATAAATTTGAAAGGGTATGTGCACCCCTGTTTATTACAGCACTATTTATAATAGACAAGATATGGAAGCAACCCAAATGTCCATCGATAAATGAATGGATAAGGAAGATGTGAGATACACACACACACACACACGCACACGCACTGGAATATTACTCAGCCATACAAAAGAATGAGCTTTTGCCATTTGCAACAACCATGGAGCTAGAGGGTATTTTATTAAATGAAGTAATTCAGACAGAGAAAGACAAATACTGTATGATTTCACTCATATGTGGAATCTAATAAACAAGACAAATGATTAAACAAACAAGAAACAAAGTCAGATCTATAAATACTAAGAACAAACTGATGGTTGCCAAAGGGGAGAGGAGAGGGGAATGGGAAAAATGGGTGAAAGGGCGTGGGAGATACAGGCTTCTAGTCATGAAACGAATAAGTCATGTGAATAAAAGGTACAGCATAGGGAATATAGTCATTGATACTATAATAGCATTGTATGGTGACAGATGATAGCTACACTTGTGGTGAGCATGGCATAACATATAGAGATGTCAAATCATTATGTTGCACCTGAAGCTAATGTAACGTTGTGTGTCAGCTGTACTCAAATTAAAAAATACAGACATACATACCTTCGAGGAAAAACAACAATGAAAAAAGAGGAAGACACACATAAGCACAGAGAAAAGGCCATAGGCATGAGGTATAATGGGAAGGCAGCTGTCTATGAGCCAGGAAGGACGACCTTCACCAGAAACCAAATTTGCCTGCACCTTGATCATGGACTTTTAGCCTCCAGAACCGTGAGAAAATAAATGTCTATTGTTTAATCCACCCAGTCTGTGGTATTTTGTTATGGCAGCTGGAGCAGACTAGTACCAATAGTGTCTAATGAAGCTTTTGTGGGGGAGAAGGTGAGGACTCAAGACTTATAACTTGTATCTGCTGCGCTGGCTGCAACAAGCTGAGAAGACGAGGGTTCACAGATAGGACACAGATAGTGACTGGAGGTTCAGGGATAACCAAAGAACTAGACAGGTACGAATAGGTACCTAGTCTACAGGACGTTGTTTACTCATCTCCAGCTTGGGGCATCTGAGGGGATTTTTCCATGTCCTGAAGTCCTGTTATCCCTACTATTCAGGCATGCCCATAAACACGTCTCAACTCCACGGTATCCAGAAGTGAGAGAAGTGTCCTCTTCTTCTGTGTCTTATGAAGTATCTGCTTCATAAGGTCCAATTTTCTGTTTCTGTTTGCTTTTTCCAGGGATGACAGACTGGTGGTAGTGTGGGGCCAGGGTATCACCTGCTGAATGGCAGCTTCTTCCACCCATTTTAAGACCTTGTCCTATGGCTCTTATCAGACAAAGACATCAAAATAATCCCAAGAGTCATAGAAGAAATACATATATAGCGCGGGTGGGGCAGGGAAGTCTTTTGTTACTTCCTTCCTTTTTAAGCTACACAAAGAAAAGACACCTCTTTCATTTTTAAAAAACAGCTTTATTGAGATATAATCAACATATTATACGATTCACCTATCCAAAGGGTACCATTCAATGGTTTTTAGTCTATTCACAGATACGTGCAGCCATCACCAAGCTCTCGCATTTTTAATGTTCATCAGAGTCTGGGTTCTCCGTTCTCACACAGCATGATGTGTAGGACATTAGTACACCAGCCTGGGGAATCTCACCAATCCAAGGCCAGGGCCTCTGGATAGTTCTTTCTCCGGTCCAAGGGGGAGACTTCATGGTAGCTCCTCTTATATTCCTCCAGTGCAGGCTCTGGTCCCTGCTGTGAGCTCCCATAAGTACAAACACATCGCCATGAGGACAAGTAACTGTTGATCAAATGCAGCTCGAGCTATGTAAAATATTTTACTCAGAGGCATCAGGCTCTCCCCTTCCTTACTTATCATGGTACACATGACCAGAGATTCGGGGTTCCCTGAGAAAGCTAGCTGGTTTCAGTTCTTTCTGTGAATTCTTGTGTGTGTCCAAACTTCTGTCTTCAGTCCTGCAGGAAGAGCTTATTAGCCCCTCCTTGTGTTTGCGTCTGGGACCGTCCCAGTTCTTGTTTTAGTAACTAGTTCCAGAGAAGAAACACTTGTAAAGAAATAGCAGAAAGCAGCAACATAGCGCAGCCTAAAGATACCCCAAATTTACATTACTGCACAAAAGAGGATAGAATATTTTTTAGGTCACACAAAACAGTTTTGCTTCTTAAACAAGTAGCTTTCAAGCATCTCCACTTTAGATGCTGGCTAATGAAAACCACTATTCCAAAGTGGTTTTCCAAGAACAGTGCCCAAGTACTTGCATTTATATTTGTATAACCAAATCAGTTTTTACGGGCTGCTCTTCTAGAAGAAAGAGAAAATACTGAAGGCTATTCAAGCATTCACCCCTCACAAGACAGGCAACTGCTTAACAAGCTGAAATGGGAAATGGCTGGTTCTTCCAACATCTACCATTCTCACCAAGGCTTCACAGCCTTAGTGTCTGGTCTCAGTTGGGACCACGTTCAAGGTTCCCAGTACTTCTCCCCATCCTGGCAGTACCAGCAAGATGAGGCTGCCCACAAGCAGGTGCACAAGGAGGCTACCTGAGATTCTGCATCTCTTATTTCCTTTTATCTTACATTCTGAATTTTGTTCTGAAAATCAGCAATAGACTTAACCCCAGTAAAATAACCCACAAATTCAGATCCAGCTAACATTTCCTGGATTCTAACTGTGTACCAGGTGCTCTCATATACCTTTTCTTAGGAAATCTTTACAACAAACCCATGAGGTAGGACTAATATTATTGTTATATTCTTTTAAGAACTGAGGACATAGAGAGATTAGGTAATTTGTGCACTGACCAAGTAACAACAACATTCTGGGTCAAAGCTAAACCTTCTGATGATGGCAGGTTCCATGCGATCTTCTCTTTTCTAGAAAAGTGAGAGTTTATCAGAGCCATGCTACAAACGGGAGATTAGTACTGTAGGAAGTGAATACATGGCAGAGTCAGCAGTCAATACATGCTAAATGAGTAAATGAAATGAAATGAATGAATGAATGAATGAATGGAATAAATGAATGAAAAATCCCTGGAAAGCTCAATTCTTAGTCCAGTAGTTTTCTAGTTTGGCTCTTTGATACCTGGTTATCATGGAAGATTTGATTTCATTCTAACGTTCAAAGGCATTTTGTCAAGGTTCCTTTTTCCCCACCAATGCTTTTGGCCATCCAAGGAAGTAAGTAGTCATATTTCCCTGCTGTTTACCCTCGTAGGGACTACATGCATCCTGGATGTCTTCTGGATCTCTGCGTCACAGGCTGATCCGATTCCCAGTTCCACCAGCACTCATTCAGGGCACCTACTGCTGTTCTTCTTCTCTTTGCAGGGAGATGGACAAAATGGCACCAAGGACTAACGTCCTTGAGTGGGTGGGAACATTTGTGTGGAAATTATGATGGCGCTACCTGTAAGCTGGGTGATTTGGGGAAAAATCATCTTTCGGAGGTTTATTTTATTGCAGACGTGGCAGGAGTGAGAACATCTACCTGATATGGTCCTAATGAGGCTTAACTTCCTGAAAACAGAGTTGAAAGCCCAGCACAGTCCAGCATGGTCTAGCAATACTGGGCCCCTTGTAAAGTTGCGTGCAGTTTTATGTGGAATGCACAGCACAAGGTGCTCCTTGTATTTAAGAAAGCCATTGACAGCGGCAGTTCATTTATTACCAGGAGTCAAAAATGAGCTGTACTGAGATGGTCGCTTGTCCCCTCGTCTAGGGCTTGCTAGGGGAGACATCTAAAGGCCTTGGTTTTGGTGAGGAGTTTTGTTTTTTGTTGTTGATGCTGCTTTTTAAATGTTATGACACAACCATGAGACACCGTATGATCCATTTCCAGGTGGGACACAAGGGACTGGCCCTCCTTGTAGTGGAAAAGCTCCACGATGCACCCTCTAACTTCAATAGCCACTGCCCTCTGGCCACCTCCTATAAGGCTACAGCTTCTCCTCTCTTGACACCCACTCTCTCGTGTGCTGTATTAAACACTTCCTTCCTGACATTGCCGCCTGGCATCCATGAGAGCAGGGACTCCACTTAATTCACTATGTGCCTAACACTCAGAACAGGGTCTAGAACATTTTAGGAACATAAGACACAAGTTTTAAGAGAATAAGAGAATATTCTCATCATCGTTATTAGCATCATTAATGTTACAATAATGAAAGTGTTTCTTGGGGAGATTGGATTATTTCTACCTCTTTCAAGTTCACCCCAGACTTGGTCATCTCTTCTTTACCTAGCCAATGCTGATCCTCAGAAGACCATGACCTGGTTCTATTTCTCCATGGCTTCCCACCCAGTCTTGCTAGGAGTCGGCTTTCCAACCCAGTGAATTGCCAGATGACTTAGCACTCCCTGTTGCAAACAGAGCACAGGGGTGCACTGAGAAAGATGAGGCTCAGAGTTTTAGGCAGTAATTCATTCTTTTTTACTTAACACATATTTGCAAAGCATTGTGTGTGTATCAGGATCAAATGGAGCAGACACAAACGAGAGCAGCCCCAGTGGGCCAGCCAGTCAAGTTAGTGGACAGTCTCAACAGGAGGTGTGTGAAACAGAACAGGGGCTGAGCTCAGGGGTCTCAAAGAGTACGGAGGAAACATCCCCACTCGCCTATGTCCCGGCCTGTTTGGAACCGGGCTGAGCACGCGACGCCTGGTTACAGAGGTGACTCATCCATGCTGCAGAAACAAACAGGTGATACCAACAGGCTGAAGACAGTCAAATGTAATGGATTTTTCATAAGACACGTAGGAGCTATACCACTTGCGGGGGGGTGGGGGTGGGGGGAGGAGGGCTTCCAGTGGTTTCCAGAGGTTATTCAAGGTTTCTTCATATAGAAGAAACAGAAGCAGCAGAATTTCTTTTTCTTTCTTTTCTTTTTTTTTCTCTTCTCTTCTCTTCTCTTCCCTTCCCTTCCCTTCCCTTCCCTTCCCTTCCCTTCCCTTCCCTTCCCTTCCCTCTCTTCTCTTCTCTTCTCTTCTCTTCTCTTCTCTTCTCTTCTCTTCTCTTCTCTTCTCTTCTCTTCTCTTCTCTTCTCTCCTGGCAAGTGGCCCTTTAAAATCTACATTATATGCAGGGATCAGACCTGCCTTTTGCACATTCTATTCAGGGATGGAGCTGCCTTGCTGAATCTGGTAGTGGTCTTCATACAACCAGCAGCAGAACACATGCTCTGTCCAGAAAGACGAAGTCATATGAGTGTCTTCAGAGGCCAGGGAGTGAAATACTAATCCTGATTTTAGTGCCAAAGCCTAAAAATAATCCAAGCCCAGAGCACAGTGTATCACTGAAGTCTCAAGTCTCATCAGCTGTGAAACCATTCTACTTTCTTTCAATCCCCAGTGCTTTTCATATGCCTCCTTTGTTTAAACTCACTGGTTTATACTTCGTGGAGGTAAGATGAGATGCTAAAATCCTCAGTTTCTAAACTGGAGAAATTCCTCAACAAACTGCTCACCCTTCTTCATTTAAGGACAACACAGACTCTTGGAAAACTCTAACTTTGGGAGTTACTAACCAGGTTTTGATGTCATGCCTCTGAGGAGCATTGGGTTTAGATTGTACCTAATCACATTTCAGAGGCTGTTTGGGACTGAGAGATTGGAGGGAATAGCCAGAAGTTTCCTTAAACATGTTAGGCCCTACATATGGTTCTAACTATAATCATGTTTTCAAGGGCCTATGAGATAGAGTTCTCCAAGAATGCTTCTTATGTCCGTGTTAGAAATTGGCTGTGGCTAGCTTGGCTTGAGGACACACTCAATACTTTGAAAGTTTTCCTCCAAAATCTCTCTGTTTCTCCTCCCTGCTCTTTCTGGCTTTCTCTTCCAGCCCAGGATTTTGAGCTGGATGTGAATTCATTTGAGGGAGGTGTCTTGATTCCTTATCTATGCTAATGACATTTGAACGAGGGACACATGGTGTTATGATGTGCTTACCTGTTACCAGGTTTATAAACAATCCCAAACATGGCAACTCTCTGTCCCTGGAGGCCTCAGCCCTGCCTAGTGCAGATCCTGAAGCTTGTGGGCTCGGTCCCACCTATTCACAGAGCCAGCCTTGTACAGGCTTGGCCCTTTGTCAGGGGTTCCTCCCCTGCCAGGAGGTTAAGTCTAATACAAGTCATCTTCCTTTCCAGGGGGCCCAGCCCAAGTACCTGCAGGTCCATGTGTTAGCTCAGAACCCTACCTGCCTTGGCTTCTTGAGTGCTCCATTTATCCTAAAAATGGGAATTGGGCCTCTTGAATCCAACCCACTGGCTGGAACACTTGCCCGCCTCAATCAGCATGGCCCAGTAGAAAGATCATGTGAGCCGTGTGTGCAGGCCACACACAGAATTTCAAATTTTCTTATAGCCACATTGAAAAAGGTAAAAATAAAACAAAAACAAAAACACCCCAAAAATGTGAAATTAATTTAATAATATATTTTATTTAAGCCAGGATAACCAAAGTGGTGTTATGTCAACACATAGGCAATATAAGATGGAGTATTAATGAGCCATTTTACTCTTTTTTTTCCACATTAACCCTTTTGAATCCACTGTGGATTTTATACATAGAGTACATCTCAACATGGACTAGCCATATTTCACATGTTCAATAGCCACATGTGGCTGGTGGCTACCATAGTGGGCAATGTAGACGCTCACCCCAAATTGCTTCATTTGGACATTGTTACAGGCTGGAAGAAGAACCCAGGGTTGGGGAGCTGCCATTCTGTGTGAGATTACTTCTGATGAGAGGTCACTGTCTACCAGGGAGTCTGTCCTCCCTTGGAGACTGAATCAGCCTGCAAGGAGTGTTAATTATAGTTTATCCTGGGCCAGCCCGTGTGCTAAGAATTTTATAAGCATTATCTCATTCTATCCTCAGAATAATCTGGACGTTCTTTGATTACCTCTGGGGCATAAGAGGTTATGACAGTTACCTAAGGTCACAGAGTCGCTAAGGGGCAGTGCCTGCATTCAAGACCAGTTCTGCCTCTCTCTGGAGTTTGAGCCCTTACCTGCTGTCCTAAACCCCCTTCCCTCTTGCCCCC
The DNA here is from genome assembly GCF_029215605.1 of Mirounga angustirostris. Taxonomy (NCBI): domain Eukaryota; kingdom Metazoa; phylum Chordata; class Mammalia; order Carnivora; family Phocidae; genus Mirounga; species Mirounga angustirostris. The sequence continues at coordinate 68,552,531 of NW_026991723.1, read as the reverse complement.
TGGACAGCAGGACTTGGATGGCTGCCTTCTCTCTCAGAAACTGTCCTGCAGGCTGGTCAGCTCTTCTCCTAGCTTTGCCCGTTCCTCATGCTCATGTTTACTCATCTTTCTCTGCTGACTCAGCACGGACACCCAGGAGTCTCTGCAGCTAAGTCTGACAGGTCATGGTGGTAACAAGCCTCTACAGCATGAGGTCCTCAGAAAAACTGATCTATGAGGCAAACCATGCGAAATATTTTTCTCTTCTCTGTTTGGAAAAGCTGGTGAGCTCTGAGTTTCTGGCAGTCTTGCTGCTAATGAACACAAGAATATGGAATTAGAAAACACACCCAAAGCTGGTTGCTTGGCTAATGGAGACATATTGCATGTCTCAGGAGCTTGCCTCAGATCTCAGGGGAATGGGAGCCTCTCGTGTTAAACAGCTGGTTTAGCACAGTGTCTGCCCTGTGAGCGGGTGCAGTGGAAAGCTCTTATGAAGAATCCTTGGGGACTGGAAGAATGTTTGCTATGAGATGGATTTTTCTTGGTGCAAACACTCCCAGCCAATCTGGTTTTCTCCTGGGAGGAAAGAAGGGTTGGGTAGAGGTGCACTGAGGAGGCAGAGGGTGATGAGTGGGCTCATGGACTTTTCTTTACCTCTGTGGGCATTCAATGTGACGGGACATTAAGCTGTGTCTTAGCAGCGTTTCCTTCTTGCCACAGGAGTAAAATACAATCTCTGTTCTGAGCTAGCTCCCGAGACCTGCGGAAGCAGAAGAAGCCTAGGACTGTACCAAGGTCCTACCTGCAGAAAGTGTGCATTGACACTGCATGACCTTTGGGGCCAGGTTGGCAAGGAACTGTGTGTTCCTGGATGAGTCATTTAACTTTGAGTCTCAGTTTCTCCACTTCTAAAATCAGGATTCAATTTTAGCGGAATTGCTAGGTATGTGAAAGTGACTAGCATATTCCTGGTTCATAGAAGACACTCAGTGTATGCTAGCTTCCATTTTTCTGAGAGAGAGGGCAGCCATACAAGTACTTCTGTCCAAGGGGCCAGAGGGAAGGTTTTGAGAAGTGGCTAGGTTGTCCCCATACAAGTGAACTTTTGGTTTGGGCATTCACCAGCTCACTGGCTTCCTGGATTCTGATCTTTCCTTGATTCTCTTGACTGAGTCTGAATTAGGTCCCAGTCCATGGCTCCCAAAGGCCCCTATACTTCCGTATCTGGCACTTGCTGAATCTGATCAGTGTGGGTGTACTGGATTGAATAATGTCCCCTCAAAATTCCTGTCCACTAGGATCCTTGAAATTTGACTTTATTTGGAAATAGGGTCTTGCAAATATAATCAGTTAAGGTGATACTGGATTAGGATGGGCCCTAGATCCCATGACAGGTGTCCTTATAAGAAAGCCATACGAAGACACAGAAAAAAGATGATGTGAAGATACACAGGAAAGAAGGCCAGGTGATGACAGAGGAAGATGTTGAATTGGTACAGCTACAAGGAATGCCAAAGATTACTGACAGCTACCAGAAGCTAGGGAATACCAAATACCATACCAAAGCCTTGAAATTTAAGGGGAAGGATGCCTCTGCCCCCTTCACCCATGGTGTCTGTTATTCAGAATTCTCCCCTGGACCAGCCCTCTGTAGATTCATATTTGAACTCCATGGGAAGATGGAGCTGCAAATAAGCATAAATACAACTTCATTACAGTTATCATAATACTTTTTTAAAAGATTTTATTTATTTATTTGAGGGAGAAAGAGAGCAGGGGGAGGAGCAGAAGGAGAGGAGTAAGCAGACACCATGCTGAGCACAGACCCATGGCCCTGGAGATCATGACCTGAACTGAAATCAAGAGTCAGATCTTAACTGACTGAGCCACCCAGCCTCATAATGTTGTCATAATACTTCTTTTTTTTCTTTTTCTTTTTTTTTTTTAATTTTTTTATTCTTATGTTAATCCCCATACATTACAACATTAGTTTTAGATGAAGTGTTCCATGATTCTTTGTGCACAACACTCAGTGCTCCATGCAGAATGTGCCCTCCTCAATACCCACCACCAGGCTAACCCATCCTCCCACCCCCCTCCCCTCTAGAACCCTGTTTGTTTTTCAGAGTCCATCGTCTCTCATGGTTCCTCTACCCCTCCGATTTCCCCCGCTTCATTCTTCCCCTCCCGCTACCTTCTTCTTCTTCTTCTTTTTTTTTTTTCTTAACATATATTGCATTATTTGTTTCAGAGGTACAGATCTGAGATTCAACAGTCTCGCACAATTCACAGCGCTTACCAGAGCACATACCCTCCCCAGTGTCTATCACCCAGTCCCCCCATCCCTCCCACCCCACCCCCCACTCCAACAACACTCAGTTTGTTTCCTGCGATTAAGAATTCCTCATATCAGTGAGATCATATGATACATGTCTTTCTCTGTTTGACTTATTTCACTCAACATAATACCCTCCAGTTCCATCCACGTCGTTGCAAATGGCAAGATCTCATTCCTTTTGATGGCTGCATAATATTCCATTGTATATATATACCACATCTTCTTTATCCATTCATCTGTTGATGGACATCTTGGCTCTTTCCACAGTTTGGCTATTGTGGACATTGCTGCTATAAACATCGGGGTGCACGTACCCCTTCGGATCCCTACTTTTGTATCTTTGGGGTAAATACCCAGTAGTGCAATTGCTGGATCATATGGTAGCTCTATTTTCAACTTTTTGAGGAACCTCCATACAGTTTTCCAGAGTGGCTGCACCAGTTTGCATTCCCACCAACAGTGTAGGAGGGTTCCCCTTTCTCCGCATCCCCGCCAACATCTGTCGTTTCCTGACTTGTTAATTTTAGCCATTCTGACTGGTGTGAGGTGGTATCTCATTGAGGTTTTGATTTGGATTTCCCTGATGCCGAGCGATATTGAGCACTGTCATAATACTTCTAATTATAATGGAATTTGTAGAAGTTCTCTCCACTTCTGCACAAAGATAGATGACTTAGGCACATTAAAGACTTATGGAAACAAAGTGCTGCTTTGGCAACTTCAGAATTGTAGCACATTAGTTGCATTTTTGGTGGGTCCATGGGAGGTTTTCAATGGTGTGACCTAGAAACGGTGTTGGTACCTTTACACAGCTCTGAAGGGGACAGACACAGGGAAGTGTTTTGGACCAGGAGGGAAGATGAGCTCTGTCGTGGGAGCAGACAGAATAAGGGAGTGAGCACATGTGAGAGAGCCCTTAGGGGACTCCTGGGAATCAATGGGCAAAATGATGAGGGTAATGCCAGAGTCCACCGACTATTAGGAGAACTAGTAGAGTCAGACCTACTGAAATATTGTTTTAATGACAATCCATTTCTATCCCCTATGCTGGTTTGTCCTGGGGACACAATGTCTACATTGATAATAAGAGCTAGACAATCTCCTTGAGCCTGAATTTATTTGCAGGAGGGAATGGCATGAAGGAAACGGTACATATGAGAAGGAAGTTTTGAGTGCAAGGTTTGAAAGAAGAGAGACAACATTGGGTTTTGCCACCAGTAGGTCCATATGGGTCAGGTCTGGAGTGCATGAGAGAGGCCTGTTTTTCTCTCATTTGTGCATAGAACTCAGCAGGGTCTTAATGCATTAAAGACTAAGGGAGAACTTTTGGCACCTCAGAAGACAAGAGCTTTGGGAGTCATCCCAGGGTGTCAGCACCCTGGAATGCCCATTATTCACTCACAGCAGAAGAGTACCAGAGAGACCTGATGTTCAATGGACATGACATGTGACCAGCTCCAGAGTTTTCATCTTTCTCACACATTCTTCAGCTTCCCTCAGTCAAATCAGCACTCCCTGGTACTGTGGCCCAATGAAATGTCATGGAATTTGGACAACTATCCTCCTTGAGAAGGAGTCCAGGTAGATAGAGGGGGACATCATTTCAACCTCCCTCATCTAGAGTCAACATTTAACAGATGAGATGGTTTTATTATCATGGATCAGGAGCGGATTTAAGAGACAATTCTCTAACAAAAAGAATAGCTGTGGATCAATCCTAAAACTAATGTCACCATTTTGGATAGATAAATCAATTTTAAACTCATTTTTAGCAAATAATCCTATATAACAAGTGGCATAAATAACATACATTTTGTAGTTTCTCTCTCTTGTTGAGTGAACTAGGATGTTGAGTTGTTTCAAAGTCTTTATAGATATCATATATATGTATGTGTGTGTATGTGTATATGTATACATGAATAATGGGAACATTATACTTGCTTTGAATTTTCCCTTATCCCTAGGTCTCATTATTTTGATGCTCCTCCTCTTTGCCCTTGCTAATTTATTTTTAATCAAATTGTTTTTGATGTGATGAAGTTCGTCTACACTGGATGACACAGATTCTACTTGCTGTTGACACATTTTAATAATACTCCTGAGGATATTGCTCATTACATCATATAGTTTCTTCTTTATGAAGATTAGTGAGTAAAAGTTCTCCCTGGTTTCAGCAGCAAGGATACATGAGGTTCTTTTTTGGGGAAATATATGATTTGATCTTACTTTGTGGACACTTTGAATCTTCTAAGTTGTCAATCTTATTTCCTTTTTAGCACTGGCTGCTAGGAAGCTCAGAGCCAAATTTTAGTTTCATTTCTATTGTGATACATAGGATTTGCTGGCTTGCATTTAATGAACTCATTTTCACCCTTGAGTCTATGATTCTTACTCCTTCTCCTATGTGCTTCTCAAATGATTTTTTTAAAATTCAATTTATCTGGCAATACTATATTATGAGTTCCCTTAAGTGCCTTTTGGGAATCAGGCAGAACTGTAAATAAACACGTATTACAATTTTGTTCTTTAACCTTTGGATGGAGCAAAGGGAAGGATTTAGAATCAATAGACTTATCACAGCTCACCTCATTTCTCTAATTCTCCATTTCCTTGCTTATAAAATAGAACTCACAGTAACTTCTATCTCTGCAGACTCTTGTGAAAACCAAATGAGACAATGGAAGCAAGAGTGTTTTGTAATATTATTTGTAGTAGTAAAAACAGGAGACTGATCCTCTTTTCTATTAAATATTATGTGCATGATACTCATAGTTTGAACATAAAGTAGTACTGAAGGCTTATATAAGATATGACAATTCCTTGCCCCAACTCTGACTGCAGAGAATGATCTTCACTCTTGTAGCAGATGTGGCAAAGATGATGTTATTTCTTAAATGTCTAATGATCATCTATTCTGTTCTTATTTAAAATTGAGCCATTATCTGGAAGCTCTGTGTGTGTGTGAATTTGTGTGTGTGTGTGTGTGTGTGTAGGTATGTATGAGACAGTGTTATGAACTGGTGGGCTTCAGTTTAGAGAGATCGAGAACCAGGACAGCCTTACCATTGGTCGGACCCTGGAATGTGTGTGCATGATTTTTTCTCTAGAACTGTTCAATTTTTCCAGAAAGAGACCTCCAAAATGCCTGCTTTGAACTTTTTAGATTACTGACCTGTGGGGGCTAGAGTAGGTCAACTTACTTGCAAATGGCCTGCTTCAGTCTTACACCGGCCCCTACTTTCCATTGTGGAAAAGTCTGGGGTCTTTCTGAAATAAACCTCTGTTCTACCACTGTAGAGGGTGAATAAGGGGTAATTATCTGGCTGTCCAGAGTGAAGGGGTGGGGTCCCACTCCTCTTCAGACAGACTGCCAGCTAATCCCTCTTTTATTTTTATATTTCAACCTCCTCCCTTAAGTTCTAAGCTTCCTTCTCTTTCCCTCCAGGGTTCTTGCTGGGGAAATTGCCCACTAACTTCTCATGATTTTTTCATCTAACTGTAGGCACTGAGTTTATAACTCACTTTGCTCTGCTAAATTCTGAGATCTGTTGAATTCTTACCTTCTGAAAACTTTTTTTTTTCCTGTTCTCCTTGTCCTTGGGAGTCTTTTATCCATTCCTTTACTACCATTTTAGTGAGAGGAAGAGTAAAATAAATCCAGCATATTTAACTGTGAGTCCTTTTTGAATTTCCTCATGCATATATCACTATTTAAAAAATTATAATAAACTTTATTGAGGTATAATTTACATACAATAAAATGTACACATTTTAAGTGTACTTGACTAATGACTTTTGACAAAGGAATATAGCCTTGTAACTACCACAGTCAAGACATACTTTTGTTGAAGGAAATCCTGCCATTTGCAACAATATGGATGAAACTTGAGAGCATTATGCTAAGTGAAATAAGTCAGACAGAGAAAGATAAATACTGTATGATATCATTTATATGTGGAATCTGAATGTAAAAAAAAAACCCAATTCACAGAAACAGAGAATAGACTGGTGGTTTCCAGGGGTAAGAGGATGGGGCAAATGACTGAAGGGGGTCAAAAGTTACAAACTTCCAGTTATAAGATAGTAAGTTCTGGGGATCTAAAGCACAGCATGACTTACCATTAACTATTTTATATCTGAAAGATACTAAGTGAGCAGATGTTGAAAATTCTTGCCACACAAAAAAATGGTCAATATGTGAGTGGTGGATGTGTTAACTAACCTGATCTGGTAATTGATCGGGTAATCAATTTGCAGTATATACATATATCAGATCATCACATTATATACATGAAACTTACACAATGTTATATGTCAATTATACCTCAATAAAGCTGGGGGGAGAAAGATATACTCTTGTTATCCTAGAAAGTTCTTTCTTGCCCCTTACAGTCAATCCTCCCACACCCTTACCCCTGGTCCCCAGACAACCACTGGTCTGCTTTCTGTCACTATAGATAATAAATGTATTGTTTTTGTTTACAAAATCAAAGAGGAGTTATGTGGGTTGTGAGACTGTGAGGAATTTTTTTAAACTTTGTCTTTGTATAAAAAAATGACTGCATTTATAAAAACATAAAATGCAAATTGAATATAACAAAAGTACTTCGTAAACTGTAAAGTGCTTTCTAAATATTACTTAAAATTTTTCTTTTTTGATCAGCTCAGACATTACTAGAAGCTGATGGGAGGTGAGGAATTTTGCTAGCAGAGGGTGGTCAGAGGCCAGACCAAAGAGAAGAGGCTGAGAGGGACAATAGCATCAGCTAGACTCCCAAGTAAAAATTTACCAAGTGTTTCCCTTCAGAGAAAGGAGTAACTGGAGAAAAATTATTATAGAACTGTGTGAGGAGAGCAGCCAGTTCAATGTCCACAAACCCTTTCATAGTTGGAACAGAAAAGAAGGATCATGATCTCAAGGAATATGTGAGGTAGAATCAACAAGGTAAGAGGGGGAGACGAACCATGGACTCAGGGAAACAAACTGAGGGTTTCGGAGGGGAGGGGGTGGGGAGATGGATTAGCCCAGTGATGGGTATTAAGGAGGGCACATATCGCAATGAGCACTGGGTGTTATATGCAAATAATGAATCATGGAACACTACATCAAAAACCAATGAAGTACTGTATGGTGACTAATATAACATTAAAAAAAAAAAAGAGGAATCAACAAGGTAACTTGTTCAGATAGTATTTCTCTCATCTGTTAACACAAATCCAGGTGATCTAATTGCTCAACAGCAATAGACATAAGCAACAATATGCAGATCTCAATTAGGAAAGCTTAAATTAAGAGCCAATCTTATGGATATGAACAAGACTAAGACATTGACATGTCCATAAGGTCAGGAGGGATTTTTCAAGTCTTGAACATCAATTTTTTTAAAAAAGATTTGTTTATTTATGACGGAGAGAGAGAGAGAGAAGGAGAAGGGGAAGCTCTCCCCAGTGAGCACAAAGCAGGACAGAGGGCTCGATTCCAGGACCCTGAGATCATGACCTGAGCCAAAAATCAAGAGTCAGACAGTTAACCAACTGAGCCACCCAGGCACCCTGAACATCAATGTTTTAAAAGGGCAGAAAATATACATCTTGAGGCTGAAAGTAATTAATAGGTAGTTGGAATTATATGACATATAAAAGTTTTTCTTTTAAATTCCAATAAAAACACCTTGAACTTTAAAAAAAAAATAAAATCAAGGTTTCTTTTTTTAAAGTTTTGACCTTGGTAGCATACATGTGATCTTCACCGTTAACATGTATACTTAATGGACAAGAAGTATGAAGAGTCTAAGTGGAAAGAAATAATGCTATCACTCTGAACACTAAATCTAGTTTAAGAAAAATTGATAACCATATTCAGGTTGCTGTGGGAAAATGGAACAGTTAAAATTCACTTTACTCATGAGGGTATACCATGAAGCTTTTTTTTTTTTTAGGTTGAAAGAAAAATGTAACTGGCTATTTAATATTTCAATTTATGGAAAGTGTGTCATAACTGGGAATTCTGATAACTCTGGGCATTAATAAGGAGACAAACGTTGTAGCAAGGGTGTTGCTGTAAATACTATTTTAGGGCATGGGGCAGAGGAATATCTATGTTCATTTAGAATTATTTCATTGGAGTTAATGATCCAGTTTTTGCTATAATCCCATTCTACAAATCTTAGTGTTTTTCTTGCTCTTTTCTCTTTCCTAACCCTTGACCAAGAGAAATAAACACTGGGTGAGTGGTCAGAGACCTGTGACAAATGACGTACGTAATAGTCTTACTTGCCTTTGAAAGACAGGTTTTAGGGGCACCTGGGTGGCTCAGTTGGTTAAGCGACTGCCTTCAGCTCAGGTCATGATCCCAGGGTCCTGGGATCGAGTCCCGCATCGGGCTCCTGACTCAGCAGGAAGCCTGCTTCTCCCTCTCCCACTCCCCCTGCTTGTGTCCCCTCTCTCGCTGTGTCTCTCTGTGTCACATAAATAAATAAAATCTTTAAAAAAAAAAAAGAAAGACAGGTTTTAGCATGACATAAACAGTTTCTTCAGTTGCCTAACAAGTGTCAATCTGACCACGGGAAGAAAGAAAGGAGACAAGAGGCAAGGGAAGGCCAACCTAGATTCAGTCCCGAAATTTTAAGTTTTCAGGTAGTTTTTAAAATTTCCTGTTTTAGAAAGACATTACTCTAAAGAGACCCAAAGAGCAAAACCACAATTAATTGGGAGATTAGTGGGTTTCTGATTAACTTGAGTTTCTACTTAGTCCCATCTTATCAAGGTAAAAATAAAAACAGAGCCAAAGTTTGTTGAGTAAGGGGCTTGGGATTTTTTTTTACAGAGTCCAGGATTTGGGGAGCTGAGTTAAATGCACATTGGCCCAGGCCTCCGGGGATGGACGGTTTGTCTCAAAACGATTACCGTATCATCACCACCTCCACCAATGATATGTTTTGGTTGTGAGTTTCTTCCTTTACTTGGAGAGCCTGGGGGGAAAATAATAAGTGAGGAGTTTGGTTCCCTCTGTTCAAGCTACTTGATGTTTAACTGTGTTTGCAAATGCTCTGTGACTATAAGTCCTATTTTACTTTAAAGTGAAGATAAGAAGAGCACTGGTCGGGGGCTTCTGGAACCTGGGAATTCTAGTGTCGTCCGAGTCAAAAACAAGCTGACTGTGTGATCTTGGGGAAGTCTTCTCATCTTGGTTTCAGACTTCTTTCTGTGGTAAAACACGCATGACATCAAACTGAACATTTTAGCCCTTGGTAAGCGTACGGGTTAATAGCAACGTTTACATTGCCACTACCCATCCATCCATCTCTACAACTTTTTCATCATCCCAAACTGAAAGTCTATACCATCAAACAATAACTCTTCACTCCCTTCTACCCTCAGCCCCCCACAACCACTTTCCGTCTCTATGAGTTTGACTACACTAGGTGTCTCACCATATTTCTGGTTTTGTGTCTGGCTTATTTCCCTTAGCATAACGTCTTCGAGCTTCCCATCCACGTTGTAGTATGTGTCAGAATTTCATTCTGTTTTAATGCAGAAGCATCTTCCATTGTATGTATATCACATTTTGCGTATTCATTCATCAAATATCAATGGGACATTTGGGTTGTTTCCACCTTTTGACTGTTGTGAGTAGTGCTGCTATGAACACGAGTGTGCAAATATTTGTTTGAGTTCCTGCCTTCAGTTCTTTAAGGTATATATCCCGAGGTGGAATTGCTGGATCATGCAATAATTCTATATTGAATTTTTGAGTAACTCCCCGTTTGGTTTCCTCAGTGGCTGCATTCTACATTCCCAGCAGCAATGAATGAGAGTTCCAATTTCTTCACATCCTCGCCAACACTTCTCATTTTTTTTTTTGTTGCTCTTGTTGTTTTGATAATTGCCATAGTAATGGGTATGAAGCAGTAGCTCATTGCAGTTTTGATTTGCGTTTCCTGGATGACACTGATGTTGAGCATCTTTTCATATGCTTATTGGCCACCTACATACCTTTTTTGAAGAAATGTCTATTCAAATCTTTTGCCTATTTTAAAATCAGGTGTTTATTTTTTGTTGTTGACTTGTAAGAGGTTTTTTTTTTTTTTTTTTTTTTTTTTTTTTTTAACACATACTGGGTATTAGTCCCTCATTAGGAATATAATTTGCAGATATGCTCTCCCATTCTGTGAGTTGGCTTCTCACTCTTTTGACTGTGTCCTTTGATGCACAAAGTATTAAATTTTGAAGGATTCCCTTTTATCTATGTTTCTTTTATTGACTGTGCTTTTGGTGTCAGAGCCAAGAAATCATTGGTAAGTTCGCTGTCATGAAGATTTTTTCTCCTATGTCTCCTAGGAGTTTTACGACTTTAGTTCTTACGTTTAGGTTTCTGATCCTTTTTGGGTTAATTTTTGTTTATGGTGTAAAGTAAGGATCCAACTTCATTCTTCTGTGGACGTCCAGTTTTCCCAGTACTATTTGGTGAAAAAGCTGTCCCTTTTCCATTGAAAGTTCTTGGCATTCTTGTCAGAAATCATTTAACCATATATTTGAGATTTTACTTGTGGACTCTCTGTTCTATTCCATTAGTTGATATGCCTGTTTTATGCCAGGAGCACACTGTTTTTTATTACTGTAGCTTTGTAGGAAGTTTTGAAATCAGGGGGTGTTAATCCTCTAACTTTGTTATTTTCCAATTTTTTCTGACTATTCAAGGTCCCTTGAAATTCCATATGCATTTTAGAAAGGGTTTCTCCATTTCTGCAAAAACATCACTGAGATTTTGATAGGGATAGCACTGAATCTGTAGATCACTTTGAATAATATTGACATTTTAACAATGTTAAATTTCAGCCCATAAACACAGATGTGTTTCCATTTATTTGTGTCTTTTAATTTCTTTAGCAATGTTTTACAGTTTTCAATTTACAAGTTTCTCACCTCCTTGGTTACGTTTTTCTTAAGTATTTTATTCTTTTTGCGCTATTGTAAATCAAATTGTTTTCATAATTTCGTTTTGCATTGTTCATTGTTAGTGTGTAGAAATGCAACTGATTTTTGTATGTTAATTCTATATCCCACAACTTTGCTAAACTTATTAGTTCCAACAGTTTGTGCGTGCATGTGTGTGTAGGTGTGTGTGTGTGTGTGTGTGATCTTTAGGGTTTCCTACAATAGGATCATGTATGTTGTCTGCAAACAGAGATAATTTTACTTCTTCCTTTCTTACTTGGATGACTTTTATTTCTTTTTCTTGCCTAACTATTATGGCTAGAACTTCCAATACTATTTTGAAGAGAGTGGAAAAAGCAGGCATTTGTGCCTAGTTCCTGATCTTAGAGGAAACACTTTCAGTCTTTCACCATTGAGCATAATGTTAGCCCAGAGTTTCTCATATATGGCCTTCATTATGTTGAGATAGTTGCCTTTTATGGCCAATTTCTTGGGTATTTTTGTTGGTTTCAATTTTTTATCTATAAAAATAGGTGTTGAATGAAGTGACTTACTCAACATGATGAACATGGAAGTGTATTGTGAGATGACCTTTGATACATGGCTTAAACTCATTAGGTATTGGTTTTTTCATTTGTAAAATGGGGATAAAAGCATCTACTCCATGTGGCTATTGGGTAGAATAAAAAAAATGACATATGTTGATTGCCTAGAACACACTAGTGGGTTTAGTAAATGTTAGTTACTTGTCCATTCCATTCTGTCACTCACAAGAATTCATTTAACATCTACCTCTGTCAGTGTCTGGGAAAATTGCTGGGAATACAGAGCTAACCAAGACATAGCACTTATTTCCAAGATGCTTATGCTAACAGTTTATGGGGCTCTGTGATTCTTTCCAGATCTTATAATCTTTTCTCATTAATTGCTTTATTCAGTAAATGCTTTAGAATGTCTACTATAGTCCAGACTACAGTGCTAGGCACAAAGCTAGGTGCTGAATAGCCAATGATGACACTCTAACCTCCAACAAACACACAAAAAACAGACAGGGTCTTCACCTTCATGAGCTTACAACATACTGGGGGAACTAGAGAATAAATATACCAGTAAATATATAATTTTGAATTGTGCAAGAAGAGCCCAACCAGAGAAAATGATATGTACAAGGTCCAAAGTGGGAGAGGATATAGTTTGTTAGAGGCACTGAGAGAAGGCCAATATGGACAGAACATTCTAAGTTACAGTGAGGTGGTTCAAAATGGTGGTAGTAAAAGGCAGGGGCCAGTGGAAGAAGTCTGGATTTAACTCCGAGTTCAATGGGAAGCTGGGAAAGGTTTTCCAGTAGGGTGTGTGACATGATCTGATTCATATTTCAGGAGGCATACCTTGGTTCTTTGATGGAGGGTGGATTAGAAGAGAGTTAAGATGGGAGGACCTTGGGTTAGTTCGGGGGAGAGACCGGCAGCGGCTTGGTCCAAGTATTTGGTCCCCAAGTAATTTGGGGATAGGATTTCTGGTTTCTGGTTTGAGCAACTGGAGAGATGGTGACCCATTGAGTTCTTTTCTTATAAGTAAATATTTAAGTCAGATAGACACACCTGTAGTAATCATTACTGGAAAATCTACTTCCTATCACTTTGGATTAGTTATAGCCCAGTACTAAATTTGTTCTTAGAAGCGTCATAAAACTCTCCTTCTGCGAATCACTCAAGCTTCCTAAGATGTTTCTACTACAACCCAAAGTAAATTCAGTCATTCATTCAACAATTATCTACCAGTATTGTTATAGGTGAAGGGCATATAGGAGAGGAAAAGAAAGCCCCAAATCCCTGCTCACATGGACTTTATGTTCTACAGACATGTGGCAAAGATTTTTGTTACATATGAGTTTCCCTAGGGCACTGAATAGACTTCAAATATTAATCCTTCAGTTTCTGTTGCTTTTCTTTCTTTTTTTTCCCCCATCTCTATTTCTTTTTCTTTTCTTTTGTTTTAAGAAAATGACAATTAGTAAGCACTTGTACTTAAGAACCAAACCAACTTGGGCTCGTATTTAAGTGCAATCATTTACCAACTCTGTGGCCCTGGTCAAGTCACTTCTTGTCTCTGAGCCCCAGTTTCTCTTTTTGATTTATGGGGACAATAAAGAAAAAAATCTTTCAGGAATTTGTGAGGACTTAACTTATGTCTAGAGGAGGGTTTGCCAAATTGCAGGTGCTCAATAGATGTTAACTATTATCAATATTACTGATTGCTTTGTTATTGACATTCTGGGTTAGATCTCTACAGAGAAAACATAGTCCAAGTCCAAACTTTCAGATCATTGAGGGGGACCAGGCTGTTGTAAAAAGAGCTTGGCCTGGGGTTAATCCAGGCTGTGACATTTCTTATCCTTATGACCTTATGAACAAATCACTTCATAACTCTCAGCTGTAGTTTGCTCATTTGAAAGTTGGGGACACTAGTATCTGACTCACAGTATTTCTGTAAGGATCAAAGAAAAAAGTGTCATGGCAGTGTCTAGCAGAGCACTCTAATCATTACCATGAGTAGTGACTAAGAGCAGGGACTCTTCAGCTATACTTGCTGGGTTTAAAGCTTGATCCCCGCACTTACTAGAAGGTGAACTTGGGCAAGTTACTTAACCCATGTGCCTCAGTTTTCTTATCTATAAAAAGGAGATTATAGTAGGATCTACCTTGTAGTGTTGCTTGAGGTTTAAATGATTGAAGACAGGTAAAGTGCTCAGTGCCTGGCATGTACAAGCACTACATGATGGCTATTATCATTAGCATTGTAACTACTACAGTCATCTTGGCTGCCCTCTGTCAGAAAGTCTATAGACTACTTTATAAAACCATTTATAATCTCTTCCCCACCCCCATAAGTGAATGAGGCCTTAAGAAAAGAGAGGAAGAGCTCCCACCCACCGCCTGAAATTCCCCTACTGAGGGTGCTTTCCCCATCTCCTGCTTGCAGTGACACCACCTGGAGGGAACCCCCCCGCCCCGCCCCATGCCATGGCTCCAGCAACAGACCTGCCAGAGATCTGAGCAGATGTTTCTGCTTTTCAGACCCAGGCATTTCCTCTCTTCTAGGAGCACATGCCAGCACAGTCAATATCTGGAAACCCGCTGCTTCACAGTAGGGCTGAGGACTAAACTGGTACTTTACTAGAAAATGGTAATAAAGCAATTTGAATTGCTTTTCATCCTCCTTGCTCTTAACGGCTTTTAGGTTCATATGAGACCAATCAATTAATCCTGCTTCAGAGCTACAGGAATGGGGTGTTTTCCAGCCTCTGAAGAGGAGATGGGCCCATCACAGAGATTTTCCAGCATTATCCTGAGGACCACCCTGAGCCTGGTGTCTGGGGCAGTGGTGAGCAGACGTATCCACTTGGGGGTTGTGTCATATTCCTGCAATCTGGCTGGTTGCCCAGGTGCTAACGGGTCACCTCCGTCCCAAAGACAAATCGGAACTGAGATGATGCTCTGCATGGTCCCCTCCTCACACATTCACCTACCTCCTTCAATCCCAGGTGTCTTTCTGGGAGAGTTGATAAGGAAGAGATGATGATTCGCCTGGATGGAAACTGATGTGCCAATAAAAAGAGGAACTGCCTTTTCTTTCCTGGCCATGTGCGAGGTAGTTCATCTGAAAGCTTCCTCCCTCACCTTCAGGAAGTTCTTACCCATCTCAGGGTTGCCAGGATTGTGCTCAGCACACAGTGGTTCTCAGAGAGTCGTGGATGAAGGGAGTTTAGATAGAAATGGAATGGAAACTTGGAAAGGGTGGAGGTTAGGGCAGGAATTTTTCCCCTTTCTCTTCATGACCAAGTATTGAATGTTATTCTTTTAGGAATTAATTTATTTAAAAAAAAAATCTTAGGACCAAAAGACAAATGATTAATCCATAAATGGAAAGTAACAGATTGAAAGTGATCAATGCAGGTAGACTGACTCATTGGCTCGCCTAGAGACAAATTGGTGATGGGACGAATCGATGTTTTTCCCCAGTTGTGAAATCAGTGTGGGGGATTTCTCCATCTCAGCACGGATTTTTGCCAGAAGTTGTCTCAAGACCTCAAGTACAACTTGTTTAGACATTTTCCAGTTGTAATTTTTTTCTAGGCTGTTAAAAATATTGACTTTGACAGCTTTAAAATGATGGCCTCAAAATTGGAATAATTTGCATTCTGGAATTAAGATAATTCAGGCATTTCTGCTGGCAACGACAGACTGTAGGAACCAGTTATATAAATCCCAGATTTGAGGGAGACTGAGCCATTAGCATAGGTTGGTCTGCTGTGGGTATTCAGAGCAGTCACCTTCCCATGTAAATGGATCTTTATGTCTCTCCCAGGCAGGCCCAAATTCTGAGCTATTTTCGGAGCTCCTTTCAGATCAGGTGATATGGAAGAAGGTGGGTGAAGGCCACGGACTCAGGCCCCACTTCTGTTGCTGGCCTCTTGGTGTTCTGCAAGAGACACAGAAGGCCTGGGGAAAAATTCTAGCCACTGTCTGGCTGTTGTGTGTTTACTCTAGATGTTCTCCCCTTTAAATCCTGGATCTCAGTCCCAAGGAGTCAACATAGAAGGCATTTAGACCAGCTCAGTGGCCCTGGCCCTGGCCCTGGCCCTGGCCCAGTACTCTCTGCCAGATTCCAAGCACACCTGCTAAACAGATTCTTTTCTCCCAGCACTCTGCTGACATTTTCAGCTGGAACCAAAGTCACTCTCCTGGTCCATTGCATTCCTCTGACTGCTAACTGGATCATTTGTCTACCCCGTTCCTCAGGAGCTGCTCCTTGATTGTGGCTGGAAACACCTAAATCAAAAGAAAACTGGCTCCAAACCAAAGGCTATGGCTGAGACATGACCGAGTGGTAACCATTTCTGTAGGGAAAAAGGAAAGAAAGAGCCTCCCACTTGGAGTTTTCTTCCTCTTTGGTAGCAGGCACATGCATGCTGGCTGTATTTGGTCCTCCTCGAATCGATCTGAGGTATCATTCACATTTGACATATGAAAAAATTCAGAAAAGCTCAGGAATTTGCCCAGAGACACTGGACTGGTGAATGGGTCAGATGAACCCCAAATCTGTGGTTGGGATAGTTCACCTGTCACCTCTAGCAAAGGCATAGATGACTGAATCAAACACATTCATGGAACTAACTCAGCAGGGAGAAGAGGTACTAGAGGTGACAAGGCCCTCTCTCAAATCTGTGGGATATGGGTGGGTCTGAGTTCAAACCAGTGACAGCCATCACTGGCCTCTGGAATCTCACGGTTGGAAGGGATATTAAAAACCATCTAATCCCACTCTTTACATAACAGCCAAGGCCTGAAACCCTTAAGAATATGGCAAGTAGTTCTTAACTGAGGATGATTTAGTACCTTCAGCATTTTTATCAATGTTTTGAGACATCTTTAACTGTCACAGCTTGGATAGAGGTACCAATACAGCAGTAGAGTCTAAGAAGGTTGCTAAACATCCTACAATGCTCAGGACGACCACCCCTACTCCGCACGACAAAAAAGTATCCGGCTTAAAATGTCAGTAGTGCGAAGACTGAGAGACCTCGATGTGGGGGAAGGCAAAATAATAGAAACACAGCTAAAGGAGGTGATTTGGAGCAAGGCCTTCATTGTTATAGACAGAAAAAAGAGGCCCAGAATGGGAAAATCACTCACCCTTGATTGCACAGCAAAATTTTGGTAGAGCTGGATCTACGCCTTATTTGATATTGACGCATGAAATATCTATATAATTAACAGTGAAAAATTGTTTATAAAGGCAATGCCTTTATAGAAAAATGTACAAAAAATATTGACAGTCACATAAATATGACTAGGCCTGGTGATAATAGGCATTCTGCATTTGTAGTTATAAAAAATATGAGAGGAAGATATAGCCCAGATATAATTCCTATTTAGACTAGCTCAAACTCTCATAGCTGGTAAGTGGCAGAGCTTAGAACTGAACCTGTCTTTTCTAACTCTTAAATCAAAGGCCTTTGGATTGATTAGCCCAGGCCCTGGTTATTCCACGACTGAAGAGGCATGGAAAAGAAAAGAAAGTTTATGTTTTTGTATGTGAGAATTGTAAGATGTTAGAACCCTCCTATATTGTATTACACTCAGCTACATTTCATATACCTTTGGAGTCCACTACTATGAAGGATGCTGCATTTACCCCTGCAGGCACTTCTTTCGGGTGTATAAATTTCCCTAAAATTTGTGGAAGATAATTAAGCACTATGTATGAAAAGCCATCCTTTGATACAGGATTTTACTCATTGGAATCTCCCCTAAGAAAACAGTCAGGGCTGCAGGTAGATTTACGTGCAAAGATATTATGCTAATAATAATGGCTGGGATTTATCGAGCTCATACCATATGCCAGACTGTGTGTTAAGTGCTTTACATGTATCGTCTTATTTACTCCTCATAACAACGCTATGAGGTAAATATTATTCTCATTTCCATTGGGAAGCTGAGCTTAGGAGAGCCTCAGTAATTTGGTCAAGCTTACCTGGCTACTATGTGATAAAAGGGATTCAAAGCGGGGCAGCCTGATTCATAGAGTTTCTTCATTTTAGTGACTATGTGAAACTGACTGATGGCAGTACATCACAACTTTATTGGGAAAACATTGGAAGGAACCTGGATGTCTAACATTTGTGCCCTTGGTTAGGTGAATTATGACCTGTTTCCCTCTTTTGGTGTCTTGACCTGAAGTAACCTTGACTGTATCTTCCTTGGGTAACAAAGACATCAGAGGCAGATGTGCTCAGAGGCTTTGCAGAGATAGTTCACGCTTGGGCATTAATATCATTTAGAGTTTAACTCTGGTCACAGGAAGGAGAACCACAGCAGACTGGAGATCAGACAGACCTGGATTTGAATCCTGGTTTTGGCACATCCTAGAAGCTCAGCCTCTGACGAGCCACCTTTCCTTCACCAAACCTCACATTAAAATTGGGAAGTCACACTCACCTCTTGGGGTGGCTGTGTGGAAGCCTTGACTTGCAAAAGCCATTGGCAGCATACAGCTAAGTGCGCACTGAGTTAGATGACTGAAACTAGGCAGAGGTGGAGCCCCCTACTGGTTAGGGGACCAAGGAGCAAGGCCTGAAGTCCTCTGAGGGAAATGGATTCCTGGCTGGGCTCTGGGATGAGGAAGTAAGGGAAAACCACCTGAGAATCTTGCATTCTTGTGGCAAAGTCCTGTGAGCAGCTTTAGAACAATGTAAATAGGATAATTGGCTGTGGGGATTTGCCCAAGCAGGAATAACAGACTCTGAGAAATCCGGAGACTTGAAAGAGAGGGCTCTTTCTTTGGTGGAAGCTCTGACTGGTCTATTGGACAAATGTGACTATGCCTTTGAGGGGGAGATGTTTGGAGAGGCTTGTGTAATCAGGGAATAGCCTCTGACGGCTGCCTCAGCCTCAGACCAGACCTGCTGGGCCCCAAATCTTGAGAATGGATCTTGGGATGCAGTGACTGCACTCGCATTTCCTGGTCAACCCCAGAATAATCTCAGCTTCCAAGGTGACTCAGCTTGGGAAAGGCCGGAGTTGGTGGCCCCTTACCACAAGGGTTTGACTCACAGAGCGTGAGAGCTGGAGGAAGTCTTGGAGATAAATCATCCCAGCCACCTCCTCCATCTGGGACACAAGAGAGGCTTACAATGGAGAAGGAACTTATCTACTGTCCAGCCAGCTATGAAGAGACGTGCCAGAATACCATCCCAGCGGATGCTGACCCAGAGTCCAGAAGATCTAGTACCTTCATGTTATTTATGCATAATCTTGGAGGACCTATTTAGTAAATTATCTACTTAAATTGTCTTTACTTAAGCACTTAAGGAGCTTACAGACTTTTGTGCACTCAAAATGTATATGATGTACACAAGCATACAACCATCCTGTCGCCAAGTGCTGGCAATTCTAATCCAGAAATGTGTCTTGAGTCCATTTCCATATGTCTAGTTCAGATCTCTTTTTTGGATCTTTGTAAATACCTAATGTGCTATCTTATCTTCTGTAACCACTTCTCTCCTTGCACCTTTCATCAACCCACCCACCAGAATAATTTTTTCAGAAATCTTTCCATGATCCCATTTGCTTACTGGACAAACTCAAATGTCTTTGGAACATGTGTTCAAGGCCTTTTATAATCTGAGCCCGACCTCCCTTGCCAGATGTCTGTTTAACACTTCTGCCCGCCCATGCATGATACACTCCAGTCACACAGGACAATTCACAGTAGCTGCTTTGTGCCTCCTGCTGTTCCCCACAGCATCCCCTTTGTCTAGGAGGCTTATCTTTTGTACCCCAGCCCAGAAAACTTTTGCTCATCCTTTAAGCACAACTCAAATATCACCTTCTTTATGAAGTCCTCCTTCATACCTCTTCGGGCAAAACCCAACACCCTCACTGCTCTGTTTCTCCAGTGCCCTATGCATACTTGATTACAGCTCTCAGATTGTATAGAGGTGAGTTAGTTGTTTGCCTGACTCTCAGAGGAGGCTGTGGATAGGCATTTTCACAGCAGGGACTATGTCCGTCTCATCCACTCCCAAGTTCTAGCAGAGGGCCGAACACAGAATAAGTATTGAATAGTGTTTTCTGATTAAATGAATAAATTATTGAATTCACATAAATAAAATTATTTATTGCTTGTCTGTTGTCCTGCTAAGCAAAATATCTAGATAGATGTTCACCAAACCTGGAGGGTATATCGGAGATGGTCTGATATAATTATAGACTATGTAGGACAGAGAAATTTGCATGGATAGAGAAAACATCAGTTATTTTACATATAGTCCCGCACAAAAATTGCAAGAGAAGATGCTTTGAAATCCAGGTGTGGAATAGAAATGGAGCTGCTTCTCATGTGGGCAACTCTGCATTGCATACTCAGGGTGACTAGTGGTGCACATGTTTATTTAGATAAGGAAGATGTGATGATTTCCAAATGCGGTACCAGGGAAGTCAATGAGAATGTAATAAAGTGCTAAAGTGAGGTTGATGAATGCCGAAGTGTTGGTTGTAACATGATGTGCTCTGGGCAGTCAGTATGGGAGAGTGTGTCCTTTACCAAGGACAGCTTCTTGAAGGAGACACAACTTGAGACAGACTCCTTCCACCATCACCACCAAACATGGATCAATTAATTATTTAATTCCTCATGCTTTAGATGGAATCTGCTAGCTTACATGTGTTGGAACACACCTGTGTTTTGAGCTTTTACATTTTAAGACAGCAACTTTTAGGGGGTCTTGAAGTTCTTGAGTCAGACTATATTCAGAGAAGAACTGAAAGCTACAAAGTTTCAACCAGCATTTTCTTAGAGCTTACTTGTGACCCTCAAGTGATTTAATTGGTAATGGTCTTTCAAGTCCTTATCCTCATCATCCACTAATATTTTATATTTGCCATAAGAGATATGAGAATGGGTTGAGAAGACACAGATGAGAAATGACTCCATTTAATTTTTTAAAATTAGGATGTGTTTTTAGGGGCTGATATCCCTTACTAAAAAGGTTTGGATTAACCGTTATTTTTATCTGTCCACTTAGTCCTGTTTTTCATTTGCATGGATAGGTGAAAGTAGGTTGTGTTGAACTTCCTGGTAGTAACAGAGCACATCTGTGAAATGCTTTCATATTTTTCATCTTCCTGTATCTTCCTAACAACCTGCGATGGAGGACTTAATAGACCCATTTTACAGATGAGCAATGTGAAGTGCAGAGAGGTTAAGTAGCTTTCTAAAAGAAATAAAGTGGCACAGATGATACTTAATCCTAGACTTTGTGACTTCTGTTGTAATGCTCTTGGATGGCTCAAAGCCTGGAGATTTCCATCCTGTCTCAACCACCTCTACAAAGCAATGTGATTTGATGGTGTGAGTAGCTGTGGGAAATGGGGAAAAATAAGAAAGAAGGAAACCTAACAGAACTTCTAAGAAAGATGCTTGTACTCCATTTGGCTAATTTCCATCTCAGAAAGAGCTCTAGATGGGAAATAAAGAAAAAAGAATGTATTATATTATGAAACTAATGGTTCAATCTTTAATAAATTGAATGATTGCATTATAAATAATATATAACATATCAAGCCAAAAATGCTTGTTCTGTAGACCTGTTTATTCAGCTGCTAAGATATATATCCTGGTTCGCTTTCTCCTTTTCCCATTAAAAAATATATTTCATTGAAAAAATGCAACATCCTTTTGACATAAATTCTGATGTAATTTTTCAGAAATCTGAAACTTGATGAAAATAGGAAGCCTCTCCACAAAGGCTTGTAAACCAGCTGGTTAATATTTATCTCAAAGAACAAAGGAGGATGTAAAGTGAAACTGTGTGTATTTGGAGTAGGGTGGAGTCACGAGGTATGGATTCTAGTTCTCTGTCTTTCACTAACTACTCGTGTTACCTTTGGGTAAGTTACTACTAACCCTCTCTGACCTAGACTTACCCCATTTGAAAACTGTGCTATTTTGACTAGAGGATCATAGAATTCCTTTCTTGACCTCTGGTGAAAACATATAGCAGCCCCTGAGGGCTGGAGAGGTCTTCAGAATTCATATTTTATAACCTCTTGCCCCAAATGAGCACCGAATGCCCATTGTGCTACTTAGAGCTGTTCAAATGCCCATTGTGCTACTTAGAGCTGCTTCTGGTACTTTCCTTAAAAGATCGCAAAGAAAAGAGATTCTACAACTTGCCTTCGTAACTCAGTCCACTGTTTAGCAACCCCTCCCGTTTACTGGAGTTCTTCCTTTTACATTGAATGTTGTAGAATGCTTTAAAGCGCACACACACACACACACACACACTCCTGACTGCAGAGGACTATTCAGATGCAACAGGTGCAATGAGTTATAGATCTTACAAAGAGCACAAAGAAGCACCCAGTCAGCAGGAACAGCGGTTGCCAAGAATTTAATTCATCAGTACAAATCCAAATTTACAAAGAACTAATCCCACATAATGGATAAAGGACAAAAAAGAAGGATTAATGGGGGAAAAGGGAGTTTCTGAAAATTCACATCTCAAGTCCACTAAACTCCTCATTTGGCCTGCTTCATTTTCCTTCCTTTCCCAAGACCTTAATTTATTTTTCTTAAGAAAAATAAAGTTGACCATGATGAATAGTTGCAACCTAAGAACATGTATGTGCTCAACTTCTCTGAAGTTGGTCTGAATGTGTCTGTGTGTGGAATAACGTTTGTGTTGGGAATGTGGGAAGACTGCAGTTGAAAATAATGAATCCCTTCCTCATGACTTGCATTGCCCTTGCAGAGTCAGGGCAAAAATCTGTTTCTTCTCAAATGAAAAGAAACCTTTCTCTCAGCCATGGAAAGAATATTTTCCTGTGCCAATCCAAAATGAAAAGCTCAGTCGGTCACCCAACAATATTCTCTTCAAGACTATCAGGTCTTTATTGGATCACAGTTTCTACGCAGGTTGGAAATCATCCTGGCCTATTGGTTTTAGAGAAAAAATTTAGAGTTTTTCTCTCCCCCCCAACCCCGCCAGCTCCTCCAGCAGCTGTACCTTGGGGTTGACCTGGTTTAAGAGGAGAATGACTTCTCGAAAATGCCCCTGCCTTGGCCTTAGGGACTTCGGTTTCTTTGTTTTCCCAATATTCTTTTCAGTTCCCTTTGCTGGATTTTCTTACACTCTGCTTGTCCTAAAATACTTCTCTCCTAGGTTATGAGCTCCATTCTCTACTTTTCCTTACTTCAAACTCTCCCATTTGTTGATCTCATTCATATCCATGACTTTAAACAACCTAACTCAGTAGATGACCCCCAAACCTTCACCTGCCATTTTAATTCTTCTCTCAACCTTCCAACTCTATATGAAATTGGCTAATTAAACATGGCCACATCAAGTGCGACTTGTTCTAAACGGAATGTATCATTTTCCTCTTTAAACAAACACTATTTCTCTGTTCAGTTGTGCAAGGGGAGGGACTCAGGTCTGTATTCACCCTTACTGGAAAGCCACTTTACTTCTTATTTTTCTTGCTTTCTTACTTTCCCAAATCTTTGCTAGGTTTTCCATCTCTTCTTTTGTACCCCCATGCACACTGAGAGCATGCTTTTACATTAATTCCCTCTCTCTTTTATTTTCCACTAGATACTTTCATTTATTTTTGAAGAAAAAAATGGAAATATGCTAAATGCACATTCTATTGTAATTATCTGTTTAAATGCCTGTCTCCCCCACAAGAGTGTGGGGTTTATCTTTGTCATACTAAGCATTGAGTGTAGTATTTAGTTTGGGGTCTCAAAATGGTGCCCAAGGGCAGACTCAACCATTTGTATGCGTTTGGTTGAGTGTGCACAATATTTTTTGGTCTTGCTTTGTTTTTTGCAAAAGGAATTGTCAACTTAAAAAAAATTGAGACAGTTCATACAAAATCTGTTTTCTAAATTTTCTTTGAATAGTCAAGATGAATGATAATGCTGAACTCCACCCCCCCCCCCATTCCTACTCAGCAATAATGCATGGGGCTGAGGAGTGAGTACTAGCATTAAACAAAGCATGGCTGCTCCAGTGTACCCCTCTCCTCACTACTCCCCAGTGATCTGTAATACTCAACCCATTTCCTCATGTAAGTCACCTACCTCACATGTCACCAGTAGGCATTTGGGTTTGTGCTTTCTATTGAACTCCAAAGTAGGTACTCAAAAGATGTTAACTGAATGAACCCTATGCTGCTATATGTCTAGAATCTGAATGATACAGCATCTCAAAGATTTCTTAGTCCCACATTCCCATTAGATGTCAATGTCTCTACAACAGGTTTGGGGATTCATCTCAATTCCCCGACAATTACTATGATTGCACGCAAACTTTTGTTAAGAAAACCAGTTTTCTGCCTTCATAAGCAGCTCATCTCTTCTTAGGCAGAGAGCTCTAATTGTTGGGAAGGTCTTTCTCAACTGAATTGAAATCAATTAGAGATCACCATAAGGCACATATCAAAGTGCTGAGTATTTTTAAGTGTTTGGAGGAGCTAGAGATACCATCAGTTTGGGAAGGGGAAAGGATCATGGATGGCTCTTTGAAATTGGAGACACTTAAAATGGGCATTGAAGGAAGGTTAGGATTTTGCCAGAGGGGGTATAAGGAAGACTATTTCCAAGGAAGAAAACACATCGGCATAATAAGTCTGGAGTGCACTGCTAACAGCTCAGGTGGGGTTGGCTGTGAACAGGGGACAGAAGATGGAAGAAATTCTCTAGGTGAAGGATTGGTGAGTTTCTAAAGAGAGGTTCAATTTCACCAGGCCTTTCTTCCAACTCCTACTTACTGCTCATTTCCATTTCTAGCATTTCTCCTATCTTCTCACTGCCCCAGTTTCTAGTTTCAATTGCTTCCCAACTGCAGTGCAGGTGTAGCTTCCTTGGCTCATCCCCATCGTGCACTACCTTGTTCCCTTATAATGCACTTTGCCTACCAAGGCCAGGATAACCTTCCTAAAATAACATTCTGATTAGATATTAGGTAATTCTCCTGTCAAAGACACCTGCTTTTTTTTGTTTTGCCTAATTTTAAACTCCTTTCCCTGAGAGTCAGTGATGCAAACCCATGTATGCTCTCTGCATGAGCTTATTTTTCACTAGTTCCCCCACATTCCTCACTATGGCTAAAATGGACTCCTTCTTACTGTATACACATACACACACAGTGAAACTCAGGCATGAGTGTGAAATTTGCCCATTTATACAAAATGGGTTTGTATAAATAAGCTTCTCAGGGCGCCTGGCTGGCTAAGTCAGAAGAGTGACTCTTGATCTCAGGGTTGTGAGCTTGAGCCCCACACTGGGTGCAGAGATTACTTAAAAATAAAATCTTTTCTTTTTTAAAGATTTATTTATTTATTTGAGAGAGTGAGCGAGCGCGCATGCGCACATGTGCACATGTGCGCGAAGAATGGTGGGGAGGGGCAGAGGGAGATGGAGAGAATCTCAAGCAGACTCCCTGCTGAGCACAGAGCCTGATGCAGGGCTCTATCTCATGATCCTGAGCTGAAATCAAGAGTCGGTGGCTTAAGTGACTGAGCCACCCAGGTGCCCCTAAAAATAAAATCTTAAAAAAATTTAAGCTTCTGAACTGAATCTTAGTTTTCAAATATTTTTAAAAATGGGTTTAATACAGCCAACCAGATGAGATTTTTGAGACCACTGAGGTCAGGTGGCTTCTATTCTTGGAAGCCCTATTGACCTCCCCAACAACTGAGCATTCCTCCTCTCAGCCTATGCCTTACCTAGAACTTCCATACCTATCTTAACAGACTCTGTTCCAGTTATTTGATAATAATAGCTACCCTTCCGGAACACTAATTTTCATGTGTCAGGCACTGTCATAAACACTTCACATGTATTTTTTTTTGCATATAATCCTATCTAGCCCCATGAGGTAGGAATGATTAGCATCCAATTTATAACTCTTTGAAGGTAAACATCATGTCAAATTCTTTTTTGTATCTCTTCTGCCAAGCAAACATTTGCTTGGTAGATGACAGATCCTTGTGGTAGGCAGAATTCTGAGGTAGTCCCCAAGAATCCCACACCCTGGTATCCATGCCCTATATAATCTCCCCCCCCTCCCTTGAATGTGGGCAGGAACTGTTCATATGTTGGAGGTTACATATCTGTGAATATGAGAGATGTCACTCCCATGATTAGGCTACATTATATGTTCAGGGTGAAGGGATTTTAATGGTCTCATGACTTCCTACCCTGTAGGTAGGTTTGTGAGGCATCTGTCTACAGTTGATAGTTGAAATAATGGCAAGGACGAGCTTGACAAGAGACAGAGTATAAAGAAAGAAGAGGAGTATAGGTAGAGCACTACCCATCACATCTACACTAGTGAAAGAGAGGAAGAATTCCTGAACAAAAAGAAATGGAGGAGCAGCCTGGCATACTGCATTAGCCCAGAAATTAACAAAGTAGTACTTCAAAAGTTATAAATTACCCATCACCCAGCAGTTCCTAAATTCCTATTAATTTTTCATCTTTTTCTTTTCCTCGACTATCATTCCTGGCATTAAAATATTTTTTGAACAATGTCGTATTTTGCAAAATATTTCCTATTCATGTGATCTTATCACATGTCAAGAAGTTAAGTGTTATTATTCCCATTTTATAAATGTGTGAACCATGGTATCTGGATATGAAATAGCTTGCCCAAAACTCAGTCATCTAATTCATGATTAAATCAGGATTCACACCCAAGTCTCTGACTCCGAATGCCTTATCTTTCTAATAGCCACAAAGACAAGCATGAGGTATCAGTGTCTGGACAAATATAACCCAACCATATTCTGAACTGCTGAACTGCTGAGAGAGGTGTGAGGAGGAGCAGACAGAGGAAGAGAAGGAGAATGTTCTGAAGAAGGAGTAAGTGAGAAAGGCAATGTAGTCCTTCAGGGCACAACAGTCGGGAATCTGTTCATAAGAAGCAGTTGAAATGAGAACTAATAGGCTAGAAGTAAAGAGAAACATATATATGCAGATGAAAGAATACACTTCTCTGAGCTACAAAAGGACTTAAGAATTCCCTTTCTGAAAATGATCAAGTAGGGTTGTAGTCACCTAGAAAAAATGTTGCACACAGCAGCAGAGGTGGGGTGGGGAGATTAAATGACCCAAGGCTGGTAAAAGAGCAGTAGAGGAGAATACTCTAGGTCTCCCCAGATTCTTTGGCAACTCAGTGAACTTCCCCCAGGAATTTGGAGATGCCATTCTTGCCTCTGGTGGCTTCAGTGGCTTATAAAAATCATGACACAGCTAAGGTTTACTCATCGGCTATTGTAGAAAATTGAGTAAAAGCTTTTCCATCTCCAAATCAAGTTATCAGTTATCAGCAAATTTCCTTTTCTGCTGTTGACAATTCTGTACTCAACCCAAGAGGCTTTTGCTTTTCTTGCTAGGGACACATAATAATGGTAATGGTAATAGTAATGATGATGATGATGATGATGATGGATATTGAATGCTTGCTAAGTACGTGGCATTGTGCTGCACAGTTTACAGATTTCATTTCATCATTATAATCCTGAGAGATTTTTTTTTTAAAGATTTTATTTATTTATTTGAGAGAGAGAATGAGACAGAGAGAGAGAGCACGAGATGGGGGAGGGTCAGAGGGAGAAGCAGACTCCCTGCCGAGCAGGGAGCCCGATGCGGGACTCGATCCAGGGACTCCAGGATCATGACCTGAGCTGAAGGCAGTCGCTTAACCAACTGAGTCACCCAGGCGCCCCTGAGAGATTTTTATCGTTATCTCCATTTTGCAAATGTGGAAACTGAGGCTTGGGAAAGTTCAGTGATTACTGGAGTACATGTGGCTAGAGAGCCTACAGTAAAGTGTGGGGTAGAGACCTGATACCGTGGCCCTCTGACTCTTAACCACTGAGCTAGATAAGCACTTAGCGATGTGATCACTGAGCTCTATGACCATGGACCTACATGAGCCCTGGGCTATATGCCCAAATGCGGCTCCACACAGGTGGCTTTAGGTATAAAAACAGACACATCCCTCATCTAGCTATGTCATTTAATGTCTTTTCTTTTTTTATGAGTTGAGAGTAACAATAGGTAGATAAACATTATTAGTGCTTTAAAAGGACATGTGATGCGGAGTCTGACATCTCTTCTCTGTGCCTTACTAGCTGTAGAAGCTTGGTAAGTTCAAGTAATGGTTATTGAGCACATACTGTGTGCTAGCCGCTGTCTGAGTTCCTGCTTCCATAAAGCTTAGAGGGGAAGCCCGGAGTCAAGCAGACACGAGTGCGTGTTAAAGATAGGGTACTCTGGAAATACCCAGCGAGGAGATCTATCCTAGTCTCCTAATGGTTTGACCAATCTTAGTTTACCTGGCTATAGAATGGAGAGAATAGTAAAGCCTGCTTTCCCCATTTCATAAAAATCAAACAAAGTGGGGCACCTGGGAGGCTCAGTCATTAAGTGTCTGCCTTCAGCTCGGGTCATGATCCCAGGGTCCTGGGATCGAACCCCGCATCGGTCTCCCCGCTCAGCGGGAAGCCTGCTTCTCCCTCTCCCACTCCCCCTGCTTGTGTTCCCTCTCTTGCTCTGTCTCTCTCTGTCAAATAAATAAATAAAATCTTAAAAAAAATCAAAGTATTATATATGACTGTATCATATATCATATAAACTATAAAAATGTTATTGTTAATTATCCTATTACCTGGAGTGGTTATTGTGAGGTTGGTAAGATTCCCCTGTGAGTTCTTAATACCCCTGTTACTTATTATTTGTCTGTAGGCATCATGCTCCTAACCCACAGGGCTCCCCCACCCAACTAATAGTTTTAAGAAATAAATTCTTAGAAGGTCTAAATTCAGTGCTACACATTAGCCAGAATGTGAACATCAGCCAGCTTATTGACTTTAGAACTAATGTGTTCATTAAAAACATAAGCAACAGAAATATATTAGCATTTAGTACCCTGAATTCACATAAATGCTGAATAATTGGTTGGGTGGGAAAGATGTGTGTTCATGACCTAGACATATATAGTCAGCTGGACGAAAGATAACTGTGACTCTGTATTGATAAATTTGGTGGAAGGTTTTACTCCTCCAGCTTCTGTTTTCTTCCAGTTGTTCTAAGTGTTCGCCTCAAGAAAAAGAAATAGTTCCATTTACCCAAACACACGTGCATTTCCCATAAACTCTGCAGTCATGATCTTGAAGTGAAATCTCGAAACTGAATTTCTAAGAGGATCAGTTGGATACTGATGCTTGATGTAGAGAAGGAAAAGCTTTTACTCAATTATCTACAATAACAGCAGGGGAAATGTTGGAAATTACTGACACAGTAAATGGATTTTTTTGCATAAATGCTCTCTGTTTTCAAGTTTACCTTCGTATGAAAGACCTTTATTACGAAGCAGTCCCTCTATCTCATCTCTTGTTTTTCAAGAAATAGGAGATGGATTTATTTTTTTGTCGGGGGCAATGGACAAATCACTGTGGTAGATTGTTTGGTCTTAACCATCTGACAGCTCCCAAGATTTGATTTTCTGCAGTTAGGTGGCCAGTGTTTGGTGGATCAGACAAAGGATGATGTGACCTTAAATGCAGTGGTTATCTCTTCCTGTTTTTTTCCTCCTTAAAAAACAGCTTTATCGAGATATAATTTACATACCACAAAGTTCAACCATTGAAATTGTACAATTCATTGGCTTTTAGTATATTGACAGTTGCACAGCCATAGGCATAATCTAAATTTGGGACATTTTCATCACCTCGAAAAGCAAGCCCATACCAAGTAGCAGTTACTCTCATTTCCTCCAGCTCTGCTGCCCCTTTCAACCACGAAACTCATTCCTGTCTCCCTGGGCTTGTCTATAGTGGGTGATACATATCAAGTGTGTATGCAGGTCTTTTGCGATTTGTTTCTTTTCCTTAGCCTCATGTTTTTGAGGTCCCTCTGTGTTGTAATATGTGTGAGCACTTTATTTCTTCCCATTGTTGAATCATATTTGATTATACGGACATGCCACATTTTGTTTACCCAATGGCCTGCCACTTGCCTTTGTTGGTAATTCCTTGGAAATCTTTCTTCCCTTGATGTCTGCAATACCACTTTCGATTTTCCTCTTATTTCTCTGGCTTCATGGGATTCCCTCCTCCAATCACCCTGCAGCTGTTGATGCTCCTCAGGTAGTACTACCCTTTAGACTCAGCCCTAGGGAGCCCTGCCCTGAACAACATCCTTTAGGAGGCCCCACGTATCACACCCTCCCAATCAATTTCTTGAACACAGGGGCACTTCCACCATTTGGGGTCCCAGGCTCAGCAAGGGCACACTGTGTCTCATAACCTTTAACAGTTATTCTCATGACTAATCTTGTACAGCCCCCAGGGAAATCCTTCTCTGCCTCTTTAGCCTTTTTTAGAAAAGGTCCAAGCTCTTTAATATGGTATAAAGGGCATGGATTCTAAACACAAGTCTAAGTCCCATAAAGATATGTGTGTTCTGCTGCCATGGAAGGCAACGATGGGTACTGCTTTGGAGTATAGGGAGGATTTGAGTGGCAAAAGTGCTTAGATAAGAGAAAAGGCAAATTAATTAATGTGTCAAATCTTTTCTCTGAGATAACATGAATGCAATATATTCTTATATAATGAAGTATCATTTGTCCAAAGTACCAAATGTCCATTTTCTTCACTTTCTGATTCAGAATTCCAGAAATATTCATGAACTAATGTGGAATTTACAGTAGTGTCACAAAGAGGCAGGGAAACATTTTGTAATATTAAACAACTCATGTTGCTCTTAAATTTGTATATATGCAGGCTTAGATGTAATGATCGTGAAGTATATTGAATTTTTATATTGCTCTATAGATCTATACTACTCTAAGAGATAATGAAGTTAAAATATTTTGTAATATTTTCCATGTATTCTGTATATTACAATGTTTGGACATGATATGTAAAATGAATTGTTCATTTCTGAATTGAAGTGTTAGTTTAACACTTTTTTTGGACTTCTTTTTTTTTTTAAAGATTTTATTTATTTATTTGACAGAGACAGAGACAGCGAGAGCAGGAACACAAGCAGAGGGAATGGGAGAGGGAGAAGCAGGCTCCCCTCTGAGCAGGGAGCCCCATGTGGGACTCGATCCCAGGACTCTGGGATCATGACCTGAGCCGAAGGCAGCCGCCTAACGACTGAGCCACCCAGGCGCCCTTTTTGGACATTTTCAATCACGACCACCTCAGTTTTATATTTTGGTACTCCTGTGAGAAGAGCATGAATTATATGAGAATCTTTTATTTTTTTTATTTTTTTTAATTTTTATTTATTTATTTATTTATTTGAGAGAGAGAGAGAATGAGAGACAGAGAGCATGAGAGGGAGGAGGGTCGGAGGGAGAAGCAGACTCCCTGCCGAGCAGGGAGCCCGATGCGGGACTCGATCCCGGGACTCCAGGATCATGACCTGAGCCGAAGGCAGTCGCTTAACCAACTGAGCCACCCAGGCGCCCTATATGAGAATCTTGATTATAACAACATAATTAGTGATTTTGTTGAAATGAAGAAAATAAACTTCATGGAAGGCAGCTATGCTAACCACTATACCACCAATGCATAAATTTCATGGGATAAATTTATAATAACTCACAAAATGTGTATGACTTTTTAAAATCCCTCATTTGCACATTGCTGGCCCACTAGCAGAATGTGCAGACATATCAAAACAATAATTGAATTCACTCATCTTATTTTTTGCCAAATTTTAGTCTTTTAAAACCATTATTTTTCATATTTAAAATTGCATTGTTATGAAGATATAATATTAAAAGTAGGAGGATTAAACATTTTAACAGCCTGTTAGTTTGATGTTTCACTTTCAAATATTTAAGCATATGCATGGGCACTTCTACTGGTACGTTTGCCCAAGGCCCCACGAATATAGACTGTCTGTCCTCAGGGATCTCCACTAGAATTTCTCTCTGTTCACTTTATATCCTTTCTTTGGGTGATATCCATTCTTGTGTCTTCATACCACCTATTTGTTACAGAACCCAAATTAATTTTTCCCACCCAGATTTTTCTCTTGGGCCTCAGATTTGTATATCTTCTTTTTTTTTTTAAAGATTTATTTATTTGTTTATTTGATAGAGAGAGAGACAGCGAGAGAGGGAACACAAGCAGGGGGAGTGGGAGAGGGAGAAGCAGGCTTCCCGCGGAGCCGGGAGCCCGATGCGGGGCTCGATCCCAGGATCCCAGAACCATGACCTGAGCCGAAGGCAGACGCTCAACGACTGAGCCACCCAGGCGCCCCTCAGATTTGTATATCTTAATGTCTATTTTGGATACTCCATCCTGGACACAGTATGTCCTGCTAACTAAATGCAATCTAATTCTGCTCCTACTCAAACTGATGCCACCTGAACCCTGGAAATCATCTCCACCTTCTGGTCCTTCTTCCTCGGCTCCCCATCTAATAGCATGTTGGCCACTATCTTCTGCTGATCCACCCACTTGATGTCTGTCACCATCCTCTCCTCTCCGTTCCCATTGCCACGACCTTTGTTAAGTCATTCTGCATTTCACGTTTATTTTTCTACTCATCTTTCTGACTCCAGGCTTGGCCCCTCCAGCAAAAGTCTGGTTGGTTTACTATCCTGCTTAATATTTTCCAGTGTTACATCAGGACCTTTAGGAAAAGGTCCAAGCTCTTTAATATGGTATAAAGGGCATTTGGTGACCCAGCCCTGCCTCCTGCCTCTCCAGCCACGTCTTGAAACAGTTTCCCCTTGCTCATTATGTTCTAGTCACACTGGCCTTTGATTTTCTGAAATCCACCATTCTCTCTTCTGCCTCAGTGCCTTTGTATTTGCAGTTCCCTTGGCCTAGAATGTTCTGTCTTGCCCTATTCTTCCCCTTTACCTAGGTGAATATATGATAAATATATCATATTTATGGGTGAATATATGATAAATGATGGTCTCTACCATAGACTGCCCTTGTGGGCAAGTTTCAGAATTTTTTCCATCATAATTTTTTCCCTAATGTTTGGCTGCACAAAGTAGATGCTCATTTTGTTTATTGAATGAATAAAAAGCTCATTTGTTTTTCTGTTCCCAGTGCTTAGCAGAATGAGTGGAATAGAGGGGCGCCTGGCTGGCTTAGTCGGGGGGAGCATGCGACTCTTGGTCTTGGGTTGTGAGTTTGAGCCCCACATGGGGTGTAGAGATTGCTTAAGTAAATAAATAAACTAAAAAAAAAAGAATGAATGGAATAGATTAACTGTTTATTAAATGTTGAGAAAATTAAATAAATAAATTGATGCATTCTATAGCAATGCCTAGGTAGTTGACTGAAGGATGGCTTTCAGAGCTTGACATCACTTGGAGATCAAGTACCTTGTCCCTTTAATTCATGAAGAGCCTAATCAAGTGCTGGCTCTGTTCAGGACCCTAATGAATAGAATAGATGGACATGGAAAAGATCACATAGTTTGCCTCTGCCTGCACATAGTCTAGATTCCCTTTCCTGAAAAAGATGTCAGGGGGCTGGCTTAGCAAGTGAGTGTTCTTTATAAGCCTAAGGGAGGAGGGAAGAAGTGGTTTATGATTTGGGTGTGAAATTAAGAAGCTGTACAGAGTCAATAGCTCCATGTAGACCTAACCCATTAAATCTGTGGGTCACCCAGCTGAAGATGAAGGCCAGTGACACTGTCCTCAGCCAGGATATAAGACCAGAAATATGAGGGAGAAGTGGCCAAAAACAGGTATCAGGTCTCACTTTGTTATGATGCAGCATGTGCAAGACCTATACTTAAAAAAAATCTTCAAAGGTTTCAGCCAACTCAATAAACCAAATGTATTAAGATTCTTTTGGCCTCAAGTAACAGAAGAGAATGAATTTTAAATGGCTTACACAATAAAGAAATGTATTACTTCATATTACAAGCAATCTGGAGATAAGGGGGTTCCAGTGTTGGTTATTCAGCAGCACAATGCTAGAATCAAGAATTCAGGGTCTTCTTATCTTTCACCCCTGCCATACTTGTCCTCGTCCTCAGGCTGAATTCTCTTTTGGTTGTAAGATGGCTGCCGTGGTTGTAGATATCACAACTAGGCATGACAAGGTCCAGAGGAAAAAAGAGAACGGCTTTTCCTATGTGTCTTTTTTTTTTTTTAAAGGAAAAGTTTCCTAAAATCCTCCAGCAGATTTTCTCTCACACCTCATTGGCTTGAATTACATCCATGCCACCATCTAACCCAATTACTGTCAAGGGGAATGGGTTCATGACCCATCCCTGGGGCTGGAAATAAGGGCACGCATAGGCAACCAACAGTATCTGCTTTCCCCAGGCTGCCTCTACCTTGAACTTCTGACTCAAAAGCTTTGCCAAAGAAAATACATCCTCATTCCTCCAAGCCCCCACTCCACAGAAGGAGAAGGACTGAATTTTGAAAGAATTAATGAATTTTTGTGTGTAGACTCTATTATACATTAGAAGCATAGTCAATGGGCCCATCTCTGTGTGTTGGGTATAAGTTATGGAGCCTGATGAGCAGTCCAGGGATGCTGGAGATTAATTGCACAATGCATGAGAGTGGTTAAGTTTAATCACTGCATTTCCCCCGCCCTTACAAAGAGCAGCCTGGGTGGGGTTTGCCAATCATATCAATCTGTTCCAGCCTCTAGGCCAGTAGTATTCGCAGTTATGTGGCCCTGGAGTCACATTTTCTGTCACCATTAACCAAAGGAGCCACATGAGCCTAGTATAACAGAATATTCTAATACAGAAGTGAAAGGTCTTGCAGCCTTGCAGGTTGCGGAAGAAGGACCAACACTCAGCCTATTAGCTTTTGCCTGCAAGTGTGATTTTCTCAGACAAAGCTTCAAGCTGGCTTTGTATCCAAAAGGAAAGAAACTGGTCAAACCAGTTTATGTTTAATCCTTTGTTTTTCCTCCACCATTTTTTATCTTTCAAAACATTTTTGGACCACCATGCAGACAAAGTTATGTCAAAAAAAACACAAAAAACAAAACCCAATCAAGCTGAATGTTTCAGAGATGCTTAATTCAATTCCAAATATACTTGTGAGCACCTCTGGTTGGTAAAGCACAGCACTGGGTACCGTGGGGAGTGGGCAAAGTAGTGAACAAGCCACCACACAGGCAGGCGTTCTACGAGAACACACTTCTGGTCAAGGACTTCGGTACGTTTGGAGATATAAGATAAATAAGAGATTTCTTTGTTTTCACAGTGTGCATGTGTTTGGAGTGAGAGGAGACAGCAATAGGTAATTAAAAGAATCCACCGCTAGAGACTGAATGTTTGTGTCCCCACAAATTCCTGTGTTGAAACCTAATCCCCTGCATGCTATTTGGAGGTGGGGCCTTTGGGGGTGATTAGGTCATGAGGGTGGAGCCCTCACAAATGGGATTAGTGCCCTTATGAGAGACCCTAAGAGAGCCTGCCTGCTCCTTCTGCCGCCATATGGGGACACAGTGAGCAGACAGCTGCCTGTGAATGAGGACGAGAGCTCCCACCAGACATGGAAGCTGCCAGAATCTTGACCTTGGAATTCCCAGCCTCTAGAATAGTAAACAACAATTTTGTTGTTTTTGAGCTGCCTAGTTCATGGTCTTTGGTTATAGTAGCCTGAATGGACACAGCTATCCACTGAATTTCATTGTGATAGATCAAGTTAGTACTGGTTGCTGTAGCCTCAAAGAGATGGCCAAACCAAGCAGGAAAAGAAAGTGAGGAAGAAGGTCATTTCCCAGGAAGTGACATTTAGGAGAATATCAAAGGTTAAATGCCAGATGATCCTGGAGTTCCAATTTTCAAAAGCAGAAATATGTATTTACACCAAAAGCCAAAGGTCAAGACAAAATGCACAAAGTTCTCTAAGGGGGCATCATGGAATGCTTCCAGGAGGAAGGACCTTTTGTTCTGGGCTTTGGCAATTGAGTAGGGTATTCAATAGAAATGGGCAGATGGCATTCTGTGCAGAGTGTACACTCTTGATGTGATAGGAATAAGACAAACTATATTAAAAACTATCCCCCTCCCCCAGCCAGTCTTTCCCCCTTACCTTGTCTTCTAATGAGGAAGAATTTTTTGCTAGTTGGGTAGCTCAGGGGCTCTTATGAGAAAATTCAAAGAAGCCTGGGAGGCTGGAATGACATAGATATAAGAACTTAGTCAGATAGGAGGACAAAAGAACCTGAATGTGGGCCTGAAGGAAACTTTGGAGTAGGAGCTTAGAGCTGGGAGGAGAGAAACTCCATGTCAACCTTGACACATGGGAAAAAATGAGGGAAAGGAATGAGAAAAGACAGGTATTAGGGTATTTTCTGTGTTACAATATGTTCTCCCTTTTGGTGTTTTCATGAAAGACTGTTGAAAAGATTTAATTAATTTTACATATTTGGGTCTGGGTTGATATTCAAGATGGTGCTATATGGCACTGGGCTTCCCGTGAGTGAGCTAAGCTAAGGTGTGAAGGTGGAAGCGCATAAGCAGAATTGGGAAAGCAAGATGATGAGAGACCGGTTATTTGAGGAGAGTGCTGGGACAGAGGTTAGGTCTACTGCAGGCAGTGGAGGACTCAGAAGTCAAGGTCAGGAAGGTGGTATGTGCTCATGGGCAAGGCAGAGCTTCTGAGGTTTCAGAATCCGGTGGCTCAGTATCAGAGACATGTCTTAGGACAATTACATTGATAGTAGAATCAGTGGAAAAAGGAAAACGCAGTAAGAGATATCAGTTAAAGACCTATCACCAATCTGGTGCCAAAATAATAGATTTGGTAGATTTTTTTTTTTTATGGAACTGATTAGTTTATTTGAATTGACCAAGCGTTTGAGTTTATCTAGATGCAGCCTTAACCAGGGCTACAAGATGAAAATGTGCTCGCTAACCTCATTACTTATTTTTTATTTCTATTATTTAGGAGTGACAGAGGACTTACAAAGTGCTTGGGGTGGATCTGGAGTGCAATGCAATAGAGCAAGTTTTTATTGAGCCCTCACCAGGTGGGTGGCACAAGGGCCTTGAGCACCAGGCTTACCATATAATTAGAGTTACCAGATCAACACACAGGCCTGCCCCCCAATGCAGAGGGAGACGGAGGGCTGTAACTTAATGAGAGGCAGATGTCAACGGGGAGCAGATGTTTGCAGCTCTTCAGTTATATCAAATTAATCATCTCCTGACTTCAAGGTGCTTCTTGGAGTCCAGGAAATTTCCCTGTAATAAATTGCTCCTGGGATTGATTTTTAAAGTGAGAATGTATATGCCACTGTCTTGAATGCTTTAGAACAGTTCTACCTAGAAGCAGAAGAAGTTTTTTAGTATAGGTGGAGGGAAAAAAAAATCGAAATTCTCAGACCTATTTCTGAAAAACAGAGAGGCTGACTTTTTATTAATAAAACTAGCTGCTAGCACTGCTCAACCAGTCAGCCCACCTTTTCATTTATTTAGCAAATAATGTGTATAGACACACTGTGGACTGAAGCTACAATAGTGTGTGAGAACACAGATGTTGACTTCATGGAACTTACAACATAGTAGTAAATAATGATGCAAATACATCTAAAATTACCAAAGTGGTAAGCACTTTGAAAGGGAGTTCCGTAGCTCTTAAAAAGAGTTCATGCAGGGATTTAGCTTAGATCTGAGAGATCAGAGAAGTCATTTCTGAGCAAGGGACAAGGGCAGAGCTCTTCCTTCTCTCCCTTTCCTTCCCCTTCCCTTGTCCTCCTTCCACTCTCTCCCCTCCCCCATCCCCTTCTTCCTTCTTTCCCTTCCCTTCCTGCGGTCTGCTTTCTTCCCTCCATCCTCCTCTTTTCTTTTCCTTCCTTCCTTTCCTGTTCCACTTGCCTCCCTCCCTGTCACCTTTCTTCCATCCCTCTCTTTTCTCCCCTCTCTCTCTCTGTCCCCTCCCCTATCTCTTTGGCTTTCTTCTATTCCTTTCCCAAATCGTTGTGGCAAGCTTGCTGGGAGTCAAGCCCTGCACGGGGTCTGGGAGGGGTCAGAGGGGTTGGTGTACACACAGAGACGAGCAGGAAATTGTCTCTGTTCAAAGTGCCCAGAGACAATGCACAACTAGTTGAAATGCAGAATGACAGGTGCTATACTGGAGGTAGAAACAGGTGCTTCTGGGTGTCCACACGAGGGGCACCAGACTCTGGCTGGAGTGTTGGGCTGGGGCAGGTGTCAGGTGAGAAAATGGTTTTTAAGTGGCTGATGTTTGAGATTTTTTTTATTTATTTATTTATTTTTAAAGATTTTATTTATTTATCTGAGAGAGAGAGAATGAGAGAGAGCACATGAGAGGGGGGAGGGTCAGAGGGAGAAGCAGACTCCCTGCCGAGCAGAGAGCCCGATGCGGGACTCGATCCCGGGACTCCAGGATCATGACCTGAGCCGAAGGCAGTCACTTAACCTACTGAGCCACCCAGGCGCCCCAAGTGGCTGATGTTTGAGATAAGTTTTGGAGAATGCTAGGAGGCCGAGTGGAAGGTCTTGCAGGCAGAGGAAAACTCCCACATTGAAAAACAAGAAAAGAAGCATGATAGGACTGTTACATCCTGGGGAAGACAAGAAATTCAGTATGACTGGGGTGAGAGACACGAGTTGGGAAGATCCAGGAGATGATATAGTTGGAGAGGTGGGTAGGAGCCAGATTGTGGAGAACCACACAGTATTTTGTCCTGCGTACAACGAGGAGCCGTTGAAGGTGCCAAGAGGACAATCGCACAATCCAGTCTACCATTTAGGAGAATCTTTTCAGGCAGCGGTGTGGTCCCGCCCGCTGCCATCGGATAGGAAAACATGCATCCTCACATCTGGCTTTCCTAAAACACTGTTTCAGGCTGTGCGGTCTGCTGAGTTCTTTGGTGGCCTCCGCTGCAGGAACAAAATAAAATCTCAAGCTATCTGACTCTGACGGTGCTGTAGCATCCTTTCCTCCCCCCCGGCTCTCTATTCTGTACGCCTCCCTAATGGAAATGAATAGACACCTTTGGAGCCTCTTCTTAATTGCTGCGACTTTTTCATTACTGTAATTATGATAAGGCAAGCCATTGCTTTTGGTTTCAGATGGGTGTTGCCTTTCAAGGTATATATAAAAATAATAAAATAAAATAAAATAAAATAAAATAAAATAAAATAAAATAAAATAAAATAAAAATAAAATAAGCCTGTCAAGCATGAACAGTTAGAAAATAGCCATAATGCTAAACCAGGGTTTCTCACTCTCAGTACTATTGACGCTTGGGCTGAATAATTCTCTGTTCTGTCTTGCATCAGAGGATACTGAGCAGCGTTGCTGGCCTTTACCCATTAGATGCCAGAGAAAAATCCCTCCTCAGTTGTGACAATCAAAAATGTCTCCAGGGCGCCTGGGTGGCTCAGTTGGTTAAGCGACTGCCTTCGGCTCAGGTCATGATCCTGGAGTCCCGGGATCGAGTCCCGCATCGGGCTCCCTGCTCAGCAGGGAGTCTGCTTCTCCCTCTGACCCTCCTCCCTCTCATGCTCTCTGTCTCTCATTCTCTCTGTCTCAAATAAATAAATAAAATCTTTAAAAAAAAAAAAAAGAATGGATGGGAGTAGGGGTGCCTGGGTGGCTCAGTCATTGAGCATCTGCCTTCGGCTCAGGTCGTGATCCTGGGGTCCTGGGATCGAGTCCCGCATCGGGCTCCCTGCTCAGCGAGGAGCCTGCTTCTGCCTCTCTCTCTGCCTGTCTCTCTGCCCACTTGTGCTTTCTCTCTGTGTGTCAAATAAATAAATAAAATCTTTAAAAAAAAAAAAATGTCTCCAGACATTACCAAATGTCCCCTGGAGGGCAAAATTGTCCCTGTTGAGAATCATTTTTTCTAAATTGTAATGGACAGCAGGGTTGTAGATACGAAGAAAGTCAGAGGAGATTTAGCCAATGCTCGGCAAATCCTTCCTATGTTTAGAGTCCCATCAGGAGGGACCAGGGGCATATGATGTTAAATGAATTCCGTCATTGCCCCCAGAAGTACCAAATCTCCCCACTCTCAGGCCTCTGCTAATTATTAGACCCCCTCTTACTTTCTTTCATCTCCAAATGCCTCTAATGTGTTATCATGGCACGGATCCTACTTTCTCTCCAATTACATGATCAGATGGACCTTGTTCAATTTGGCTTTCAAAGCTGGTTACTCCTAGGAGACAGCTTTGCTAAAAGCATTTAATGATCCTCAAGGTAGCCAAGCCTTCGAGGTGCCTATCTGCCGGGTAGAGTGGGATGGGGACGCTGTCTGGGGCTCTGTCCACCTTCTAGCCCCGCCGCATCACCCATTCCTCTGTTCTCCAGAGCGGGGCTTGCTGGCTTTATTTAGGTCTCGTGCTTCCGATTGCTGTTTGATTTAATGCCGATGGCGACATTGCAGACATTCCCAGGCGATACGCAGGGCTGCTTTTCCCCGACTGGGTTTTGTGTGCTGTGGTAGAGCTCCACACAGTACAATTAGGAGGCTTTGGAGTTGCCACGAGGCTGATGACTGGACTTGAAGGACAAGGGCTCTGTCCTATTTCCCTCCGTTTTCCCAGTGCTTATATCTTCTCTCACACCTTAAGGATGCTAAGAGGCGGCCTGCTGGGTGTTTAAAGTGGATGTCTTCCAGAACACACATGAGCCTTGGACTTGACACATTGGACAGCAATGTGGGGTGCTCGGCATTTGGAGTCTATGTTATGGATGTGAACCCATATTTTGCCCAAAACCTTCAGCTGGGAGAGTGCATGCTATTTTTAACAGTGTCCCCTTCCCTCCCCCCAACATGGTTCCTTAACAAGGTCGTGTCATTATCAGTTATTTAATATTTCTAAAATTAGAAACAGTTTCACCACTGTGGCAGCTCAAGCTTTAGGCCAGACACTGTGAGGCTTCTCACACTGGGGCTATTGATATAGTCTTGTGGTGAGTCTTCCTGTTCCTTCTTTTTCTAGCTTACAGTTGGCTCGAAATTCAGCCAGGCTAAACCTTTTTGCTCTCTTGGTCAGGATTTTTCAGGATTTTATTTAAGGAATTGCAATAGCCCCCATTAAGCCAAAGGACTGGGATGTAGCTGCCTGGTTGGTAGTCAACATTCCGTACTCAGTGGTCTTAGCCAACTAGCTCAAGATAGCAGATTTCTCTGGCCAGCCTGGAGAAAATGCAAAGGAGAGAAAGGGGTATAATAAAGATTCCTTCCTAGGCAGCCCTCCCTGCTGTTTCCTAATAAAGCAACTGTGAGTGCTGAGGATAATTAAGAGGAGATGAAGTGGCATGCAAGCAGCAGGAAGAGAAGGGAAGATGCAGACTATTGTTCAGCAGAAGCCTGCCCCTCACCTGCAGCGTGCCAATCCCTGTGCTGAGGGATAGAGAAAGCATTACCTATAACATGGCCCTGCCCTTACCCAACTCCCAGTCCACAGGCAAGGCTGGGGAGGGACTGGGGGGGCGGGACTGGGATAAAAAAACCAGGGTCTGATTTAAGCCTATCTGAAAGGGTTCTCCTTAGCACTTCCTAGAATATAAAGAATTTTGACTATCTCATGTAATCTCTACCTTGCATGGGTACTACCAGTATCCCCATTTTATAGAGGAGAAAACTGAGGCTCAGACAGGTTAAGTAACTCGTCCATAGTTACCTCATCGGTAAGGGTGAGACTGGAACCCAGATCTTTTGACTCTGAGTACAGGGAAAGTTCCACATTCCCACCTGTGTCCCACCTGCCTCCTCCACCCAACAGATCCTCAGTGCTGTTTCATTATTGATCTTTTGGGAGTGTCTTTTGGTCCTTGTGCCATGTCAACAGACAATAGTTATTCCTCTTTCCACAGGGCTCCATGCCAGCAGAAGCACTGCTCATTAGGCGTTCAAGAAATCCATAGCCCACCTTCGAGGGCAGCCTTAAAGCAGGGGCTCCAGGACGGTCATTGATCAGTCTGTTTCCATGTCCCACTGTGGAGCCCCATTCTCAAACCCCAACAAAGGGCTTTGTGCCTATAAATCAGTTCCTTATAAGACTCATTATTAGGGCAATCTGCAGAGGGTGAATTCTATTTTTTTTCCCCCGGAGAATCTGAATAAGTGGGTCACGGAGATGAACATACCTGAAAAATGAGGGGGTTGGTGCTCAGACAGAAATACGTTGTCAATTTTTTCTCCTTCTGAGGAGAAATGAGGAGAGTTTCACGAGTCCAAAAATGGATTCAGCACAGTAGGAAATAAATGCAAAAAGAAGTGTATGACAT
This sequence comes from Mirounga angustirostris, assembly GCF_029215605.1. NCBI lineage: Eukaryota > Metazoa > Chordata > Mammalia > Carnivora > Phocidae > Mirounga > Mirounga angustirostris. The sequence goes on along the minus strand of NW_026991723.1, from coordinate 68,510,466 downwards.
GTACGACTTGGATGAATTATTTACCCTAAGTTACAGAGAGGAAAACAATATGTGAAAGTTTCAGCATTATGTCTAGAACATAGTACACGCTCAGTAAATACTGGTTTTATATGGAATGAATAAATAAATGACTCAGTGCCAAGGAATCCACTCAAGATGCAAAACTTTAGTGGGTCAACTAGGCATTTTGACTACATCCTGCCAAAAAAAACCAGCCTCACTGATTTTTTTTCCCCCAGTGGAACTGGCCCACTGCTGAGTATGTATTTGGGACAGTTAGAGATTATGTGGGATTTTAGATTGGGTGCATGTACCGATTTATGCACATGACCTCTAATTATTGTGTGGGACAGTGAGAAAAATCCAAGGGATTCAGACTCAGAAGATTCGGGTTAAAGTCCTCGTTCTGCCTCTTATGAGCTTTGAGACCTTAAGCCAATCATTTTACCTCTCTGAGCCTCAGTTTCTTCCTCTGTAGATGGAGATGGCATCAACAGAGAACTCGGATGTTGGTTGCTGAGTATGTGCTGGCAATGACTATGGAAGTGCATTATCTACCATCCACTGGGATGCAAGTGTGACTTGTGATTCATATAATCAGTTACCAGTGTTCTTGTCAGCATTGAATGGGTGGAATGAGTGGCCAGTTCTCTGATTATGCTGTTAATAATCATCATCATGAATATTAACTCATCTGAAGTGGCCCAAGTCTTTGTGCAGATGTTGTCACCCATCGAAGCTTCAGGAATACCTCCCTGAACATTGTTAGAAAGCCATGAAAAGTGTGGGTTCCACTTGTCCTCTGGGTCACTCCTGGTTATTTTGGAATCATCCCTGGCTGACAGCATTTGAGCGAAGAGCTATGTTTTCCCCACAATGTGTTGTGATCAGAGGATATGGGACAAATGACTTCAGCGAAGCCAAATAAGGGCTGTGTGCTTGAGCTGCAGTTTGCCAGTGTGAAGATTCTTTTCTATAGCTGGCTCCAAAGAGGAGATGAAATGGATGCTTCTGACCCTAACAGAATCCTATCTGCTGAAGGGGAGTCAGAAAGTGAAGAGGAGCTCTCATCCTTCCTGGGTTTGTTCTAACACCTCTCTCTCATAACCCAGCAGACATTTGGGTTACGAACTCTACCACAAAGACTACCACAGAGCAAGGGGAGAGAGTGGAGACAGGGTTTTACCCTCCTCCCCTGTCCATGTCTCATCTTTAGGAAATTGGGCATTGGAATGAAATAAGGACATAAGCAAACATATCTCAAGAGGCAAGCCCCCCTCCGTATTTCTGTTTATAAAGTTAACCTTTTATCTCCTTTGCACCTCAAATTTTCTTTTCCCAAGAAGCTTTGTTTTGCCAGCATCTCAATAATTTGGATCTCTGCTAGCTCTGCTCTACTTGATCACACTAACCTGGATAACGTGTGAGCTATTAAGAGAACACACCATTTCCTTGGGGAGTCATTTATTCCCATGATCATTGATAATAGAAAGTCCTTTTTCTGAGCTTGATGCTAATGACTTCTCAATCTAGACTGGATGCATTTTCTCCAATTGTTGATTATTCTCGAGCTATTACTTGCAGTCTTGTGGAAGCAAGGATGGAATATGCTTCGTTGACCCATTCTGTGCTCTGTTTTGATTATTGTCAGCAATGTGGATAAGGCAACAGAAGTAAATGGATGTTGAATAATCAGTTTTATTGGAGATTAGACAAAGAAAACATGAAGTGCTCTTATTTTCCTTCTTGTTTGTAATTTAAAATGAACTTTATAAACAATGAGAAGGTATCACCAGACTTTACTACTTCACAATTCAAGTCTAAGTTTGAAAAGGGAGATTTCTCACAGGCAGAGTGTGAAATATTTTCTCAACTCTTTAGATGTTTAAAATTGAGTTGACATCATTACTCATGTACTGGTTATCCCTCAGTGGAGCCGTTGTCATTCCATTTTAAAATTCCAGAGTCTTCTATAACTCCTTTCTTATTCCATATATATGGAGTCTAGTTCTTCCATATTTGTTCTTGTAGTTGTTAATTTTTTTGTCTTCTAACCTCTACCTACCTAGGTGAGGTCGTTATTATCTTGCATTGAGTCCGCTGAAAGAGCCTTGTAACTGAGCGTCATGGTCCCAAGCTCTCTTGACTCCAATTAGTCCTGTACCCAACTTTGAGAACAGTGTTCTGAAAGCAACACTCTGCTCATATCATTCTCTGCTCCAAATCATCACTGACTTCCCATTTCTAGTAAATGAAAGCCAACCTTGTCAGTGTGAGATTTAAAGTCCTTCATAACCTGCCCCAACCTACTCATATCTTTCCAAGACTCTCCCCCTCCCTTCCTCTAACGTCCAACCACACTGACTCAGTCATGCTCTAAAATAGCTTTGTACTTTTTGCCTCCATGTCTATGCTCACACGGCTCTCTCTTCCTGGGATTCCGTTCCTTTATATTCTAATGGGTACTTTAAAATACTTCTTCTTTAATTCTTTAATAATCAATGCAGAGTGATAAATTACAGTCATATGCATACCTATTTTGTCTCTTCATAAGACAATTAGATCGTAAAGGACAAAGCTGTGCTTCATGCATCCTTTCTACAATGCTTTCATCTAATGCCTTGTACAGAATTCACTGTTGATAAGCATATTTACTGAATGAATGAATGAATATGTAAATAGAGATAGAATCAACGTATTGTTTAGACTTTGCGTTACATCATATCCTGAAATATACTAAATGGAAACTTCTGGAAAACGACCTGGTAGTTTCAGAGCACAATAGAATTGAGGATTTGAAATATTTTTCGTCTCATCAACGCCAGAGCTACCTACTATTCTCTTGTTTAATCCTCTCCTCATTTTCATTTTATTAGGTCCCTACCCCTTTATTGTCTCATAAACATAGCATGATAAAGAAAAAAAAATTATTTAAAGCAGCTAGCATTTAAAGATATGTGGCAATCAAAGTCCTTTTCCAAAACTCTGCCAAACTGTCTCTATTATTCAGACACAGCATGTAAATAAAGACAACTCTTTGTGATCAGATTATGATCAAAATCATGCAGTGGGTCACTCTAGCCAAGGCCATCATTGGAAATGGCAGCCTCCTGGAGACCTCATCCTTTCAGGTGCTTTTAAATTGAAAAATGGCCTTGTCCTGATGTTTTAGAAGAGTGCAGGATCCCACGATGCAGTATCTGTAGTCGCTAGGACACATGACATCTGTACATATGTATACTGTGTGTGAGAGCATGTCTATTTGCATTTATGGGTTAGCTTTACCCAAAAGTTTCTGAGATCTTTTGAGACAGAATAAAAGTGCAAGTCTCAATTTAATCCTGCTTAAAAGAAGGGCCTGAGTCCAAGGACTCAGAGGTTTGGTTTGGACAAGCACCCAGAAGTTGGGATGACTATCTGAAGCTCTTGCATCTGCAAATTTGGGCTGGATCAATTGAGGACAGGCGTTGTCATGACATTTTCAGTTCTCCTCACTGCCATTCAGGCTGGAAAGGAGCACCTCCTTCTCCACGATACACAAAGATTTGGGAAACTGGAATAACAAACAGGAAAAGTAGAGAAAAGGAAAAAGGAAAGTTGCTTTGATTTCTTTAAGAACTGTCACTTTTTCATTGCCTCCAAAGTTGTGCTTATACTGCTAATAGCTGGGTCAGGCTATGACACACAAATGTTATGAGTTAATAATGGGCAACTTTACAATAGATCCATAGATCCACAGAACTTGAGAGCTAAAGGGGACCTTGGGGACCTTCTGCTCAAACCATCTTTTTATACAGATTATAAAACTGAGGCTTGGAGAGGAGAAATGGCTTGCCAAGGACTCAGAGAGCAGGACTGGGATTCATTCCCGAGTCCTGACATTTAGTCAACATAGTTATTCTAAATCATCACCCAGTCGGTTCTGTTGTAGCACATCCTGATAGATTCAATAGGCTGGGATCAGACTGGGGCTGAGTTTTACTGTAATTCTCATTTTTATTCAAACCGACTTGACTGTTGTCCATTTGTTTATAGAGTGAGGGCTTAAAAGGTGGGATGGATGAATCCGTTTGGGAGCTATCAGCAGGGGGCAGTAGGACAGTCATTGCTGACATTCATTTGCTGGGAGGGAGCATTAGTGAGAGTTTTGAACCAGGAGAGGAAATGCTTTCCCTCAAGGGGGAAGATGGCTACCAAAGATTGGACAATAAAAGCCAATTTGGGGAAGCATATGTCACCAGCTAGAGAATCAACTGACCAGGAATTGAAGGAAATGGGCCAGCGTGCCAAGAACCTCTAACCAAGCAAAGACAGGAAAGTTAGGGAGTTTTGGGATCAGTCCCAAAATAAGGGAATTACAAGCAAGTGAGCTGGGCAGAGGGTCCCAAAAGGCAAGTTGCTTCTGCACATAAATCTGTAGTTACAGCCATATTTCGGAGCTCCTTCCTGCTCTGCATTTTTTATTTGTAACAGTTTCAGAAACCTCCTGATGGAAGAAATTTTATGTGTTTGTGAAACTCAGTTTTCTAATTTATTGATGCAGTATATCTTTCAAATCTTACTATCTTGGAAAAATCAGAATAAAACACAGGAATATTAGTGAGGCTTAAGTCTATCATGATGGGATCACAGAGCAGGAGGGGCAAACTTAAAACACCCCAGACAAGTGTTTCGAACTCCATCTTAGATGAAGCCTCCTGAACTCTAGACCTTGTCCATGATGAAAGTCAAGCTTATTTAATTAATGTCTTTGCTTTCAGGCATGTGAAACCTTTTTTCCTCCCCCTCACCTTTTTTTTTTTTCCTACCAATTTGGGAATGATATCAAATATATTAGATGACTGATTCAGTACCCAGGGATTTTCAAGTCTGAAATTGTGGATGGAGGAGTCTGAAGACATGAAGCAGTGTTATCCTTTGATCAATGATCAAGGTTCTACTATACTATATGATTTAGCTGCAGAGGGAATGGGGACAAACAATGAATTAGCTAATCCACATACAATTGATTAGAAAGTGGGTAAATATTTATGGAAAAGAGGGCAAATGCTATTAATCATAGTCTTAAAAGTTTGTTCCCAGGGAGAAGTCTCATAGTTCATGAAAGAGATAGATTATGAACCTGAGGGCCCAGAATGGACCCACTGAGACCTGGACATGCTGGGCTTTTTTTTTTTTTTTTTTTTCCAAAACTGGTTAACAAGGAAGGTGTCTGTACTTCCCTGAAGACTGTAGGGTCATACGGGTGGAAGGACGGATAGGCATAATTTCATCTTCGACTTCATAATTTATGAAGATGATGGCAACAGATGCTATAATTAATCTAGATAGTAACTAATCAATGAGCACACTCAGAAAGTGTGATTACTGGTTGGATGGAAACCCGGGACTCCATATGATGCTTTTCTTGGTAGTTTCCAGTTTACTATTTTATATTAAAAGAAGACTTGCTGAGTGATATTTTACATGGCATTTGGGAAGAGGTATCCAATATAATGACAAGGGGATGAGTATCTGAGATTCCCCAAATCTGAAATTACGGGGAAAATATTGGAAGAAATGTGATAGGGATAGATGTAAAGTGCTGGGGAAAATATTGAAGGTACAAGGCAAGAAAGATATGGCTGATATAGCGCCAACCACTCTGTGATGGATAATTTTATGTGTCAACTTGACCGGGCCACAGGACTAACAGGTATTTGGTTAAACATCATTTCTAGGTGTGTCTGTGAGGGTGCTTCTGGTTGAGATTAACATTTGAATCAGAGACCAGGTCTAGCAGGTTGCTCGCCTCAAAGTGGGTGGGCCTCATCTAATCTACCGAAGGCCTGAAGAGAATAAAAGGTGGAATAAGAAAGAATTTTCTCTCTCTACTTGACTATCTTTGAGCTGGCATATCAGTCTCCTGCCTTTGGACTCAGACTCAGACTGGAACTTACACCAATGCTTCTCCTGGTTCTAAGGCCTTTGGATTTGCACTGGAATTCACCATTAGCTCTCTTGAATCTGGTTCTGTCAGCTTCTATAATAGCATGAGCTAATTCCTTATAATAAATCTCTCTCTCTCTTTCTCTTTCTCTTCTTCCCTTTCTCCTTTATATACATATATTTTTTCCTCTGGAGAACCCTGACTAATGCAGTCCTCTCCCCAACTACCTCCCCCACTCTCCCAAAACGGGGGAGCAAATGCTAACCTTGGTGTAAGTCAAGAGAGTCAGTGTCTATGAAAACAAGATTAATCTTGGGTCCAAAACAAGCAAGGCAATATCTTATTCATTACTCTGCTCTGACCAGATTATACCTCGAGTATCATGCTCAGTTCTGGTAATCCCAACGTAGGAGGGAAAATGTCAAACAAAAGGAAGTCCAGAAGAAATCAATAAAGGTGGAAAATGCATCTAACATCATGTCAATGAAAAACTGTCAAAAAACTTAGGATATTCTCTCAGGGAGAAGATTTCAGAGAAAGATACAGCAGCTGTCTTCCAATTCTCAAACTGCTATCAGCAAGAAGAGGAAAGATATTCACTCAGTGTAACTCTAAGGAGCAGTGACATAGAGCAGACGTTCTAAGGAGAAAGAGTTGAGCCCAGTCTAAGGAAGCACTTTCCAAAGATGGACTGGCCTGAAATGATAGTATAAGTTTTCTCATGGAATCCATGTGACACCGAGTGCTGGGTGGTTTGAGTTTCCTGGTAAGAGTAAGATCGGCGTCAATTACCTTAAAGATGTTTTTCAATGTTTTTTTCTTAATCTATAAAATTGCTGTTCATAGGCAAAGTGATTGTTAGCCAAGCAAATACTGTGATGTAATGGAATACTTATACTATTTAATAGAAGACGCTTTTCAAAGGACATATGCATGTATAAGCAAACTGTTACCTATTTTTTGAAGTAGGTCCCTATGAATCTTTCTGCATTAATACATTTTAGTTACTTTGGCTGACCTTTGTTACTTTACTTTAAATACCTATATCTTCTTGAAAGTCACATAAAGGATTATTATAAGTATTTTTAATCTACAGTTTTCACCAATTCAAGCAGATTTTTCCTTAATTATCCTGAATGAGTCACTCTGTTCTGAACAAGCAAATGACACATACTACGGAAGCACCGTAATAACAAGAGCAGCAGCTTAGCTTGGTTGATGGGACTTATTATGTGTCAGGCATGGTTTTAAGCATGGATTCCCTCATTTACATGGATTTACTCCCTTAATCTTTGCGAGGCAACTATATGAAGTAGCTGCAATTATCAGTCCCATTTTTATTAACGAAGAAACTAAGCCCCAGAGAGGTTACACAATTTGTCCTGGGACATATTGTTAGTAAGAAGCAAAGCTAGGGTTCTGGTTCCAGAGTCAGCCCCTTCCCTTCCTTTCTCTTCCCTTCCCTTCCGTTTTCTATTTCTTTTCTGTTTCTTTTTCTTTTTTTCTTTAGAGTCAGCATTTTTATTACCACATTATTTCTGTCTCACAACTTTCTGATTTTATAGCATTCCACTCAGAAGTAGAAGTAAACCCTGGGATCCCTGCATGGACATTCTACCCTAGGGGGGCCTCAGAAAAAGTATGTCCCCTGCTCTGGGAGACAAATGGCTTCCTTGCCTTAGCTCACACTTCCACTGAGACAGGTCGGCAGGCTGAAAGTTTTTGTGGTCTAGTAATCAGTTGACGTTTCATTCCAGATCACCTCCAAAGGATGTTGCTTCTGTAGTCTGCAACCTAAACTTTTTAGGTGTTTTAGTTCTAAAATCGCACAGATTGGAACTCATCTTAGCTGCATCTGTCTTGTGAAATTTGACTCCATAGACCTGAACTCAGATCCTAACTCTGCCTCTTACTGGGTATATGGACTGGGGCAAAGGACTATACTGTGTGACGGCTTTGTCCTCTACTCTGCAGAGTTTTTGTTAAGAATAAATGAGATATTAGGTGAAGGGGATTAAGAGTATACTTATCATGAGGAGCACTGAATACAGTATAGAATTGTTGAATCATTTTATTGTACACCGGAAACTAATATAACAATGCATGTTAACTATATGGGAATTAAGAAAAAGAATAAATGAGATATTATGCATAAATACCTTCTAAAGACCTGACACATAAAATAAGTATTCTAGAAGTGGGGGTTCTTTTTTTTATTTGATAAATGCTATATATTCTACTTAAAGTTTTTTGATTCTGCTGGTTGAGGGAAAAGTTACTCCTTGTAATCTGAGTTTCTGTTGGGAGATAAATCAGAATCACATTGAAAATGGCTTTCAAGCATTTGCTCAAGTTTAAGTAGCTCCTGTGTGGCCTTGGTGGGAGTAGTATTCCAATGCAATGTGTAATGGGGGATTTTTTTCATGCTTTGCAAAACATCCTGTGTATCTTAAATTTCCCCATTATCGGTATTAATGACACAATTGTGTTTTAGACATGGCCACCATGTCAAATGCACTTTCCATGTGGTGCCAGTCTTTCCACAAACACATTGAACACCTATTATAATCTTGCCTCAGAGTAATTGGATACAGTGCCTACTGCCTCTGGTCTAGGCAAAAAGCTCTGGAACACAATGTCGATGTAACAAGGTTATGTGACCAAGTGCTCTGCAAACACGGAAAATAAATAAGGGCGGGAGAAGGGAAGTCCTTCTACCTAACCACAGACTCAAGAATTCAAGAAAAGACCTGCACAAATGAATAGTTTTGTGAGTTGTGGGTGGACCTTACCATATAACTTCTTGCCTTTTCAGACTGCCATGAATAGATTGTTTTCTCCTCTGGACGACTGGGTTCATGATTAATTCTCTGTCTCTCTTGACCTTTATAAATAGAGGAGAGTACTTTGATTAGGCGGTTTATGGATATTTCTTTTGCCTTTTTTTTAAAAAAACAAATTAATATTGTCTTAAAGTAATACATACATGATGCAGCAAATTAGAAAAAAGCAGAAAAATACAAAAAAAAAGTGAAAATCACTTGCAAACCATCATGCAAATGTTATCTCTATTAATATTTGAAAGTTGATCTCCATTTTTTTCCTTTAAACATATGTGATACACAGTAGAGTTATATTGTCATTTTTAAATAACATCATAATATGTTCTGAACATTTTCCTGTGTTGTTAAAAAAAGGGAGAGTAGGTATAACCACTATGGAAGAAGATCTGAAAGTTACTTATGAAAACACATATATACCTAACCCTATGACTCAGCAGTTTCATCCTAGTACCCAAGAGGAAAGAAATAAAGCCTTTGTTCACAAAATTCCTTGTACAAGAATATGCATCACAGCTTCATTCATAATAGTGAAAAAACCAGAAACAGCTCAAATATCCATCAGCAGATGAATGGATAAACTAGCCAGCAATAAAAAGGAACAAACTATTTTTTAAATTAAATTTTTAAAATTTTAATTTCCATGTAGTTAACATACAGTGTTATATTAGTTTAAGGTGTACAATATAGTGATTGAACAATTCTGTACATTACTCAGTTCTCATCATGATAAGTGTACTCTTAAGCCCCATCATCTGTTTCACTCATCTCCCCACCCACCTCCCCTCTGGTAACCATCAGTCTGTTCCCTATAGTTAACAGTCTGTTTTTTGGTCTGTCTCTTGTTTTGTTTTGTTTCTTAAATCCCACATGTGAGTAAAATCATATGGTATTTGTCTTTCTTTTATTTCACTTAGCATTATGTTGTCTAGATCCATCCATGTTGTTGCAAATGGCAAGATTTCATTTTTTTAATGGCTAATATTCCATGATTTATCTATCATCTATCTATCTATCTATCTATCTATCTATCTATCTATCTATCTATCATCTATCTATCTATCATCTATCTATCTATCATCTATCTATCTATCATCTATCATCTATCTCACATCTTTATCCATTCATATTCCATGGTATGTAATATTCCATGGTGTGTGTGTGTGTGTATCATATCTTTACCAATTAATCTATTAATGGACACTTGGGCTGCTTCCATAGTTTGGCTATTGTAAATAATGCTGCAATAAACATACAGGTGCATATATCTTTTTGAATTAGTGTTTTCATATTCTTTGGGTAAATACCCAGTAGCAGAATTACTGGATCATATGGTAATTCTATTTTTAATTTTTTGAGGAACCTCCACACTGTTTCCACAGTGGTTGTACTAGTTTGAGCTCCCACCAACAGTGCACAAGGGTTCTTTTTTCTCCACATCCTCACCAACACTTGCTGTTTCTTGGGTTTTAATTTTAGCCATTCTGACAGGTGTGAGGTGATACCACATCACGGTCTTGATTTGCATTTCCCTGATGCTTAGTGACGTTGAACACCTTTTCATGTGTCTGTTGGCCATCTCTATGTCTTCTTTGAAGAAATGTCTGTTTGTGTCTTTTGACCATTTTTAATTGGGTGATTAGTTTTTTTGGTGTTGAGTTATATAAGTTCTTTATGTATTTTGGATACTAACCATATATCAGCTATGTCATTTGCAGATATTTTCTCTCACTCAGTAGGTTGTCTTTTAGTTTTGTTGAGTGTTTCATTTGCTGTGTAGATTTTCATTTTGATATAGTCCCAATAGTTTATTTTTGCTTTTGTTTCCCTTGCCTCAGGAGACCTATCTAGAAAAATGTTGCTAAAGCCGAAATTACTGCCTCAGCTCTCTCCTAGGATTTTTATGGTTTCAGGTCTCACATTTAGGTCCTTAATCCACTTTGAGTGGATTGAGTTTATTTTTGTGTATGGCATAAGAAAGTGGTTCAGTTTCATTCTTCTGTGTGTCGCTGTCCAGTTTTCCCAACACCCATTTGTTGAAGAGGAACAAACTGTTGATACATGTAAAAATATGGATGAGTCTCAAAAGCATTATACTAAGTGAAAGAAACCAGACTTTAAAAAGGCATATATTGTATGATTCCATTTATTTTTTTTAAGGATTTTATTTGCTAGAGAGAGAGAGCGAGAGAGTGTGAGAGTACAAGCAGGGGGAGCGGCAGGCAGAGGGAGAAGCAGGCTCCATGCTGAGCAAGGAGCCAGATGGGGGACTTGATCCCAGGAGCCTGGGATCATGACCTGGGCCAAAGGCAGATGCTTAACCGACTGAGCAACCCAGATGTCCCTGAATTATTCCATTTATATAAAGCTCTGGAACCAACAAAATTAATCTAGGATGGAAAAAAAAGAATAGAGCTTTCCTCTGGAGGGTATATTGGGATAAAGGCAGAATTGACTAGGAATGGGCATAAGAGACCTTTCTAGAGTGATGACAATATTTTGTATTTTAATAAGGGTTTATGTTACATAGATCTATGCATCAGCCAAAATTCATCAAATGAGGGGTGCCTGGGTGACTCAGTTGGTTAAGCCTCCAAGTCTTGATTTCGGCTCAGGTCATGATCTCGGGGTTGTAAGATTGATTCCTACATCAGTCTCTGTGCTGAGCATAGAGCCTGCTTGAGATTCTCTCTCTCCCCCTCTCCCTCTGCCCCTCCCCACTCATGCTCTCTCTCTCTCAAAAAATAAAAAATAAAAATAAATTCATCAGACAATACAGTTAAGATTTGCGCATTACTGTATATAAATTTTACCTAAAAAAAAAAACATACTGAATTTTAAGTTTCTATTTCCTCATCAGTGAAACTAAAACATGGAGTTATATTTGTAAAGCATAATGCCTTTATATAGCATTACTCCATAGGTTACAATAATCCTTTAAAACACGAATGTTTCTTTAAAACAAAGGGTTGATATACTTAATATATAAAAAACACATAGAACTCACTAAAAAGAAATCACTGAAACTTCAATAGAGAAATGGGAAAAATAAGTGAGTTTAAAATTATAAGAAATATACATAGCCAGAAACCAATTTTTTCCAAACTCGTTACTCACAACAACAACAACAACAAAATCTCTCTTTATTGAGGACCTACTAGGTTTACATGTATGATCTCAGTTAATACTGATGATTAATACACTTATCAAACATAATCAACCTCACTGGTATTCCAAATATGAAAATTAAAATAAGAACTTACATTTTTTTCTAACAAAATAATGAAACTTAAAAAGATATAATAATGTTAAGGAAAGAGTGATTGAATAAGGACTTGCAAATATTGTCAGTGGGATGTAACTCACTACTACTTTTTGGGAAGTCACCCCCCCTTTTTTTGCCATGTGGGTTAAGAGTTCCAAAAGAGAATATACTCTTTGAATGAGTAATTCTGTTCTGGGATCTCTTCTAGGTTCCAACTTTATTTATAATTGCAGAAGAATGAAAACAATCTGTATGCCTAATACAAAAGGCTGGCAGATGATTTACTGGAGTGTACTCACATTATTGGAGTCATGGGGCCCTGTCCTTTTTCTTTTCTAAGATCCCTAATTGTCATTTGATCACTGATCAGGGTACCTGAGGGAAACTTTTCTTTTCCACGTTCTGCCCTGGAGAATAGGGGAACAATCAGAACCAGATTTACATGTGGTCTTCTAAGCTTTTGCGCATTTCTGAGGGATAGGAATACCTGGGTTTCTGGGCAGTGAATGAAGCCTAGCACCTAGCAGAAAATGCCTAGGCTATGTCCACATGAGGACAGCAGATGGGCTATTGCAAATATTATTAAGACCCCCTTCCCTGTGCTCCTACAGCTCCCTGCACACCGTCCTATCACCCCACCTATCACTCTGTATTGTACTACCTGCGTACTTGTTTACTTTCTTCACTAATTCCTGGAGGACGGAAGTTATTGTTCATCTTGGTTGGTGACCTGAGAGTTAAGTGTTCAATAAATTAAACTGAGAGATTGTATAAAATACTGGTTAAGTTCTGTATTTACACTGTCTGCATTTTAATCTTGGCTTTGCCATTTCTTAGCTCTCTGAATTTAGATAACACATTTATCTGAACCTCAGTTTCCTTATTTGTAAAATGGGATTAATAAAAGTCACCAAACTTATGATGGAGTTATTGAGTTCATCTCAGAACAATGCCTAGACAATAGTAAGTACTCAAAAAATGTTGGCTGCAGATATCCATAGAAATTATTCTTTTTATAGGAAAATTGCTCTGTTGAGATAAACATGGCCATACTTGTCAATGAGTTCTAATCACCAAATAATCAATGAATTTACCTTGGGGACACAGAAACACATATTTATCTTTTGGCGTTCATTCCAAGTGCTTGCCGCAATGTCGGGTAAACAGTAGGTGCTCATTAAGTGTTTAATGAATAGATAAACATATGGATTAGTTGCAGATGAAAACAAAAAAAAAAGGAGAAAAATCTGTGGTGGCCATAACAAAACTAAATCCTCCATTTTTGGTGTCTTAATGACTGCGAAATTTCTCTGGTTTGAAATTGGATGTATACACATCTTTCAGGAGGAGGCCATATGGCTTAATGGGAAAAGCCAAGGGGATGGAGTCATGCAATTTGGCGGCTCATCTGCGCTCTGCCACTTAGTAACTGTGTGACTTCAGACAAATTATCTAACCAGTTTGGTCATCAGTGTTCTCTTTAATAAGATAAGGTTAATTATTCCTACCTCTTGGAGCTGTTACTTGGTTGTTGTCGTTGTTTTGTTTCTTGTTTGGTGTGACAAGTTTTCATTTCAATTATTCATTAAATACCATTAGCTTATTCCTCAGGATAAGAGCAAAAGTTCCTGTAGAACTATAGAAATATGTGTAGAATTTTATAGAACAGGGGACAACACGTTAGCTGAAGCCTGACTGTCAACCAGATAATTTAATAGAAGGTATGGTAGGACAGTTTCTATAGTGTATTGGAGTTGCTATTTTTATTTCAGACTATTTTATGTTGTGTTACAGGCAGAGTGGGAAGATTCCTGGAATCCATTTTTCTGTCTGGTAAACACTAGTGGAAGTTGGTGGTCATGAAGCTCTCAGAGGTGACATGTAACAGAACAGGGAGGGCATTCAAGTCAGGTCAGCCATTGAATATCGACATGGAAAGAAAATTTGTTACATATGGACTTAATGGAAACTATGCCCTAATTTGTGTTAACTTGATCCAAGAAGCCTCTCCTGAAAGTCTGCCCGGAATCGTCTGTGTGATGTGTCATGTGAGAGATTGTATTTTGATTATATTTCTTTAATTCAATCAAAGGGGTTGCCTTGGGCTGACCTATAGTAGACTGACATCAAATCATTATCTGGAGGCAATATACAGGATACAAATGGGGGTTTTGTCTTTTGGCTTAGGAGGCAGAGATGTTTTATTGAGAATACTAGCAACCGATTGTCACCCAAAAATGTTTAGACATTTGGAGTACTTAGGTATGTATTCAGAATTTAGATTTGCAGGTTTTGCATTCATTAAGCATTTCTATAAGTGCTTACTGGGTGCCAGGCACTACTCAAGGTGCTAGAGACCCAAAAATGTAGAAAATTCAGAAGGATCCTGGACTGAAAGAGCTCACTGTAGCTGGGGACACCAATATAATTTTTAAAAACACAGTTTTGTACATGTTCTTGCAGAGATGTGTGTAAGTACTATGAGGGCACAGAGGACCAGCATCGAATTCCTCCTGGGAGCACGAGGGAGGAGGTGAGATTTGGGTGGCTCTTGAAGGACACGTGGGGGTTCCGCAGAGAAATAAGAAAGGGGTGGTCGTTCCTGAGAGAGGAGAGAACACTGGCTGAAGGAGCACAGAGGTGCTGGTGGTGGTGGGTGGTGGGAGCCCAGAACACAGAGGGGAGTGGTGAGGGGCAGGTGACGTCCCATTGCTGAAGACTTGAACTGGTGACTTTTTGGAAAATGAAAAAATGCTGACTCTAAAATGATGTAAGTCATCAAAATAATGCTTATTGCAAAATCTAAAAAAAAAAAATTTACCAAATTGCCCAAAGTAAAATGTTAATTTCTAGTTTTCCCCCTCTTACAATTTTCAAATCCCACTTCCAGAGAGAATCATGATTGACAGGTGTTTTTTTTCCATGAATATTTCCACATATTTTCCCTGCATATATAACATATATGTACGCATGTATATGGGCATGTATATACACATTTTTACACAAATGAAATCAATGTTTGTGTATAACTTGTTTTATTTTCCACGTAAAGTTATATTTTAGACATCATTCTATACTAATCCATATATTTGCATCTTATTCTTCTGAACGGCCGTATGGTATTCCATCAAACACGGGGACCACAATTTGACTCAAATGTTGTTTAAGGTTCTTCTTCACTTAATATTCTCCAAATTTCCACTGACTTTCTTAGATTTCAAGGAAAGAGAGTAGTAGGATAATATTGAGAATCATTCAAAATGTACACAATGTAATTTGTGTTAAAACAATCCTCCTACTGGGAGGGGGGGACTGTCCTTCTGGGTCTCTGCAAGGTGCTCATCTCCACAGAGGTACCAGGCTATTTGATTTGACAAGGAGTTCTCAGAACTTTTCTGTTACTGGGGCTGTGGCAGGAGAACTGGCATTTGGAGCTGGATTGGGAAGCATCGGCAAGGGTTCCTCAGGCAGGAAAGCTTGCTCTGTTCCGAGCAGAATGCCGTTGGACGGGATTCAGGTGGGAGGGTGGCTGTTTCCTCATTTTAATCGGTCGATCAACAAACAATTTTTGAATACCTGCAGTGTGCTCAGTAGGAACCAGCAGGCGAAACATGATTCTTGCCTTTGAATAACTTATAATCTGGTTAGGGAGACAAGATTCATGAAGCAGTCAGTAAGAGCTATGAAGCAGAATGGAAGCAAGTGTTGTTGAATTATGTCCTAATGAAAGTGCTGTAAGGACTGCTAAGAAGGCTAATATGAGTGTGGGCTGGGTTAATCAGGAAGATCTCTCTGGGTAGGGTGAGATGTGAAATGCACCTAGGAGGGTGGGTAGCACTCCAATACACAGAGTACTTAAGAGGGGCTTTCCGGCTAACACCGTTGTGCAGACCTAACCACGCAAGTCCATTGACAGGAATATTCAATTCAGTTGTTTGGTTTAAGTCACAGGAGAGGTCTAAATTTCCTGTCTGTATTCTCAGACACCGAAGCATCCTACAATTCACCTTTGCTCAAGAGTCACAGACTCCTTCCGGTGAATAAAGAAAATAATGATTATTTGCTATCATGAAAATACGTTGCAGGGCTTTGGTGGTGTTGGTGTTTATGGCCTGCCCCTCTATTTTCAGGCACATCGTCGCTCTTACTACCAAGGTTGCTGGAGAACTTTGGTTTCTACTGCTGCAAAGCCAGAGCAAGACTTGATGCTTGACTTTCAGATGTTTTGACCAGAATCAGAAGATAGTCCAGGATTTACCAAATAGAAACTGTTGAAAATGGATATGAATGCTCTCCTGAATGCTGGTCCGTTGAAAAACCATGGTGTTGGCATATCCCTGTGAGCTTAACTTTACCCCAAGTATGTTCTTAGTATTGTATTCTCAGGTGATACCTTAATCTTCCACAGGGTTTCTGTAGATGTGTGTGACAGAGATTTCTCTTTTAACCAGGGTTGTGGGAAACGAAGGAGGTTTTAAAATCTAAGTGATGTGGGAGAAAGAAGACCTGCTTTCCTGGGGGTTTGTCTTATAATCTTGGGCAAGCTACTTCACTCACTTGGAGGTGAGTTTTCTGCAAAAATGAGAAATAGTATTTGCCTAGGCAGAATGCAGCATCCTGTTCTAAAGTCCTCTCAGAAAATCAAGGTTGAACTAGCTCAGATGCTCTTATCCTAGGGAACTGGGTGAATGGGAGGGCAGTCCTGAACCTCTTCAATTTTATGCAAAGCATGGTTCATGTGTGTATATTGCTGGAAAGAGACTCCAACTCCATAACTTTCTTAGATTTCCAGAGAAGTTCATGCCCTCCCTGGGGTTAATCACCTCTGGATGATAGAAACTCTAAAGGCTTTTTAATGTTTGAAAATTTTATCATTCTTTGATGTTCATCTTTATAGCAAGACTTATAGAGTAAATATTTTTACAGGGAGAAGGATTTTCACAAATCCCTTTAAATCACACCTTCTTCACTTGAATCTGAGGCTAATTCTACATTATGGAGGAATGTTTTTTTTGCCAGAGACTTCTATGAGATCCAAAGTAATATAATTTTTGTTCCATTAAACTTGGGCATTGTTTATATGTCGACAATGTTGTTTACTGCATTATTAACACTGTCTACTCTAAATGACTTTGGGGAGGAAACATTGTTCCTTTAACCCAAGTGTTCCTCAGAGTTCTCAAAGATCTATCTTTGCATTAAGAGGTTAGGTATTCCAGGGTAAAAATGTGTTCATTATCTCATTTTACTTCCTTAAAAAAATGTCTCCTCTGAGTTACTCTTATTTCCTCAATGATTATTTTTTTAGATGGCCACTATAAGGCTGTTCATTTGCACAAAGTTTCTGTGTCTTTCACAGAAGCAATGGGAAGGCATTGCCCAATGATACCCAGTGTCTCTTATAAATATAGCCAAGGGCCTGGGTGGCTCATTCAGTTAAGCATCCAACTCTTGATTTCGACTCAGGTCATGATCTCAAGGTTGTGGGATTGAGCTCAGAGAATGGCTCCACACTTAGCGCAGAATCTCCTGGAAATTCTTTCTCTCCCACTCCCTCTGCCCCTCCCCTCGCTCATGCAGATGCGTGCTCTCAATAAATAAATAAATAAATAAATAAATAAACAACATCTAAAAAATACATATAGCCAATAAGACCCTCTTTGAATTTAAAATCAGGAAAAAAATTTTTTGAAAGCTGAATTTGTATTCTATTAAAAAGTATCATATGACATTTATTTCTCTTTCTGCTTTATCTGCCAGGACTCTCAGAACTAGCATCAATGCCCAAGTATAATTTGCAAGAGGTTATTCATTATAGATATTTGCACACACCTCTATTTTCCTGTATTTACTCCAATGCTACAATTTATAAGTTTTTTTTGATAATAAAACAATACATTTTCATTGAAGAAGAATGTAGAAGAAAGAATCATGAGTAGTTTCATCCTTCGAAATAACACTTGTTAGCTTTCTGGTCTTCCAGGGTTTCTTTTATGCACAGATACAGTTTTAGAATGTTGCAATCAATTGTACATGCTGTTATATAAATCCCCTTTTAATTAATAATATATTATGAGATTTTCAACTTTTATTACTTTTCTTTAAGAGCATGATTTTTGATAATGGTTTGGTATTCTATAATGAATATGTACTATTATTTTATGCTGAAGTTGGTATCTTTACACTTGAAGGCTTGTGCTCTTTTTTATTTACTTAGAACAAATATCCAGGAGTGGAATTACTAAACCTATTTTAAAGATTTTCATTAATACTGACACTTTGCTTTCCATAAGTGTTGCAACAATTGTACCCCATACCAGCTATGTTTGAGGGTGCCTGTTCCCACACGCCATTGTCAACACTGAGTAGCCTTTTTTTTTATAATCTTCATTTCTCTACTAGAAAAAAAAAGGATATATCATTCTTTGAATGTATGTTTTGTTGATTTTAATATGATTTAATATTTAAAAAATATATCAGCCATGTGGAGATTTTTATATGTGTAAGTTGTCCATTGTTGTCCTTTGCCCATTTTTCTACTGAGGTATGTGGTTTTTTCCTTATTGTTTTGCCAAAGTTCTTTATATAATAAAAATAATACCTCTTTGCCATCTATCTTGCATATGCTTCTCCCATTTGCATGCCCACTGCTGGAGAGGCATATAGTACTGGGAGTACAAGTAAAGAGACACTGGAGCTGGACTCTCTGGGTTCATAGCACAACCCAGAAATTATTCAACATCTTTGTTCATCTCCTTCCTTATCTATAAGTCGGGGTAACAGTGCTATCTTTCTGATACGTACAATACTTGGAATAGTGCCTCGTGTATAATGTGCACTCAATATTAACTAGTTTCATGAATTAGATGTTTATTTTCAAGTACCCTGTTTTATTATGTGCCGACTGAAGAGTCGTCTTATATTTTTTTAAGGGGAGGAGTTGTGGCAGGAGGACGGGAGAATAAAGGGAAAGTAAAGAATGTCTGTGTCAATACCATTTACACTTTGTGACAGCTATGCACAGAACAAGTGATACTCTTCCAGTTCCAAGTTTGATTTACACCCAAAATAAATGTAGGTGCACAGGAAAAGAGAACTCAATATACTTGGAATGTGCTGGTCATCAGACACGTTGTTATTGCATCTACTTGATTGTTTTATTTTAAACGACAGATGATATTCCAGTGACCTTTCCCTAGGAGGAGCTCAGGATGTCTCACAGGTGTTTAACTTAAGCCTCATCTTTTCCATCCAGGAAATAATCCAGGTAGGGCCTTCTTGCTTAAAGAAGGAGAAAAATGACAGGCACAGTGTGAGGTTCCTCCATAAGGGAGCTGCCAGTTAACCATCAGCCCTGGAAGGGCATAGAATTTCGCTTGAGACTGGAGACCCTCTCAGCTGAAAATAAAATAAATTGTGTTCCAAATCTGGTTTTGAAATGAGGAGTGAAGAGCCTCCAATTTGAAAATAATCACATCCACTGTGTCTTCATCCTCCAAATGAGGACTCTCTTACATTTTAGTTAGTCAGTGTGCAATGTTCCTTTTATATCTGTTCTCGAAGTCTTGACATCACTAAAAATAAATGACTCAATTACACTTGTGCATAAGCAGCTGGAAAACTACCCAAATCTTCCCAATCTCTAAACTGTGTAAACAGAGACACCAAAGAGAGGAAAAAGAGAAAAAGGAAATAAAAATGAAGAGAGCAAGAGAGTTTTAAAAATAAAAAGTTCTACCGAAGAAGCTCAGGGAGGAGAGTAGGGTCCCCTTCTTTGTTCCCCAGCGGTACACTGTTGTCCCTAAACCTTGGGGTCCAGGAAGCAAACCCGGTGGAAAAAAGGATCAAGCAACTTTATAAACACCTTGCAAAGACATGTGCCCAGCCAAGACACATTCCAGTGCTCATGGGAAAATGTTGGCAGCCGCCTCTGGTCAGATGCCCCAGGATCTTGGGGGCCCCGGCTAGAACTTGAGGACTAATGGGAAAAATGGAAACAGAATCCTGGCTGGCCAGCAAGCCCCAACATACAACCACAAACCCCCTCAATTTCCAAAGACTGGTCTTTTGTGGTGGCTCTTAGCTCAGAATGCACAATTACAAAAATGAAATGTTCCAAACGTCCTATACACCCACAGCATTCTTTCTTTTATTTACTGTCTTGGGTGGAAGAATATACTTTGTCTCCTAGTGTCCTTTTGCCAGGAAAGAAAAGCAGGTTTGGCCGGCAGAAAACCTGATCGTCTTTATTCCGTCCCTCACGTTACTCAGGAGATGAAGGAAAAGGTCAGAGCACTGGGGCAGCCGGGCTGCACGTTATCTCCACGCTTCAAGGGGCGCAGTGCTCTGGAGATGCAAGTAGGTCACGAGGCGGTGAAAGAGGCCCGAGACTTAACTGAGGGAAATGAGCAGCCAGAGCTGGGTTAAACCCGGGGCCTAGCGTCCTCGGCGCTTCTTCTGAGAGGTTGACCAGAGAGCAGAAGGCCAGCGTGTCTCGGTGACCTCTCTCTCCTTCTCCTGCTGCCCAGCCCCGGCTCTGCTCTCATTTCAATCAGTAAACGCAGTGCCTGTGGGAGCCCAGGAATCCGTGAAGGGACCCTGCAAGGGCAGTGGCAAAGAGCTGTCCTCTTTTTCCACACAAAGACAGGCCAAAGGGGACTGGTTTAAATTGCTTCCAGCAGGATTTAGGTTCGGCATGAGGAAAATCTCTCTGAGTGCGATGAGCCTCTGGAATGCATTACTAAGAGAGGCGAAGGAATCCACTTCAGAGATCCCAGAGGACGCCATGGAATGCTAATCTTTCCTTAATGGCTAATATTTTGGTGTAATCAGAGGCGGAGGCATGGATGAGCTTTCAAGTCCCTTTCACTCCTGAGATTTGAATATGGAATCCGAAAGAGCAGTTGTCCTGTGGCATCTTAGTGTCCAAACCCTGCTGCACTGAGGTCACCTGAGGCCCTGGGGGTACCTGTCCCCCACTGGTGATTAGGTCTGCATCCTGCGTGGATAGGTCTGGGAGTGTGCAGAGGGTTGGACGGAGGGGGGTTCCTGGGGAAAAAAAGAGTCACATTGAAAGCAAGTGAGTCTGAACCAAAATTTTTAGGAAGTGCTGAAATTGGAGTGAGGGAAATGACAATAATCTATCAAATATTCCAAGGGGTAGGAAGCATGCCAGAACTGGAAAGCAGAGCCAAGGCTCCCAAGCTGGGTAGAAGGAAGATGGAAAGGGAGAATGTAAGGGTAGATTTTTACTTATGGGGTGCTTGAGACTCACCATCTCACCACAGGTGTGTCAAAGGTGTTGAGAAAAGAGTGACTGCATGACATGCATCAAATATTTGTTATGAACAAAAGTGAACATCTAGAAATTTATAAATGAACCTAAGAATGGCTTCTATCTTTATAACAATAAGATAGTTATATCAATCTTTGGCCTTTTTGTTTTCTTGGGTGAAAGCTAGGGGGTAGGGAATTGGGATAATCTTGTATTGGCTCTTGAAGGTGCTTCGTGTAGGTAATGAGGATGCCATGTCTGAGAGGCATGGACTGGCACTCACTGAAGATCCCGTGGATGGATCCTACGGCAGCAAGGTCATCACTGGGGAGGAGACAATTAGGTGAGTCGGTCAGGCCACCTGAAAGTCCAATAGCTCAGTATTAAGATACTCAGCAGTGCATCTTCCTTGTGACAACATTTGCCTGTGCAGAGTCAGCATCTTTTTTCCTTGGTTTTCTTTCTCCAGAGCAACCATGTCACACAAGAATTCTCATTATTGTTGATCAATATGGTAGAAACAACCTGTATGTTTATATACTGGGGTATGGGTTAGCCAACATGTTGCTTTCCAGCTTGTGAGTTGTTGAGCTAACAAGCAAAGAGAAGTGGTCAGCCTTCCTTTTCCTTCTGTTTCACAGTGACATTCATGCAACATTGTGTACCATGAACGAGGTAGATGCATATGAGAGGTTTCCTGCCGTCTTCAGGAAGAGCCATTAGCTTACATCAGGCTTCTGGGTCACGGAACCCACAGAGAGAGGAGAGCAGGAATGAAGCCATTATGGATGAGCATCATGACTCCTGGCATTACGTTCTGTTTGGCTAAGACACTGATTTGAGGAGAGAATGTAATCCAAGGAGGTTAGTAGAAGTCGTAACCCTTGGAGAGGATTTGTTAGCATACCATACCATTTGTTTTCCTTCCCCGCAGGTAGAGTTTTAACTGGAACACTTGAAACCCCATCATTCTCTAAGATGAAGAACAAGGAGAATAAAACTCGTCAGAAACCCAGGAGCCAAGGTGCTCTAATCTTCTAGGCAAATATTTAACACAGGGGTTTCCTTCCACGATGCCTCCTCCGCCAGAATGGCTCTTAAGGCAAGAGGTTCTGAGACTTTCTGCTCCTCGGTGGTGGGGTGGGGGTGGGGGGTGGAGTGACATTACTCTCGAAGGGCAGGGATGATGTTAATGATGGGGGTGGGTAGTTGTTGAACTGGTGGTAACTGGTTAATCTTGCCACTGACATTTCTAGGAAGGAATTTTGGCCCTCATGATTTTGGCTGCGAAAAGTTGGTAAGATAACCCTCCCTTCCCCCTTCCCATTTTCAGCTCCTTTGGGGAAGAGGAAAACCCCAGACACCAGCTTTCTGGTAACATAAGAAGCTTCCCATAACCATGTACTATAAATTATAATAAGCACGACCCTTCTTTTGCTCTTCCTCTTTGTTTCACTCCCTGAGCAATATTGTAAGAGTCTACACAATCTCATAAGGGACTTGGCTGGCAATCAGTCGAAGATACTGTTCCTTTGGCAGCAGTTCCAAGCAGCTAGACTAATGTATTCCTTTTTGCTTAGTTCCTACAAAATTGCATTATGGTGCTATGCAGCTGAGGGGCTGGAAGAAGAAACCAAAGCATAGAGAAAGTTAAGGCACAAACTGGCAAAGCCATTCAACCAAGCTGTATTATTTCACCCGCTTTATGTCATGGTTGTACGCAGGTAGTGGGGTCGCTGTCTTGGCAGAGGTTCAGGGTCTGGCTGACCAAGAGGCAGCTGGGGCTGTGATGAATCTCTATGGAGGTAAAATCTTCTGGGCTGATTTGGTTTTCTGTGTGGCACATCCCCTTTAGCTCTACTTTTGATCTTGCGGAGTCTGACTACGTTTGGGCCTGGAGGATACACTTTTTGCACAAACATCCCTGGAAACAAAGACCCCTGGCCAGTTTGCCCAGGCAAACCAGAGAAACAAGACTGTTAGGCCATTTGCTGCCCATCCTGGAGCCGTAAGAAATAAACACTCTTAACACCAACACTTGCTACCTGTGTGATCTGGGGCAAGTTGTAAGCTTTTTTGCCACCCCTCCCCGCCAGTCCCTCATTTGGGCAAATGATCTTTGAGTTCCCTATTGCTCACTTAGAACAAGCCTATAAAATTAAGTCAGTTTCTCTAACATACATTATAAGTAGATGCAAATACTTTCCCCACCTCCTGAAAAACAAATCAGTATACATAGAGTCTTATCAAACTTAAAGTTTCTAACCATTATTTTAAATTTCATTTCATAGAAAGTGAAACAAATTCAGACCAAACGTATTATCCACATGAAATAAGGGAAGATTTAGTCTGGCTCAGGGTAATAAACTGCAGTGAGGTAGGGTAGCCTGGATGGGTTCCTCTCTGAGGCTGGGCCGTATCCATGGATGCTACAAAGAAGTTCAGTCCAGCATAAAAATGAGGCCCAAAGCATATGCACCCCTAGCTCCCATGGCCTCCTGCAAGCTTCTCTGCTTACCCCATGTACCTGCTAGTTCCTTAAGAGGACATCTTTCACCCATGTCCACAGTTTTAGCTCTCAGCCACTTACTCTGAATTGTTTATTGATGCTTGTCCTCTTTTGCTGTGGAGCACCCTGCTGCTAACCTCAGTGCTCATTCTTTTGTTTCTACACTTGCTTTGCCCTTTGGACTTTGTGATGGGCATTACAGTCTCAGCTGAACTTCCTTCCATAAGACTTCATTTCACCCAGATAGACGGCTTGTAGACCTCCCTGGCTGAACCTGAGGTTGGTCACTACCCATGTGAACTTCTGCAACCGTGGGCATGACACTCACCAGTTCTAGCTAACTTCCACTGGCAGCCCCTGGACATGGTAACAGATGATAGGGGAAATAGGAGCAAACAGAATCAAGGACCTAAGAACATTTTAACAGGGTTTCTGATGGATGAGCACAGATCTAGGGATACTCCAAAATCTAGGTGTACAGGGGGAAGCAAGGATGGAGAGTAGGGTCTCAGTTACTGGACTAGAGTTCAGGGTTTGGGCTCTAATTCCTGATGGTGGTGATGGTGAGGGTTCTAATAGGATCAAGGTTCTAATGGCTCCAGGGATCCTACAGGCTCATAATAGTAATGCCATTTAGAAAACCTTAACGTGTCCACATCTTTACCTGCAGGATCATAATAGTTACATTCCAGGTAATGAATCCTAGCCATTGTGAACAGGCAGGCAGTCTGTAATCTCTGAAGCAATGCAATCATGGCCCTATTGTAAGAGATGGGGCTGTACTCCATCTCCCTTGCCTTTCCCTGCAGGTGGCAGGCCTAACTCACCTGGTCCAAATAAATGATAAATGGAAATTTTGATGGTTCCAGACATTCTGGGCCAGGTCAGTTACATGCAGCCAGAGTTCCCTTTTGTGAAACAGCTAGCAGGAGGGGTGTCACTGAAGGAAGTGAGTTGAGCAATAGGTGGGTGAGTGAGGACAGCATGGTGGCACGGGGTGAGATGGGGAGGAGTCCAGTACATGAGTCAAAAGTGAGTTGGGGGGGGATGGCATTCCCTAGGGACTCAATAAGTACTTGGGAATGAATGCATGAATAAATCATTCCAATTTTTCCCAGACTCAGGATGAAGGATCAAGGCTAAAGATTAATTATCCAAACTGACATACCAGGTCATGGTTGAACTATTAGCAGAAGTGACTCAATGTTGAGTTCCATAATGAGCAACTCCTCCTGCGTTGTACCTCTAACCCCTGTTTGTTGGTCTTTGGGGGAAGGTTGAGTTTTGGGAAGGAAGAGGTATGAGGAAGCAGAGCTGGATAGGGCTTTTCAGGGCAATGTTTTTCAGAGCCAACCCATTTCTGGCAAAAAAGTATTACTCTCTAGGCAAGTGTCTATTTGCTATGTTGATCTAATACAACATTAACTTCTGAAACAGTTGCACTCGCTTTGCCAATTTTCCAAGCTCAAAACAGGAATGGAGTTAATAAAGCAACAGAGGCATTTTGGATGGTGAAGCTTTACTTTAGAAATGCCCACATGTGCATAATTTTCCACTTTCTTCCTAAATTCCTATGCCTGGAAGAAGCCTTAGAAATCTAAACCTCTTGTTTACAAATGAGAAAACTCAGGTCATGAGAAGTAGAGGATTTGCTCAAAGCCACATGGCTATCTAGGGAAAAGCCAGGATCACAATCCAAGATCTCAGACTTCCAGAAAGTGCTGTTTTAATTCTACTCCAATCTTTTAATTCATGAATGGATACCATTGAAGGGTTTGGAGATCCTCTTCAGCATCAGGGAGCAATCAGCTTGCTCCTGCACAGACCGAGGCTTTGCCACAGTGGGCAACTGCAGCCGTGCAGAATCATGGTCTTCTCTTAAGGGGAGTTTTGAAAGGTTTGACAAAGCAGTTGGGAAGTGTTATCTAAGCTGCTATTTTATTTTATAGCAACTATTTTCTGTTGTGATATTATTTATCACGGTAAGCTGGTTCATTCACGTGTTCATTCCGGAAATACTTGTGGATGTCTATCATGGGCCAGCACCACTTTTAGGGACTGGTGGGAGGGGGGCTGTGGAGGTACGACTTCCCTGATCCTTGTCCCTATGGAGTCTTCAGCCTAGTAAAGGGTTTGGGAAGCTGTTTCTCGTTTAAGTCCGTTTTGCTGTACCTATCCAAAGTCCCCAGTTGGACTAAATGCTTGTCTAGCTTCCTGCCCTGACACTCTAGTTGATAAAAACACACTTCAGATAGAGGAGAACATATGCTTTTCTTAAATTATTTAATCCTTTGTGAAATATTTCTTGGTTAAGTAGTGTTACTAACTCAGCAAACAAAGCAAGAAGAGGTGGAAAACCCTTACATGTCAGGAAAGGATAGAAACTGCCCAAAGCTGGAAGGTGACTTGTTCAAGGCTTTGAATATTGGTAAAGTCAAGAAGGGACCCAGATTTCTAGGCTCACATTTTATGACTCTTTGACAAGAATGGAATCTTCTAAAAATTCAAAAACATTCTAAAAATTCAAAAACACTTCTAAAAACTTAAGTTTTCTCTTTACACAAAAAGAAACTCTCCAGACAGGACTATATCACTTGTCCCCATTGAGTCTATGTGTTTCCTGCTATCGTCCTAGCACTTGGCAAACTGCCCTATACAAAGTAGGCACTCAGTATAGTTGTTTAATGAACACATGAATGAATGAATGAATGAATGAATGAATGAATGCTATGGACATGGATATAAGGTATTAACTTATTTTGGTCACTCACAGACATGTGTGAAGCATGGTTTGGAAATTCATTTCACTCGCTATGCTCTTAGAAGAACTTTGCATAGGATTTTTAAAAATTCTGTTAAATTCTACAGGAAAGGGAAATGAAAGCTATTCCTATATACTTCTCTCTTCACAGGTGAAACTCAAAATGGACTCTTGATGTAGAGCGTCAGGCTGGTCTCAGTTATAGGACCACCTTTGAACTGACTTTTACCTTCTGAAGAGAAGGTAGAACGTAGGAGTTGTCATGTCTCCTTTTAAAACACTGATAAGGGGGCACCTGGGTGGCTCAGTTGGTTAAGTGTCTGCCTTTGGCTTAGGTCATGATCCCAGGGTCCTGGGATCGAGCCCTGCCTCTCCAGCTCCCCGCTCAGCGGGGAGTCTATTTCTCCCTCTCCCTCTACCCCTCCCCCTTGCTCATGCTCTCTCTCTCTCTCTCAAATAAATAAACTCTTTAAAAAAAATAAATACAACACTGATAAGTGTGGAAAAACAGAAGGACATTTGAAGGAATGGAAAAATGTGGAAAAAAAGGAGAACTATGTTAGTATGCTACCATTTATACGACATTTTCATATCCACTATCTCATTTGCTACTTAAAACAATTCTGAAGATGCTATTATTATTCCCATTTTACAGAAGAAGACACCGAGGCACGGAAGTATAAGCTAGGAAATGGCAGAGCCTGCACTCAAAGCTAATTCTCCTGACATTAGAGCTGGTGCTGTTTCTAGCACTTCACCTTTCTTTGTAAACATGGAGATATCACAGCCACCCTTATGCGTTCAGGCTCCCATCCTCGGATCACGAAGTGTGAGATTTCCTGGTGAATCTGTCTTAAAAATGATGGATGCTCAACATTGGTGCACATTCCCTATTTTAGTTGACAGCATCACCTTGTGGATGAAAATACATCTGGTGTGTGTTTTTATTTGTAAATATATGTATACTCTGTCGATTAGGGATAATGAGCCAAGCAATTATGCCGTCAATCAGAATTGTTTAGGGGTTAAAACTTCTTTTCCAGAGTTTACTTTTCAGTAATCGACTATTAAAGAGTGATCAAATACTAACACTTAACTGATGAGAGAACAGAATGAAAGCTTGTTTGTTTCTGGCCACCTTGGTTCAAACTCACCGCAATTTGGCTTGCTTAATTAATATTTTTTGAAAAGTGAGAATTATAATTTATAGTATTTATGGCTTTATGGCAAGAACTACAAGTGCAAAGGGAAATCAGTGGCCTAGCAGAATCTTATTGTCTAAGACAGAAGGACGGTAGGGTATTAAGACCTCCGAGGTCTACCATTTCACCTTGGGATCATGTAAAATCCTCTGGGCCTCAGTGCCTTTATCTCTGATGGAGGGAGAATCACCTCAAGCTTGTGGAATGGTCATAACATGCCTGGTAACCTGGGTCCCTCTTTTTAAGATTTTTAAGAGAAAGAGCCCCTGCATTTAATGACTAGGAATGAGAACTCCCAAGACAATCACCCATCCAAGTGCAAACAGAATCCACATCACTCAAGCAAAAATGTAGACATGTTTTAGTAGGCATCTCAGCTGGCTTGAGTTCTTCTGCTGCTGCAGTTTCCAGTAGACAAATCGGTTTGTAAAAAAAATGTTTTTGTTATCAACGGTGAAAAGTGACAAATACCCAGATTTTTTCCCCAAATACCCTGATTTTTTCTCCAAATACCCTGATTTTTTCTCAAATGAGAACATAAAACTAACACCACAACTTCTGAACAGCAAAGCAAGGACAATTTATCCTAACTTGATTATTAATAATTGTGATCGGTTACAGTTTCTTCTTAAATTTAATCATTAATTATTAATTCGAATGACGATTTGATAAAGATTTTAGTAATCTGCATTACAGGACAGACACCTGATGTCCTGATTAAATGTTTCCTTTGGATATTTTATTAGAAAAAAGTTCTGCTTTTTTTTTTTAGATCCCCTTTTTCTCGTAAGAGAAAGCCTTTTTGGGCAATGCACGCACAGTGGGGATGGATTCTACACACCGTTTCATGTTCACAGGGTCTGGGAAGAGCCTGCAGGGTTAGCTCCCCGCTCCCCGCCTCTGCAGCCTGCCGGGGGTGGGGTGGGGCCCTCCGCGCACACCCTCCCCGCCAGCCCAGCCCTCCCAGCTGAGGGTCTTGAGGGCAAACTTTCAGTTTAAAGTTCCCGGCTTTTTGTCAGTTTGTGTCAAAACCGTAGCCACCTTCTCCCGCTGCCTATGGGGCTTTGTTTGTTCTTCCCCTCCCCTTGCTACTTGTTAGCCTCCGTGCACTGCGTCGGCACACTTACAGTAGGCAGAGTGCTGATGACAGATGGCGGGGGGCTGGAACCGGGCTGCCGTGGCCCCGTGCCAAGGGATAGGACTTGCCGCCGGAACGTGCAGCCCAGAAGCTTCTCCTTGAAGCTCTGTCCGTGTGGTTGGTGCTGTGGGCGCGTTTGTGTGTGCTCGCGCACATGCAGCCTGTCTCGTGGTGGTGGTGGTGGTGGTGGTGGTGGTGGTGGTGGTGGTGGTGGTGGTGGTGGTGGGTGTTTTTGTTGTTGTTTGGGGCCAACGACAACAGAGGCCTCGCTGGCTGGCTGTGGCTTTTCACTCTTGGCAGTTTCCAGACTCCCAGGCAGGAAATTCTCCCAACGATTGCAGCTGTGAATTGGCCCATTTTTTTGGAAAGAGGATAAAGAAAAGAGTTTTGTGGGTCTTTTGCTTTTCTCGCACAAGCAAGGGTGTGTTGAATACAAACAGGGAGGGATATGTAGGGGAGGGGAAGGAGCGGGTGGGAGAGGGAGGGGACCAGATGTGGGGCCGCCCCATAGATGGGACTGCCCTGGGTCTTTAGGGGTTTCAGCAGTTTGACCCCTTTGACCGCAAGAGACATTCACTTCCATTCATTCCTTCAACAAATATTTGAGAGCTTGCTCTCTGACCGGTGGTTTACTGGGAGGTGAGGACATCAGGAAGCAAAACAGACAAGATCTATACCTCATGGAAGTAACAATCAGATGAAATGGGAGTAAGCAAACACATCACAGTCTCACACCCTTGTTAGTGTTTTCCCTGCAGCATAATAGGCTACTGTGGTAGAGGAGGAGGAGGATGATAATTTACAACTTTTAATGAGTATTTCTGTGCCAAGCACTGTTCTAAAGGCATTTCTCATTTAATCTTCAGAATAATTCTAGGAGGTAAAGGCTATGAAAAGGGACATTTGGGGTTGGTCAGGAAAGCCCTCTCTAAGGAGGTGAAATTTGAGATGAGATATGAAGGATGCAAAGGAGTGAGTTATTTAAAGAGTCGGGGGAAGGAACAGTAAGTACAAAGGTCCTGAGGCAGGGAAGAGCTTAGTGTATTCAAGTTGCTAGTGTAGAAATGAAAGAGGGGAG
The DNA here is from genome assembly GCF_029215605.1 of Mirounga angustirostris. Lineage (NCBI taxonomy): Eukaryota > Metazoa > Chordata > Mammalia > Carnivora > Phocidae > Mirounga > Mirounga angustirostris. The sequence goes on along the minus strand of NW_026991723.1, from coordinate 68,480,470 downwards.
GATTGGGGAGTTTGGAATGATGTGGGATCAAATTGGAGAAGTAGGCAAGGGCCTTGTGAGGACTACGTCCTGGTAAGGGATATGAGAATGGGAAGCCATTGTTGGATTTTGAGCTGGGAAGCGACATACTGGAATTACATTTCTGAAAGATTTCGCCATCTGTATTGGGGAGATGAAATGGATTAGATCAGGCAAGCATGGAAGCCAGATTATAGGAGGCTGTGACGGGCCAGAAATGATGGTGACAAGAATGAGGATGGCAAGTGTGACCATGGAGCAGAGGAAGGGTTAGGTATCCGTGTTGGAGGTGGATACAAGAAGTGCCAATCAACGGAGCTGATAAGGTGGTGAGGAAAAGTAGTCATGGCTGGCACCCTGGTTTCTGGTTCCGACCAGGGGCTGGTGGTGGATGGTGTCCTGGGATGGAAAGGACTGATGGCCTCGAGCAAGAGGGTAACCCTTTTGAACACTAGAAAGGCCAGTGCACACAGAGGACATCTGAAGCCCTAGGACAAAGAGGAAACACCTTCCATGGAGGGGCGTAAGAACCGCCATATCGTAGCAGGAAAATACTTGTCTTACATTTGCAAGGTGATGTTTACATCTTAGCTTCTGTCCCTTGTCTTATTTGATCTTCACCATAATATTGCAATATAATTATGATAACCTCTATCTTATAGAGGGAGGGAATGAGATCTACAGGAGTGAACTGACTTTCCAGGGTCACACAGCTATAATACTAGTTATTGCTCATATTGAGGGAAAGTTTACTTTGTACCAAGTACTATTTTCCATGCACTTTACATATGCTGAGTCTTCATGATCACATAAGGTAGATATTACTCTTACCCCATTTTTCAGAGGGAAAACAGGCACAGAAAATTTGAATAATTTGTTCAAGGTTATACAGCCACACACTTATCACTGTAAGTAACAAATCTGGGCTCAAATCCAGCTGCCTATTTGTGCTCTTAACCACTGTGCTATACCAGATATGATTGAATTGGGACTCTGAATCTCACAACCACTTGACTATCCTGAAATGCCTCCTCGATGCTACTTCTGATGATTACTCTTTCCCTCCAGTGGATTTATGTATCAGGGGCAGTTTCAGCATTGCTCTAGATAGCTAGATGCCCATCCCTCAAATATTTTCCTCTGAGGTGCCTGGGTGGCTCAGTCAGTTAAGCATCTGCCTTCGGCTCAGGGCATGGTCACAGGGTCCTGGGATCGAGCCCTGCATTGGGGTCCCTGCTCAGTGGAGAGCCTGCTTCTCCCTCTCCCTCTGCCTGCCGCTCTGCCTACTTGTGCTATCTCTCTTCGTCAAATAAATAAATAAAGTCTTAAAAAAACATATTTTCCTCCAAAGACCATACAGCATCATGATGTGACATCTCAATAGAGACTATACCTTGTAGTGACATAACTTTCAATCAAAATTAAAAAAAGAAAAGAAAGTACCTATCAAATAATTTGATCTATATGTATCTAGTCTTTGGAAAATATTTTTCTGTTCCAAGAATTAATACATATACCATGAATGTGACTTCTTATTTTCTTGAAAGTCCTAGAGCCCAGTAGGAAGGCAGGCATATAAGCATTATATCTGTTTCATTTTCATATCTCTTAAAAGATGATCTATGCACATCACGAAGCTGAAAGAATTAGGCCACAAATAATGTGCACGTATACCCCGATGGGGTCCCGTAGGTGAGCATCTTGGCAGCATCTTAACTGTACTTCACGTCACATTTCTTCACTAAGGGCAAGTAGGTGAGCATCTTGGCAGCATCTGAACTGTACTTCACATCACATTTCTTCACTAAGGGCAAGATAGGAGAGAAACTATTTCAACTTTATTTATTTGTATGTATTCAATCAAGCTTTCTAGCTGCCGGTGAGAGAGTGAGGATGAGCATACATTCTGGCACTGCACTGCCTTCCAGAAAGAGGCTCTGTTCCTAAGTAGGGTTGAAACAACTGTAGGCAATTCTTTCTTGCTGTTGTTTAGCTGAGTAACCAGGGGTCTAGGTCCTCATTCTGAAATGCTCTAAATTGCTGTCTTGTACCCAGATGACAGGGAATAGTTGCCTCACAAGGTTGGTTCTGAAGACAAAGTGAGGAGATTTCTCCATTCTGGCTACCAGCCAATCCGGTAAGCAAGGACAAGAGAGGCAAAATGGTTACTCCATATTCCTCAAAAAGGAGCACCACACAACATTGGTTTATGTTCTATCAAAACATGCTCCTCAGTTAGTTTTGGAAAATGTTGCATTCTATTCCTGCTAAGGATTGGCATATTCAAAGCTCTGATAAGTCCTACAGTAAAGAAGAACATTTGAGATGCTGCCAAGATGGTCACCTACAGAACCTCATCAGGGTATAGGTGTAGATTGTTTGTGGCCTAATTCTTTCATCTTTGTTATGTACATAGATTATCTTTTAAGAGATGAAAGTGAAACTGGGTATAATGTTTATATGCCTGTCTTCCTACTTGGTCCTAGGACTTTAAAGAAAACAAGAAGTCACATTTCATGGTGTATGTATTAACTCTAATTTAGAATGAAAAAAATATTTTGCTGAACACAGTATTTCCAAACTATCTATTGCCATCAATGCTGATGATCAGTTGTGTGATTAATGGCGCAGCCAGATAATTCTTTAGCCCATTCAAGGTATGCTGAGACTAAATTCTCCTTAAATAAAGCCCTGAGAGAGAAAATTGTGTCTGAAGTAAGGTGTTTCCAGTCAGATGGACTGGGACTCAACTATTGGCTTAGTCTATAAGAAATTTTAAAATTTGGGGCTAACATACTTAAATTCCTTGACTGCCTTTATCTGCAAAATGGGAAAATTAATCTTTCACCTCAGAACATGGTTGTGATTTGTTTACTCAGTGAATTCATTCATTTAACAAATATTTATTGAACATCTTTCCAGTAGTAAAGATTGTGGTATGGACCAGGGATTAGGAGTTAGCTAGTTGTATTTATCAGGATTTTCTAGACAAACAGAACTAACAGGAGATATATCTTCATATAGATACATAGATATGATTTATAAACATAAAAACAAACAAACAAATAACATTTATTATAAGGAATTGGCTCGTTTGATTATGGATGCTGAGAAGTCCCATGAGCTATCATCTGCAAGCTAAAGACCCAGGGAGGCCTGTGGTGTTATTCAGTCTAAGTTCAAAGACCTGAGAACCAGGAGCACCTAGGGCAGGGAAAGATTGATGTCCCAGTTTCCCGGCTCAGGCAATCAGGCAGGAAGGGACAAATTCTCCCTTCCTCCACCATTTTGTTCTATGTAGTCCCTCAATGGATTGGATGATGCCCATGCACACTGCTTTACTGAGTCCACTGATTCAAATGCTAATTTCATTCAGAAACACCCTCACAGACACATCCAAAGATAATATTTAGCCAGATTCTGGGTACCTCATGATCCAGTCAAGTTGAACATATAAAATTAACCATTATACCAGCCCACTTGGAATTTAATTTTTACTCATGAGAAGTCCCTGATCAATATTTTGTCCTTATATTAAAAAAATTTTTTTTATTAATATATAATATATTATTAGTTTCAGGGGTACAGGTCTGTGATTCATCAGTCTTACACAATTCACAGAGCTCACCATAGCACATACCCTCCCCAATGTCCATCACCCAGCCGCCCCATCCCTCCCACCCCCTCCACTCCAGCAACCCTCAGTTTGTTTCCTGAGATAAAGAGTCTCTTATGGTTTGTCTCCCTCTCTGGTTTCATCTTGTTTCATTTTTCCCTCCCTTCCCCTATGATCCTCTGTCTTGTTTCTCAAATTCCTCATATCAGTGAGATCATATTATACTTGTCTTTCTCTGATTATACGATGCTTGTCTTTCTCTGATTGACTTATTTCGCTTAGCATAATACCCTCTAGTTCCATCCACGTCGTTGCAAATGGCAAGATTTCTTTTTTTTGATGCTGCATAATATTCCATTGTCTATGTATGCCACCATTTTGTCCTTATATTATCTTGGGGCATCAGTGACTTGTCCTATGTTTGGTATCACATAGCAAGAGAGAGTCACCAGCAAGAGTGGTCTGTACCAGACCAAGCCAGATGTTTCTCAGAACTTTCAAGCAGAAACTAATGTCCCTTAAAGGAATGTTACCCAAAAATGGGTAACATAAAAGGTGCCAGAGTGAAGGCAAGTTATTTGTCAAAGTTTCTCCTACAAGAGGTTTAAAAACACTCTTCTGACTTCTACACTTTGTATTGTTTGTTTCTTCATTTAAATCCTGCAGTTTTCAATCTTTGTCCTTTCATTTGAGAAATTTATTTTTACTCAACACAGAAGGATTTTCCTTTGGAGATGAATACACTGCTGAAGGGAAAAGGGGAGGAAGAAGGAAGAAGAAGACTGTTATTACTGGTTCTTGAGTAGAGAAGATGTCTGATTCCCTAACCTCCTCCTTCTTTCCTGCTGCCCTCCTAGCCTTGAAAAGGAGCCCTGCATTTTAAGTGAGGCCACCTTTGTGGAAAGTACTGAATTAATCATACAGTCAATATAAGGCCTGGGGAGCTAGACAGAGGGCATATGGACCATCTTGCTTTTGCCTATGGGACATTGATTCCTCACTTACACGTCTAAAAAGATGGTCCAGGAAGTCTGTCAACACTCATAATACTGCCTTGCCCAGAACTTCTGGCTTACAGATCTAGGGTGACTTGTCATACTTGAAACTGGGATGGATGCAAGAATTAAAAACAAAAACAAAAAAACAAAAAACCTACTTCATCTGTGTGATTACTCAGAGGGAGAGAAGGAAAATTAAAAGGGTGAACATAAATAGGAATTAGGTGGGAATGGAAGGACTAGCAACTTTTTAGTCTTTTGTTGAATATTGCTCTAAAATAGGGTTTCTCAAACTCAGTGCTACTGATATTTGGTCATAATTCTTTGTGTGTGGGTGCTATCTTGTGTACTGTAGAATGTTTAGCAGTATCCCTGTCCTCTACCCACTAGATACCAGTAGCAACTATTTCTGGACATTGTCAAATATCCCTAGGGGACAGGGGCAAAATATCCCCGATTAAGAACCTCTGCTCCAAAGCAAGAACTTTAAATTTTTGTGGTAATGGACGTGTTTGGTGATCTGGGGAAGATGATAGACTCTCAGATTATTGTTCTTAAATGTATGAAGTAAAATTATAGAATAAGAAAGGAAAACATTTATATTAAGTTTATCAAAATATTTTTAAAAATCCACAAATTTTTGCTATGGTAATTTATGTATTTCTTTATTAACATACTATATAAAAATATCTAAAAGTGGACCCAAATAACTACCTTACTTTTGAAGTAGTGGTGAGCTCATATGATATTTCGGGAAGCTTGTAATAACTGTTATGTGATATGAAGACATCTGTGATTTTAATTGTGACAAAATTCTAAGACTACTATGGTTTGTTCCCTACATTTATAGTTAAAGGTAATGTTTCAGTTCAAGATGGATGGAAATTAAGATGTAACTTTTTCTCGTCCATATTCACAGAGCCCATGAATTCATAGGTATTGAATATAGAATTCCCTTTTCTAAGGCATGGATGGAAAGAAGCCGTATAAACTCAAGTTATTTTTATGATATTTAATTAATGCCCCAAATTCCAATTGGAGTGCCTGAAGTGAAGGGAAAGCTCTGGCAGTCAGGAGATTATGAGCAAACCATGAGTGCAGAGACAATCTTTAAATCCAAGAAAGCATAAATTTTATAGGCATAACCCGAGCCTCTATTCCACAAATGCAGAACTCAGAGGTAGCAGAAGGAGGACTATAAAATGATTGGGTCAAAACCAAAGAAAGTGTCCTGGTATGGCCAAGGGGTCCAGAAGACCTGCTGGGCTCTGGGTAATGGTGGAGACAGTGGTAGTGCTGGGAACTGGCTCAGCCAACAACGAGTTACATACCTGAGCAAGTTATCCGATCCCTCTAGGTATCTAGGAAGGGATGGGCTCAGCTTGGACCAATGTTGATGAAATTGCTGCTGCTCAATGACACAGTTTAAGACTTTCACCTACATGAAACTCATGGAGGCTAACAAAATCCACAGAACCGAGTGTTGTAAAGGAGAAGAAATTGGCATGGGAAGAGAGATTAGGTCAAGTTGTTCAGTTCTACAGGTAGTTATTGGAAGAGTTGAGTGAGCTTGTTGGGGCCAGGAACTGGGTTTATTTTTTTTCTAGGAGTCTTAGCAAATGTTAGGAATATAATAGGTACCCAATAAATATTCGTTGAATGAATGAATAAATAAATGCATCCATAAATCACCAACTTCTATTTTTAATGCTGACTGTGTCAACCCAGTTACCCCTCTTTTTTTTTAAGACTTTATTTATTTATTTGACAGAAGGAGAGAGGGAGAGCAAAAAGGGAGTGTGAGAGGGAGAAGCAGACTCCCCGCTGAGCAGAGAACCCAACTCTGGACTGGATCCCAGGACCCCAAGATCATGACCTGAGCTGAAGGCAGTCACTTAACTGACTGAGCCACCCAAGCTCCCAACCCAGTTACTTCTTAACATTATCTTTTTCAGGCAGAGGAACTGTGGAGACACATTTTTATCCAATTTGCTTACTTACTGTGTAATTCTAATGCATTTACTCATAAATCACACACACACACACACACACACTCTTATGGGTCTGTTGGCTCCTGTGGGATAGAGAAGTCAAGTCCAGGTGCATCTTCTAGAAGATTCCTTAAAACCTTAACGGGGGGGGGGGGGGGCAGAGCAAGATGGCAGAGGAGTAGGAGACCTGGATTTCGTCTGGTCTCAGGAATTCAGCTGGATGGGGATCAAACCATTCTGAACACCTACGAACTCAACAGGAGATCAAAGAAAAGAATAGCAACAATTCTCTGAACAGAAAAGCGACCACTTTCTGGAAGGTAGGACGTGCAGAGAAGTGAATCCGAGGCGATATTCGGGAGGATAGACAGCGGGGGAGGGGGCCTCCGTGGGCCACTTCTGGCAAGTGGTAGAGCCCTGGAGCACAAAATCGGAACTTTTAGAAGTTGGCTCCACTGAGGGACATCGCTCCAGTGGCTAAGCGGGGGGTGGAACCCTCGCGGGACAGTGTGGTCTCAGGATCCTCGGGGTCACAGAAAGACCGGGGGTGCCTGAGTGCGGCAGAGCTCCTAGGGATCGGAGTGGGGAAGCTGGCTGCAGGGACGGAGCCGAGGCACAGGCTCTCAGCTCGGGGTTGCCATAAACCATGATCCGCGGCACAGTCGGGCCACTGCTCCTCCAGCAGGGACCCAAGAAGTGGCAGACCCGGGGAGACTCCCCTTCCTCCCCCAGGAGGAGCGGCACGGGAGCATACCACAGGGATCTGCTGGGTTTGGAGACTCCACACGGGGTCGGGTGTAAGAGACAGAAATGCTCGGTCACAGGCCGGGTGAGCATGGAGTGCGGCCGGAGACCAGGGAGATGGAAGTGACTGACTGCTTTTCTCTGGGGGCGCACTGAGGAGTGGGGCCCCGAGTTCTCGGCTCCTCCGGGGCAGAGATTGGGAGGCCGCCATTTAAATTCTCATCCTCCAAAGCCTAACGGAAAGCTTGCAGAGAACAAAAGCTTCCGAGAGCAAACCCGAGCAGATGACTTAGCCCAGACTGGCAAGGGTGGGGCAATTCCGCCTCCAGCAGAGACATTTGGAAACCACAGCAACAGGCCCCTCCCCAGAAGATCAGCAAGAACAGCCAGCCAAGACCAAGCTTACCAATCAATGAGAACAGCAGTACTCCAGCGCTAGGGGAATACTGCACATAGAATTCATGGCTTTTTCCCCATGATTCTTTAGTCTTTCAAAGTTAATTTTTTTAACTGTCTTCTTTTTTTTTAATTTTTCTTTTTCCCTTTTTCAACCAACATCTTATCAATCCCTTTTTTTTAAAAAAAATTTTTATTTTTCATTTTTAGAGTCATATTCTATCCCTTCATAGTAGTTACCCTCATTTTTGGCATATATATATAAGTTGTTCTCTCTTTAAAATTTTGAGATACAGTTTCTTCTAACAGATCAAAATATACCCTAAATCTCTAGTGTATGGCTTTGTTCTAGTCTCCTGCCTGATCACATTCTCTCCCTTTTTTTTTCTTTTTTTCTTAAAATCCTCTTCCTTCTATTTTCAATCAACTTCTTATCAATTCCTTTTATAAAATTTTTTATAATTTTCATCTTTACAGTCATATTCCATCCCTTCATCATATCAACCCTTATTTTTGTACATATATAAGTTTTTCTTTCTTTAAAATTTTGGGAGGCACTTTCTCTAACAGACCAAAATACACTGAAAATCTAGTGTGTGGCACTGATCTATGCACCAGCCTGATCATATTTGATCATATTCTGTTTTTTTTTTTAGTTTTGTTCTGTTTTTGTTTGTTTTTATCTTTATCTTTATCTTTATCTTTTTCTTTTTTCTTTCTTTCCCTTTCTTTTCCCCTGGCTTCAGGTCTTTTCTGATTTGTTTAGAGTATATTTTCCGGGGACGTTGTTACCCTGTTAGCATTTTGTTCTCTCATTCATCTATTCTCCTCTGGACAAAATGACAAGACGGAAAAAATCACCTCAACAAAAAGAACAAGAGGTAGTACCGACTGCCAGGGACCTACTCACTATGGACATTAGTACGATGTCAGATCTAGAGTTCAGAATCATGACTTTAAAGATACTAGCTGGGCTTGAAAAAAGCATGGAAGTTATTAGAGAAACTCTTTCTGGAGAAATAAAGGAACTAAAATATAACCAAGTTGAAATCAAAAAGGCTATTAATGAGGTGCAATCAAAAATGGGGGCACTAACTGCTAGGATAAATGAGGCAGAAGAGAGAACCAGTGATATAGAAGACCAAATGATGGAAAATAAAGAAGCTGAGAAAAAGAGAGATAAACAACTACTGGATCACGAGGGCAGAATTTGAGAGATAAGCGATACCATAAGATGAAACACCATTAGAATAATTGGGATCCCAGAAGAAGAAGAAAGAGAGAGAGAGGCAGAAGGTATATTGGAGCAAATTATAGCAGAGAACTTCCCTAATTCGGGGAAGGAAACAGGCATCAAAATCCAGGAGGCACAGAGAACCCTTCTCAAAATCAATAAAAATAGGTCGACACCCTGACATCTAATAGTAAAACTTACAAGACTCAGAGACAAAGAGAAAAATCCTGAAAGCAGCTCGGGAGAAGAGATATGTAACCTACAATGGTAGAAACATTAGATTGGCAACAGACCTATCCACAGAGACCTGGCAGGCCAGAAAGGACTGGTAGGATATATTCAGAGCACTAAATGAGAAAAATATGCAGCCAAGAATACTATATCCAGCTAGACTGTCATTGAAAATAGAAGGAGAGATAAAAAGCGTCCAGGACAAACAAAAACTAAAGGAATTTGCAAACACAAAACCAGCCCTACAAGAAATCTTGAAAGGGGTCCTCTAAGCAAAGAGAGAGCCTAAAAGCAACACAGACCAGAAAGGAACACAGACAATATACAGTAACAGTCACCTTACAGGCAACACAATGGCACTAAATTCATATCTTTCAATAGTTATCCTGAATGTAAATGGGCTAAATGCCCCAATCAAAAGACACAGGCTATCAGATTGGAATAAAAAACAAGACCCATCAATATGCTGCCTGCAAGAGACTCATTTTAGACCCAAACCCCCAGATTGAAAGTGAGGGAGTGGAAAACCATTTACCATGCTAATAGACACCAAAAGAAAGCTGGGGTGGCAATCCTTATATCAGACAAATTAGATTTTAAACCAAAGACTGTAATAAGAGATGAGGAAGGACACTATATCCTACTTAAAGGGTCTATCCAACCAGAAGATCTAACAATTGTAAATATCTATGCCCCTAACATGGGAGCGGCCAATTATATAAGGCAATTAATAACAAAAGCAAAGAAACACATTGACAACAATACAATAATAGTGGGGGACTTTAACACCCCCCTCACTGAAATGGACAGATCATCTAAGCAAAAGATCAACAAGGAAATAAAGACTTTAAATGACACACTGGACCAAATGGACTTCACAGACGTATTCAGAACATTCCATCCCAAAGCAACGGAATACACATTCTTCTCTAGTGCCCATGGAACATTCTCCAGAATAGATCACATCCTAGGTCACAAATCAGGTCTCAATTGGTACGAAAAGATTGGGATTATTCCCTGCCTATTTTCAGACCACAATGCTTTGAAACTAGAACTCAATCACAAGAGGAAAGTTGGAAAGAACTCAAATACATGGAGGCTAAAGAGCATCCTACTAAAGAATGAATGGGTCAACTAGGAAATTAAAGAAGAATTAAAAAAATTCATGGAAACCAATGAAAATGAAAACACAACTGTTCAAAATCTTTGGGATGCAGCAAAGGCAGTCCTAAGAGGAAAGTATATAGCAATACAAGCCTTTCTCAAGAAACAAGAAAGGTCTCAAGTACACAGCCTAACCCTATACCTAAAGGAGCTGGAGAACGAACAGCAAATAAAGCCTAAACCCAGCAGGAGAAGAGACATAATAAAGATCAGAGCAGAAATCAATGAAATAGAAACCAAAAGAACAGTAGAACAGATCAATGAAACTAGGAGCTGGTTCTTTGAAAGAATTAACAAGATTGATAAACCCCTGGCTGGACTTACCAAAAAGAAAAGAGAAATGACCCAAATCCACAAAATCATGAATGAAAGAGGAGAGATCACAACCAACACCAAAGAAATACAAACAATTATAAGAACATATTATGAGCAACTCTATGCCAGCAAATTAGATAACCTGGAAGAAATGGATGCATTCCTAGAGATGTATCAACTACCAAAACTGAACCAGGAAGAACTAGAAAACCTGAACAGACCTATAACCACTAAGGAAATGGAAGCAGTCATCAAAAATCTCCCAAAAAACAAAAGCCCAGGGCCAGATGGCTTCCCAGGGGAATTCTACCAAACATTTCAAGAAGAATTAATCCCTCTTCTTCTGAAACTGTTCCAAAAAATAGAAATGGAAGGAAAACTTCCAAACTTGTTTTATGTGGCCACCATTACCTTGATCCCCAAACCAGACAAAGACCCCATCAAAAAGGAGAATTACAGACCAATATCCTTGATGAACATGGATGCAAAAATTCTCACCAAAATACTAGCCAATAGGATCCAACAGTACATTAAAAGGATTATTCACCAGGACCAAGTGGGATTTATCCCTGGGCTGCAAGGTTGGTTCAACATCCACAAATCAATCAACGTGATACAATACATTAACAAAAGAAAGAACAAGAATCATATGATCCTCTCAATAGATGCAGAAAAAGCATTTGACAAAGTACAGCATCCTTTCTTGATCAAAACTCTTCAGAGTATAGGTATAGAGGGTACATACCTCAATATCATAAAAGCCATCTATGAAAAACCTACAGCGAATATCATTCTCAATGGGGAAAAACTGAGAGCTTTCCCCCTAAGGTCAGGAATGCAGCAGGGATGTCCACTATCACTACTGCTATTCAACATAGTATTAGAAGTCCTGGCCACAGCAATCAGACAACAAAAAGAAATAAAAGGTTTCCAAATTGGCAAAGAAGAAGTCAAACTCTCACTCTTTGCAGATGATATGATACTTTATGTGGAAAATCCAAAAGACTCCACCCCAAAACTGCTAGAACTCATACCAGAATTCAGTAAAGTGGCAGGATATAAAATCAATGCACAGAAATCAGTGGCATTCCTATATACCAACAACAAGACAGAAGAAAAAGAAATTAAGGAGTTGATCCCATTTACAATTGCACCCAAAACCATAAGATACCTAGGCATAAATCTAACCAAAGAGGCAAAGGATCTGTACTCAGACAACTATAAAATACTCATGAAAGAAACTGAGGAAGACACAAAGAAATGGAAAAACGTTCCATGCTCATGGATTGGAAGAACAAATATTGTGAAGATGTCAATGCTACCTAGAGCAATCTACACATTCAATGCAATCCCCATCAAAATACCATCCACTTTTTTCAAAGAAATGGAACAAATAATCCTAAAATTTGTATGGAACCAGAGAAGACCCGGAATAGCCAGAGGAATGTTGAAAAAGAAAAGCAAAGCTGGTGGCATCACAATTCTGGACTTCCAGCTCTATTACAAAGCTGTCTTCATCAAGACAGTATGGTACTGGCACAAAAACAGACACACAGATCAATGGAACAGAATAGAGAGCCCAGAAATGGACCCTCAACTCTATGGTCAACTCATCTTTGACAAAGCAGGAAAGAATGTCCAATGGAAAAAAGACAGTCTCTTCAACAAATGGTGTTGGGAAAATTGGACAGCCACATGCAGAAGAATGAAACCTGACCATTTCCTTACACCACACACAAAAATAGACTCAAAATGGTTGAAAGACCTCAATGTGAGACAGGAATCCATCAAAATCCTAAAGGAGAACATGGGCAGCAACCTCTTCGACCTCAGGCGCAACAACTTCTTCCTAGAAACATTGCCAAAGGCAAGGGAAGCAAGGGCAAAAATGAACTATTGGGACTTCATCAAGATAAAAAGCTTTTGCACACCAAAGACAACCGACAGAATGGGAGAAGATAATTGCAAGTGACATATCAGATAAAGGACTAGTATCCAAAATCTATAAAGAATTTATCAAACTCAACACCCAAAGAACAAATAATCCAATCAAGAAATAGGCAGAAGACATGAACAGACATTTTTCCAAAGAAGACATCCAAATGGCCAACAGACACATGAAAAAGTGCTCAATATCGCTCGTCATCAGGGAAATCCAAATGAAAACCTCAAGGAGATACCACCTCACACCAGTCAGAATGGCTAAAATTAACAAATCAGGAAATACCAGATTTGGCAGGGATGTAGAGAAAGGGGAGTCCTCCTACACTGTTGATGGGAATGCAAGCTGGTGCAACCACTCTGGAAAACAGTATGGAGGTTCCTCAAAAAGTTGAAAATAGAGCTACCATATGATCCAGCAATTGCACTACTGGGTATTTACCCCAAAGATACAAATGTAGGGATCTGAGGGGGTACGTGCACCCCGATGTTTATAGCAGCAATGTCCACAATAGCCAAACTGTGGAAAGAGCCAAGATGTCCATCGACAGATGAATGGATAAAGAAGATGTGGTGTATATATATATATATACACACACACACACACACACAATGGAATATTATGCAGCCATCAAAAGCAATGAGATCTTGCCATTTGCAACAACATGGATGGAACTGGAGGGTGTTATGCTGAGTGAAATAAGTCAATCAGAGAAAGACATGTATCATATGACCTCACTGATATGAGGAATTCTTAATCTCAGGAAACAAACTGAGAGTTGCTGGAGTGGGGGGTGGGGTGGGAGGGTTGGGGCGGCTGGGTGATAGACATTGGAGAGTGTATGTGCTATGGTGACCGCTGTGAATTGTGCAAGACTGTTGAATCACAGATCTGTACCTCTGAAACAAATAATGCAATATATGTTAAGAAAAAAAAAGAAGATAGGAGGGGAAGAATGAAGGGGGGGGATCAGAGGGGGAGACGAACCATGAGAGACGATGGACTCTGAAAAACAAACTGAGGGTTCTAGAGGGGAGGGGGGTGGGAGGATGGGTTAGCCTGATGATGGGTATTGAGGAGGGCACGTTCTGCATGGAGCACTGGGTGTTGTGCACAAATAATGAATCATGGAACACTACATCAAAAACTAATGATGTAATGTTTGGTAATTAACATAACAATTTTTAAAGATTTTATTTATTTGAGAGAGAGAGACAGAGAAAGAGCACAAGCGGGGAGGGCCAGAGGGAGAGAGACAAGCAGACTCCCCGCTGAGCAGGCAGCCCAACTCAGAGCTGGATCCCAGGACCCTGGAATCATGACCTGAGCCAAAGGCAGACGCTTAACCAGCTGAGCCACCCAGGCACCCCAAGAACCTTATGCAGGTTTCTATTGACAGCAGAAAGGCTCCTACAGGATTTATTGCTATGTGATATTACCACCCTACTGAAGTAAAGCTTCTGAGAAACTGACTGGGCCCATGAGCATGCAGGAATAGAAACCATAGCAAAGGAACTTCATCATGAAAATGGTGGAGAGCAAAAGTGGCTGAGCTAAAGAGGGAAATGTAGGCTTGCTTTCATTTGAGGATTTTCTTTTGAAACCTAGCTTTTTTTTTTTTTTTCTCAGTAAGGGAAGCCCTAATCAGCTACGGAGCAAAGTGAGCCTCTTCTCTCTTGTTTTGCAGAAAATAAATGGGCTTGATTATAGGCACAGAGTGCCACAGTTGCTGCAGTGTGGGAAGCATACATAAATTTCAGACTAAGAGGCTCTAAAGCAGAAATTGGTGGGTTTGAGTTCTTGTTGTGAGGGTGGTCAAGATACTGTACTATCTTGAACTGAAATTATTTCTTCTGCCAAATATGCTTGTTAAACTAGCTTTAGGATTGCAACTCAGATGACCTACAGACAGGAATGTAAATGGGTGAAACATGACAAAAAGGGGAAAAGTGGGGACGGTGGCCAAGTAGAGGCTATATGTCCATTAGAAAGAGGTACTGCTACTCACTTTAATCCATCATCACCACACTAGAGAGTGCATCTAAAGTTGCCAGATCTTCCAGACTTTTTAAAAATCTGAAATTTGAGTTTTAAATGTTGACAACTCCTTTAAAATGTTAAAGACACAGCACAGGCCAGATTTGACCCTGCGGTGGCCGCAGATGATCTCTAATGACTTATAGTATTAATGGTTCAAGAATATAAGTAGATATGCTTATTGTCTGTGAAATAATTCTTCAAATTCACTTAAAGTTGTCGTTGTTGCTTTGTAGACAGGGGAGCAAGGTCATAGGAGTCTAAGTTCTGCAGGGCAATCTCCAGGTTCTCCACCGGCTTCTCCAGTGAGACTGCCATGATCTCCACCTTGCAAGTCTCATTCAAGTTCAGGGCTAACTTATTTTCATGCCTGATCCCAGGTGCCCAGACGCCTGCTAGACACAGGGCTCCAGACCCTGTCCTCTCCAGTCTGCCCTGGGGGAAGGCCTGGCCAGCCAACCTTGGGAACTTTCGGGACCCCAGTTCATCAGCCAGCATCTCTCCCCGCATGGATGCTGTCTACCTGGGCATGTTGCTAGGAGACCTAAATTCACTTTTTGGAGTACTTCATAGTTTGCAAGTCACTTGCATAAAATCAGTCTCATAAAAACCCTGTACACTGCTGTTACCCCTGTTCTGCAGAGGAGGAATCTTAAGTTCAGGCATGTTAAGTGACTTGTCTGCAGTTAGAGCAAGGAAGTGGTAGAACCTAGATTCATTCTTTCGTATTGGACTCCCAGCACTTCTGCCAAGCATACAGCCTTGTCTCATAACCAAGACCTTAGTAACCCTACTTAGCAACTCTGGAGGTCAAATAAAGGAAATATCACTATTCTGACCCTTGATCTGTGGAAATCTGTCCTGGGAGCGAGGAAGGGTTATGAGATGACTACTCTTTAAGAAAGAACATCTGAATCTCTATTCTTGTACTAGGTGGAATATCAGGTCCAGTGTCTTCTAAACTTAGGGTATTCCTCCATTATTGCAAAGTAGAAACAGGACTGGAGAAAGGAGTCTTATATTCTGTCATGATTCAACTGCTGACTGGCTATGTGGCTTTAGACAAAAATTCCTCTGCCCTCTCCCTGAACTTTAGGTTCCTCATCTGTAGAACAGGAACCATGATATGTGAGTAGCAGAGCTACTTCCATTCCCATTCCATGATACACCACCGATTTATCCTTTAGAGATCACAGGAAACCGGGGGAAGCAGATCCCAACATGCAATAACTATACAGGGTATGTGCTACTAATCAGGGATTTCGGCTACTTAGTACTTATAAACAGTTCCTATTAGTGGTGATGAGTAAATGTTTCATAGAAGCTGACTCTCTTTTTGTTTTTCTTAATGCCTTTTAGAAAGGATTAAAAATTGTAACTATTAAAGGATATACAATAGAAAGGAATCTCCCTCTCACCCTGACCCCAAATTCTACTTTCCAAAAGGTAATTTATAACAGATCCTGTGTGCCTTCTCAGCATTTTCTGGATATACAGAAGTATATATGAATGTGGTATATATCTCTATCTCTATTTTTATCTCTATCTATTTATATATTCCCCATTTTTCACAAATGGGAGCATACTACACACATCCTTCTTGAATTGATTTTCTTAGTTAAAAACTTCCTTTAAAAATTTCCATATTAATACATAAGATCTATCTCATTCTTTGCAGTAGCTGTATAGTATTCCACCATTGCATCCTTTATGTACCTTTCTTAGTCAGTTCCAGCTGCTATAACAAATTACCATAGACATGGTGGCTTAAACAACATTTATTTCTCACTTAGTTCTAGAAGCTGGAAAATTCCACATCAGGATAGTCAGGTTCTTGGTGAAGACACTTTTTGGTTTACAGAGGGCTGTCTCTTCCTTGTATCCTTACATGCAGAAAGCAGAGAGGGAGAGGAAGCAAGGTCTCCCATGTTTATTCTTATTAAGGCACTGATCTCACTCATCAGGGTCTCAGCTTCATGGCCAAATACCTCCCCAAGGCCCCACTTTTTAATACCATCACACTGGAGGTTAGGATTTCAACATATGAATTTGGGAGGACACAAATGTTCAGTCTAATTGTGGAACATTTAGTATATGTCTATTCTTTTGCTATTTCAAAATGTCCCAATATATATCCTTATATATATCTCTGACCACAAGCTCAATATAAAATAAATTTCTACTATTGTTTCATTACAGGTTTTTTTTTTATTTAAAGATTTTATTTATTTATTTGACAGAGAGACAGTGAGAGAGGGAACACAAGTGGGGGAGTGGGAGAGGGAGAAGCAGGCTTCCCGCTGAGCAGGGAACCCGATGCGGAGCTCGACCCCAGGACCCTGGGATCATGACCTGAGCCAAAGGCAGACACTTAATGACTGAGCCACCCAGACGCCCCTCATTACAGGTTTTGAATATTGATACTGCCCTCTGAAAAGGCTGCACCCTTCATACTTCAAGGACCATTTCAAGAAAGTCTCTGCACATTTTTACCAACATCCTGTATTATAAAACTTTGATTTTTGTCCACTGAGAGGTAAAAATGTTCTGTTTTTATTTGCACTTACTTGCTTTTAATAAAGTTGAACATAAAATCCTAACAAGACATATGTATATCCTGTGAAGAAGCCTGCTCATGATCTTTATCCATTTTTCTATTGAGTTGTTAATTTTCTTGAATTATAAGAGCTCTTTATATATTAATGAAACCAGACTATTTGTATGTCATATTTGTTGCAATTTTTTTTGGTAGTTTGTTATTTGTCATAATATCTTCCAGATACATCTTTTTAAAGGTCTGCTTTTCAACCCTTTAAAAATCAAGATGGTTCTTCAAGAGTACTCTGATTATGTGGCTGATGCTTCTGAAAGTTGATTTTGTACAACTTTACCAAGAAGCTTCTGCTTGTCATCACAGGGGATGGTGTAATACTTCTTGAATAAGACCTAGTTTATGCCACTGTGAATCATTCATGTTACTGGAAAAACTGATTGACCACTGGACATTACTGGCACATTTCCCATAATTCTCCAAGGAATTGAGGGCATTCAAGAGGGAGTGTTTCTCATTCCCTCTGTAACCAGTCATTGTCCTGATTGACTTCAAGATTTTGTCTCTGTGAGGAAAAAAAAATAAAGAAAATCCCAAAGCAAGAAAGGTTCCCCAAGTTATTTTGAGTTCATAAAAATTAATGGTCATCAGCTGAAACAGGAATTTTAGAAAAATGATCCAGACTTACTGGAAAACTCAACACCTTCAAGCATCATTATTTGGTTTACAAGTTACATGGTGAAGTGCTTAAAGCATCCCAGCCAGAGAAGAGAAGACTTCCATGACAGAGACATTGACAGAAGAACTTGACTTTAGCCTGAATGAGTAGAGACAAAGTTCATATGCAGTCACCGAGGTAAGAGGGGTACCATGTTTTTATTCTGATCCCCAGGTTAGATAAGATAGGACACAAAAAACAAGCCCCTCCCTACAGACACTGAGGATGGTCTGTTCATTCAAAAACCACTTGGCACTGAGCTGTCAGATTCACTATCTGAAATAGCATCAGAAATAGAAGGAAAAAGATCTCCTTTCTTCCAAGTTCACAACAACCACCAACACAATGTGCACCCATGCCACAAGACTCCTAGCTGATTGACCAAAGACCATGCTTAATTAAGGGGTAAGGTGGTAGTGTATGCACTACACTGGTCTGTATAGGGCTTTTGCCTCTGGTTGCTTATTACTCCTGGCTATATACAGTGGAAATAGAATGTATTGAGTTGTATAGTTCTTGGCTTTTCTGGCTTAACCAGAGATCAAAATTCTGCAGTAAGAGAGGTAGAGTGACCAACTGCCCCTAATTGCCCAGGACTGTCCTTGTTTTAGTATGAAAGTCCAGTGTTCTGGGAAACCCCTCAGTCATAGTTAAAACTAGGACAACTGGTCACTCTCAGTCTTGGTCTTGTCCAGCTGATTCTTTCTTCAGTCATGTTACTCTATAGAGAAATTAAGTAAGATAAAATGGGCTTAAGTGTAAGAAGAAATTCGGTAATACATAAATAGGATCACAGCTTTTGGAGTGAGAAATACTGGAATAAGATGCATAAGACCATACACTCAGGAAGAGAAAAAAAATTTTGAGGTAACGTCTATGATTCCCTGATTCTATAACACTCTTCATATCATCTTAGAAAAGTTAGATGAGCCACAAGTAAAATAATCTTTATTGCCATTTATTGAATGATTACTGTGTACTAGGCACTGTGGTGAACTCTTAAATGTTATTCTGATGACAGTCTTAAGAAGTAGATATTATTAGATATGATTTATAGGTGAGAAGACAGGCTTAAAGAAAGAGGTTATGTCTTGCCCAAAGTTATGCAGGTAGCAGATGATGGAGACAGGATTTGAATTCAGATCTCCGTGGTTACAAAGCCTATGATCACATACCTCCATCTTCCATTACCCACAAATAGTTGTGAACAATCATTTTTGCTCTCTCCATGTTATGAGGTTTTGGTACTGCCTATAATATGATCCCTGGAGACCAGAGAAATAGTAACACTAACAACATGCATTTGCATAACATATTTTACATTTCAAAACACCTTTACTTCTATTTTCTACTGTCATCATCCCAGAGATGCTGGGAAGTAGCTCACGTTGATCCTTTCTCTATTTATAACACATAGGAAAGAGAGTATGGATGAGCAGGGTCAACTGTTGATGAATACACAGGTGATGTAGTGGCAAAACTGGACTCACATCTACAATTCCTGATCTTAATTCCTTCTGAATACCGAGTCTATTCGGTTGAGATTAAGGGATTCTGTGACTTTCTTGGTTGACATCAAAGGCCTTCCAGACTGCTGTGGGAATTGGTCCAACTTTGTTTCCCCCACTTGTCTGTCTCCCCCATTACACTATAAGCTCTGGGAAGGCCAGTTCATGTGTCTGTCTTATTTATTTCTATGTCCTCAAAACCAGACACAGAGATTCTAAATAAATATTTAGTAAAAATGAATATCCTTTGTAAACCTTTCTCCTAATTCAGATGGTGGTCACCATTCCCCATTACTATATCTTGTTTTCTTGCCACCACACCTAATTTCATACTGTTTCCTCCCCTCATTTCCACATGGTCAAAGACTAAGAGTTCTTCAAGGTGTGACTGAAACACCACCTCCACCAGGCAGCTCTCCCAGGCCTCTCAGCACTGAATGTTCTTTCCTTAATACTCAGATCCACCCCTAGTCTACTCCTCCTTTGTTGCACCTACCAGTGTGTCTCCTTTATTAAAGTGATTTGCAACTCGCATGAGTCAAAAGGGAGGAGGAGGGACTGGACCTCTCTTTATGTTGTACAGCTCCTGTGAGTAAGCCCTTAAATAATGAGTCCATGGCTTGGATTCTAGGACCTTCAAAAAGCCCAGGAAGTTCTGAAAAGAACCCCAAATCTCTGCATCCTGGAATATCAGCCCACACATCAGAAAGAGTGACACAACAGTCTCTGGGGGCTCTTCTAGTTATAAGGCGTGAGACGAGGATTGGTTGGTCCAAATGTGATGCCTCTATTTGGAGTCAGAACAGGAGGACTTGAGAGCCATCATGAGAGCTTGCTGTTGTTTATTAATGAGATATTTATTAGTATTTTTTTTATTAATGAGATAGCATTGCTACATAACTTGCACTTACCCTGTAGATATCTATTTGTGGGGTCAACTTGATGGGATCATCTCTCAGTGAGATTTTAAAGGGATGTTTGTTATTATTTTGTCCAAGTGATGGGCTGAAGGAAATATATTAAAAACTATGAATCCAAGACAACATTGGGCCTTTGAGACTTGCCTCTCTGCTATTGTTAACTTCAAAATTCAAATAAAAATCCACAAAACTGTTTTATCCTACTCAAAAATATAGACATCAAGAGAATCCCTGGATAGCTGGACAACCCTGAGGTTGTGGCCGTTTGGGCCAGGTGTTTCCTTTCAGCACAATACTGTTTGACAACACAGTGCCCTAGCATACAGAATAGTGCCTCAGGTTTTTGTTTTAGATTTTCTAGCTATAAATGTTAGCTGATAGTTAAGATAAGGCTCATCGAACCAGAGCAATAGAAAAGTATTGGCATGACACTCACTAAAGAAACCAGAAAAATTTAGTAGTTTATATACTCAGGCAAAATAAAAATAATTTGCTACTATAATGCATTTTGTCATGGTGATGTTTTAGTGTGGTGGGTTTTCTTATCACAAGGTATAGCTATGTTGTTTTAATAAAATATGTTGGTTTTCATAAAAAAAAAAAACCCACAACAAAACAGAGCAAAAACAGAACAACCTCCACCTCCCCACAAAACCCTAATGCCAGTAACCCTCAGTAAGCCTCTGAAATTTTCTTCTCTCGTAACCTTCAAAATGGTTCACCCTAATGAGCTGTGGGCCAGAAACAGGTTAGCTAAGTAGCATCCCCGGCGTGGTGGATGGGTTCCTAGCCGATGGCAAAGGAAAGTGTCTTCGTCAGTTTGGGCTGCAATAAAAAAGTACCCCAGATTGGGTAGCTTACAGAAAACAGGAATCTATTTCTCATAGTTCTAGACACTAGAAGTCTAAGGTGGGTGCTGGTATGGTCAGGTTCTGATGAAGGCCCTCTTCCAAGTTGCAGATTCTTCATTGTGTCCTCACATGGGAGAAAGAGGGCTAGAAAGTTCTCTGGGGTCCCTTTTCCAAGGGCACTAATCGCATTCATGAGAACTCCACCCTCATGACTTAATTATCTCCCAAAGTCCCTTCCTCCTAATACCATCACATTAGGGGTTAAGATTCCAACATATGAATTTTGGAGGGGACACAAATACTCAGTCCACTGCAGAGGGGAATTCAGAGTGGGAACTGGAAAGATGTGCCCACTGTGGCAGAAGGTAAAAATAGGTTTGCACAATCAAGTGGGAGGAGGCTTCCTACCCAGCCCCTTGATTCAACATGTTCATAGCTGTAGGCAGGCTGGCTCTGGGTAAAGAATGAGAAAGGAGAACATCTCAAGTACCATCCCAAGGTCTTCCTGGGAGATTGCAGTTTATGCCCATTTTGTTCTGATGTAATTATTAATAGCATCCCCTTTACTCTCAAAGGTGCCATGGTGAGGATGATAAGTTAGTTATATGTTCATCCTAGACCAGAGGCAGCCCCTTTCACAGAGGTTTCCTTTTCCCCATTGTAAACCAACTCATTTAATTAGTGCACAGTTTTAATTTCACTTAAGGTAGTCATATTCCTCATGAACACAGGTATAAAACATTGGAAATTTATATGCTGCATTGATTTTTTTAAAAAAAAATCATGATTTTAACTAAGAAAGGGGATATAAAGAATAAAAAAACAATTATAACTACACCAAAATAAAAAGCTTTTGCACAGCAAAGGAAACTATCGACAAAATGAAAAGGCAACCTAATGAGCAGAAGATATTTACAAATGATATATCCAATAAGGAGTTAATATCCAAAATATATAAAGAACTTACATAACTGAACAGTAAAACCACAAATAATCTAATGTAAAAATGCTCAGAGAACACAAACAGACATTTCTCCAAAGAAGACATACATAGCCAACAGGCACATGAAAAGATGCTCAATATCATTAATCATCAGGCAAATGCAAATAAAAATCACAATGAGATATCACTTCACACCTGTCAGAATGGCTAGAATAAAGACAAGAAATAATAAGCGTTGGCAATGATGTGGAGTAAAAGGAACCCTCATGTACTGTTGGTGGGAATGTAAATTGATGTAGCCACTGCAGAAAACAGTATGTATAGAGGTTCCTCAAAAAATTAAAAGTAGAAATACAATTATGGTCCAGTAATTCCACTACCAGGTATTTACCAAAAGAAAACAAAAACATGAATTTGAAAAGATATATGCATCACTACGTTTACTGCAGCATTATTTACAATGGCCACAATATGGAAGCAACTCAAATATCCAGAAGAAGATATATATATATATATATATATAATGGAATATTACTCAGCCATAAAAAAGAATGAGATCCTACCATTTGTGACAACATAGATGGAATAGAGAGTATTGTGCTAAGTGAAATAAGCCAGACAAAGACAACTGCTATATGATTTCACTCTTATGTGGAATCTAAAAAACAAAAAAAGTAAACAAACAAACAAAAAACAAAATCAGATCTACAAATACTGAGAACAAACTGATGGGTTGCCAGAAGGGAGGGGAGTGGAAGGATGGGCAAAATGGGTGAAGGGGAGTGAGGGGGTACAGACTCCCAGTCACGGAACGAATAAGTCATGGGGATGAAAGGTACAGCATAGGAATAGAGTCAATGGTATTGTAATAATGTTGTATGGTGACAGATGGTAGCTACATTTGTGGTGAGCATAGCGTAACATATAGGTTGTCAAGTCACTATGTTATACATCTGAAACTAACATTGTATATCATTGTGTATCAACTATACTTCAATAAAAAATATGAAGATATGTATGTGTATATATATATATATAAAATCTCACATTAATAAAAGTATACATGTTGAGAGGTAAGTGGGAAGCTGGTGGTCTGAATCGTGTGCTAGAGTGTGCATGCCTATGTATGAGAACACACACACACGCATGCACATGAAAACTCTCAGATTCAATAGCGGTGGGCAAGAGGGTGGAAAGAACAGGGAGTCAGTGGTTGCAGCCAGAGTGAATGGCATCCAAAGACGAAGATAACCCACAAGTTCTCAGTGATGCTGCACAGTAAAGGCTCAATGTAATCTCCCTATGTTCCCCACCCCCCTTATAAAGACGTTCATTTAGGTTACTAAATCCGGTGTTTTGTATGCTGATTTTTCTTTGCATTTCATCCTGTTGTGCATTATATATTCAGTGGAAACAACCTTTGGAAAAGAAGATGAAACCCCTTGGGAACATTTATCAATGTCCAGAAACCTTCCATGATGCAAGCAGTTAAGGTGCTTATTCTGCACTTCAGATACTTCTTGGCTTTCTAGAAAAGGGTAATTCATCACTCATACTATCCCATGAACCTATCCTTGGGTGAATCACATAAAAATCACACTGATAGGTGTGATTATGAGATTTGTATAGTATTTTACTTTCTACATACCCTATGCCTCTTAATTCTCAGCAATTCTACCAGGATATCTTTTACACATGAGCGAACTACACTCTCAGAGGGAATTAGTAGCTTAGAAAGAGTTCATAGCTAGTAAGTGGGGGCAGGACTGGATCCTGGAGCCCGCTCTGCTGGCTCTCAGCCTTATCCCCATCAGCTGCAAGATACAGAAGGCAGGAACGAGTGGACACAAGGACATATAACGCCCTGGCATTGGGTGTTGATCTCCCATGTTCACTGAGTGCATCACTGACGTATAAATTCTTCACTGGTTTCCCTGAACCCACTTATCTCTTTCCAACAGGTCAACACCTTAGCCACTATTATTTTTTCTGACTATGTCCCCTCCTTCCATTTCCTCCTCTTTCTGGCTAGAAATAGTTGAACATATTCATGTTGTGTTTGGTACGAAGACTGAAAGCTTTAATGCAGCCTCATAAGACCTGGTGTGGGTGGGACCCAGACCACCCCTCTGCGACTCCCTGGACTACTACCCCCATGATCTCAGCACTCCAGGCCTCTACTCCTTTTCAGTTCCCTTGACAGCTCATGCTGCCACCTGCCTCAGACTTTCTACCATCAAATCCCCTCTACCTGGAAGGATCTCACCTCAGAGCTCAACCTGAACATTCCTCCTTCAGGAAACTCCCACGAGCCACTCAGAGTAGTCCCGGTCTCAATAGACCCTATACATTTGCTTCACCACACTCACCACTGTTGTAATTTTACTTTTTTTGGTATAATTATTTGATTGATATCTATCTTTGTTCAACTGGAAGCTCCATGAGAACAAGGGATTGCTTTATTTTCCACTTTGCTTTTTCCCCAGCAACTAGTAGGTCACATGTAGTAGGTTCTCCACAAATAATTGTTGAATGAAATGTCTTTGCTATCTAATGGCCACATGTGACTTTTAAAACTTAATGAAAATTAAAGAAAATTAGAAATTCAGTTTCTCAGCCATACTAGGGACATTCCATGTACTGGATAGCTACATGTGGCCATTTTTGTATTGGGATAGTGCCATTACAGAACACTTTCATAATCATAAAGAAAGTCCCATGAATAATGCATCCTTAGATGTTTACTGAACCAATAAATACAATGTACTTGCTTCTTGTTCATGTCCAACATGGGCAATGGTTAGATTTTTCTTAAAAAAAAAAAATCTCAAGAGATGCTATCCAGTGTGGCCTGAGGACCGCTGGGAAGTCTGTTCTGTGAATAAATGAACCAGCAGAGAATTCTAGATGGGTTTTTCACTTGCTCATTTTCACTCAGCAGATAGTTAACCCATGCCTACTAGGTATTGCACTGACTACACTTAAAGGAACGATCTTCCCGAAATTTTCAATTTTTCTTTTTAGAGAGGTCATACAGCTTGATGATGCAGAATATCGACTTTGAAATCAGGAAGATTTGTGTCCAAATATCGACTCTGGTGCTCACTAGAGTGTGTGTTGCTCTGGACAAGTTACTGAACTTCTCTGAGCTTTAAATTCTTCTTATGATGAATGGGGATAGAAGTAGTACCTACTGATTGGGTTGTTGTGAGGATTAAATGAGATAAACTGACATATTGTTATTAATATTCATTTTGTTATGATTCTTTCTTTTTGTTTTATTCTTGTTTGGGATTGGCGTTAGCACTTTGCATTGTTTGTCTTTCTTCTCTAAATTCTGATAAAATATACCGACATTTTCTCTTCCAAAATAGATCAAGTTGCTTGCTTCCTGTATGCCTATTAAGTTCCAGTTCATAACATATGACGATGGACTTGCTCAAGACTCTGAGGGTATTTTTTTGCCCCTAATGCTCTTGGTGATTATCCCACCTGCACACTGAAAACAGAGCTATTGAGAGTTTCCAGAGGATGGGGAAAGTTTGCTTGGCTCATAGCCTATAATCAGTGGAGATGTAATTGCATACCCCAGTCAGGACCATGGAGAACCCAGGATAACACAGGGAGCTATTTTTTCAGGAAGACCCTGAGGCCTTCTGGGCAAGATGGTGAGCTGCCTCTAGGGCTGTCCTTCTGACTCTAGGTACATTGAAATTGAGATTCTCATTCAACATTGGAAGTTTTATGGAGCACCATGTAGGAGTCTCTGTGCTAGGAACTGTAGATTCCACAATGAGGAAGACATGAGCCTTGCCTTTAAGGAGGACGCAGTCTAGTCAGGAAGGAGAGTGACTATAGGAGATTCCCTTGAGACTATCCCACCAGCTTAGTCCTGGATAAAGAGGGAAAAAGGGATGAAGGAAAGGAGAGCAATTTCAAAGCCAGAGTGCCATGTACATATGCATGGGGGATAAGGAAGGAGAGGGAAGGGGAAGAGAGTTAGTCAGAGGCTCCTAGTGAATAGGTGGTAAAGAAAGATGAGGCTACGTAAGAAGGGCAGGGTTAGGTGTGGAGGCTTTTTAGCCAAATGAAGGCACTTGGACTGAGGGCCATGGAGAGCCATTGAAGGATTTTAGCAGTGACATAATCAGAAAGCATTTTAGGAAGGTTGCTCTTGGGGCGCCTGGGTGGCTCAGTCATTAAGTGTTTGCCTTCAGCTTAGGTCATGATCCCAGGGTCCTGGGATCAAGCCCTGCATCGGGTTGCCTGCTTGGCAGGGAAGTCTGCTTCTCCCTCTCCCATTCCCCCTGCTTGTGTTCCCTCTCTCGCTGTGTCTCTCTCTGTCAAATAAATAAATAAAATCTTAAAAAAAAAAAAGGAAGGTTGCTCTTAACTTGCACAGAATCAACTGGACTTGGACAAGAATGGAGGCAGGGAGAACTGATGGGAGGCTGACACAGTGATCCAGGTTAAGACATGCTACTGGCCTGAGATAAGGTGACAACAGGAAAACAACACAGAATAGAGAGAGGTGAACAGGCAGAATGGGTAAGTTTTATGAACCAGTTGATTGAGGTTAGCGAGGGAGCTGGAAGGATAATGCCCCTCAGTTTTCTGGCATGGGCAAAATGTGCTGATGGCATTCCATCAGTCAGAAATTAAGGAAAGGGAGGAGGGAAAAGGATGAGTTAAGCTCTAGACTTGAGGTGTCTGTAAGGCAAGTAAGTGGAGATGCACATTTGGCAGATAGTAATACACATTTGCAGAACAGAAGAGCAAGCAGGGCTGCCGTTAGCTTAGGTGGTAGCTCGAACCATGGGAATGTTGGAATGAATTCTTTGCTGAAATAAAGTTTGAAACAACTGAATGAGCAAGCAGCGGGGGCAGAGAGAACCAGGCATGGGCTGGGCCTTGTTTCCTTTCTCAGTAACCATGTATATCACTTAGTGAGGACTAATTGGTCTCATTGTATCAAGGTGAAGTTGGAAATGTGCTTTGGGAAGCCCCAGACATTATGCAATTAAGATCTGTAGATTTTTTTTAAAATGCCATATTTTGCTATCTTTGCTATCTTTGCAGCTGGGTTGAGTGGAGCATGTTGAGTCTCTGGTTTCCTGTTGGCAATGACGTGGACACCAAACACGGCTGCAAAAAGTACTACAGAAGTACTGACCTACTCCATGGCTGGGCCTGTTCTTCTCAGTTGTGGAGACCCTCCTAATATATTCACTGTCTTTTGAATAGTTCTTGGCAAGATGCTAAGAAGAAGTACAAAGTTTTAGTGTAAAATAGGATCCATTCCTCAGTCTTTTATCTGAGAAGTGAGACCCGCATATATCCCTCTACTTGTCTCTGCTTACCTGTGGAGTCCTATCTTTATCCTCCTGCCACCTCCCAAATGGCAGGCCGGCGTCAGAATGGATAGAGGATTAGCGGGAAAATTCTCTCTCATCAACCCTATTCCAAAACTACCACAGAGCCTATTGCGTATTCTACCTTTGCTGCAAGCTGAGCCACTCTTCACATGAATAAGACTTAAGTACATGCCCCGAGTCTAAATTATGCAAGGGAGACCATCACTGTGATTCAGAGAGGAGAATTCAGCCTTAACTGATGGGGCCAGAAGTCACACTTGGAGTTTCCAATTGTTCTGTCTTTCAGCCCTCAAAAAGCTTGCAGTGTTTACAGGAAGTTTTCTCCCAAAGCAAAATAGGTTTGTATTATTATTATTTATTTATTTATTTTTTACTTAATAAGAATGTTCTTTGGCAACTCAAAGGCACATGAAAAGCAAGAGAAAAAAAAAGTAAGGGGCTTTCAATGGGTTTTCCTTGCTTGTTTTCTGATACTATGAATCGAATGCATATCCAGGTGTGTGTACAAATCAGAGTGGATACTATAGTCTGAGCTCTAATTTTTCCGCAGCAGTAAGGGGCTCAGAGAAAGGAACAAGACTGTGCATCTGCTGGAAATTCAGAGCCTGCTGGGCAGGTGCTCAGAGCTCTACTTGTATGAGGTTCTGGGGATCCTCAATGGAGGAATCAGTAACTCAGAACTTGAGCTGATGGCCAATTCCCAGGCTGAGTCTTATCTAAACCAGAGGGAATAAAAATCACATCTTAGCATCAAAGGAAGTGGGGAAGGAACTGTCATTAAAAGAAGAAAGTCAAGGTGCACATCTTGGTCCAGAAGTAACACCAATGACAAAAAATTATTAAATGTCTCTTTATATTACAGGCCATGGGCCAGTACTTTCCAACCTATGGTACAGTTAGTTTTATTCTCCCTATTTTACAGATGAGGAGGGAAAGTATGTCCCTTGCTCAAGTTCATCCATCTAATCAGTGGAAAAGGAGGGCCCTAAACCCAGGTCCATCTGATTCTAAGGCCTGTGTTCCTACCTTCATATTATACTAGAAAAGAAAGGGGTGATGCAGATTGGAGCATGATTCCCCCCTTTAAAAATGGCCTGGACTCCAGACTTGCTGAGAGAGTTCTAGGTGCCACTCAGGTAGTCTGAGTGGACTAAAGATAGGCTAGCAGAAATAGGCTCTACTCCATGAGAGCTGGTGGGGGAACTCAGCACCGAGACTACAGCGTAGGCTGAGAGTTGTGAGCGAAACACAGAAGGGGGGACATTTCACCATCCAGACATGCATCCCTGTTCTTGCTTTTTAGTGGGGTAATTATGAAGGAGAACAGGGCAGTAGCTAGAGCTCTGCCAACACAGGTCATCTTGCATGATGTAGCCAGAGTTCCAAGTATAAGGCTGGTCTCCGCACTCTGAAAAAGTCACCGTAAGTGAGCCAGAAGCTGAGTCACGACAGCTCCTGAATCATTGCAGGAACCCCAAAATTAGAGTTAATGGCTTCCGTGGAGGCTGGGGCACTTTGCTCCAGGAAACTGTCATTAAAAGAAGAAAGTCAAGGTGCACATCTTGGTCCAGAAGTAACACCAATGACAAAAAATTATTAAATGTCTCTATATTACAGGCGTAGTACAGACTCTCCAGATTGACTCTCATGCTCTTGAACACCTCACGGCCTTGTTGCAGCTCTGCCCATAACTCCACCTGGAGGGATCGTTCTTAGCCTTCAAATCTTACTTTTGATGCCATCTCATTAGGGAGGCATATCTAATCAAATTAGCAGCCTTTCCCTGATGCCCATGCACTAATCACTCTCCACGTACACAATCCCGCTTTTTATTCCCACAGTAATTCAATTATTTTGTTCCATTTATTTATTTACATATGTTTAGTGTCTCTCCCTCTTTGTTGGAATGTAGACCCTGCTATTTCAGAGACCTCATTTGTTTTGCTCAGTGCTGTGCCCTAGCATACAGAATAGTGCCTCATTTAGTAAATGCTCCATCAACACTTTTAAATGAATGAATGGATGAATGAATCAATGAATGGAATATGGCTGTCTTTATGACCTTTCTTTGCTACCAAGCCCTGGTATGGCTGGAGGAAATACGTGTTTCCAGGTGGCTTCGACCCAGACAATCCACTCAGAGGCTGATTGAGAGGAAGAAAAGAATAATCAGGTAGAGAACCTTCTATGGGCCAACGTCATTGCACATGCTAAATCAGGTAACTACAGCAGGCAGGTGAAAAAAAGCAGGCATTGGGTACATAGCTAGTAAGTGCAAAGAACAGAGGCTTTCACTCAGGTCTCTGACTCCAGTGCTTTTTCCATGCAAATAGAAGGCTAGGGAGAGAGGGCCAAGTACAGTGCTAAGTATTTCTGTTATTGTCCTTCTTTTACAAACTGAGCACAGAAAGATTTGGTAATTTGCATAAAGTCACTTAGTTAAAAGTAGCAGGCTAGCTCCAAAGTCCGTGCTTCTAATCACTGGAATATGACGGCATGTTCCAGACAAGATGAAGAGTCTTCCAAAGAGGGACTAGTGAATCTAGGACCACCAACATGTGTGGGGATTGCGGGGGGAGGGTCTTCCAAGCCAAGGATATCTGCCTGAGCTAAAATCTGCTGTATTCTCTTTTCTTGCCTCCTGACATTCTTACCGATCTGCCTGAAATCTATTTATTCTTGGAAATGTTGCTGCTTCTGATTTCTGGGTAAATGACACAGCAGAGACTGGAGTAAATAGTTTTCATGCACACCACTGCTTCTCCTTGAGACATTCTTTGCTGTCTCTGAGACAGGCTCATGGGGTTCTAAGTACTTGTCTGAAATGTGCATGACTAGGTGGTCCAGCCTGGAGGTTTTGCCCTATGGAAGGTAGAGATAATGCCCACCGAGTGGGCACTGGTTATGGGCACCCATTTGCATTTCATCTGTAACAATTAAATAGCCTTACGGCACCCCTGGTTGCGATGGGCTCACACCCCATTGCCATGTAATCACATCTAATCCCATTGAGCTCTGCTCAAAATAGCCATAATTGGTGGTTTTATCTAAATCAATAAAGACAGCTTCTACATATTGATTATCATCCAGGGTATAAAATCATCATCGGTTACCTGGAAAAGAGAAGCAGACTGCCAAGGGAAAAGGTCAGATATTCCATTTCAACAGGGGAGGGAAGGGGGAGGCGGAACCAGTGAATTTTAAGGTAATAGTATCAAATTACCTAAAAATGCACACAGTATATTCTTGTCATTTACAACAACAGAGAGCTCAGAAATAGGTCAATCATTTAAGTGAGTCTTCAAGTCTTCTCTCAGTGATGCACTGAGCTAGCTTACATTAGCAATCTTAAAGGGGCTGGAGCCAACCAAGACCAAGGGCTCTTTCCTTTTTGCATTTTACAACCTAACACTTTCAGTCAACTCCATACTTCAACCTGGTTTCTTATATTCAATTAACGATCAACAGAGATTGCTGGCCACTGTCATCAGTGAATTTGGGAAAAATCACAAGGGTGAGGTGAATAGACTATTCCATCTGAGGACCCAGGAGACAGAGTAGAGATAGATGTTCACTGCCAAAATGAACTGGAAGGCATTTTCCACATGGCAATGGAATAAGGAGCCTGCCCAATTCTAAAGTTTACATGTCTAACCACGGAATTTAAAATGAGCTGGATCTTTTATTTATTGCAAGATGAAGCTCATTATTCTATCCTCCTCTCTAGCAAATGTTAAAACAAAAATTGCATAAAATCATTCATGAAAAACACAAGAAAAAGATGACAATCTATTCATAATCTTGCTACTCCAACAATATTAAAACTGGTCTTGGGCAATTCCTGAGTGAAGTTTCCCCTTCTGTTAAATAGAGATAGCATGATGACAACATTTACTACAACACAGGGTTTTATGAAAAATTTAAGAAATATATAAAAATATATAGGAATAATATGTATATATTATGTATTATATATATGGAACTCAATAGATAACTACAGAATTTGACTTTTAAAAATTTATTTATGGGAGTTCTCTTAAAGTTCTTATCCATATGACTATATCATTTTTACATAGTTATAATTATTACAGAAATATCATTTGAGATCTCTTCTTTCCCCCATTTATTCACAAATATACCATTGTAAGAGTTGTATAAAGTTCTGTTGAATGGAAATTTACTTAATTCATTTCCTATTGTGAGATATCATCTATGATAGATAATATTTCAATGCATGCCTCTGGCACACAGATTATTTTTCCTTTTGGATTATTTTCTCAGTATAATGTGAAGTGGGGTTTTGGGGTCAGAAGTATTATGATATCACAGGCCCTGGAAGTAGAAAGGCTTAACCCAGCAGGGAAACCATACCAATGATCTTACTAGAGGAAGAAGAGTCAAAGCCAAAGTTAGTTTTTGATGCAAGAGTATGAAGTAGAAAAATCAGTACAGTTTCTATTTTATAGATGAAAAAACTGAACATTTAGACAGGATATTTAAGAATAGACATATATAACAGTTAAGAAATAGACTAATGACCTTCACATACCATAGGTGCTATTGAGGAAAAGTAGGTTTGTCAACAATATTCTTGCAAGTTCTGAGCTGGATAGCTACACTGTATCAATGAAACGGACTGAGATGTGAGAGAGGAGGGAATACAGGTTGGGAGCTTGATGGAATAGAATTTGTAACTGGCTAACTCTTTATGGAGATCAACTGTAACATGTCCACTAATGATCCCCAGGTTTTTATCTCTAAAAGGGGAGGATCCCAGTGCTCCCATTTCATGGGGCAGTTGGATGGGATCTCCACCAGGCAAAGATTTGACTTCCATTTTTTCTTTCATGGAGGCAGAGAGAGGACGCAGATTTTAGCCTTCACCTGCTGGATTTTATTTAACATAATTATTGCAATTATAATTTTGAACGAGCTCCTAGGGGATATTTGGTTTATGAATAATGACTATATTTTTAATATATTAGAATGGCAAGTAAGAAACAGAATGAAACTAACAGAATAAATGAAGAGAATAAAAAAACCAAAGGTTAGTTTTTGCTTTGTTTTGTTTTTGTTTTGGCCACCATCACCCTTCAAAGCCATAGATCTAACTGCATTTGTTTTCATTAACTAAAGTGCTCCTGGATGGCAGTATTCAAAATGAATCTGGAAGTCTGGAATCTGTAGGCTTCCAAATATATGGTTACCAAGAAATAGGACAGGGCCAAAGCTGCTGGATTGCTGCTAGTAAGTCCAGAGTCCCATCCTTATCCCCTACCTCCCCTCACTCTGTATACTTTTCCTGGATTATGGGATTTAGTCCCATGATTTCAATTATACTCTATTAGCTAAGACCTCTCTCAAGTTCCAAACTGGTAAAGAGGGCCATCTAACTGCTATCTCCAACTGGAGATCCCTTGAGCACCTGTAATTCAAGTAAACCTTTGCTATCCACCATATCTTATCCCCAAGCCCACTGTACCCCTAGCTGTATACCAACATGCTTCTCCTCTGTCTTTGAAGCTTCTATGAATGGTTCTATCATCCACCCAGTCACCTAGCCAGCTGAGGGATTTCTCTTTCTCTCCTTCTTCCCTCTTATGTCCCTGTTTAAACAAGCATCAAATTTATCAACTTTTCCCTTCTAAATATCACTGGGATTCACCCCCATGCTCTCAACCTCTATAATGTCTGTCCTGGTTCATTCCCTTAACATCCCTGGCCTGGGCCAGGGCAACAGCTTCTTTAATGGTCTTTCTTCAATTTATCTTTACTTGCTGCCAAATTAAAATTCTAATAAATAAAGGTGATCATGTTACTTCCTTGCTTGAAACTTTCAATGGTTTAGCATGATGTGCCAGGAAGTCAGTAAATAATAAACGTGTGTGTGTGTGTACAAAATGAATGAATAGGATAGTGACAGAGCCCCTTAACTCACAAGACCCTTCATTAACTACCTCTGCCTACAGTTCTAGCCATACTTCCTGTAATTTTTTTAAAAGATTTTATTTATTTATTTGTTTGGGGGGAGGAGCAGAGGGAGAGGGACAAGCAGACTCTGCACTGAGCATGGAGTCCAAAATAGGGCTCGATCCCATGACCCTGAGATCATGACCTGAGCCGAAATCAATAGTTGGATGCTTAATGAACTGGGCCACCCAGGCACCCCCTTCCTATAATTTCTAACCCACTACTTTATATACTAATAGTTCCACAAATATACTGTATTGCTTCACTTCCCTGGACAGGCCTGGAAAACTCTTCCTCATTTTCTTCATTTGGATAATTTTTATACTTCCTTTGGGACTCAGCTTATGTGTCATTTCCTCTGGCTCATCATGTCTCATTTATTTTTCCTCAAACCCTTAATTATCCTACCATGTGCCAAAAACTGTGTTAGGCACTGGGAACAAAATGGCAAGTTAGGTCAAGGATAGGTGGAGAGACAGGTAAGGAAACAAATAAATATCATTCATTTATTGAAAGAAGGACTATGAGGGATGTAAGAAAATGGTGACCAGGAAGAAGAAAAATAAGATGTTAGTTTATAAACTCTAGCTAGTTAGTTATAAACTCTAGGAATTAGAGGGTTGGTGGTAAAGAATTCCTAGCAAGTGGGCTGAATTGTATTCCCCTCCCCAAGTTCTTATGCTGAGGTCCTAATCCCCTGTATCTCAGAATGTGATCTTATTTGGAAATGGGATCTTTGCAGAGATAATGAAGTTAAACTGAGGTCCTTAGGATGGGCCCTAATCCAGTATGATTGGTGTTTTCTAAGAAGAGGAAGTTTGGACACTGACACATAGAGAGGGAAAACTGTGTAAATAAACAGGGAGAAGACAACTATCTACAAGCCAAGAAGAGAAGCCTAAAGGAGATTCTTCCTTCATGGCCCTCAGAAGGAATCAACTCTGCTGGCCCCTTGATCTCAAATATCTAGTCCGTGGAATTTGTGACACAATACATTTCTGTTGTTTAAGTACCCAATCTGTGGTATTTTGTTAGAGGCCCTAGTAAATTAATACAGTTTGGTAATTTGTAATTTGTTTGGGTTTGAAGATGGCAAGAATGGACAGAGTTAAGAACAAGTTATGGGACCCCCTCTCATGTGTTCTCTCTCATTCTCTCTCTCAAATAAATAAATAAAATAAAAATCTTAAAAATAAATAAATAAAAAAGAACAAGTTATGGGAAGTGTTACAGGATACACTGAGGTTTCCTCTTCCAATTAAAGTTTGAAATTTACTTTATAGGTTATGGGGAGCAACGAAGACAAGCAGTTTAGAACTGAGTCTAGAAAGCCCATTCTTCAGAGAGGGAGACAAACCGTGAGAGACTCTTAACTCTGGGAAACAAACTGAGGGTCGTGGAAGGGGAGTTGGGTGGGGGGATGGGGTAAATGGGTGATGGGTATTAAGGAGGGGCACGTGATGTGATAAGCACTGGATGTTATATGCAACTAATGAATCACTGAACACTACATCAAAAACTAATGATGTACTATATGTTGATTAATTGAATTTAAATTAAAAAATTTTGTCAATTAAAAAAAAAATAAAGCCCAGTCTGGTATGACTGGAGGATGGGTGAGGGATGGAGAGGCATGGGATTGATGGACTACAAACAAGTATGGCAATAGTTCAGATGGGAGGGGCCAAGAGCTTGGTCCAATGCACTGGATGTATGAGTAAGGGGCACTGCTATATTGCCTTAATTGCATTTGTCTTTAAATTATGTGAGATTTACTGAGCCTATGCCTGGAAGAACCATGAGAACAGAGACAAACCAAAGAAGAAGCTGATACAGATAATAGTACATTTCCTCCCAAAGTGTCACCAGCCCTGATTCAGATACCATGGCATAGTCCAGACAATTAGAAGTCATACTCCTAATGCTTCAGTATTAAAGAACAATTGGAACTTATTAAAACTGACTATGTTTAAAGCCTACAAACAAATGAAATGTTAACAGAAGTTACCAAGAGAATAATAATTTTTTTTAAAAAAGGAAAACTTCAGTGGACTTCTTTCTTGAGACAGCAAAGAACATTCTTTCTTCTTCCTAGCCTTCCTTCCTTTATCCTATTTCTCTTTCCCTCTTTCCTCCCTTCAACAAATAATTACTAAGCTCCAACTTCATGCTAGGTGCTACACTAAGTGCTGGCTCACATAGAAAACAAGCAAGCAAACAAACAAATCTTTGTATGAGGATCTCATGATTTACTGGAGGAAAGATGTGTAAACTGAGAATCACCATCCAGTGTTATAAGAGCTGTGGGCACTCTCAGCTGTTCGGCAATGCCTGATCTGATGGAAGGAATTAGGAACTACTTTTCAGAAGTTGTGACTGGAGCTAGATCTTGAAGGGGACAGAGAAGGGATCCAAGTCCTGGAGTGTGGCAGAGTATGCTATCTTCAGGGAAATGCAAACAGTGTGTGACTGCTGAGTTAGGCCATCCCAGGGCAGACAGAAGCCAAGTGAAGGGGTTGGGGGGATAACCCAGAAGTCTGACTCATAAGCCTGCCATCTTATCACTGAAATCACCAGTTTGGTTCAATGACACCAGAAAATGTTTGATTCCAGAGAGGAGAGAGGATTTTTCAGGCTTTCTTTTCTCAATCACTCAGCCTTCAAAAAAAAAAAAAAAAAAAAAAAATCCCAGTAAAATTGTGGATAAAGGAATGAATCTAAACTCAGAGACCTTCACTAGGGCAACATGTTCTATAAATTCTTGGGTCTCACTGTGGAAAACTGAGCAAACTTCTCCAAGGCTCTAGGTGTTGGCTTTTCTATAAGACAGCATTACAATGGTGGAAAGGCTACAGAATTGGATATGATTTATAGCTCGTGACTCACTGGTCATGCCACCCAGGAGAAGCTGCTTTGTTTCCCTGAGCCTTCTTTTGCTTCCTGAGAAGTACTCATTCTCCAGCTCTGTTTAACTTCCCTCAGGAAAGCTGCAGCCACGGCTGCTCCAGCTGGGTCTGTGCTTCCACAGTAAAATGCACATGCACAGTGAATGAGATGGATAAGTGGACTCTCTCCAGTCCCTCTGAGGGTGGGTGTCAGGCACCAGCCAGAGTCACATCCAGAGCATGGCTACAGGTCAGCTTCCTTGGTGAAGTGAAGACTTTAGCTAAATCAAAGTGCTTGCAATAGGGCTGTTCTAGTAAAAAAACACAGCTCAGGCATGGAAAAATCCCAGACTGGAACAATCATAGGGTGTTGGTGTAAGAAGGGGCCTTGTAGGTCATTGAGTTAAGCACCTTCATGGTACAAAGGGGAAAACTGAGACCTGGAGAGTCGAGGGGAGAACAGTTAATCAAGCATCATTAAACACCCCATTAATTCCCTTTATTAAGACCTTTATTAGGGGAATCTGGTGTTGGAAGAAACCCTATTTTACCTGAGCAACTGATTTGGTCCTTATCTTTTGGGCACGAAGAGCCTATCTATAGATAGTGTTGCCAGATAAGATACAGGAAACCCACACAAACTTGAAGTTTTGATGAACAAGAAATAATTTTTTTTGGTAAAAGTATGTCCCAAATATTGTATGGGACAACTTACACTAACCTTATTTTTTTTTAATAGAAATTCAAATTTAACTCAGCGTCCTGTTGTTATTTTTGTTCTATCTAGCAACCCTAACTATAGAGCGTCTTTCCATCTTCCATCCTTACTTTGACCACTAGGAAGTTTAAAAGCAAATGCATCAGCACTGCTTTCTAATAGGATTTTATGGTATGCACCTAGCTTTATCTTTCCTTTCTATCCGTTTATACTCCCTTGTTTTCTTTTTACTAGATCCCTGGTTTATTACAAAAGGATGTAACTCAGGAACAGCCAGATGTATAGGACAAGGTATGGGGAAAGGGCACAGAGTTCCCATGCCCTCTGCAGCCATACCATTCCCTCAGCACCTCCATGTGTTCTCCAACCCCGAAGCTCCCTTCTCTTCTTTCTAAAAAAAATCTAATTGTTATAAGTACTTCAGTAAACCACATGGAAAATTTCACTTGGGTATGATTTTAAAAAAACCCACAACACAACATTAGGTAATTATAAAGGGCCAGATTTTGTACTAGGTCCTACAGATGTTTATATGAATAATACCTCTTGTCCAATCTCAAAAAACCCTCGTCAAATGGAAGAGATAGTCATTTATTTAGGTAATCATAGTGCAGAGAGATGAATGAGGAATGTGTCCCAAAGTCACATGGCTAGTTGGTGGCAGAACCAAGATGTGTATCTCATGTAGTCGGCTAGCTGACAACCTTTTTGTTACTCATATCTACCTCAATGCCTATGGGATAGCGCAGTGGGAACTGAGTGTTTGGCCTTCTCAGCACCCATCTTTTTTCTAGGAATAGCACGCCCTTTCTGGAGGAAACTGCTCTCCCTCTTCCTTAAATTTTGTAATATTAATAAGGGCTGCCAATTGGAATATTTGTTCTCCATGGTTATGGGTGATTGGTTCAGGTTGTGGACACAAGACCTAAGCCAGGCAGAATCCTTCCCCAGGAATTTCCACACTGGAACAAGGAAAAAGGCAGTCCCTCTCTGGTGGCAAAGATGAAAATATAAGTATCAGTTATGTTGCCTGCTGGGTGGAGGAAGATGGGCTGAGCACCATAAAGGTAATATGTGAAGAACAGCAGAGACAAGAGGTAAGAACACTCTTGCAACATCTGAGTTTCTAATTTCAGCTATTCTCAAAGCTCAGCTGCAAGTCTGCTTAATCCTTTTAGCCTAAAATGATTTGAGTTGTGTTTCTATCACCTGCAAACAAACAAAAAAAGGGTTGAAGCTAATAGAGATGGTTTGAGCTGAATTACAATTAGCATTTTCCCAACCCCTAGACCATAAAGGGATACCAGTGGAATTCCATGGAATTCTGTGGCTCAGAGCACAGTTTACACAAAGCTGTTGATTCTGCTTTCAAACAATGCAGAAAAGCCCTTGCCCCTCTACTGCCAAAACCAGTGTTTCGCAACCTGCTTCCAAAATACCCTCAAGATGTTTGCACTTATGACAGGGTTATATCTCGCAAAATCAAGCAGCACTGCTGAATAGTCAAGCCGACCTCAAGGTCTCCAAACTAACTTCCTACTGCTGTTGTAACTGCTTCCATTTTAAAAATGGGGGAAATTAAAACCCAGAGAAGCAAAGTAGGTTATTCAAGTTCATACATATTTGGCTGAGTTTATTCTACAGCCTATGTCTCTTGCCATTTAAAACACTGCTCTTTCCGATATGCTCCCTCTTAATGGCTGGTATCATTCATTGAAGGTTCTCAACGTGGAGAGAAATTATTGATTGTGATGAACATAAAAAGAACAACAACAACAAAAACCCTTTCAGGCTATATGGTTGTGTATTTAAATAGTCATTTTGGGGAGAAATCTTGAGAAAGTTGTTAAGACATATGTATCCCCATTTTGGCCGCACATCACAATCACTTTTAAAGCCTTTAAGGGAGGTGGGGGAGGGGGGAGGGGTTCTTCACTGCCACCAAGATCTACTGAGTTAGAATGTTTGGGAGGTAGGCACCAGGGTTTTATATTTAAAGAATATATATTTAAAGAATCCCAAAGATAATTTGGAATGAACTGATCTAAGGGCCAGTATTTGGCATCACTAATGTAGATTTTTTTGGTCTACATCATCAGTTGTTTTATTAACAACGTTTAGGAAAAAATCTCTTTTGGTTGTATTTATGTAAAATCAACAGAACTATTTACACAACCATACCATCTAGACTTGCTATTTAAGCAATATTATATACCTCATTCATTCAACCAATATTTACTAATTCATTCCTAGTTGCTGGGTTCTATGCTTGGCATGTGGATTCAAAGATGAGTCAGAGGGAAACCCTGCACTCAAGCAGCCTCGATGGAAAGAATACATGTGAATGCGTGATGTTCAAAAGAGGTTGTGATGTCAGAATACCAAGGAAGAAACTAGAGAGAATTAGGGACGGCTTTGTGGAAGAGTATTTGAACTGGGTCCTGAAAGCCTGGTAGGATTTGGATTTGTAGATGAGAGGAAGCTCAAGTCAGGCGGAAGAATCATCATGAGCTAAGACTGGGAGCAGACGCAACAGAAATAATAATGATAGTAATAATAATAATTATAGCAATTTTTGAGTGCTTGCTAAATGTGTCAATTACTGTTATAAGTGCTTTACATGATCATCTCATTCAATCCTTACAACAAAGCAATGAAGTAGTACTTCTATTATTCCTATTATACAGATGAGAAAACTGAGTTACAGATAGGTTTGGTAACTTGCCTAAGATCATGCACCAAATAAACTAGTTATTTCTATTTTGTTCAACACTTGTTTGTAGAATAAACAGATATGTTAGTTCAACACCTTCACTCACAGATGAGAAAACTGAGGGTCAGAGAGGTCAAGAGAGCTCCCCAAGAACACCAGGCTGGTTGGTGGCACTGCCAGAATTAGCATCATCTTAGTTTGTTCTCCACTACACCATGTGTATACATGCACTCTGCATGCAGCGAGACTGACAGGAGAGCATTAGGATGTCATTTCCTTATAGTTATAAAAATATAGAGGAAATGCAATATCTGGAAAAGTAAACCCAGAGCTGATGCTTAACTAAGCTATAGCTTTTAAATGCAGGAGAAAAAAATACAAGGGAGAGGAAGTAAAGCATAGTGGAGTAGCACTCATTTTGGACAAATCTCTTCATGTTTGTGTTCTCATTCACAAAATGAGGAAGTCAGACGAGAAGATCTCTAAAGGTCCTTCCATATTCTGTATGATCCTGGGAAGGGCTGGAAACAGAGATTATGCATATGTAGACCTCTAGGTCTGATGGACTGAGATACAGTCAGCAATGAATAATCATGGTCTGAGAAGCCTGTATCTGGGGGCCAAAGGCAGCTGTTGGATAAATGGAGAAAGAAGTATCCTTTGGTTGAATCCTGGTGCTTCACTTATTGCCCTCATGTGATGCTGAGAAAGTCATGTGATCCATTTACAGAAACCTCTAGGACCGAATCAACTTCCTCCTTCTGAAAAGAAAGGACTTAACAAGACAGAGCATCATTTTCTGTGACGTCACAAGCTGAAGAAAAGAGCAGATATTGGGGGTGAGGCCACCGGGACACATCTGGCTTGTGTATTGTCCCACTATGGATGGTATACCCCATGTGGTCTCGGGGTTGAGAGCTTTACCCCCTTTAAGGAGCAAGATAGGTTCATGTGCATTCCCTGTGTTGTTCTGTAATTTTTTTCAAGGTAAAATAAATAAAAGATAAACATCTGGGAGTGGAGTTTGTAATTTATTCCAACCAGTACCCTTATGCCTACTGCAAGAGCTAGCTGTGTCATCTGTTGAGAAGCCTGAGAAGACCAGTGATGCTGGAAAACATTCTCAGTCTATCGTAGAACAAGATGGATAGAAAAACATTTCCCACACAGCAACAATGATTATACTCTATATTTACATAGCACCTGTTTCTGGAGAGCCTCTGAGAGACTTGGAGAATATTTTTTCATTTCTCATTTTAAGAAGACTGTGAAGCCAGTTACAGAAGGTCTATTGCCAGGTAAAGAGCTATACTATGAGGCACACAGGTAGCCTCCTGGCCTCCCGAGTTCTCCAGTCAAAGGTTTTACTGCAAAAGCCGAGGTTTTACATGACCCAGCCACCAAGGGACAGCGCTGATTTTGTGAGTCCCTGTATCTTGAACACGTTGGCAGCTCTCAGGTGAAATGCAAAGGCAAGGAAAGTCCTTACTCTCAAGTTTTAAAAAATTTCAGAGTCAATAGTGAGCATAATCAGAGAAAGGTTTCATAAATATGGAAAAGGGAAGTATAGAAAGAAACCCGAGGTATTAGATTAGAACTGGAGATACAAGTGAACTCATAGCTTAGTTTTAAAATATTTATATATCTATATAGATAGAGAAATAGATGTGTCTATTAATGTAGATGAATGTGTGTTAATGTATGTATGCACATGCACATATTTCTTACCTCTGTCTGCTGGAAGGGCCTAGAAGCAATGCTATTCCAGTAGCAATGAGCATACCAGCCTTCCGTATCTTGCTTTCTGAGTAGAATTTTCCACTAAAAGGAACTGAGGCCCCTTGGAAAAAGGACTGACTCTAGGGCTGGGGCAGGAAAAGTGAAAGCTGAGCCCCCAAATTTTTGGCAACAGAAAGTAGGAAAGTCCTCTAAGAATATGGGGACAAGTCAAAAGGAAATTGGAGTCAGGGTCTCCTGATGACCAAATCTAGGATACTTTAAGCATTACAATAAATGATTGTAACAGACTACCCATCTGTTCCATAAAAAGGGATCTGAGGGTCTATAGTGAAGAGAGAAAAAGGAGGGGATCTCTTCCTTGCACTAAAATGCCAACTAAATAAATATAGTGAAGATGATGAAGATAGAAAGTCATTATTTGATGACCATCATGGTGGTGGCTATTTAAAGCAGGAATTATTAATGCAAGCCAAAGCAGGTGA
Source organism: Mirounga angustirostris (assembly GCF_029215605.1). NCBI lineage: Eukaryota > Metazoa > Chordata > Mammalia > Carnivora > Phocidae > Mirounga > Mirounga angustirostris. The sequence continues at coordinate 68,438,410 of NW_026991723.1, read as the reverse complement.
GTGGAGGTTTGTTGAAGTACAGGGTGTTGGTTAGTTTGCAGTATCTTGCTATAAAATATTTATCTATCACAAAGATAAAAGCCCTGGCTCTAGAGTGGAGAAACCTGGCAGAAAGCAATCTGACCAGGGGATCAAGGTCTGGTATCACTAGGGGTTAGCAGAGTGACATAAGATGCCTCTATGTGGAATGTACTAAGAGGATCAGAGCATAAAATTTATGATATTCTGCCAACAATACATGCCCTGGGTCTGGTCATGAGGAGATCATAAGGAGGTCATGAGGAGGTCATGAGGAGGATCTATTGGACGGATCCAGGCTGAGGAACATCCTATGGAATGAAAGGCTTATCATCCACAACTGTCAAGTTCAAGAAAGACTAGGAGGAACTTAAGAGACATAATGACCAAGTGCAATGCATGATACTAAATTGGATCTTGGGCCACAAAGTAAACAAGAGACATTGCTAAGAGAGCAAGAATCGAATGGGGCCTGAATCCGGTAGTGCTGTATTGATGTTGATTACCTGAGTTGAAGAGGTACACTGGGTTTATGTTGGAAAGTGTTTGTGTCTGTTTGGGGATATACACATTGCTCTCAAGAGACTAAAAATAGAACAAGAATAATGTGCCTGTATGTGTGTGGGGAGGAGGGCGGGGGTTGAGATGGGAAACACAAATACAGCCAAAGGTTGACAACTGAGAAATCTGGTTGAAGAAGATACAGGAGCTCTTTGTACCACCCTTGAAACATTTCTGAGAGTTCAATACTATTTAAAAAAAAATCAGAGCTAATTTTATGAAGTCAGATGAAAGTATGCTCCAAGCATTTCCCATCCGCTCACATTCTAACCCTAAATGCAATGATTAAAAGGATCATTCTCTCCACACCAGGATTTTTAAAAATGTATTCAATAAATATTTTCATGTACTCAGAACAAGGTCCAAAGCATGGTGACCAGATGATAACAAGGGCAGTATTAAGCTGTGGAGCTCAAAACTGAGAGACTGTATTTCACGAGAATTCAGGAGAGATTTTATAGAGAAGCTAAGGTTTGGCTTGGGTCTTGAAAACAGGAGAAAATGTGGTCCGGGAGAAGTGAGAAGAAGGCATCGAAGGTAAAGGGAGGGGACAGAGCAATGACTACTTAGATTATAAGTTGCAGAAACCCATTTAAAGTCTCCCAAGAACAAAAGGAGACCTTATATACCTTCATGTACAGGGACAAATAAGTAGTCTAGCTTCAGGTACAGTTAGAACCAGGTGCCTAAAATATGTCATTAGGACTGGAGTCTCCATCTCTTGGCTCTGTTTCCCTCTGTATTAACTTCATTCCCAATTCACTTCTCCCTAGTGACAGTTGACAGACTCAAGAATCCTGGTGGAAAAAAGAGTTTCTCTTTCCAAAATTCCATCAGAAGTCCAGCATTACAGCTCATCACTGTGGCTTTGGTCACACACCTATTTCAGAATCAATCATGATAGAATAGAATACTCTAATTGCCAGGTTTTGTCATTGATTCTTTACTGGGACTGAGAGTGAGATTAGCCCTCCAAGAACCACAAAAACTGAGGATTGAAGAGGGGCAGTTTTCTTTTTTTTTTTTTTAAGACTTGAATTTTTTGAGAGAGTGGGAGAGAGCACAAGATGGGGGAGGGTCAGAGGGAGAAGCAGACTCCTTGCTGAGCAGGGAGCCTGATGTGGGGCTTGATCCCAGGACTCTGGGGTCATGACCTGAGCTGAAGGCAGACGCCTAACCGACTGAGCCACCCAGGCGCCCCATGGGGCAGTTTTCAAAGGACAACTCCAGTGCCGTAACCAGGAAAAGAAGAAATGGACACAGGGCAATCTAATTCTGCCAGTGAGTGTTTGGGGAAAACCAAGGAGTCCAAAATGATTCTAATATGTGCAATGTTAAGGAAGAGACTAGGAATTAAAGTGGGAAGCCAACTTGGGGAAATTGTTTAGAAGGTCTTAAATGCTAGCCTGTGATCGTGGTTCTTATTTGATGGGTTAGAACAGGCATCAGCAAACTCTTTTTATTCAAGACAATCTAGTAAATGTTTTATGCTCATATGATCTCTGTCACAACTTTTCTGCTGTTGTTGTGTGAAAGCAGCCTTAAATAATACATTAATAAAAGGGCATGGCTATGTTGTGATGAAACTTTATTTACAAAAATAGGCAATGGTTTGGGTATGGCCTGTGAGCTATTGAGTTTAGAGGGAGCCCTTGAAGGCTTTGAGCCTATAAATTATATCATCAGAATTATGCCTTGGGAAGATAAATGTAGCTCTTGGATGGAGAGTGGATTAGAGGGAATGACTGAAAGTGGGAATAAAAATTAGGAGGCTGTTGCAATGGTCCAGATGTTTGTACCATGAAGAAACCAATATTGCTTTTGTGAGCCAAATATACCTGGGAGTTTGGCCTCACAGACTAGCTGGTGCACAGCTGGGTCTGTCTGTCCTTAGCTGACCTAGATTCTCAACACCTTGCCAGTTTAGCCACCTCTGAAATCCTAGCCACCTCTAAAATCCTGTGTCAGAGTTTGTAAATCATCTTGGGAGCCTGATTATTCCTTTTCTTTGCTCTACAGTGTTTTTGATTTTGAGGACTAAGTCTGTACTATTTGTATGAGAGGGAAAAATCAATAGAAAGAGAAAGTTTAATAAAAAAATACATTCTTCATTGACTTTAATTAACTTGGCCTTAGGTTTACAACTTGGGCAAGTATAGAAAATGAAAAAAAAAAAACCTCTTACATTTCACCCTGTACACCAAACTTTTTAAGACTAAAATCTCAAATTAAAATCCGTATGTTATTAGCAATTTATTTCCCTGCAACAAGCTGAAGAAAAAGAATAAGAAAGCAGAGAAAAGAAATTCCCTTGTAGGATCTGACACAGCAGGCTGGCACTTCTAATTCCTTTGGTAAATGACCATATACCAGAATTGAGTCAATAATTTATCGATGTCAGAGAACATTTGCATTTTTCTCAAATGGTCATGACTTTGGTGTCTTCTTCAGTCTCATGATGTAAGACCCACAATCTCTGAAACCTGTCTTCATTCGCTTGTCTCTTCAGCACCAATGCTTTCAGCCTTGGGGCAGGGTTCTCTCATAAGGAGAAATAAGAGAATGACCATATCTGTCTTCTGCCACATACCTGCAGAGAAAGCCCATGAATTTGTGGACAGTTCCCATAATTACACACTTGTGAGAGCTTCCTGTCATTTGAAGTGACACATGGCTATTTGTAGACACATGCATTAGTGTAATATATAATAAGTACACATGCATACATACATATGGGATACCACACATGTTCCATAAAGTAACATGTACATTCAATTGCACAATAGATACATGCATGAACATCTGTTATCATACGTACAGCACATACAGACATAAATAAACTGTGCCACAGAAATGTATACATACTATTTATATTTCTCTAAATGTATATAGTAGGTATTTAGACAATAAAAAATCCATGTAAGACTAAAATGCATTTAAGACTAAAAATATAAACATGTCCATGTGTATACTTTATATACATGTACAGCACCTATGTATAATATCCATATACATTATATGATCTGGTTCCCATCATCCCTTGGACATATTCCTTATAATACTCTGTCCCTCCATCATTATATTCAAGCTAATCCTTGCTGTCCCATAAATGTCAGGTATATTCTCATCTCAGGGTCTTTGCACTGGTTGTCCCCTATAATTGGAAAACACTTCCCAGCAAATATCACATAGACTATTCCCTCACTTCCTGTAAGTCTTTGTTCAAAGGTCAGCTATTCAATGAAATCTACATAACTACTCTCTCTGTTTAAAATTGCAACCCACCCACTCTAGCCGTATTTCTGATCTGTCTTGGTCCATTATAGTACTTATCACCTTCAAGATATCATATAATTTACTTATTTATTATATTTACTTTTTATCATTGCCTCTTCACCTTCCACTGGAATATAATCTCTAGACGGGGGATGACTATTTGTCTGGTGTGTTCACAGATATACTCCAAGCATCTAGAACACAGCCTGACTCATAGAAGACATTTGGTATATATTTGTTGAATGAATGAATGAATGGATGGATGGATTCATATATGAATATCCACATATCCCTAAATCAATCTCTCTCTCTCTCTCCACACACACACACACACACACACACACACACACAGAGTATGTGGGACCATATCCACATATCAAGAGTAACAACATCCATCCCTATAAACATGTATCCTGATGTAATGTGAATATATATATTTGTGCATATTCAAAGAAATTGAAACACACTAATAAAAGTGTGTTTCTCAACACACTCACAGCAACTCACATTAGGATATGGAAGGAGTTAGATCGGTTACTGTGTGCACCCCAGCTATAGGAACCTATTATGAGAGCCCATAGCAAGGTAAGTTCAGAGTGACCAGAAGTTTTGGAAAAGAAAAGAAACTGATTGAACAGTGGGAGATAGATTTTGGACTCCAAGAACTATGTTGGTTCCCAGAACCTAAAGGTCAGGAGTTAACTCTGTCTTCTATTAAACTTGATAACAAATAACACAGAATTTCAACTTTGAAAACTTTGCTCTACGGTGAGGTAGAGGGACGAGGAAGAATAGCTTTTAGTCCTTTAGATCTGGGCTCAAACATGTCTGTCTCTTTCAAGATTTTTATCAGCTTCAACCTGGGGAATATGAACTAGATGGAAAGTTTCAAGTCAGAAGCCCTGACTCTTGGAAATTTAAGAAAATATAAAAAGCTTCATGCCTTTCTTCTCTACTTTCCCCATCACTCTGTGTGTGTGTGTGTGTGTGTGTGTGTGTCTGTGTCTGTGTGTATGTATGGTGTGGTAGGAAAATGTTTGAGAGATATTTTTATTTTTCCACTACTGCAAAAAAGAAACCAAGTCCAGATCTGAGCCTTTCCCAAGCAGTTGGAGAGATTCAGCCCTTTGAAGACTCAGGGTACCCTTGGTACTCCTTGAGACTCCTCTAGAACTATTAGAAATTGAATTGTCCTATCTGGCTTTCTGACTGCCTTCTGACTTCTCTAGAGACATAGCGAATTTCCAATCCCTAATCTCTCTCATATATCTTGCTCTTTGACCTAAAAAAATCTTAGAATCAGTAAGAGACATAACTACGGTAACCATATATTTTCTAAACTAGAACACTTTGAGAGTGAAGGGGGTGATATCGCTAGTTATGTGTCTTCTTCCTGTTCTTCCTCTTCTTCATCTTGCTTTTCTTCCTTATTTGTTTACATTATTGTTGGGTACCTCCTGTGTGCCAGCTACTGTGTAGGTCCTTAGGTATACAATGGTCTGCAAAAATAACACTGTATGTCCTCATGGAGCTTTCAAGTGAAGGAGAAAGATGATGACTCATTCTTTCAACAAATGGTTCTTAAATACCTACTGTGTGTTTGGCACTATTTTAGGTACTGGGACACAGCAGTGATCAAAATAAAGTCCATGCCCTTATGAGACTTAGAAAGGTACATAAATAAATGTGTAATTATACACTATGATTTGTTCTCTGAGGGAAAGGTGTGTGATGCTAAGAAAACCAAATAACACCCAACTCTAGTCTGGGGATCAGGATCAACTCCTCCAAGTAAATGATATTTGGGTACAAATGAGTGAAGAGCTAACTAGATGAAGGAGAGTGGAGGGGTAGAGAGAAAATGTTTAAGGCAGAGGGAATAGCATGTGAAAAGGCCTTGAGGCAGGAAGAAACATGGTATCGTCAAGAAACCAGGGGATTGGAGTGCAGGTGCAAGGTGGAGGTCAATAGTGGGTGACATGAGATGGGTCTGGAGGAAACAGGGAACAGACCTCACAGAAGATTCTAGACTGGAGTGAGGCCCCATTTCCCACTTAGTTGTTAGGGAGATTGTATGTCCTTAGATATGTCCTGGGGTACTATAGTGTGGCAGATTCCAGGGAAGCTGCTGCACAGAGTGCTTGGGAAAATGAGTCCGAGTAGAGCCTCACAAAAAGACTCTACTGCTCTGATAAGACACAAAGAAACAAAGAACAGTCAGTCAGATGCCTTCCTGTCTGTCACACACAGGAAAGGAAGTGGCAGTGAGAACTGGTGGGACACAGGACGTCTGTAGTCATGATAAATAGATGTGGTCTCAGATGAACTGGTGTAGACCCCGACTGGGGGTACTGTTTATATTCACGAATTTATTCAGTCCTATTTATTGAGCCCTATAATGAGCAAGAAACCTTGTTAGGAGTGAAGAATCAACCATTACCATGATAGATACTATTTTTGCCACCAAGGGAATAACACTCTACTGGACAGACTAGGTCTATGCACCATATTTTAAGAGGGACAACAAACACTAGAGTCTAGGCCTGACAAAAATGATTAAAGGATCTATATATGAAAGCCCATGAAGAGAATTGAAGACAAAAGTCAACATGGTGATGGCCTTTTTATTCTCCATAGGAGAGAGTACAGGGATATTCTGCTTTATTTCAGGAGGTGGGAGTGGAAGCAGGGGATGAGAGTTTTGAAGAGGTCTGTTCTGGTAAAAAAAAAAATAAAATAAAAAAGAAGAGTGTTTTAATGGTAGAAGAGGTTTGGGATACAGCAAGGTCCCCATTGACAGGGAATGCTTAAAGTTTGAACTGGTGACCATCCCATGTAGATACTGTAGTAGGAACTGCTCACAGGGACAAAAGATGAGCTGGGAATTTGCATGCTACTAAGGGACACACACATACACACACTGTCAAGTAAACTCAAGAGTGGGGAGGGGTGAATAGAGATCATTAGTTGTGCAACATGGAAGGTTCAGGCTTCCTGGTCTTACCCTGAATTACTGGGGGCATGTCCTATTCAACAGGTCATCTCAGAGCTCTGGCAGGTAAAAGAGTATCCTTTTAGGTTTGGGAGTATAAAAATAGTCTGAAGGGACATTCTGCTGCTCTGTCAGCTCCTAGCCAGGTGGTCAATGGGATGTAAATCTCTTGGATCTGGAATGTTTCAACTATAAAATTTTTTAGTTTTAAGCTTCTGCTTCTATTAGGTAATGTTTAAGCAGTGGATTCCGCTCCTTAATGAAAGTCTGGTGATAAAGTTCACTGGAGATTTTTGTTATCTCTGAGACTGCTCTTAATCCAAGGCCAAACCCTGAAAGAAATGTGTTCGGAAGTCACTTTGGGAAGGCGAATTCCTCCATCCTTAGTAATAGATATCTGGCAACACTTGCCACTATTAAAAGGATTTACTGTTTATACACTAATTTTAGATCTTTGGAAGAGTTGAAGAAAGTAGCTATTATTACAGTTATCTCTATTTTAGAGATGAGAAACCTGATCCTCAAAGAAGCAACACTTTGTTCAATAATCTACAGAAAGGACTTGCATCAGTCAGGATAAGCTGGATTACATGGTAGTAACAAACAACCCCAAAACCTTGAGGACACCAAATAATAAAAGTTTAATTCCCTTTCATGCTAAGTGTGAAATTGAGGGCCCACCAGGAGACCTTCTCTGCATCATTATGGTCCTCCCTCTTGGACCCCTGCTGTCAGGGCGGCTATAACTGGCCATTGCCATGGCAAAGGGAAAAGAGAATTCAACTCTTAAGCCCATGCTTTAGAAGTGACTCACATGACTTGCTCATATTTCAATGGCCAAAGGCAGATCATAGCTAACTTTAAGTGGGTAAAAAATTCAATCCTACCATCTACCATGTGCCCAGCACAAAGAAGTGGACTATTTTTAAAGCATCTTAGTGACTGCCAAAGTGCTAGCAGTGAGCTTCTAACACATTCCCTCCGTCTTAGCAAACCCATGTCCTTTCCACTGAGCTCACTACCTCTTTATGCTAAGTGTGGAATCAAGGCTGAGGTTGATATAAAGCAATCCAACTAGCTGGAAAAATCTGTATTACTTCCTTCCTTCTCAACTTTGTTTCTTGTATCTTTTCTTTTCCCAGACCACAGCCTTTTGGATGTTAACATAAGTCAGTTTCCCCTTTCCATGTGACAGTATGGTCTAGCTGGGAGACATTGGTCTAGGCTCCTCTGAGAAAGTTTAACTATGTGATCCTTGTTATGTTTTCCAAAGTGAATTGTCCAAAGATTTACCTGGAACACAAATCCAAAGGAATGATAGGTATTCTCTTCAAAGAGGAAACACATTTCATCTACTACTGAAACTTGCCTTCAGCTCTACCACCAGGCTTCTCAATATATATATATACATACATAAAAATGCACTGGTACATAAATTTATAAGTACATAAAATTACAGGGGATGGGGAGAGAGATGATGGAGGAGGTAATCCCAGAAACATTGTTCTTTATTGTTTCCAAATGCTATTTTTGATCCTATGGACACTGTGTCTTCAAGAGTCTCTACCTGGGCTGCTTTGTGTGGAGTTGTTTCAATTAATCTGAACTACTGAAGACAAGAGATTCCTACAGTCCCTCAATTCTCCAATAAATTAATCCCAGTGTTCTTAGCAGCAACAGCAGTGAGGGAAACACTAGCAGCTAAAAGAGAGAAATAAATTTGTTGAGGATTCAAACAACAAACATAGTAAATGAATGGGTAAGCACTAGTAAGTTTAGCAAAACCAAAAAATGTAAATGGCAATGATTTTGACTGAAGTTTCTCTTCTCTGAGTCTAGAGTATACAACTAAAGAGATTTTGACCAATATCCTTTTTAATCTTTGTGCTCTAGATATTATATACGTCTAAGTGAGATGGTCACCTAGATAAAATTGTCAAGTCAGTAGATAATGTGTTCTTGTTATACTTTGGTCTATGGTCCCATTCTGCCACAAAGCCTATTAGGTTGATGGGAAGAAAGAGCACACATAAGCTGGTCAGAATCTGGATCTGTGTTTGGTGGTCTACGAACATTAACTTACTACTATGATATCCCTGGAAGTTGAGTGTTACTATCCAATGAAGAAGGGAAATGAGGATCAAAGAGACTTAGGGATCTGCTTAGAGCTACACAATTAAGCAGAGCAAAAGTTCAAATTCAGCAGCCACTGTGGAGAACACGATGGAGGTTACTCCCAAAGAATAAAAAATAGAATTATCATATGATCCAGTAATTCCACTACTGGGTATTTATCCAAAGAAAGTGAAAACACTAATTTGAAAAGATATATGCACGCCTATGTTTATTGCAGCATTATTTACAATAGCCAAATTATGGAAGCAGGCCAAATGTTCATTGACAGATGAATGGATAAAGAAGATATGGTTTTTATATACAATGGAATATTACTCAGCTATAAAAAAGAATGAGATCTTGTCATTTGTGACAACATGGATAGACCTAGACGGTATTATGTTAAATGAAATAAGTCAGACAGAGAAACACAAATACTTATATGTGGAATTTAAAAAACAATCAAAAAACAAATGAACAAACAAACAAAAAGCAGAAACAGACCCATAAATACTGAGAACTAACAGTTGGCAAAGGTGAGAGGGGTAAGCAATGGGCAAAATGACTACAGAGGAATCAGAGATACAGGCTTACAGTTGTGGAATGAGTATGTCACAGGGATAAAAGGTACAGCATAGTGAATATAGTCAATGGTATTATAATAGAGGTGTATGGTGACAGATGGTAGCTACCTTGTGGTGAGCATAATATAATGTATAGAGTTGTCAACTTACTATGTTGTACACAATGAAACTAAGGTAACATTGTCTATCAACTATAATAAAAAATAAATTAAAAATAAGTCAAACCCAGATTTGCTGACTCCCAAATGCAAGACCTTTCTTTCTTCCTTTCTTCCTCCCTCCCTCTCCCTCCATCCCTCCCTTCCTCTGTCCCTCCCTTCTTTCTTTCCTCTCTCCTTCCCTCCCTCTTTCTCTCTTCCTCCTTTCCTTCCTTCTTCTTTCTTTTTACATGCATTGCTGCCTCTTGCTGATTGTAGGGCTCATTCCTGAGAAGCTTAGCTAACTATCAAACCAAAATGCAATTCCTTAGAGAAACACCAACAACAAGGGTTAAAACTGCACAATTTCATCATGCAAGGTGGCCCAATCCACCGGATGTGGTTGGAATATAAATAGTTTATGATGGCATTCAGGATTCAGGTGATCATTTGCCACAGAGGAAGGTTGTGGAACAGGAACTCCACATAGGTTCTATTGTGAATTTATGCAGTGCACAACCTGTACAACTATAAGCAGCAATTTTGCCTGGATAAATGGTTGAGAAATTAGGACAGCACTTAGCTTTCCATAGATGACTGTAGGCAAGAGTTAGCATGGTTCAGGGCCCAGTCAAGCCTGCTGGGTTCAGAGCTGGATTCCATTACCAACAAGAATACATTGCTCATTAGGAAAAAGAACCAACATTTCTTCATACACACTAAGTAAACACACACAATATAAGGACCCAACATTTTAAAATAGATCAATCCTTGCTAAAGATAGGCAGTATATTTAATTACTTGGAATTTCAAATCTGTAGATGGGACAATGGCCAAAATAAATGACCTGCTAAGCTACTTGGATATGGTGATGTCTGAGCTTAATCTTTTTTTTTTAAGTTCTTTTTTTTTTTTAAGATTTTTTATTTTATTATGTTATGTTAATCACCATACATTACATCATTAGTTTTTGATGTAGTGTTCCATGATTCATTGTTTGAGTATAACACCCAGTGCTCCATGCAGTACATGCCCTCTTTAATACCCATCACCGGGCTAACCCATCCCCCACCCCCCTCCCCTCTAGAACCCTCGGTTTGTTTCTCAGAGTCCAATGTCTCTCATGGTTCACATCCCCCTCCGATTTCCCCCCCTTCATTTTTCCCTTCCTACTATCTCTCTCTCTCTTTTTTTAACATATAATGTATTATTTATTTCAGAGGTACAGGTCTGTGATTCAACAGTCTTAGACAATTCACAGCGCTCACCATAGCACATACCCTCCCCAATGTCTATTGAGCTTAATCTTAAAAAACATGTGTGAGTTAGCCATGAAAGTTTGGGAAAGACACTTCAGCAAAACCGGGGGGTATGACACATATTTCAGTGTAATAAAGGAGATTGTGCTGAGATATGATGCTAGAAAAGGAGGCAGGAGCCAGATTATGAAGGACCTTTTATGCTAAAGAATTCAAACCTTATCCAAGGGCAAGATGAGGTCAGTGCAATGTTTTAAATAGAGGAATAACATAATTAGATTTGAAATTTAGGTAGACACCTTGGTCATAGAAGATAGATTGCTGAGACTGGGGAAGGGGACACAGATTGAGACAGAAAGACCAGTTTAAAAACTTGCAGAAACCTAGCACCAAAATGCAGCAAGGTAAGGGGTTATAGGTAAAAAGAGAAAGAGAAGGACAAAAGATTATTTAAGTAATAGTTCCACAGGACTTAATGATTTACAGGGTGTGGGGTGGGAAGGGACAAGAGGAGTCAAGGACAAATCCTGCACTTCTGGCTTGGGGAAGTATGAGAGAGGTAGTACATTCAAGCAAATGATGCACAAAGGAGGAGGAGCAGGATGGGGATGGAGGAAGGAACCATGATAAGTTTAGACTGGGGTGTGCTAAACTTCCTTGGAGATATCCAGTCCCCATAGGATGTACCTATGGAAGCACACAGATGTACGATAGGAAGTCATACACACAAGTGTTGCCCATGAGAGAGGTTTGGAATTTGGATCCCCAAGACACAGTTGGGACTCATCCAAGCACAGCCATGGGTAAAGCCACAGGAATGGTGAGATCATTCAGAAAGAGCATGCAAATTGAGAAGATGGCCACAATGTGACTACAGGGAATACCAGTGTCTGCAGCATGGGCAGAGAAAGAGAATTCTGGCAAAAGAGATATAAAGGCGTGATTAGAGAAATAGGAGAAAGGCCAGGGAGTTGGAGTGTCATGGAATGTCAAGGGAAGAGAGAGAGCCAAGGAAGGAGTATGCAATATGATTAAATATTGCAGAGAAGGCAAGTAATGTAAGGACTAAACAATTTTAAATGAAGTTGATGGGGATAAAAGCCAGACTATAGGGACTTCAATATGAGGTGCAGAGAGGGAGTGTACACTATTCTGGAATTTTCCAACCTATGTGTATAAGGACCTTCATTAAATTTAAAATAAGTATGCAAATCCTCACAGGATAGTAATTATCCCCTTTTCAGCCAATAGTTGCCCCTTGCCACTTCTTTGTCTTCTACCCTGTACACTCTGCCAAAACTCCAGATATTCCTAGCTCAGAGGCTGCAGCTCCTGGGACTGCTCTTTTGAGGAAGAGTCCATGTGAGGCAAAGTGTAAGAAAGGTTGTCTCTAAAAGACCGAGTATATTCTTTTCTTCCCAAGATGGAAGAGAATGGAGCAGCTTTTATAATAGTAGCAAGGAGTACTTTAGTTATTAAAACCTGAGGTGGATTTACCTGTCATTCCTACAATTCTCGTAGGCGTGAGGGAAAGCTATCATCACCTATGTTCTTGCTTCCCTGTCCACCAAATTCAAGGGGGAAGATACGTTTCCAAAATTATACTTCAGGGCGCCTGGGTGGCTCAGTTGGTTAAGTGACTGCTTTCGGCTCAGGTCATGATCCTGGAGTCCCGGGATCGAGTCCCGCATCCGGCTCCCTGCTCAGCGGGGGTCTGCTTCTCCCTCTGACCCTCTTCCCTCTCGTGCTCTCTGTCTCTCATTCTCTCTCTCAAATAAATAAATAAAATCTTAAAAAAAAAACAAAAACAAAAACAAAATTATACTTCAATTTTAAAAAAAAATTTTTATAGATATATATTTTATACTTCAATTTTAATAACTATGTAAAATAAAAAGTTAAGCTCTACTTCTCTCAACAATCTCATTTAAGTTTGTTTAGAAGTAAAAAACTGTAGAAAGTTCTGAAATTAGTTAAAAATTTAAAGTACTTTTAAAGATTAGTCATGAAGCTTCAACTACTGATTTTGGAAAAAGATTATTATTTTTTTCTTTTTGATCATGATTATTCTTGACTAAGCCAAAGAAATAGATTAGGAACCAGAAACAATTGCCGTCCCTTGACCATCCCTATACATCCATTAGTGTGGGAGGGAATGGAGCTTAGAAAGCAGATTCTCTCCTTGGACAAAGGGTCCATGTATCTGAGCCTTGGTTTCTTTATCTTTATTTTAGTTTTTTAAAAGATTATTTATTTTAGAGAAAGAGAGAGATGGAGAGCACGAGTGTGAGTGGGGGGAGGGGCAAAGGGAAAGAATCTCAAGCAGACTCCATGCTGAGTGTGGAGCCAGACAAAGGGCTTGATCCCACAACCCATGAGATCATGACCTGAGCCGAAATCATGAGTTGGACGCTTAACTGATTGAGCCACCCAGGTGCCCCTCTTCATTTTAAATGGAGAGAATTATCCTTCCCTTCATAGGATTGTTATGAGAATTAATTAGAAAATTAGCACAGTGCCTGGCACATAGACATTCCACAGATGGTAGCTCAATTAAAGGCTCATGTTGAGATTAATGAGTCATTGTAGAGGGAAAATCTTAGCTTTACAATGGAGTGATCAAATTTAGCCTTACTAATCACACAGCAGCCTGAGACATTATGTGCTTTCTGAAGGAATAGGGAATGCTCAGCATCACCATTATAGTATTCTTGCAAAAAACACATATATATTTTTTAAGATTTTATTTATTTATTTGACAGAGAGAGACACAGCAAGAGGGGGAACACAAGCAGGGGGAGTGGGAGAAGGAGAAGCAGGCTTCCTGCAGAGCAGGGAGCCCGATGTGGGGCTCGATCCCAGGACCCTGGGAACATGACCTGAGCCGAAGGCAGACGCTTAACAACTGAGCCACCCAGGCGCCCCCAAAAAACCATATTTAACTTGAATCTAATCAAGCTTTTAGTTTTAACTTCTAGATTAGAGGAAACACAAGTAATTGAGGGAACAGTTCATGACATCACAAGGAAATCATGAGACAAATCCAGAATGTGGGCATTTGGAAGGCAACTGACCTGGTCTCTCCAAAAAGAGTGTCATGAAAAACTGTGTGAAGGGGACTGTTGTAGAGTAAAAGAGACAAAAGAGATATAATAAACAAAATGTATGAGCCCTCATGGATCCCAGCTTAAGAAAAAAAAAATCTATAAAAAAAAAATCTATAAGATATATCTTAGGATCAATTGGGAAAATTTTGAATATGAACTAGTCATTAGATGATGGTTATTTTCTGGATGGAATAATGGCATTGAAGTTATGTAGACTAATGCTTTTATTTTTGGGAGGTACAGGTTGAAATATTTAGTATTTCATAATGTCTATAATTTACTTTCAGCAAAAAATATAAATATATTCTTTGCATATAAAAGGAGATATAAAGTAAATATGGTAAGATGTTAATAATTATTGAGTCTAGATGGTGGTTATATTACCACTCATTGTACAATTCCTTCAACTTTTCTGTATGCTTGAAAACTTAATAATAAATGTTTGAGAGAAAAATGGAAAATAAATCATTTAGTAAGATAATAACAGCCAAGCTGATTTAATGAAAAAGTAACAAATTTAGCAGAATCTCAGCACAGTATCCATAGCACAGAAGGAAAGTTTTTGTGTATTTTTATAGAAATATGGAATGCTAAAAAATAAAACATATATCAAATAAAAAAGAATGTTATATAGCATAAGCAATTTCATAACTGATTTAAACGAAAATACATTCAGCAAGCCAAGGATTTATCTGGCAATAACTTGAATTTCCTGAATTTGCTAATACTGAGTACTATCCAGGTGATAATAACTCTATTGCTCCCTCTTTTGGAGAGGAATGTAGAATCTGTCTCCCTTTTATTTTCCTTTTTCCTGACCATTGTAGCAAGAGTGGGCACAAACTTTTTTCATCCATCCACCCATTTATCCATCATTCATTCATTCATTCATTCACTCCAGCCACTGTGTGCTAGGGACATGGAGATGGAGGAACCCACAGCAGAGTGTGGAAAACAAACATGGGAATGAATAGCCACAATGTAATATAATAGGGGATATTAGGAAAGGCTATAAAAAATGCTTTGGGATATTGAAGAAGAAAAAAATCCAACTCTGGCTAGGGAAGTTTGAGAAAGTTGAATTTAAAGTCAATTAGTAGGAGAAGGCAAAGTAAAAATCAAATGCTTTTGTTTTTTAACTCCATTTGAATTTATTGACTTTTTATTTAGATCTATTTTAAATATTTTTCTGTTGCAGTATTTTATAGGAAACATAAGACTCAATGAAAATTTCTGGAAGTCCTTCTCTGCACAGTTCCCTTCTTTCTTGTATATTGCCTTGCAAATTCTAGCTGCCATATCAGCTCTGATTTCTTATCTGTTTCCTTTGCCCATGCTTTTCTGTTTGGGCTCCAATTCTGTGGGCAGAACTTTAAAGAATACTCCCATGCAGAAACATAGGATGAATCTGCAGTTCATCTTATGTGCTTCTCTGCTCTCAAGATAAGAGTTCTGAACTCTTTGTTGTCCAATGCCTGAAAACAGTTCCTTCATATATTTTGTCCTATTCTGGAGTTGCTTACAGTGGGACAGCAAAAATGATGCCCATTTATCTTGGTGGAACTTCATGACTATTTAAAAGGTCATAGGAGAGCATTGTCAAGTCCATTTATAAGGTAAAGAGAAGATAGAAAGATAAATAGACAGAGATATAATAAAATACATATGCACACATTATACGCATATCACTATATCACTGCATATCACATATAGTGATATATAAAAAATATGTATGTGTATATACCATGTGTTTTTACATTTTCCTCAATGTATTCTTTTATAAAGATGTTTTAAAAGGGTCCTATTTATTCTTCACCTGGTTTAAAGCAGTTTGTAGAAATAAAAAGACCAAACCTCTCAGGTTGGGAGAATTGGTCAGCGATACCTCCCTGACTATGGGATAACAAATAAACCCCAGTGGCATTGAATTTGAGCCCTCCTCGCACTCTGGCCTCATTCCCTGTCATTTCATATCCCACCCCAGCCCCTGTAACCTTTAAGGCCCTTAGAAATCTACTTGTGATTTCCCAAATATGTCATACTCTTCCACACCTCCATGCCTTGCATATGTCATTCTCTCTGCTTGGAATGCCTTTATTATTTCCCCTTCCTTCCTTCCTTCCTTCCTTCCTTCCTTCCTTCCTTCCTTCCTTCCTTCCTTCCTTCCTTCTTCTTTCCTTCTTTCCTTCCTTCCTCTTTCTTTCTTTTTAAAGAAAATTGTTTCACCTTTTCTGTAAAGTCCATCTTCCTTACTAGAAAAACTAATTACCCTTCCTTATTTCTACTAAAGCATTGTCTTTTTTATTCTAACATTTCACTTATCTCAGTGAAATTATATTTTTATGACCAATCTCCCTATATCCCATCCCCATTAGACTATAAAATCATAGCAGGATCATGTCTTATTAACTGATGTATTCCCACCACATTCACAGTAAACGGCACATAGTAGGTCCCCAATGAGTGTTTGCTAATAGATGAATTAATAAATACATACATAGTGAAATGAAAACAGATATCTCTGCTTTCTAATGATAATTACTCCTAATCCCAGGACAGTAGGATCTAAAGACCAAGTCACATGTTTCCCATGCTGTCCAACCTCCACTCTTTTGTCTCCTGGTTGCAGATCTGAATTGTATTATTTCTCAAAGGCCATTAAGAAGCCTTCAGAGAAAGCACAAGAGATTACCTCCAGTGCTGGTTTGCAGTAATGTCCTTTTGTTCTCAGATAGTCTCCAGTTGACAGCTATCAAGGTTGTTCTAATTTGTGTCACATGGGCCATCTACAGGGAACATTTTGGAATGGGGAAGGTTCAAGAGATAGAAAAAAAGTAATGAATATAAAGTGTAAATGCCATAGTAAAGTAATAGAGACATATAATAACAGCAAGGGAAATCTGACCTTCTGGCCAGAAACTCGATCGTGAACCAATTGGAGAACTTTAGAAAATTGGATCAGCCTCAATAGTCACAGAGTAAACATGGGAAGTGCAATCCAGTCTTATTAAACATAATGCACACTTAATGCATAATTTTATTGCAACCAATTTCATGCTACTGCTTTAAATGAAGCTGGGTTTACTTCCATTGCACCAGTCCACTACCATTAGTGCCTCTTAAGAGAACAGCAAGGCCAGGAAACTGTTACTGGGCTGATCTCTTCCTCAGCCCATACTTTCTGCTTCATAAATTCACCCTGCTCCCACAGCTTGTACTGAGATCTTGTCTCCATTCAGTACATGGTTTCTGAAACACTACACTGTTTTGCCAAGTTGTTTGCATACGGGAATGCTATAGCATTTCCGTTTCATGCCAGCATGGACAGCAGTGAAACTTTGTCCTGGTTGAATATTTGCCTGAATCCCAGACCTAAGAGCTGGGGGTTCCTATCATCTGTAAATTCAGTCTGGGGCGAAGGTAGCATCTGCACTGTGGTCAGAAGGGGGATGTGATTATGAACCCACAGTGTATATCCTCTCCACATCTTGGGGCTAATTTTTTCCTATCAATATTAATTTTGGAAAATACGCCCTTAAATCATTATGTTTGTCTCCCTCGGGGTCTGGTCTTCATATGTCTAAATATAATGGGTTAAAATCCGGAGCCTGGCTACTGAGTTTGGGGTCCCAGTTCTGCTGTAACATGTTGCTTCTCAGGAGGTCACTGCGCCTCTCTCAACCTCAATTTCTTCACCTCAAACGAAGTTCACAGTCATCTTTTAGCCACAGATGAGGGCAGGGGGCAAAAGTACTTTGTAAAGTCAAAAGTTGTTGCATATATTTTTGTAATTAAAAAATATCAAATGTGATAAGTTATGAGCAAAGAAAATCCTGGAAAAGCCACATTTCTTTCTGTAACCTACTAGACATTGGATTTCTAAAGACATCTAAAAATGTACTAGATGCATTTTAATTCTTTTACAGAATTCTGAATTCCCCTCCCCAATACCAACCCCTAAACAAATCTTTTTTGCATTGAAACAAAATTTCTGAAAATATTTTCCATCCGCTATGGGATGAGAAAGCAAATGGTACCAAAATCTATGAACATAAACAACAGTAGCTAAAGGTCTTCCCAGATTTCTGGGGCCTTTAAAATCCTGTACAAAGCTTTGCTTTCCCCTTGAGCAACTCACTGCCCACAGGACTCCTTTGAATGGGCCTGCTCTGCAGGAGCCACCAAGAGCTCTGGGGCTGTAGTTCATAGTGGCCTCAGAAGAAGTACTCTTGAGGATGCCCCAGAAAATCCAGAAAGAAATTTGTGGATCTGTATTCTGAATTCTGGATTCATCTATATTCCAAAGAACACTTATAGATGCAGGAAACTGCTTACAGACAGTTAAACAGTAAGCCCAGTCAGGGTTTTCTGGATTTTCCAAAACCTACCTAGTATTGTAAGGGGAACAGCATTTTGAACATGCTATGGATGTTCAAAAACATATACAGAATCTGCTCCAGCTTAAGATAGGGTTGGAGCTATGCCATGGGGGAAAACGAGGCTAATTTGAGGAAGGCCAAAGTTGGCATAGATTACGAATTCCCTTTTCCTCTGGGATCAGTAACATTCTTACATTGCCTTTTATTTATTTATTTTTAAGAGATTTTATTTATTTATTTGTCAGAGAATGAGACAGAGAGAGAGCACAGGCAGGGGGAGCAGCAGAGGGAGAGAGAGAAGCAGGCTCCTAGCTGAGCAGAGAGCCCCACACGGGCCTCCATCTGAGGACCCTGGGATCATGACCTGAGCCACACGTGGAGGCTTAACTGACTGAGCCACCCAGGTGCCCCTTTACATGCATTTTTAAAAAAATTCCTTGAATGTGTACTCTGTCCAGTTTCCTGTGGAATTGGGGGTTCATTGATTTGTTCACCAACAAACATCAGCTAAGCCCAGGATACCGCTGGCAGGCCCTGTGCTAGGCCCTGGGATGCAGTGCTGATTGTTCCCTGAAGGATGTATATAATATATAGACCTGAAGTGACTAATAGAAGACAGGGAATAATCAAGGCCCCAAAGAGAGGTGAAATTCAAGGTTAGAGAATTTCAGAAGAGAGAGAGGTCATCCCAGCTGAATAGAGATTTGTTTTATACTATATCAAAATTAGTTGTTATTATTCTGTTATTATTCTAATAATCTTTAAAACTTTTCAGATTAAAATTATAATTTTTCAAGACTTATTTATTTATTTTAGAGAGAGAGAATGTGAGCAGGGGGAGGGGCAGAGGGAGAGGGAGAGAGAGAATCTTCAAGCAGACTCCCCACCCACTGAGTGTGGAGCCCCATGTGGGGCTCGATTCCAGGACCCCGAGATCATGACCTGAGCCAAAATCTAGGGTCGGATGCTTAACTGACAGAGCCACCCAGGCACCCCTAAAATTGTAATTTTTTAAAAGTCTGGGCAGCACACATCATTTGGTCTTGGGCACATCCAGGATCTATCCAAGTGCATAGCATCCACAGCACGATGTACAAAAGCCCAATGTTCATTACGTTGGGGATGATGTTGTAGCTGCTCAATATAGTTTAAGATTTTTATTTATTTATTCAAGAGAGAGCACAAGCAGGGAGAGCTGCAGACGGGGAGGGAGAAGCAGGTTCCCTGCTGAGCAGAAAGCCCGACGCAGGGCTTGATCCTAGGACTCTGGGATCATGACCTGAGCCAAAGGCAGACGCTTAACTGAGGGAGCCACCCAGGCACTCCTGTAGCCGGTGAGTACAGTTTAAGATGGCCATCAGGTGATGGGTTGAAAAGATGTATGAAATCTGGGGTTTTAATGAACCTGATCTTTATTGTGAAGATGGCCAGCTTACCTTCTGGTCACTTTTCTTCATTCTTGGAAATCATTATCTATATTTAACATTTATTATTTTACCTTTCCTTCTCTCTCTTCCTCCTCCTTTGCATTTTAAATGAAGATATTCAAATATCATAAAATTCACCATTTAAAGTATACAATTTGGTGGTTTTAGTATATTCATAAAGTTGTGCAACCATCACCACCTTCAAAATCTTTAACTACAAAAAGAAACCCCACACCTCTCAGCCACGATGCCCTGTCACCTGCAAACTCCTCATTTGGTCTCCCTCCTCCCACAATCTTAGGCAACCACTAGGAGCTTTGTTTCTGTGGATTTGCCTAGTCCAGCTATTTCATATAGTCATACAATATGTGGCCTTTTGTGTCTGTTTTCTTCCATTTAGCATAACATTTTATTTTTTTATTTTAATTTTTTAAAATTATTTATTTGAGAGAGAGAGAGAGAGAGCAAGCACAAGCAGGGTAGAAGGAGAGGGACAAGCAGACTCCCCACTGAGTGGGGAGCCTGATGCGGGGCTCGATCGCAGGACCCTGAGATCATGACCCAAGCTGATGTTAGATGCTTAACCAACTGAACCACCCAGGCACCCCTAGCATAATGTTTTAAAAGTTCATGCATGTTGTGGCATGTATCCTTTGTATGGATGAATAATATTCCATTGTATGAATATACCATATTTTGGTTATTCATTCATTAGCTGATGGATATTTGGCTTGCTTCCACTTCTGGAGTATTATAAAGAATGCTTCTATAATCATTTGTGTACAAGATTTTGTGTGGACATATGTTTTTATTTCTTTTCATTATATACATAAAAGTGGAATTATTAGGTCATATGGTAACTCTATGTTTAACATTTTGAGGAACTGTCGTATTGTTTTCCAAAGCAGCTACACCGTTTTTCATTCCCAGTAGCCATATACATGGGTTCTAATTTCTCTTCATCCTGGTCAACATTTGTTCTTGTCTGTCATTTAGATTACAGCCACCCTAGTTGGTATGAAGTTGTATCTCATTGTGGTTTTGAATTGCAATTCCCTAATGACTAATGATGTTGAGTAATCTTTAATGAGTTTATTGGTCATTTGCACATCTTCTTTGGAGAAATGTCCTTTGCCCATTTTTAATTGGGTTGTCATTTTATTATTGAGTTGTAAGAGTTCTTTATATATTCCAGATATAAGTCCCTTATCAGATGTATCATTTGCAAACATTTTTTCCCACTCTGTGTGTTTTTTCATTTTCTTGATGTCTTTTGATGTACATGTTTTTACTTTCAGTGAAGTCCACTTTTCCTATTTTTTTCTTTAGTCATTGTGCTTTTGGTGGCATATCTAAAAAGGCTTTGCCTAACCCAACGTCACTACAATTTATCTCTATGTTGTCTCCTGAGAGTTTTATAGCTTTGGCTTCTATATTTAGGTCTATGGTCCATTTGAGTTAATTTTTGTAGATGGCATGAGGTAGAGGCACAACTTCATTTTTTTTGTCTGTGGATATCCAATTGTCCTAACATCGTCTGTTGAAAAGACCACTCCCCATTGACTGGTCTTTGCACCCCTGTCAAAAATTCACTTTTCTCCTTGATCAACACAAGAAACCTACCAGCAGAGACTTGAGAGAAAGCTACCATATCATCCTAGACCAGGGAATAAGAGGAGCCTAGGTATCCAGATGACCCTGATAATTGTGCATTGCTGTGAGACTGGAGGAAGAATAACTAAGCCAGAAATAATAAGGAAAAAATATGACAACCTTATGTGAGTGTGGGGGGGGCATTGTTTTTTTCCATCCTTCTCTAATACTGAGTGTGGGCTACAGGCTACAGGTTGGCAACCACAAAAACCTTAGAGACATCTGATAGCAGTGTACAGACTGATGTTTCTGATGAGAAAGAATGCCTGGAGTTTTTTTGGGTGTGTATGTGCAAATCTGGAAGCAGTACCCATTTCAGAGACACTGACTAAGGACACAGCCTAGGGCATCCATAGTTGAACAAGATGGGCATTCCCAGACTCAGATGGCCTAACATCCATACAGTCCATATTACATCCATGTAGTTCACAAATTTAATGCTATTTAACATGTTTATTTAGCACAATAGCCTTCATTAATTGATTAGCTTCCTGTACTCTTGTCTGAAGATTAACCATCAAGGGGGCATGGCAAGGCTCCACCTATTCCAAAAAGCTGACATTTCCCTGAATGTTGGAAGCAGCCTTCTGGAAGTGGGAAGGTTGTGTGTGTGGCTGATTTCAAAGGAAGATTAGCCATGATTCCACAACATGCCTCTTTGAGTCAGGAAAGTGTCAACAGACGGGGACACAATTCTCAAACAGGTAGTTCTGACTATAAATCTATGGAACAGCCCAAGTGGGAGAGAGTCCAGGAATAAAGAGGGCTGTAACAAAAAGATAGAAAATAGAACATGTAACAAAGGACAATAGGAAAGTACTGTAGAGAAAACTCAGGATGTATTGAAACTGTTGGAAAGTGTGAAGCAGACCAGAGAATGTTAAACAAATATGGTCAGAGAAAACCCAGCATGGTTTATGTCATGTTTCATATCATGTGTCTGCTTTTATATCTTTACCTCTCACTTATGTGTCATCCACCCACCACATGGTTCTGGCACATCCACCTTCTCTGAAATTGCTCTAGCCAAGATCATCAGGGACCACTTACACTCTGTCTTCTGGGCTTCCATCAGTGTGCATCATCTTCTCTGTAATACTGAAGAGGTCAACCAGTCTTCCCTTTTGACATTCTCTCCTCTCTTGCCCCTTTATTCTCCTCCTCCCTCTCTAGTTTCTCCTTCTCCCTCTCCATCTAGTAATCCTTTGAATTCAGGATTTCGGGAGGCAGTTCATTCACATCTGAGTTTTGTATAGTTTGTTCCATAATGAACTCAAGATTTTTTCTCAAAAATTATCATCCTCACCCAGCATAGTCTGCTGCTATAAATGCCAAGTTGTCTCTTGGACTCAGCTTCTCCTTTCTGCATTTACTCTAGGTATGTTCTCAGTGACATCTCTCTCCATCACAGCTATGACCATCATTCTCTAATATCTTCAATGACTCCCCATTGTTCACAAGATCAAGCCTGACTCTAAGGCCTCATTTCTGTTTCTGAGTCTTTAAACCTTGGTTTCCAGGACTCAGGTCCCATTGTGGCTTTGGGGTTTTCCTCATGATCTCCATGCACTGGTCCTGGTTACCTGCTCATGACCCCACTTCTTGGATTATGAACAAAAGCATTTCCCCTTCACTCTACCTTTGCATATTAAATATTATCCAATGCCTCGCACTGCTATAAGTATTCCATGATTTGACCCACATGACATTGTCAATACCCTATCTATCCTTACACACACGCACACACACACATACACACACACCATATCCCTTTCAATTGACCTAAAAACCCATTATTTACCCAAACATGTGCCTTTTCTCATGTTAAACATGCATACATGTACACATGCATGCACATATATAGCTACATAGATCATAAGGACTTAACTGCAACAGGTATCTAAAAGCACAAACAATGAATCATGGAATACTACATCAAGAACTAATGATGTAATATATGGTGATTAACATAACAATAAAAAATTTAAAAAAAAATAAAAAAATAAAAGCCTTAGGAGTTTTGGTGAACGAGAAGCTGAATATGAATCAGCAGTGAGATAGTTGCCAAAAAGAGCAGTGACATCTTGGTTTGAATGGAGGGAGGTGAATCATGCATTCAATCTACAGTGTTATCGACTGTCTATGCTGGATGCTCCAGATTTGATACAGTTTCTGCCTTTTTGAAGTTTAACGTCTATAGGGAAAATAGACATTAAACAACTGTAGCCATAGAAATAGACAAAATTATAAACTGTGGTAAATTCTATAAGGGAAAAGAATGGAGTTTAGGGAAAGACTAAAATGGAGAGCTAATTCAAATTAGGAGGTGGCCATGGCCTCCCTGGGGGAGTGACTGAGAGCTGAAGGGCAGAACCAGGAGGTGTATGAGAGGAAAATAATTCCTGGCAGAAGGAACTGCATGACAAAGGCCATGTTAAAGAGCTTGAATAGTATCTTCAGTTTAATGGGCCATCACTGAAGCTGGGTCTTGGTGGACAAACATCATCTATTCTATGGTGGTCGTACCTCCACAGTGTGGAGTAGGCATTTCATTCTATTTTGCAAATATCTCTTTAAGGTTATTATAGATAGACTGGAACTTTTAAAAATGAGTATTGTAGCATAAGAATAGCATGTGAAAGCCAGAAAGAAGCTAGCAGTCATTAATTTTGAGAAGACAAAATGCCAAAAAAAAAAAGAAGAAAAAATAATATTTATTGAGTATTCTGCTATATGGTAGTCACTGTCCTGGAAACTGTCACATACATTATCTCATCCAATCCTTACCACAATCCTGAAAGGTAGGCATTAGTTCCATTTTGCAGATAGAGAAATTAAGGTTGAGTGAGGTTTAGTAATTTGAACAATTAATAAATGGTAGAACTAGCTTTCAAACCTCATTCTATTTGATGTTGGTGCCCCTTTGCTATCCCATTTTCACAAGATCATTATTTTTAGATCCCCAAAGGGCTGCCAAGTGTCAGAAAGACAAGGCTCTTAGGTTCCCACAGCAAGAAAACTAAAGACAGCACGTGCGCCTGAGGGTAGAAAGGGTTAAGTTGAAGTGACATTCATGGAAACAATGAAGTTGGGAGCCCAGGGAGGAGGTCAGATCAGGCAAACAGACCAGGAGGACCAGGGGTCAGCAGAGGAATGTAATTGAGTGTCTGGAAGATGCAAAGGAGAGTCAGTGAGCAGGGGGACCTATTCAATGAGCCAGAAACTGTGGCAGCCGTATGTGCATTCCTCGGACGCTCTTAAAGATAAATATTACCTGGAAATCTAATGCACAGAATAGTGATTATAATTAACAGTAATGTATTATATGCTTGAAATGTGTTAAGAGAGTAGATCTTACGTATTATCAGCACGCACACACACACACACACAAAGGGTAATTATGTGAGTGGTTGGAGGTGTTCATCAATCTTATTGTGGTCATCATCTTGCACTAATACATGTATCTAATCATCACACTGTAAACCTTAAACTTACATATGTGACAGGTCAATAATATCTCAATAAATCTTGGGGGAGGGAAGAAAAAAGAAAAGAACCTGCCAATCAGCTGGGAGTAGACAATGTTGGAGCTGAGGCTGCTCTCTTCCTGAGCACTCTTCCCTGGCTGGTTACCAAGCAGTTAGCTACACTAGGGCCTGACCACTTCCACATGGGTGGGGTCCTTGGACATGAAATCTCTGCTCTGGAGCTTCTCAGTGAATTCTCTAATACTCTGCCAGATGGGCACTGCAGTTGAAACTCTCCCTACCCAATCTGCTCCCTGACTGACACAGAAGCAAACAGTAGAAGGAAACTAGGAGTCAGGTTGCTGGCTTGGACCATCATAATAACAACCAAGTTTCATATAGCACTTAAGATGTGCCAGACCCTGTTCTAGGTGCTTCAGGTATATTAAGTCATTTAATCTTCAAGACACTCTGAGTGAGCATTACTATTATTTCCAGTTATAGATGAGGATTTATAGAAAAATACATAATTCCTCTAAGATCTCACAGCTAGGAATTTGTAGAGCCAGAATTTGTATCCATGCAGTCTGGTATAGAATTAAAGTCTATAACCCTTGAGCTCTAGCTGGGCACCCCACTTCAAGGCAGTTATAAACTCAAATGACAAAGGAACAAGGCCTTCTAAAGTATTGCATTGTGTGGGGGGTGGCTTCCTGACCTCTTTCCCCACTTTGCTCCTCCACAATGACCTTCCTTTTTTCCCCAGAACTCCCTTGGCCCTTCTTCTTCAGAACCTTCACAGGAGCTATTTCCTTGGACTGGGACCCTCCTCCTCACATTCATCTCACTCCTCAGTCTGTCACCATGGCCTGGGGAACTCTGTTCTGACCGCTGGTCTGTGTTCAGTCTCCCGTTACACTCACTCATGGCATCCAGTACTTTTCTTCTAAACCCATTTGGTAATGACTTGCTTGTGTTTGTGACAATGCTGACTAACGGCTCCACCCTGGCATCCTACTCAGAAAAAGAGTATATGCTTGAAAATTAGGTCAGCATGGCAGAGATGGGCATTGCGTATCCCATCACCAGGGGCAGGTAAAGAGGACAGTTGGCAGTTGATGGGAATTTGGGAGATGAAAGTTGACATGGCAGGTCTGATCACAGAGTCCATTGTAAACCTTCCATCTCTGAGAGTCCTTGAGTGACCTCCGAGGCTGTAGCATCCACAGGTGGCCTTTCATCACCCAGAGGATGTGATATTTGATCCTCTTCAATGAGGTAGCACTGTGGAGTGATACATCTAGAGGCAGAACATGCAGCATATTCTCTGGCTTTGGCTTGGTCTTCGTTGTTGCACTGTGGAAACAAGGCCCTCCTTGCCCACTTCCCCTGCCCTGTTTCCTGAGAAATGAAGAGATAGACTCGATAATCCCCGGGTAATTCCGAGATTTATAAGCCATATTTCTTTTTTTTTTTTTTTTAAGATTTTTATTTATTTATTTGACAGAGAGAGACACGGTGAGAAAAGGAACACAAGCAGGGAGAGTGGGAGAGGGAGAAGCAGGCTCCCCGCTGAGCAGGGAGCCCGATGCGGGGCTCAATCCCAGGACCCTGGGATCATGACCTGAGCTGAAGGCAGACGCTTAACGACTGAGCCACCCAGGTGCCCCTATAGGCCATATTTCTTAATATGACTTTCCACCTTTTCAGATTTCCATCCTCTTTAATGTCACAGACCTTTTCCTTCCTTATCAGTGATCAGCACAATGGAAGACTGAACTTTGGGGTACAGTCGTGCAAGACTGAATATCCTGGCCTAATAGAACAATAGCTTGAAAGAACTGTAATGGAAAAAATGTCTTTTCTGTAAGACTCTGAATTTCTTAAAGCTCTTACATAAAAGTTGTTTATTTATTTCAAGAGTGACACGGATGGGATTATTTCCAATTTACTGATGATGAAACCAAGTTCCTGGAGGAATGCAATATGCCCAGGGTCTCGGAGCTGGGGTGTGAACCAGCTCAGTGGCTTAGCAATGATGTCACTATTGCATGTCGCCAAGTGGAGTTGAAGAACACATATTTAAGCAGTATTAGTACACAGTGAAAGTGCATATAAACTTGATCACTGCCTTTGTATATGCAAGTCATAATTAAGAATTGAAAATGAATTCTTTAATTCTGTGAATATTTCACTGAAAAATCAATTAATTAAGAGTATTTATTTGTGGAATTATTTAGCAAGTGAAAAATCTGGTGGGTGAGGGGATGGGTGAAGCAGGTGAAGGGGATTAAGAGGACAGTTATTATGATCAGCACAGAGGAATGTATAGAAGTGTTGAATCGCTATATTGTACACCTGAAACTAACATAATACTGTATATTAATTATGCTGGAATTAAAAAAACACATTTTTAAAAAGCTATATATTCTTGCTATAAGTGTACTTACTTAATACATTAAAAAAACCCGAAGACACATGTTTTAGTCATTTAAGGTAAAAATTCCCAGTGTCTCAGCTTTTACAAGTAATAACAAAGTAATATACATAAGTGATGGGGAAGAAAAAGAAATTTTGGGAAAAATCATTTTGATATCAGTCTTTCAAAGAGTTATTGTTTAAAGACAGATTTTTAAAAAAAATCTGCAAAACACCTTTTTTTTTTTCTCTCTTGATGGCTGAATGCTCACTTTGTTGGAGT
This sequence comes from Mirounga angustirostris, assembly GCF_029215605.1. Classification (NCBI taxonomy): domain Eukaryota; kingdom Metazoa; phylum Chordata; class Mammalia; order Carnivora; family Phocidae; genus Mirounga; species Mirounga angustirostris. The sequence goes on along the minus strand of NW_026991723.1, from coordinate 68,410,734 downwards.
GCAAGTTAGGAGGAATGCATTTCCAGAAAGACAACATGGTTTAGACACAGGTTGGGGCTGGAAAGCGGTAGAAGAGGTTTTCATCTCATATCATTGGTCTCTGGGAGATATTGGTGAGTTACTATTACTTGTCTGGGCCTTGTTCTCCCTATTGATAAACTGGGAGCACCTTGTCAAATATTTAGACGTATGATCAACATAGACATAGTTACATTAATCCTTGTGCATAAGATTGTAGACATTGTTTTTTTTTTTTTTAAGATTTTATTTATTTATTTGAGAGAAAGAATGAGATAGAGAGAGCATGAGAGGGGGAGGGTCAGAGGGAGAAGCAGACTCCCTGCCGAGCAGGGAGCCCGATGCGGGATTCGATCCCGGGACTCCAGGATCATGACCTGAGCCGAAGGCAGTCGCTTAACCAACTGAGCCACCCAGGTGCCCCAAGATTGTAGACATTGTAAGTGCTTCTCCATTCACTCTCTTACTTATTTTTCTCCCAAACCCCTGTAAGGTAGGTAAGAAAGAGATGTGCATATCCTTTTGGTAGACAAGGAAACAGTGAGGTAGATGGATTTGCCCAAAGGTGCCTCGCCAAGATGGTGTGGAGCCAGGACTCAACCTCAGGTCTGACAGCTCTAAACGGGCATGTTTTCCATAGCACCACAAGGTGCTGACTTGCACAGGCAAGCTCCTGAACCAAAGCTGCATGTCTCCTTTCTAACATACAACTTTTGGGCAGGATGAGCAAGGTGACTGAGCTTGGTGAGAAAGGCATTTATGTGTAAGAGGTGTCTGCGCATTAATGCAGTGAGTGAGAAGCCGAACTGACGTCTAATTTTAGTATATGCAGCTAGTGCAGTCTTCCTGTTAATCGTATTCAGTCAGGCTCACTGAGGAGAAAGGAATAAAATAAACATTTCACTTAACCTTTACAATTCGTATATTTTGATTGTCCCACAAGCTTAGAATACCATCCCCCCCTGTAATCTCCAGCCATTTTCTATGCTGTCCACACATTCTGTGGCTTCCTTGCTCTCCCTTCTTTCTCTTCTGCTAGTCTACCCTATTCGTCCGCTGTTTTCTACTTTCTGTCACTCCTCACGCCCACTGCCTTCAGGCCTGAGTCCCTGTCTGTCCTTCCTCCTCTCCTACTGTGCTTGTAGGCACAAAGCAGCTTGAGTGGAGTTGGAATGGAGCTCTGAGACGACCTACTGAACATTCTGCACATGAGGATCTCCAGGAAGAGGAGGCGGCGTGAAGCTTCGTAAAGCATGGAAGCAGAAAGTTGACAATATCTCCAATGGACAGGAGACAAAGGAGGAAGAAAAGAAAAGAAGCAAGTGAAAGACTGAAATAAAAGAATCTTTTTAATCTTCACATTCTCATCGTACCTATGTAAAAACAACCAATGACAGAAACAACAATAACACATTATGAAAGGAAAGGTATGGAATGGAAATGCTTTTTGTGTTCCTGTGCTCCACATGGTAATTACACACGCAATGACTAAACAATGACAGCACAATGTGGGTGACGTGGACAAGGCTGTGGAGTTTGGCGCATGGAATTGTCATGGCGCAACTCCTTGGTGGGGGAGCAGGGAGTTATTCTCAAGTTGTTCTGAATCAGGGAGTTATACATCCCACCAAAATGGGAACAGGATGAAAAATCTCTCTATTACCATGTCCACTTGATCAGAACACAAAGCCCCAAGAGTAGATTTGTGCTGTGCTGTCCAATATGGCAGCCACTAGCCACATGTGCTTTTGAGCACATGCAATATGACTACACTAGATTTAGATGTGCTGTGAGGGCAAGATACACACCAGATTTTGGAAACAGTATGACAGAAAAAAAAAAAAAGAATGTAAAAGATCTCTAAATGATTTTTAAAAATTGATTACATGCTGAAGTAGTATGCTTGATGTTTTTATATGTATATATATGTATGCAAATATAAAATTAATTTCACTGATTTCTCTTTATTTTACTCTTTTTAATGTGGCTACTAGAAAATTTGACATCACATATGTGGTTCATATTTGTAGTTCTCATCATATTGCTATAGGACAGCACTGGATTAGAATTCCAGAGTTGCAATTAAAAGCAAATGGAAAGAGAAATCCTTTCCAGAATAATAATCAACATCCCAGTCTAGGCAACACTGGGGAGTATTTGAGGTAGAACCCTATCTTAAGATTGTTGTTGATAAAATCTCGGTACTCCAAGTGAACTTGGAACAACTGTGAGTAGAACTACAGGAAATAAGCCAATGTTGCAGCCCATGGTAACAGAAGCAACTACTTGGAGAATGTTGTGCATGGAGCCCAGTGGAATTAGGGCAGCTCAAGCGGAGGAATCCAGGCCAGATCAGCCAGAGACTTTTTATTTTTGCCGTATTCCCCTAAAGTTATTTTTGATTTTAGTGAGGAAGAATTAGAAGTTCTTAGGAGGAACCTATTGTTACCTATATATTATTACATAAGACACTGCATCTATTTGTGTACCACAGGTTACACTTAAGGATAAACTCCAGTTGGTCCTGCACGGAATGTGTATTTGGTAAGGTTCAGTGAATCCCTTGGCAGGCTTTGTCAAGGTCCATCTTCAGGAACCCTTTCAGGTCTCTCACTGGCTCTCTATCTCAGCTCGGAACTATCTTGGACAAGATTCCAGTAACCAGAGTGTCTGGAATGTGACTTCAACCAGGCCCATCTTAGCCAGGGATGCTGCAAGTCCTCTTAACATTCCTGTTCCTTTCAATTCCAGTTTTTCAAAACTCAGTGTAAAAACAAAGAGTCCCAACTTAAATAAGATCTGTGTTCCAAATGCCGTGTTCCAAAAGGAGATGCACACATCAAGCCATCAGCATAACCATGTGAGTGTGGGTTATTCCCACAGAGGGGAGTTAATGAAGACTTCAACTGCTCCTTCTGTGTCCTGGAGCCATGACTATTCAGTGACTGTGGAGCAAGCTGGGTCCCTTTGGCTTTCCTGTTAAAAATATAGCATTGGTTTTTAAACCAATCAAGTAATCTAATACCAGAAACTATTTTTTTTTCTTTGTCTTTGGTCTCCTTTGGTTCCAAATTGCAACCTAAGAACAGGAGATGTGGCTATTTCTCAACGCCAGAGATAATGGATGACCGAGAGTCTTTTATATGTCTAGCATAAACACAGACGGGAAGGAGGCTGCTACAGAATGAAAATCAAAAGCCAGATTTTAATCCCAAAGTGGAAGATACAACCTACGAGGCTGAAGTCTTGGACTCTCTTTACAGACGACCCCAGTCAAGAAAGAGGTCTCTCTCACTTCCAGGGCTCGGGGGCGGAATATTCAAGGTGGAGGTTAGTTCCATCTTCAAACGCTTGCCCCACGCACGTGTAGTAAAGCTGCCCGCTTCAGGCACTAAGGACATCTGCAACTTATTGTTTCTCTTCTTTGTTCTGTTTTCCAAGGGTACAGATACCATATATATGGGTTCTTAATTATTCTCATAAACAGAGATTGCCAAGCTTCCCAAACGTTTCCATTTGATAGCTTTCCACAGAATGAATATCATGTTCTGACCTTAGCATTCAAAGTTTCTAATTGTAACATGGTCAATCAAGTTTCCATTTTGTTCCTTTAAAGACATGAGATCCTTGGCAGTTTATATAATCAGTCTGAGACTTGGTTTTCATCATCTGTAAAAGGGGGATGGTGATACTGTCCTCACGTGGGGACTGAGTGAGACCTGAACTGTGACCGCCATCCTCACACATGGCATCACTTTCTCTGTGTCTATAACTGCCCAGCACGTAGTAGGGGTGCGAATCATAGTTGCTGAATAACTGCTTCTTAAACTTTGTTCTAAATAAAGATTATTTTAAGAGAGAGCATTGAGCAACTTCAATTCCCTCCCATGCGGATGACAGGAAGTCAACAGCACTATCCCGATATGGCCAATCATACCACCGGGAAGGGATGTAACACTTTGAGCAGGAGAAAAAATGCCTAAGAGGGCTTTGGGCTGTTCCATCCAAGTTAGCAATCCAAGGAATAATTGCTTAAAGGTTCCCAGTTCTCAGTGGGCTCTGTCTTGTCCCAGAGCCTCATTTCCCAGGATGTTGGCTATCATCATGGCCCAGGTTAAACACAGATCAAGTCATCATATCATGGTATTGCTCAATTCATTCCTCATGCATTCATTAAAAAAATGTGTTCCTCACGGGTGACAAGTACTATTCTAGTTCCTGGGAATATAGATGTGAACAAGGCGGGCAGCGTCCTGGCCCTCAGGCAGTGTCCACTCTGGAAGGAAACTAATTTTTTAAAAAATTGCCAAAAACAAATTCCCCTTCGGGATCTATGATAAGAACAACACAGGCAAAGCATATTCCTTTGGAACCTGATAACACCCCACCAAGGCAGTATAGGTCATATCGTGTCATGTAGCAATGGGCCCTGAGGGGCGCACGAGCCCACGAGGCCCCTGGGAGACAGGAGCAGAGGTCAGCCTAGGCTTTCCTGCCCCACCACCTGTGGCAGGGATCCTGCTGGGGCCAAGGATGCAAAGCAAATAAATCTTCCGTTTCCTCTTTGCAAAAAGGGGAGAATTCCTCCCTCTTAGGGTCATGAGGATTAAACAAGCTCTAAAAGAACAGCCGTTCAGATGGTACCTTACACTCACAGTTCATTAAAAACACATGGTAGCTGCTGTCAATAATGCAGAGAAAACAAATAACCACACCATGGTGTGATAAAATTACTGGGAGAAGGTGCTTCCAGAAGAGAGAGCGACTAATACTCTTCAGTAGGTAAGAGAAGGAGCCCAGATGGGCTTTGAACACAGGGCGGGAGCGTGTGATGGGGCCCGGGCACCAGGACAAGGAGAAAATAGCATGGTGATGCCCAGAGAACGTGGCCCATGGTGGGGATGGACTGTAATTGCTTCTTGTGGTTGGAATATGAATGCCCTGGCGGAGGAGTGAGGGATGGGCTGGCTGAGCCCAGCAAGTAATCCCTTTTCCATGGCTGTCAGGAGCTCTTGGAGGTGATGGGAGACTAGGAGCCCCAGAGAAAACCCCCACCCAGGCCCAGGCACGGTGGACCATTTGGAACTCCATCGGCTGAGAGGTGAAACCCCAATCGTGTGCCAAATTGCCTCTTCAGGCTCCAGTCTCTCCCCACTGTGGACTGTTTGCCTGTCTGGAATGAGATAATTTGTCAGACACCAGCTGCTGATCATTCTTTCCTCATGGGCACATTTATTATTATGTTACAATGCGCATGAAGAATCTTTACCATCACTGGAGTGAAAATGATTAAAATGTTGTTGTTTTTTTCCCCCCAGAAATTCTCCAACCTTCCCTCTGCCAGAGACAGCATCGGTCAAAGACGGTATTGGGGGAGTGAAGTGAGTGGGGGTGGGGGGATCATTGTCATAATTAACGAAACAGCAAGTAGAGAACCCCAGGGTGTAGGGCTAGGGAAGGAGGACCATTCAGAGCTTGTGAGCAGAACCAGGAGTTTGGCAGCACGGAGGCTGGGCTGTGTGTCTCTTAAAGAGTGCAGAGGATGGGCTGGCTGGCTTCTAGAGCCGCACCATGTCTAATTATGTACCAGGAGGCAAGAAAAGGTGTAGGTCTGTCTTTCCAGTTCAGGGGGAGAAAAAAATATGTGGTGTCTCGCGTCTAAGAAATGAACAGGCTGACCTTTTCAGAGTGTCTGAAAGAAAAAACCAGATGTATTCCTCAAGAGTCACTGTGACTGAAGGCTTGCATTGTGCAGTCACATAAAGGGAGAGCTAACCAGAAAACAGCAGCTGATGATCTGAAGCCAGGCTGTGCTATTGTCCGGCACACAAATGTTCTACAAGGACCCAGACCACCATGCAGTTTGCTGTGCACAGACTATGGAGGTTCGGGGAGGGGGGGGAGTGGAGGGGGCCAGGGCTTTTTTCCCTCCTTTTCTTTCTTTCCTTCCTGAAACCTTTTCCTTCCAATCCCTCTACAGCCGCTCACATTCAATGGCTGGCAATTATTCCCATTGACCCTCCTCACTCTCCAAATGGGGTATGGGTCTCTGAAGGCTTTCTCTTTGTACCTGACAACCCCATGTTGCAGGCAGGCTCCAGGGAGGAGGTGAGGGCTCAGCTCCCTGGGGACAGTGACTGGGAATGGAGTGGCTGTGATTTATTTTCCATCGAGCAAAGTCAAAGCGAGGTAAATGTGGGCTGGGAGGCAGACAGGAGAATCCCCCCAGCCTCATCAAGGGCTGCTTCTCTATTGTCCTCAGGGAAGCTCGGGTGAATGCTGGTGGTGTTGGAGGGGGAAGGGAGAAGGGGAAGCAAGATGAAAAAGAAGAGGCAGCCGAGTGAGATGAAGTGAGATCCTTTCTTCATTCCAACTCAGTTCTTTTAGATTTTCTCCAATAGCCTTTACCATTCTCAGCTTTAGTGGCTACATTTCAACTCCCCTACAAACTGTAAAGTCGTTGAAGGGAGACACTTGTCTTAGCCTCCTTCTTGTCGTTCCATCGCCCCAGTATTCTATTTGCTCCAAGCAGGTTTCAGTCAATGTCTACTAACTAGAATTCACTCTGTGTCCCTAGATCTTCGGATCTGGCTCCTCCTTGTCATTCAGAGACTGCCTCCTCCCCTCCTAGCAGCAGAGGTCCCTGACTACCTAATGTGAAGTTGCCCCTGCCCCAGAAACTCTATCACTTCATTTTTTGGCCATATCTACAGACATTTACTAAACAATATTAATTGGCCAGTAGGCAAAAAAAAAAAAATTCCATCAAGAAGATGAAATAATAATTCTCTGTCTTTTTAAGTGGTCTGACCACACTTTTCATAAGCCACTTGAGGCCGACTCAATAATATTCCAGAAGCAGGATCTTATTACCTCTGTAATTGAGATCAGAAATCCTACTACCTAATGGCTGGACACTGGGCCACTCTGGGGTGAAGCGTCAGGTGCTGTTCCTGAGGTCACAGACTACACCCTATTTTAGATTTGCTATAGCACTTTGCACTGGAGCTAGTTCTGGTCATATATATGTTCGTTTGTTTCTTGTCTCCTTCCCCTACTGGACTCCAAGTTCTGTCCAACAGTAGTAATACCAACAACTACTATTGGTTGTTTAGTGTGTCATGGTACTATTTTAAAAGCTTCACATGTATTACCTTATTCAATTTTTCATTTTGTGGAAGCATATTCCCAGTGTCAAGAAGAGTGGTTGGCACATTTGGGATTTAATAAAAATTTGCTGAAACCAAGAGAAGGAATGAATGCTAGACCTTTCCCAGATTGCCACTAAACTAGAGCAAATTTCTAGAAAAAGAAGATGTCATGAGAAAGTAACTAAGTCAAAGGAACATCCTAAAGCATTCTTGAAAATTCAGGTGAACCCGGCTTTGTACAATAAGTTGCATGGCCCCTGGGTTTTTCAAGGATCTATTCTTACTTAAAAAGCATCAAGGAGTTAGCTATTTTAAGAGAATTCTGTTGTGGATTTTTTTTGTGAGGTGAAGACTCATTTTGTAATGAAAATAAATCATCCCCCTCCTCTAAAATAGTAATTACTGGCAAGAGCATCACAAATTAGCATTCTTCAAAGTGCTTTTCTACATATAGCCATATGCTTACACATACGCTTTTCATGTCACTGGAAAACTCAGTGTATTGAGCACCTATTCAGTGGCAGATCTCCTAAATACCAAGAGCCAAATACCCCCAATTTAACAGATAAGGAAACTGAGGTTCGGGGAGGGGGGGGAACATATTTTGACTAGAGAAAGCCCCTTTGACAACTTCTGCCTCTGACAGGTCTTCTCAGGCATGTTATCATTTTGAACCATGACCTGGGATAATTCAAATTTAGAATTAGCCTGGTTTGTTAGGTTGTTCCCTGATCAGAGATGGCTGTTTCATGTCCAGATTTTTAATTTATTTTAAAAAGATTTATTGAAGGCCTCCTATGTACTTCATATTGCTCTGGGAACTGGCAGGTATGACAGGAAAGAAAAGAGAAAATAATTCCAGCTCTCAAGGACTTTTCTGGAACCTCACTTGGAGCCATTAGCCACATAGGGCTATTTGAATTTAAATTAAATTAATACGAGTTTAAAAAATTAAAAATTTAGTTCATCAATTTCACTAGCAAATCTCAAGTACTCAAATACTTGAATTTTAAGTCTTTCAGTTGCTACTGTGTCTGGGGCTAACACGTTAGAGGGTACAGATGTAGAATTCACCACTGTCACAGAAAGTTCTATTAGACAGTATTGCTCTAGATAGACAATCAACAAATATATAGTGTGTCCGGAGGTGGTAAGGGTGGTGAAGACCATTAAAGCAAGGTCAGGGGATGAGCAGAGTTGGGCAGAGAGGTATTCATTTATACTGGGTGGTAAGGTAATATCTCTGAACAAGGGCCTGAATGGAGATGAAGCAGGCCATATGGATCTCTAGGGGAAGAACATTCCAAGGAGGGGAGTACTTAGTACCTACTACATTCCAAGTAAGGAAGCATGCGTGTGTTTGAGGAGTAGCAGGGGGGCCTCTTTGGCTGGAATGGGGTAAATGAAGAAGCAGTGATTGGAGACGAAATTAGAAAGGGAGGCTGGGCCAGATCACATAGGGACTTGCAAGTCCCGATAATCCTTGGATCTCCATGGAAGCTGAGCACCAGCAATTTGGAGCTTTGTCTTTCCCCCATCCCTCCTCTTTTCCCTTCAAACTTTCTCTCTCTCCACATCCCATACCTCTCCACACCTCTTTCTCTCCCCACACCTTATGACAACTCATGCTTCTGTAAGAGATGTCTCCTATTCGTTAATGAGACCCTAGAGGAGAGCAGAGCACAGAATCACATTTTGCACCCGACAGGCTCAGGTTCTCTTCCCAGCCCGGAACTCTGACTCTGTGACTGCAGGATTTGGCAGGTCTGCTGCTTGTTAGGTGGGCATGAAAACTGGGAGAGTTAGGCTGTGTTGACATTTTCACCTTCTGGCAGAGAGATACTGTGGGTAATGAATACTAATCATTACTGTGGGCAATCAATACTAACCCTAGAGTTTACTATTTACAAAACAAAGGTGATATAACATTGTTCTTATTGATGCACTGAACACACTTATTGAGCACATACTGTGTACCTAGTGGTTTTCCTAGGGAGGGGGGATTCCCAGGACACCAGACTCTCCATGTTAAAACTAGAAAAGTTGCAGGCCAGTTGCAGTGAGCCTACTTGTGGTGGACATCATAGCTACAAAGACAAAACACGGTGCCTGCCCTCAAGACGTCACAGCCTGGGAGAGAAGACAGACAATACAGAGATCTAAGTGCTCTGATAGAGGAGAACACAGTTGCTCTGACAAGTTGCCCACTTGCAAAGCCTTAATACAGTGAGGGCAATGAGGGAAGGCTTCCTGGCAGAGGAGGATATCTGCTTTAATTCTGGAGGATCAATAAAGATGCCTGCCTTGTGGCCCCAACACAAATGGGCTCTCTGCAGAGATTTCCTTAAAAGGTAGGACAACATGCACCCACATGTCTGACTCTTTCCTACTGTGCCCTCTCCAGCCGAGAACCAGCTCACCCCCTGACCTCAGATTCTACTGGCCCCCAAATTCTTCTATTGCTTTGTTTGATTCAGAAACACTAGAGGGGAGGTATCAATATTTGGCAAAAGGAGGCTGTTGATCACATCTGTAATTCTTTCTGGCATAAAGAGAACTAGGAGACATCTACAAGAATGTATATTCATCTAAATTCGTGGGACAGAGGAGTCAGGCAGAAAGGCTTTTCAAAGCCGTGCTGCATCTTGCTCGGTGAGTGAGCATTTCTCAGTTCTTTCTTAGAAGCAGACATTAAAACCTGCAGCACAGTCATTTAGAATTTCAAAGGCTTCTTCTTCAGGGGGTGGGACACAAAGACACCACCGTTATTCACATAATGCCGGGATGGTGGGGGACAGCAAGCACACCATTAACGAAGTCTGTGCCGCAAACCTTTATGGAGAAAGGCAAGAGCTATTCTGCCAGGATAAAGAAGATGCTCATTACAGTTGTTTAAAAAAAGATTATTACCATTATTGCCTTTTAAAATTCACTCCTGCATTCTACCTAGGTTGGGAGAACTTAAGAAGGGAAAGACAAATTTTAAAAGTAGTTCATAGACCACGGAAGAATCACAAAACACTCAACATTCAGTGCACATCCATCTCTCTCTCTCTCTTTCTCAATCTGACTTGAGGGTGTCAATCTGAATTTAGAATAAATGTAACACCCACATCAAGAGATCCTTTCTTAAGGCAGATGTCTCTCAAGGCTGCTCTGCATGGTTTTAAATGGTCCCCCAATCCTAGCCAATGGCTTGAAGGACCAAATAAGATGGAGCTTCTCACACGTAAAGCTGCTGGTCCTTCAACATTGTCTTGCATGGCTTTGCCTGTCTTCTCCCTCTCCTTTGTTTTGGAATTACATGAGGCGAATACCACAGATCTAAGTTGGAAAACCAGGAGCCCAGGCTGCAGAACAGCCAGCAGACAACATTGTCTCTGAACTGCTATTGTTTCTATTTTAGGAGCATACTGAGTGATTAGCTTGGGTAACAGTAACATCACATTACCTTGCACAGGCTGGAAGCGTCTTTCAATAAGGAGGCAACACGGGGGCCATGTGATACAATCCCGTAGACAGAGCCAAGTGGAATACATCAAAGAGAGCCTTGATGCAGATGTTTCATGCAGAAGAAAATTAGGTCAGAGACCACTTCAATTTCAGCTTCTGCCAGCCTCGTTTGAGAGCTTCCAGTGAATTCGTAATGAATAGCTTCTAGGGCACTTTTCTCTCATTCAGTCACAGGCTGCCACAGCCAGATGAGCGTTCCATGTGGGATCTTCTCTCATTATTTAAAACTGCTACTTTGTGTTCTGAAATTCCAGAACCTTTCCAATGCACTACCACTGTGGCCTAAAACAAAAAGACTCCCTAAATACGGACAGACATTGATCTGTATCATATTCTTGTTCTGTTCCTTTCTCTCTCTCTCTCTGTCTCTCTTTCCTATCCATCATACACGTTCATGTGTTTTAATGCATCCCCCAGTCTCTTGTTCATCTGCCTATGCAGGTACATAAACCGTTGCTGAGGAATATTGGAGATGTCGGGCTTTTTTAATCTTACTCAACTTTGAAGAAGCTGAGTGGCCTATAGATGACCAAAATGCTTTGTTGGCTTCTTGCAGGGAGCATGCACGTGTGAGTGAGTGTGGCGTGCATGTATTAAAAAAAAAAAAAAAAAAAAGCTTTTCTCTGAAAAGAGCAGAGAAGGGCAGTGTGACCTCAATGAAAGTGAATGATGCATCTTTTCCCTGCCCACCCCCAGCCCCATCTCACACGTTATTTATTATATTGGAAGGTTAGAATCCAGAGCACCCTGGACTCTTCCTTTTCCATCTGCTCTGGCTGCCTACCTTTTGCAGGGTTCACACTGACAAATCCTTGTGGATTGGAGTGGGGGTGTGTAGAGGGATCACTTCAATTCATGCCAGGAGAAGAATCATTAGATTCTAAATGCATTTGGAAGAGAGGGGCAGAGAGACAGACACGTAGGATCACAGAAGCTCCTCAAAGCTGGGGACGCTCCCATTTCCCATGGGAAAGGAAATGAAGTGGTGGCCCCAGCTCCCGCTCACCGTGACACAATTGCTTTGTCTTTGCTACCTCCAAAGCACCAGGGCATTCAGTAACTGTTGTTCTCCATTCTAGGGTTTGCAAAGTGGCAGCACTCAGTGGCCTGCGTCTGCTCCAGTCCAGGATGGGAAAACATCATGAAGCGGTTGCTGTTCTTGCCTGACATTTAAAGGGCTTTATCTGGCTTAAAAAAAGATACTAGTCTTCCTGCCTTTCTTCCTCAACTGGGTCTCCTATCCACCAGCACTCTCCTGCCGCGGTCTCTCTCTCTCTCTCACACAGGCACACACGCTCATACATACACACTCACACTCAATTTCCCGAGGAGGGCAGGAGTGCAGGGGAGGCAGTGACAGCAGAAAGATGACCTGATAAAGAGACCTAGTTTCAACTCCACCTTTGTGGAAATGGGACCAGCAGCTCTCTTCTGTGGGCTCCGTGTTCTCACCTAGCGCGATGTGGGTGCTGATCCCTGATTCCCTCACGGCTTTGACACTGACTCAATAAATAAGCCTTTCTCATGTGTTCCAGGCAATTGCTGTCATCCGGAAGTGTCTGGCTGTGGGCTGTAGCCACAGATCTACCTTCCAAGATGCTATCTAAGACCTTGCTCTAAGGATGAGCATCAAGCCACCTGGGTATGTTCATGCAACTACAGGACAGTGTGATTCCTTCCAGACACACTGCGGTGGGGCAGCTCCGCACAGGAGAAAGAGCTTTGACTTCAAAGTCAGACAGAGTTGAGGATGAATTTAGGTTCTGTCACTTCCTGGCTGTGTGACCTCAGGCAAGTCACTTAGGCTCTCTGATCCTCAGTTTCTTCCACAGTAAAATTGGGATAGTAACCATTATGAAAGGTTGTTACAAGATTAAATGAAATATATGTGCCTGATACATGGTAGGTACTCAGTAAATATTAGTGTGATTTTTATCATTGTTATTAAAAATTAATAATGGAGATACATATTGACAGATTGATATATACAGAAATATACAGATACCTATATTATATATATTTATGTATATTTCTGCATGTATATATGCAGAAATGGCACATATGACTTAAGGTAGTCAAAAAATGAACACTATTTGAATTAACTTTTCTTGTGTGTGCCATGTGTCCACACACACACAATTTAATTCCTAAAGACAGTAGCTACTAATAGTCATTTGAAATGCTTAGCAGAGATTTTGGCACATAAGTGCTTAGTAAGTGTCAGCTACATTTATTTTTATTTGCAACAATATCAGGATAGTGAAATCCCAAGTTATCATGCACTCCCTTCTCATTTTCCTCTCTGAACAGGCTTCTTCTTGAGAAGCAAAATGAGGGCAGACAGAACCTGTATTAGTAGGAGTAATAAAGCCATCGATTTGATGCTGAGTTCTTAATCACAAAATCATAGCACTTCAGAACTCGGTAGGTGAGAAACCGAAACACAAAGCCATCACATGACTTGACCAAGGTCATGGAGGAAGCCTGGTGCTCACTGAGTCCTCCTCCTATGTCCTTAGATTCAATTGAGGCCATGAGTATGAACATGCTTGGCAAAGACCAGATGCTTTCCACAAGTCCACACCGCCTCTGCTAGCACCTGCCCCCACTCCTACAGCAGCTGCGCAGAAGGCCATGATTACCGTGGCAAAACTGTCGGGCAGAGTACTGCTTGCCCAGAACTGGACTTGGCCCCTGTCAAGTTATGGGGCATGGAGGACCACACAGCCCCCAGGAAGGAGCTCCATGACCCATCATGCTGAGCAGGCTGGGCCAGCACCAAGACTGGGAATCAAACACCGGTCTACCAGATTCTGGCTCCGAGTGCTGGTATGTGACCATACACGTTCACAAAAGCTAGAGAGACCAGACTCAGGAAAGGGAAACATCCATGTGTTCTTTTCTACATTTATTCATTCACTCACTTGCTTACTCATTTACTCATTCACTCATTTAATTATTCTTCATTGAACACTGTGTTTGGAGAAACAGGGCTTCTAAGATTTCATTGAATAAAAGAGACTACATGGACAGAGATACAAACCAGTTACGATACAATATGGCAAGTGCTATAATAGCAAAATACTGTGGCAACACAAGAGAGGAAGGCATTCAACTTTCCTGCTTTACAAGCATCAGATGGAGTAGAGATTATGTAATAATCAGTGTTTGAATAGAGAAATAAAACTGAAAAATGTCTGTATAGTCCTATGTATGAACACACACACACACACACACACACTTGTGTTATATATATGCATATCTATGTAGGGATTTGACCTTACACAATTGTGGGAATTGGTTTAACAGTCCATGTATGATTATTGTCTCTGCCAGGGTTTGGCAAACTTTTTTCATAAAGGACCAGGTGTAAATATCTCAGGTTTTGCAAGCTATATGGTCTCTGTGTAGCAAATGGTCAACTCTGCTGACTTAGCACAGAAGCAGCCCCTAATAGTTCACAAACAAATGAGCATGGCTATGTTCCAATGAACTTTATTTACAAAAACAGGAGATGAGCAAGATTTGTCCTGTAGGCCATAGTTTACTGATCCCTGGTCTTCGGGCCTGGCTGTGGAGCCCAGAGTCAGTGGAACAAACACTGGGGCAGGAAGATAGATGTGAAGTGGAAGAGAGCAGGGACAAAGTGGGGCCCGTGAGATGACCTGGAACCTGTGTCCGTCTCTCATTGCCTTCAAGGCTTCACCTTCAATGATGTGAGAGTCCAGTAGGAGAAGGGGGGGGGTTCTTTCCTCATGTTGATAAACCTCTATGGGACCCAGGAATTGGACACACTGAAAGAGGACCCAGAGAGGACTGGAGTTGCTGCTGGTCCGGCTGCTGCCCCATGGCAACAAGTCAGCCGAGAAGGGACATCAGACATGACCTGCAATAAGCTCCTGGTGTTCTTGTGATGACCTTCGGGATATAAAATGAATATGGATTCTGTGTCAATTTGACCACCCAAAACTCATTCAAAATGTCTCTTCTGACCCATACTACCGTGGAACAACATAGGGAAGGAAATTCTGAAACTTGGCATTCCTGCTTCGCTAAGTGATTCAATCAGGTCCACGCGGATGAGAAGGTTTCAGAGGAGAGGTTGCACTGGAACTGGACTTGAAGCATGAGTGAGGATTTTCCAGTTGGAGGGCATCCTTAGAATCCTCAGACCTTGTGAGTGATCTGTTTTCAAGCAACTCCAATACAGAGTTCAAAAGGAAAAAGGAACAACCTGTTCTTTTGCCTGCCAAACACTTGAAGTATTTATTTGCCAAATTTTTCACTAATTAACTATTTCCATCCACATCCTGATGTGAGCGGGGTGGTGAGTGTTGTGACAGACTCAGCTCGAGTCTCCCCCGCAGGCTGAGAGTCTGTCTGCGTGTCTGGTACCAGCAGGCACACTCGCCCGTGGGACAAGGGGGCCAATCTGTCCATGTGGCCCTGGGCATCCCATGAGCGTAGTCCCATTTAGCTGCGTTTTAGCAGATAACTCCCATAAAATTTTAGTCTGAGTCACAGCACTGAATGTTTCCCCCTTTTTTAGTAACTTGTTCTTTCTTCCTGCGTTTTGTCTTGATTAATGCTGTCAGATTTTACTAGATGTTCTAGCACCAGAAGTTATATTTAATGTCTTATTCTTTCCAGTTCCTTTGTTGTATTGATACTACCATTCATCCAGTCTCCACCCATATGTCCATCTGTCCATTCATTTTTGCATGTATTTGTCTATCCATCTCTCTCTCTCTCTATATATATCTTTCTCTCTTTTTTTTTTGGCTCTCTCTCTCTCTCTCTCTATATATATATATATATATTTCTCTCTCTCTTTTTTTGGCTACTACCCCATTTCAGTCCTTTATCATCTCATGCTTAAATGATTACAAGATCCAGTAAGTTGATTTTCCTGAAAGGCCTACTAAATGAATAGGATGTAGAGTAATATAGGCTTAGATTTGAATTTTGTCTCTGTCCTTGACTATCTGTACAACATTATGTTATGTTATGTAATTATGTTAAGCACATAACTGAAACTCTCTAAATCTGCTGAGGAACTAATAATCCATATCTCAGTATTGTGAGCATTAATTGAAATAAGGTATATAAAACAGGTAGCTCAATGCCTGGTACGTAAGAGGTACTCGATAAATGTTATTTTACTCTCCTTTTCCTTATTTCTCCTACCCTATCTACTCTATAACTTTCTTGAATATCTTCTTCATATATACATGCATTGTTACCTCATCCTGGCCTTTGCTGATACCATTCTTATTCCTAAAATTGTACCCTCCCCAATTCTTAATTTACTATTAAGAATTCACCCTGACTCTGGGTCTTTGATCATGGAAACTCTCCTCCCTGAGTTAGCCACATTCTTGTTTCTCTTTGTAAGGAATTTATCTGATTTCTTGGATCTACTCATTCCCCAGGTAAAATGTTATCTCTTCCCATAACCCTTCCTTAATCCCCCCCCAATTTAAACTTTTACTCCCCTTGCATTATTATATGAATTTATTGTAGGAAAGGGAAGGGGAAGCTGCATCTTTGAGCACAGTCTATTGAGTGTTGATACCTGTGTCCTATACTCTTCACAAGAACCTCATGAAGTAATTATCACTCTCTTCATTTTTCAGCAGAACGTTCCCAAGGTCGCTCAGCTAGTAAGGACCAGGGCAAAAATTTGAACCCAGGTCCGTCTGATTTCAAATGTCCTTTCCATTTCATACTACCTTGTCTTCTTCCATCCTTTACACTAAAATAGTAATAATTACATTTTGACATTTATGAACGATTACAAAAATTAAAAACCATGATTGGCTCCATTAGTGAATTCTATTAAAGGATAAGGATATTTTATTTATTCTTATATCACTTTAAATGTCCTGGTATAAAGATTTAAACCTACCAGTAGGCACATGGTAAATGTTCAATTAAATGGCGTTCAATGCACAACCAGAACTTTCACTAGAGTCCTTATTCTTGGGAGATTTTACCCCAATTTCAAATGTAGTAAGTGACCATAAATCCTTCAACCATCATATTCTCAGGGTATGGTCAATTTTGGCTTTCTTCCTTTTTAGTAAGGAAGTCTGCAACAAAGAGGAAATTAGTAGTAGTGATAGCAATAGTAGTATTTGGTTAAGATCTTGTCACAATAAAAGACTCTTCATACACAGCCCTGGGTTTTTTTGTGAAAATCCTTGGACCAGCCAGTCCACTGTCTATGGCATTCAGTAACCTTGTAAAAGTTATATTTGTTTTATTTATAGGCTGGAGGAGTCTTTACCCATGAGGAGTACTGAATAAATAGAGTTTCGCCATTTCTCTCCAAAGAGGTTGGGAAGGAACCACTCATGAGGAAAGCCTGGAGGGTACAAATTGTCAGAATGAAGTATGGTCCTTAGTTCAGAATCAGAAGAGTTAACCACTCAAATCATAAAATACCAGCTGAACCTCACTTCACCAAGCAGGGGGGAGCAAAATGCAAAGAAGTAAAACATGACAACACTGAAAATGCCCGAGATATAATCTCTCCAGATTAAATCAAGACAACTTCATTTGGAATCCTAGAAGTCATGCTTTGCCTAAAAGCCCCAGGAAGCGTGCTTCGAGGTGCACAGAAGAGAGTCAGAGCTTTTTGTCTTCTTTTCTTAATTTAATAAAACAGAATAAGATTGATTGAGCAATGCAGGATAATCTGCCTATCTGGGAAGTGTTTATGTCTCGTTATTTGTACTTGAGTGAAAGAAGAGCAACTCTAAGTTATTAAATTAAGGGGGTGCAAAGATCAACCCGACATCATTAAATAATCATATGATAAATTTAAAAACATGAATTAGTTAATATTCTATCTTAGGTCTGTTATTTCTTTGGAGAGAAATGAAATGGTTATGCTCTTTGATAAACCCCCAAAATTTGTGCTATCTTCATAAAAGGAGCATGCCGCTGAGTCACCATGAGCTTTGAGATCTTTTCCAAGAGAAAGAATGGGTTTTTGTTGCTCAGTCCACATGAACTTGCCTGGTGCCCCGTCTGATTAATGGCATTTATTCCCTCAGAGAGCTGCCTGAGGCTGAAGGCAGAGATACGACATTGAGACAGAGCTAACCTAACTGGCTCTCATGGGGATTGATCGCATGCCTGACCTTTCACTACAGTGTTCTAAGCATTTGAGTTAATTGGGTGTGCCTCCCCTACAAATAAGTCTCAGCCATTCCATAAAAGGGAAGATGGGATATCCACTCAGGTTTCAAGCACTGTACCTTTAAGACAAGTTAAGGTTTACCTTCAAAGCTCGGTGTGGGACCTCCTAAAGAAAAGACCTGTATGGTCATAAACTATTCATGCAGGTTATCATGTTTCTAGAACTACCTACTTTCTAGTTTCCTTACCTTGTCTCATTACCACCTGTCTCATCTCCTTGACAACTCTGATCTCAGATCTACCTTCAATTTATTTTTATTACATTCATGCTCTCATCCTGGACATGTCTAGTCTTGTTGATTTGATACCTGACCTTGACTTAACCTGACTCCATATTCCCTACTTGTACTAGAGGTGGATGTTGATGTCAGACCTGTTCTTGATTCCATCCCCTGCCCCATTTTTGGCTTTGCTCTTTCTGTGAAAATACTGATAACCCTAAGAGGTCTCACTCCAGAGGCAAGACCCACAAATAATGTCTGAAGGGTTGCAGGCCTGAGAGAATGTGCTCCATTATCCTTGTCACTTAAGCCATGAGAGGAGTCCTGCATACATCCCAGAAAACTCTTAACTAAGAAGGAGCTACAACCCATCTCAGACTGTACCCTGACTGTATCTTTGTCTTGAGAAAAGCCAACTATGTCATCATGCATCACCCACTGTGATACAATAGAATATCAAGTGCTTTGAAGTCAGGCAGACCTAGGTTTGAATCCTGATTCTATCCTTGTTGGCTGTGTCATCTCAGTCAAGCCTCTTAACCTTTCTGAGCCTCAGTTTCTTCATTTGTAAAATGGGGATAATTATATCTACTTTATACTGTCATTGTGAGAATTAAAAGACATACTGAATATATAATACAGAATATATGATATTCAATAAGTAGGTCTTATTATTATTATTGCCATAATAAGGTCTTAATGCCTAAATTCTGGCAAGAATGGAGAAAATTTCAAATATTCAGGCAGCCCATTTCTTGAGAGATAGGTCACAGGTTTCTTCATGCACTGGGCTGGTTGATCAGAGTTATAAGTCATCAGTTGGCTTCCTGCCTGAACTTTTAATCTTGTCCCCATCTCGATTTAAAGAGGGTGAGAAAGCAGAGACATCAATCGTTTCCTTGTCAAGGACAACAGCCCCTTCCTTCTTCCTTAGTTTTCTCCTGGGGCCCCATCTACCCAGTGCCAAGTGATGGGGACTGCTGCTGAATACAAATCACCACGTGGTGGGGGAGCCTTTGTGCCTCCATGGGAGGCAGGAGTAATTTCACTGTCTCTATGTTAGGCTGTGATGAGTCCAATCCAGTCCCCTCACTCCTCCTGGGGTTAAGAGCCCCACCGTGTTCCACAGTCGCCCTGGATAGTGATGTAACCATGAAGATGGCAGTTACCCAAGGTACTGGGACACAGACTGTATTGATTTGTTCTTCTAATGCATTAGGAGGAAACAGGAAACCTCAGGAAGGTCACAAACGACAATTGTGCATTGACTGGCACAGACATTTACTTCATTCAGGAAAGCACAACTCAAGTAGCCTTGCTATTAAAGAGGAAAGGAGACCATAGATGCACGACTCAAAAATAAAGACAATAAGCATGGAATGGATCAGAAGGAATCAGAAAGGACTGAAGCACCCTAATGCTCAAGCTCAGACTGGAGGAAGAGTCTTTGTTCAGTTACTGGCAAGGCCAGACACTCAATCAATGTTGCTAAACAAATGGATGAAAGAATAAACCAGGCAATGGTGATCCCCTTAGGTCTTTGCTCTGTTGATTCTCTAGGCAGCTCTATAGCATTCTCCCATTTGATTCTGTGGTTACATGTCCTTATTTCCATCTCTTAAAGCTGAGCATGTCAGAGAGCTTTCCATGCATTCTCACTGTTCTCAGCTTTCTCCCCTTTGTGATCCTCCTTGGCATCATTGATCATTGAAAAATCACAACATGTCTGGAGGTATCTTAGCCTTCCTTTACCCTCTTTCCTTCCAGACCTGGGTTCTGAATGTTTGGGGTCTGCCTCCCAATAGGTCTAGGCTGGCTTTGTCTTCCTTGATGATTTTAAGAGGTGAAATCTTCCTTTGAGGGTTCTGGTTATTTCAACTTTAGCAACCAGTTCTTGTTTTCTGGTGAGCAATTATTCCAGAATGTCAGCTCCCATGTTAGCTCACTATCCTCTAAGAAATGAAACCTACAAAACCAAGCTTTTCCAAATGTTTGGTCTTTAATCATTTCAGGAGATTCTGGATAGGATGCTAAGGTCTCTTCTAACTCCATAAATCTATAATGAAAGCCAAGTCATTAGTCCAGGGCTCCATGGAATATTTTCATTTTTCTATAAAAATTTCTGTATTGCTTAGTAGAAAGTGAAAAATTATAAAACACCAAGGTGAGATGGGCCTTAAAACTATATTTTTGTTCAAGCTTTTGTGGGCTCTGTATGGACATTTAGTCTCTAATCCTGGTCTGAGAAGCCATATGAAACACCAGCTTGACAGTAGGAGAAGCAACATAGGAGTGATATCTCCAACAAAAGACATAATGCTAGAGTTTACTCATACACAATGTGGAGATTGAGTAAGGACAGTCCAAGGCTTCTGTGGAGATCAAATTCTAGCACAGGACATTATTTATCCCAACCCTGCCAGTCACTCTCCCTATAATTTAGGCACAAGACAGAAATTTTGTAGCCACAGTGGCCTCATATTTAAAAGGGATTACTAATAAACTAATTTGGGGTTACTATGAAGATTAATGAGACAGTGGATTATAAATAGCCTAGCATATAGTAAGTGTTCAACAAATGTGTTTGTTTTTCCCTGAGGGTCCATAAGATGTCTAGCCATTGGAATGTAGTTTGAGTCTTAGGATAAAAGAGCTAACACTAACCATTAACTACGTGCTAGGAAATGTGCTAAGCAATTGGAAAGTAATGTTTTAGCTACCTAGATACAATACTATATTTATATTTATCTAGATATTTACCTAGATATAATACAGATACTAATTTTCCAGATAAGGAGAAGGAAGCTCAGAGGGATTAAATAACTTTCCTTACATTATACATCTAATCACTGATAAAGCCAAGATTCTCATCTTGGACTTTCTTACCCAGACCCCATTCTCTCAACCACTTTGTTTTAAGGACGTTTTAGAATGAGAAATCAGTGGTATGACTTTAATAAGTGAAAAAACCAGTGAACTGTAGAGTCCTTAGGGAAATAGGGGTTGGAGAATGGAGGTGGAAATGCACTAAAATAATAGATTCCAGTATTGATCTAGTGAGCAGGGCTGAGGAGAACGAGATTAGCAGGATTTGTAAAGTTGTTATTAGTATTTGCCAAAGATGTTTGCCATCTCTCATGTTCTTCTTAGGAATGTTGCCTTTTGAATATCTCTCCAAAAAACAAGATCATAAAAAGCAGGCTTCTTCCTTCCTTCCCCCCAAAACATTTATTCAATCTTTTTAGCACTGGGCACCAAGCTAGTCACCAAGAGTAGAGAGATGTGGAGCATGAAGCAAGATTTTATATTTGATATATTTAATTTACAGATGCAACAAGTTGAGTCTGGGAAGAAAATCTGCGGCAAGATTTGGATGAGCATTGAGTCTACATTGAGGAATCTTGACTTTGATGACAACCTTACATATGGAGTTATTTGGGAAGAGAATGCTGTAAGGGTTGTGATTTCTAAAACCCACTATGGACCAGTGATGATGCTAACATTTATCACATGGTGAACATCAAGAGGTTCATAGATATGATGAGATGAATACCTTAAACTTGTAGTTAAAAAGTTATGTCTTATATGTATATGGGTTTGTTTTCTGAGGATAATGTCCAGCTTTATTCTCAAAGGGTCAGTGACACAAGATTAAGATCAAATGCCATTACAGTTGTCTCAGAAGTAAGAAAAAGTAGAGGAAAATAGGTGAAGGTTGGTGAAAAATACAGTCAAGAGATGAGGATGAGCTGAACTAGTGACAATGGAGATGGTTCTGGCAGGTAGAAAGGCTATTTAGGAGCTAGGACTGATAACTGGAATGAATAATCAACCAGATGTGGAAGGTGAGAGAGAGGAAAGATGAAGCTTCAACGCCTCTCAATTTTCTAGCCTAGGAGATGGGTTAATTCACCAAGAGAGGAAATAGAGGAGAGCCTATCAGTTTGGGGGGGGGAGGGGTTGTTAAATTTAGTATTGTTATAGGTACTGATTTCTCCTTGGAATGTGATTATGGTATTGCTATTTTATCTACAGGCCTTAAAACATATTTCAGGAAGGATAATTTAACTCATTGACATACCAAGCAACTGAGGGAAAACATGGTGATTTGAAATTTGTACTTCAAACACCAGAAGGATCTTTTTCAATAAAGCTTGGATATATACCTAAAATTGAGGGGCATGACTTCATCTCCCATTTCTAGTCCTCCCACCCCTCCATAGTCTCAGAGACAAATAGTGGTAATTCAAAATGACTTAGGGTATGTTTACATAATGCCAGGTGTTTAGACAATTTTTTTTTTTACACTTTCCTCTCCTCACTTTCCTTTTTATTATGTCCAGTTAGCCAACATATAGTACATCATTAGTTTTTGATGTAGTGCTCAATGATTCGTTCGACAAATTCTTAAGAAGTGGCATAATCCAGATCTCTTCCCAAGTGGGTATAGGAGCAACCTAGCTGTTGCCTGAATTTTTCCTTTTTATAAAGCTATTTGACACTGTGTAGATATAGTTAAAGTCATATAAATGCCTCAGCTATTAGAAGGGTAAAACCTTTATAAAGAAGATTTTGAGCAAACACTGTATACCAGTATTCTATCTCTTGGTGAATATTAACTATTTAACAACATATTTTTATGGTATCAACCCTGTTGAGGTAGATATTTTTATCTTTGCTTCACTAAGGAGGAAAATAAGAGTGAGAAACAAACAAAAACATGCCCACGTTTGTTCAAGTAGGAAGTGGTAGAACTCTTCCATCTTTCTCAACCAGCAAAGCTCAATCCTTGAACCCAGCCTTGCCCTCTTTATACCTATCCCACAGTCACTGATGGGCTAGAAAAAAACATTCAAACATGCTCACTGGTCTCACCTCCAGTTGGTGACCACAAACCTCAAGTGGGCCCTCTACCCTACCTGGCATCTGGCCACATCTGTCTAGTCAATTGACTCTTTCATCAATCAAGACACCCATGGTCAAGGCTTCTCATTTCTCAAATTTCCTACCCTGCTCCCTTCTCCTTACTTTCCAATGAAGACTTTGCTTCTTGTTTGATTGAATAGTCATGAGCTGATGGTAAATACACCTATTCTTATGACCAAATTTACCAACCAATCTGCATCTTAACTTACAGACTCAGCCTTCCTCCTATTTATATGTTTATTCATAAGAATTGTTCACACGTTTACTAAGACCAACACCTCCACTGATGTACTGGAGCATATCCCCTTTTCTAGGACTTTGTTCCTGTAGCTGTCTTCCCTCTGTCCTCATTTCCCCCCTCTACCGATCAGAAAACAGGCTTTACTGTCTTCCATCTTAAGAAAACAAAACTTGCCCTCGATCCACATTCCCTTCCAGGTCTTATCTTATGTTTTTCATCTCTTTTAAAGCAAACTCCTAAAAAGAATTGTCCATCCATAATTGCTCTCTCCACTTTCCTACCTTGAATTCCCTTTTTTTTTTAAAGATTTTATTTATTTATTTGAGAGAGAGAGAGAGAGAGAGAGAGAGAAACAGCATGAGAGGGGATAGGGTCAGAGGGAGAAGCATGCTCCCCACCGAGCTGGGAGCCCGATGTGGGACTCGATCCCAGGACTCCGGGATCATGACCTGAGCCAAAGGCAGTCGCTTAACCAACTGAGCCACCCAGGCGCCCTTGAATTCCCTTTTTAACCTGTGCTAATCAGGCTTAGAGTCACAATCCTTCAAAAACAATTTTTAAAACCATACTTGTCAATGTCACCCAAAACGACATGTTGTCAAATCCAATGATGAATTCTCAGTACCACTTTCAAACTCAGGAGTTCTGACAAAGTTGTTTACTTCTTCCTTCCTCAAACACTCTGTTCTCTTGGCTTCTGGGATAGCATGTTTTGGATTTTCTTCTCTTTCGCTGGCCACCCATTATTACTACTGTTGCTGGCTTCTCAATCTCTGCTCTAACTCAAAGATTCAGTGTGGCTCTCTGTTGTTTCCTCCTCTCCATCCACATTTACTCTTGGGTGACCTCATACAATCTGATCACTTCCAAATTTTTATCTCTTCTCCTCACTTCCTCCATGAGTTATGAAATAACAAACTACCTACTGAATATTTAGAGTGTCTATTATGTACATTATACTGCATATGGCCAAAAAGAACTCTTGGTTCTCTCTTTCCCCCTCAAAATACTCTGATTCTTTTCAGTCTTTTTCAAAACCTAGAAATTATTCTTGATTTCTCTTTTCCTCTTGTTTCCCACATCCAACTCATAAGCAAATTTTGCCAGTTTTTCCTTAGTCTCATCACTTCCCTCCATGGCTACCAACACTTCTAGTCTAGGTCACTATTCTCTTTTGCCTGGACTACAAAAGTCTACAAGTTGATCTCATTGCCTCTACTCTTCCCTCTTCCTTCCACCCAGTCCTGTTCTCTACATAGCAGCCAGTGTTCTTGAAAAGAATTATGCTCTGTCCTCCCCAAATGACTTCAATTACTTCTCATTATACTGAGAATAAAATTCAGACTACTTAATGGCTTACCAGGTGTTACCTTATCTGGCCACAGCTTACCTTTCTGACCTTATTTTCTACCACTTTTCCACTGATCAATTGTGCTATATCTACACTGGCTTTCTGGCTTTCTTTTAATACAGCAAACTCACCCCGGCCCCAGAGACTTTGCACTGCTTAATTCATTTACCCAGAATGCCCTCAGCTCAGATATTTATAGAACTCCCATCATCAAGAAGTATAGAGCATCTTAAAAGCATAGAATATCACAATTAGAAGAGTCTTAGGGATCTTCAGAACCCATCCTAGCATTTTAAAGCTGAGAAAAACTGAAGCCCAGACAGGTTGAGACTTGCTCAAGTCCACACAGTTAGTGACCAAGCTGAGACCTCCACCTCTCCTGACCAATTCTCTCTCCTTTAAATTCTGTTAGATGAGCTAATTACTCTGTGTATGGCATTCTTATTGCTTTGTATTCAAATTAACTATGGTTGGTTTTAAACTACAACATAATCTGTCCAGCAGAATTAAATGCTTCTGAATCATTTTGACATCTTCTTTCCTGGGGCGGTTGGGCGACAAAGGGTAGAGAAAAGAGGATGGGAATTCAGGACTGGTGGTATTTAATTCCATAGAAGTATTTGGCCTTTCTATGTGAAATCAAAGTGCCCCACCTTGGAGTTAATTCAGTTCTCTTGCTATCCTTCTGAAGCAACTTATGGACACCAAGGCACAGAGGAGAAAACTGAGTGTATATAGTACTTACATCAGAGTGACTTTTCTAAAATCTATAACTAGCTGCCTCATTTCTCTGCTTAAAATCCTTCTGTGGCCTTCTTTGCCCTCAAGATAAATTCCAGTCTCTGTCACTAGGCTGCCAGCCTCTTACAGTCCGTGGTTCATCATTAACCTCATCCCCTCCCACTTCCTTTCCTAATGGCCACTGCTCCTGCCCTGGTTCTCAGTGCTTCAGCCCCACAGGTGTCAAGCGGATTGTTTTTCACCTCTCGGGCCACTGCCCGTGCCGTTTCTGCTCTGCGCCCTTATGTACCTGTCCTTTGTAACAAGAAGCAGGTGTTACCTCTTCTGTGCATCCTGTGAAGGCTTTCTTAAGCAATGTCATTTGCTTCTCCAGGATCCTGAACATCTTGCATGTGTCCCCATTAGAGCATTTGTCAGAGTAGGAAGGAGTTTTGTTTGTTTTTGCAGTTCTCACAGCCCTGCTAGATTGTGAACTCTTGAGCTGTTATTCTTTTTGGTCTCCATAGAGCCTAGTTCAGGACCAGGCACAACAGTCACTGAGAATGTTCTGGATGAATGAGCGCGTGAATGAATGTGACCAGTAGGCTGGAAGGGAGTGAGAACAGCCTCCCCCAAGAATATTTTAATGGATCTCATCTGCCGCCACCTTGGCCACACCTCTTTCAATCCCACTTATATTTCATAGGCTTTACAATAATCTTTCCCCAGGGTTAAAGAGACCAATTACTCTTGCAAGACTCCTTCTGGCAGGCACTACCCATGGCTCTAAAGGGCCTCTTGAGCCATCTTTGCAGTCCCAAACGTGAACCGAATGTGAACATGCTGTGGGATTTTACGTTCACTTATTTATTGCAGTGCACTTGCTCCTAGTGGAATGCAAGGAGATGATCTCTAGGTGGTCTGTGGATTTTTAAAATAGATATGTTTATTTACATATGATTTAGGAAGAACCCCTTTTCCATTTATGATGGCAAATTACACTGCTTAAAAAACTTATTTAGGTTTAAAAAGTGAATCAATTTAAAGAGAAACATTAAATTTACATAACACAGATGTATGGCAAAAAATAGTGAAGTGGTGCCTGAATGACTAATGATTGGGAAATACTGATTCCATTCATGTAAGCATTCATTCATGTGTTCATTCATCCAGCATTTATGGCACATCACAGGCCAGGCCCCATGCTGTGTAAGGAGTATATAGATGATGAGTACTTTCTGCCTTGGTCACTGTCCTTTAAATTTTAGATACTTCCCCCTGGGCACTCTGCACATTCCTCTACCGGACGCTGAGAACAATTTGTTAACATCCCTAAGTGATGTGGGTTGACCAGATTGGGTGGGAATGGAAACAAGAAAATATATGCACATATACGTATAAATTTACATAGATGTGTGTGTACATATGTGTGAACACGTGAGGGTGGGCGGGGCTTACTGTTTCATACAAGAGAATATGTCAGAGGATATACGCATACACACCCTCACTCACACACAACCACCTAAATGCTAGAATTGGAAATCCATACTGCATGGAACAGTAACTTGCCGGGAGTGGAGTTGTAAGGCAGACAGTGAGCAATGGGAAGAGAATAGACACTGGCATCAGATCAGAATTCAAATCTCAACTTTGCCACCTACCGCAAAACTATGGGTAAACTCTTCACCTCTCTGAGTTTCAGTTTTCCTCTGTAAAATGAGAGGACTGGACTGGATCAGTGACAGAAAATACAGTTCACTGATTGAGTGTTCTGTTCTGGGTTGGGTGAGAAGGTCTGAGGGCAGATCCTGGTTTCGTGGGAGAATGTTCTTGAATGACTGGTTAAGTCTAGCATGCGTGTGGGGAAGAGAATGGAATGATTGGTTATGTCTCACGTTGAGTGTGAGAAGGGAGAATGGCAATATCTTTCTAGACCACATTTAGGGTTTCTAAGTTGGATTACCTTGAAGAGAACTTCAAGGTCTGACATTCTATAGTTCTCCAATTCCATATTTTTCTTAACAGTAAGTAGTGAAGGAATATGGCAAAGATGGTGTTGGTGGTGATGGTGGTTATGGTATAGAATAGCTTCAATTTACCTCTGTAGAACTTGTAGGAGGCAGCCTCTACGATGGCACCCAGGGATCCCTACCTTCTGGTATATTTGCTGCTTTGTGTAATTCTCTACCTTTGACTGTGGTTGGATTTGTTTTGCTTCTAACAAAAAATATAGTAGAAGTAATGTGACATCATTTCAGAGATTATGTTATAAAAAGACTATCCCTGGCTTTTCTGTTGGATTCATTCTCTCTCCGTCTTTCTCTCAGATGCCATGTTGTGAGTCACCTGAAGGAGAGATCCACGTGACAAGGAACTGATGTCTCTAGCCAACAGCCAAGGAGGACCTGAGCCTGCCAATAGACCCATCAGTGAGTTGGAAATGGACCCCCCCTAACATGATCATTAAGATGACTGCAGCTTCAGCAGCACCTTGATTATAGCATGTGGGGAGATCTTGAAGCAAAGCTGATAAGCTGAACCTGGATTCCTGCCCCACAGAAATCATGAGATAATAAATGTTTTAAGCTGCTAATTTTGGGGGTAATATGTTATGTAGCAATAGATAACTAATAGAACTCTAAGTTTGGCAACACTAAGGTAAGTCTTGACAAGTAACATGTAGGTCCAATTTCCACACTCTATATAGTAAGGATTACCATGGGCTCAGATCTTGATATGGCCTCCAAGATATCCTCTGCACATACAGCCACTTGGGGACCAGGGTCGCACCTTATCCTGAGCTCCAAACTTCTTTCCAGTTTTCCAACATATTCCACTGGCATCTCCCACATAACATCTCTGAAATCCTCCCTAGTCTTGTTCTTCTGCTATTCCCTATTTTATGTTCAAGCCCTGAACTTTGGAACCATTAGTGATTCCCCTCTTGCCTTCACTCACTGTATCTTATCTCTAGAATCCCTCCAACTGCTGTCCAAGTTCACTACTGTACTGATGTCCAAGTTCATTACTGTCCATGTTCCCTACTGGGATCTCACATCCGATTAGGGCAATACCTTCTCACTATCTCCTTGCTTGTCTCCAGACTTCCTCTGTGCTGCAACAGATTTCCTCCCCTTTTTATCACTGAACATTTAATATATAATGTGGAGAATAGCATGTGAAAATAAAACTATCCACTATCCCATCACCATAAAATCTGGTTTATTTTTGTACACCCCTCTGGTGTCTGTCTCAGTGCACAAATGTATTTCCTTTGATGGTAATGGTAATCTCTACACAACCTTGGTTTTACTTTCAGTACTTCATTAAATAATAAGTATTTCCCCAATTTGCTACCTTATCTTAGAAATGATCACTTTTATTGGTGCATACTACTCCATGGAGGAGATATAACCTAAGATACTTAACTATTTCTCTATTGGATATTTGAGTCATTTCTAATATTTGTTGTTATAAGCAACACTGGATTAATCTTCCTGGGTAAAACTGTTTGCTTGTCTTTAATTAATTCACTGTAGTAAATTTGTAGGAAGAGAATTCCTTGGTCAACTCTTCTGAAGACTTTTTGGTACAGCATAGAGGTCCCGAATTTTCTGGAAGGTTGATCCTCGGTGACAAGAGTGTAAAACAACATCATTTTATTAACAATTTTTTTCATATTTAACACACCTTTTAGAAGTCCTTAACTTTTTTTCCCCCCGAGAGCTTCCTCTTTCTCCTTTTCTAACTCTTCTATGTGTTCCTTGTCCTCCTCTACCTCCTTCTTCTTTTTCTTCTTCCTCTTCCTTTCAATATTGAGCTTTGCACACTGAGGTAGCACTAGTAAAGAAGTCAAGAGTAAAGCCTGTGGCATCAGATGGCCTGGGTGCACAGCTCAGCTCTTATCTACTCAAGGAGCCAGAATATCAACACAGTTCTCTCTCAGATCCTTGCTCACCTCATCTGCAAAATGGGGGTAATATTACTACTTTCTCATGGAGTTGTTATGGTGGTTAAGTACGTCAATATACATACAACAATTAGAACAGTGTTGGCACACAGTGAGTGCGCAGTAACTACCAGCCACTGTGACCAAATTATTTCAGGTTATTTTCTTAGAACCGATTCCCGGAAGGAGAATTACTGAGACACAGGATAAGAGTACTTCTGATTCTCTTTCTAGGTATAATTTCCCAAAAATCATTGCACTGATTTCCATTGGATGGAGGTGACATTTTCAAGAACGCTGCCTCACAGAGGGCTGAAGAGGAAGGCACAGAGGATAAATGATTCACTGGGGCCATGATGCTGCCTCAGCACTGGGAAACCAGGCTTGCATCTGAAGAAAAGGCAGCCAGACCCACCAACGTTATGAAATCAGCTATGCAGGGGTGTCAGGCAACAAGCTGATACTGGAGAGAAGTCTAGGAGAAATATGATTGCCTCAGGATAGGGACTGCTCTTGTCAGGAAAATTCCTAGGAACATGAAGAGAGACGTGCTTAAACGGTTCTGTGAGTCATACCCAGGAATTTGTAGAACAAAAAGGCGATCACGCCATGGCCAAGCAGGGCTCCTGACAGAGAGCTTTTATGGAAGGACCAAGGAGGGCCAGAGAACACAGAGCGGACTGAGTCATTACCACCCTGGTGATTCCTGACCCACATTCACAGGAGCCGGTTCCCTTTCTTCTTCTTCTAGGAGGGACATTAATAGTTCAGTTCTTTTCAGGAGACAGGTTCTGGGTATCCGAGGGGCTTAAGAATGACTGACAGAGAGGTCTGCAAGGAACTCGATGCATGCTGATAAGACCTGACTCCCAAAATAACTTACTACTCACCAGTTCCTTGTTGCCAGCCACTCAGCAGCAGCTGGGGTGTTTTCATGATTGCCTTGAAAGTCAGGGTGCTGGTTGATGCTACTGTTACTGACGACGATGAAAAGGTGAGCGTGTTGATAATGATGATCATGAAAGGAAAGGGAAACTCATATTTTCTGAGCTCACCAGTGCTGGGGGCTTTTATGTACTTGATTTTACTTTATTCTCACACCCCACCCCCTGCCCCCTGGAGAGGTGGATATAATTACCCCCATTGTACAGATGTGCCTCACAGGGGTTAAGTATCTTGCCAATGGTCACAGAGCCGCGAAGTGCCCACCAGGAGCTTAAATTCCCATCTTCACTTCAAACCCTGGCCTTTCCCTCTACACCGCATGCAGTAGATGAAAACACCACAGGCACACACCCACACACACCCCTCACCTGGGTAAAAGACCCCCAGGCAGCCATTCCAAAGGGCACTGGCCTTTTTTTTTTTTTTTTTGCAATTATACCACTAACTTTGCTCACTGTCCTAGACTCCGTCTCCTGTTGTAATAAAGCCAACTGAACGTTTCATTTCTGCCAGGGTTTTAGAATATAAACCAGTTCCAGACTTGTGATAACAGTCTGGAGATTTGGGGCCGAAAGCAGCCTGCTCACCCTGGTTGAGGCCATGAGAAGGGCCAGCAGCCTTTGCCAGTGATCCTAGTGACCTGAAGCCCACATGGGGCGCCGTTAGGTTCCTCCTCAGAGCAATTGTTCCCAGTTGATTTTCTTTTCTGAGCAGCCAGAGAGCCCTTTTGGTCTTGCCCACTGGGAGCAAACCTGAGGCTGCCCGGCTTGTCAGAGTGCCCAGCAAGTTTGTTGACCTGATTAACCTATGCTAATTATCTTCTGAAGCTACACGGTGGGCAGAAGGGACCAGACAGACAGCCCTGTTGGCTCGGCTTTCATAGCTCATTTCCACAGGGCATCCTCCTCTGGGTCTCTGGACATGAGCTAAGTTCATTCCCACATATTCCTTTCCTTTTTCGGCTCGTCCTCTCCCCTGCCCTCTGTCATGCACACGCCAGGGTCACCAATTTCCTTGTATAAAGAGATGCAGAGTGGAGAAGGGAAAGAAAGGTGAATTGCTCGTCTCCAGGATAAGCTAAACAGTGTAATGCATATTTAATACGAATGCCTTGCAAAGCACTAGTCATGTCTCCCAAGAGTTATGGTGTTTTTCAGGCCAAATGAGAGAAGGGAATTTCCCAAAACACTCTTCACTAGAAAAAGGAGAATGTCAACTCTTCTCTAAATTGGCACGGTCTCGAGGACTGGTGGTCGCGACACGGTTTTTATGGTTACAAACCTGGTTTGAGGCTTGGTCTTACACTTTCCTGGCCTTCTGACCTTGAGCTGATTTTTCTTTTAACTTCTCTAAGCCTCTGTTTCCTCATACGTCAAGTGGGAATAGCAATACCTAGCCACATGGTTAGTTGTAAGGACGAAATGAGAAAACATAGATAAGAACCTTAGCATGGTGACTGGTGCAGAGAAATATCCAGTAACTGGATGATGTGTTGGCGTTGACTACTGCCACAGCTAAGGGAAAGTCTGAGAACCATATACTCAGACAGGCCAGGCCCCCTGAAGCAAGGTGGGAGTCAGGAGCCTGGGAGCCATAGAACGAAGGGATTCCTGAGGGGACCCTCTTATGAAGGCGTGGTCCTGCCTCTTCTGCTATAAAGGAGAGGGACTGAGTGTTGCGCTCAGGAGATGGTGTATGACGGGGGAGATTTGCTTTAGCCCTAAGAGACTGGGAACAAGAACTTCTGTTCATAAACCACGATGCCCCCTGAGCATTATGACTTCATTTTATTTTCTTGAAGTAAGGCTCAAAAAAGCAGCTATCAAATGCTACCCATCCACTTGAAAACCCTGATCTGCCTCAGCAGTAGCCAGGGGAAGGTCACGTTGTGTTCTAGGCCAATGTGATTGAGGTCTGCTTTCTGTTCCTTCAGATTAATTCCCTCTTTTGCTCATGCAAGGGGACCTGATGCCAAACTGTGTGAATCATCTATTTGTTACATTTTGAAAAGGGAAAAAAAAAAATACAACAATGCTAAATAAAATTTGGAAAAAGAAAACTAGTCAACCAAAACCACTTTGAGTTTTCTTATTTTCTTTATCTCAATCTGCTCAGAATTTAGGTAATAATAATCATTATAGACATTTAAAATGTTTGCTTCTTTCCTTTAAAATTGTATCATAAGTCTTTTACACCTTCTCATAGCCTTCATGGCTATCACTGTAGATTCTCCTGTAGTATGCCTGTCCCCTAATGTCAGACACTTGGGTTGTTTCACGTTTTTTCCTCAGTCAGGCTAATACTGAGAAGAGCATTATCTTCTACAGACGCATTTTACTTTTT
This sequence comes from Mirounga angustirostris, assembly GCF_029215605.1. Taxonomy (NCBI): domain Eukaryota; kingdom Metazoa; phylum Chordata; class Mammalia; order Carnivora; family Phocidae; genus Mirounga; species Mirounga angustirostris. Next base: position 68,378,150 of record NW_026991723.1, on the reverse strand, counting down.
TTAAATGATTTTTTTTGGGGAGGGATAAATTCCTAGTTCAGAATGACTCATAATTTTTGATATGTATTACCAAATTGCTTTCCACAAGACCTGTGCTAATGTTATTGCCCCCAGAATATTATACTTACAGAATTGCTGGACTTGGGTGTTACTTATTTATAATTTGCTAATTCTTTGCCTGATGACCTGTGAACATAGCCATGCTTCTGATACTTATTAACTGTTTGTATTTCCTCTCAGATGGTCTGTTTTTACAAGAACGGAACCCAAGTTGGTTATCCCAAGTGTGATTGTGACAGGTCAGCCCCCACTGCCCTGAGGGGTCACATTTCTCATTCTACCCTGGCCCTGGAAATCTGGTTGTCTGACCCTGGTGCCCCGCTCTCAGCCCGCTTTGCAAGCACTGTGCGGGGCACTTAGGGAAGGAAGAGTATGCAGGGTAGGGGTACAAAATTCAGTGGGGGGGACCAACAAGGAACACACGGTACAGGGCAGGGGAGTCCCCAGGACCAAGATAGGGAGCTCAGGCAATGCCTTTCAGGGGAAAAGCTTAGGCTGACATTGGAAGGATGAACTAGAGCTTATCAGGCCAAGACAAAGGGAAATGGCACCCCCTCTGCCATTTTCACCATGTCACTTCCCCTCTTCATACCCTCACAGAACTTGAGTCACGCTGAGACGCACACTTTCATGCCCAGAGTTTGCTCACACTGTTCCCTGCGTCCGAACCTCCTCTTCGTTCTTATACACTTACTCAAGTCTTATGTAGTCTTCAAAGCCCATGTGAAATTCACTTCTTCTAACTTCCCTGTCCCAGTCTCAAGGTGCAGGTGACAACAAAGGAGGATTCCTCTTCCTCCGTGTGACCTCCCACAGCACTTCGCATGTATGACAGCTGCAGCTTTCATCAGTCTTTGCCTCCTCCACTGAACCGTGAATTTGGACTCTGTGTGACTCCTCTCTCCGTGTTGCCTTTGCCGAGCTTAGGGCCTGACTCAGGGGTGCCGGCTGACTGCTGAGCCATGATAAACTCATTGAAAGATCATCTCTTGAAATTCAATCCCTAAGCACTATTGCTGGAACTCAGTAGCTTCTCAATAAATAAATACATACTGAATACATTTAAATATTCAAGTTCAGTTTCAACTAGGTTTCCCTTTAGGAAATCACTATTTTTTTTTCCAGTGGTATTTGCACGGGAGTCCACCTCCTATTACATGTGGGTTTCTCTATGGCCTGAGAAACCGGAGCCTTCCTGAAGATCATCCATGGACTCCACCAGCCCCACCCACCAACGAGCAGGCCAAAGCATGTCTCCTTAACACAGAGCCCTTTTTTCTCCTTGTGAGAAAACCAAACCTACTCTGCTATCTGAGATGAATAACCCCTGCTAAAATAGAACCCACTGAGTCTTCCAGCCAGGGAGGCGGCTGGCAGAGAATGGGGGAGGTGAGCACATTTTGAAGCATAAAATTTCCCAGGATTAGGGCATTTCATTAGGAGACTTCTAGATGTGTTTTTCTCTCTAAAGACTCAAATGAAAGTCCAGAGAATTTACCAACTACAGGGAAACATTCTTTACCATCAAGAGCTCTGGTGCCCATTAATTGTAAACAAGTATGTGTGTTGATCTAACAAATGCCTATTTCTTTTGGGGGCTTACCCTGTTTCATTTTTAATTAAAATCGTTGCATTGATTTGTTTTTTAAAATAATAGTGAAGACTCTGATTTTTGTAGGTTGAGAAATAAATTATCATGTGAAGGATTAGAGTGGCTCTTCTTTTGATTTTAATAAAGATTAGAAGAAGAAAAAGAAGCACAAAGGAATGAACGCCGCTCCCCCAATATAATGAGGTAGACGGCTTCCCCCCCTTGATCAAACAAAAGAACAAATGTGTTAAACAAAGAGTATAGATTTGACAAACCATCTCTGCTCTCGCAAAGGATTTTCGAGGGGATTTGGGAAGTTGTAGCCGGACCGTGTTCTGTTATTTCTGAGTATATTAAAGCCAGTACTCTGTTAGCTTAGGTATTGTTTTTGTGTGTGCTTTGCTTCCCGGCAATAGAGTCTTTCTTTAAGAAAAGCAATTGGGAGATACCCTGGTCCTGGTTAATCTGTTCCCCCTTTCACACACAGACCATTGTCTGAATGTGCTTCCCAAGAGGCACAGGCATTATGTCCTGGGCCCCCTCTCCCAAATCAGCAGCCCGTACAAAGGGAACAGTACATCTTGGGAAGAGCCTGCTGGATTTCCATCTGACACTGGAGCAGTTTTGCTTTGTGCAAACCTCCACGCAAAATGTGCCGATTCCCAAGGAAAGACACAAAACAAAGCAAGGAACAAATGTGTGGGGGTGGTTTGTAAGTGTTCCACCCAGACCCTCCACCCCAAAGGGGAAGAATTTGGGAAACTCCTGCCATCTTCATGGGTGACTGCAGGGCTCTGAAGGCTCAGTAAGAGATTCATCTCTGTGGGGTGCTGAGGGTCTGGCTGAATTTCTAGAATAGGAGGTTCTGGAACTGTCCTTTTGTTCCTGTATCCCTTGTGACTTCCCACCCAGCTGCAGAGACAGGGCCAGCTCTCTCTACTCCTGTCTGTCAATGCTGACAACACACCCCAGGAGTTTCAATCAGCCTTACACAGAGGTGGTCCTTTTCGTATTGATATTTAATTACTACCTCTTCACTGGCTTTTTCAGGTTCTATATGTGGCCACACACACACACACACACACCCCAATGGATAACTCTGGGTCTCCCTTTCCCCCTTCCTTCTCTTCTCCATAGAAGCTTCTTAAATGTGCTCTATTCTTGCCATATGTCCCAGCTTCGACTCCTGCTTCCTTCTCAAGACACTGCAGTGTGAGGGCTGGCTTCACCCCGCCCCAGGATCCCAACCTGGCTGAGGTCACCAGCAACTGCCATGTTATTACAGTCCTTATTTGTTTATTTACTGTCTCTTCTTCCAGGCCATGAGCACTTTCAGGATTGGGGTCAGACTTTATTCATCTCTGTGTTCATAGCATCATGACACCCAGGACCTATTTGACTAAATGAGCTTATTCCAGAACTATCACATTGTCACAGCTTCTCTTCTTGAGTTATGGGAACAAAATAACATGTCCTGAGCAAATAACATGGGGGAACAGCCATGTACATCTTCTCGGTCATCTTTACTCCCAAAGGCGTTTTGTAGATGAGGCAGTTGAGACTGGGAGAGACTAAGAAACTTGTTCTAGATCCCACAGCCAGTAAACAGAGGATGGCAAATTTAAGGGTTGTTTTCAGGGCATTTCTGTTCTTTGGGCTGGTTTGGATTGTGGTCCAAATGTTCCAGGCATTGAGAACACTTCATACAAATGGAAGACTCACCCAAGATATCCCCAGAGGCTCAGGAAGTGGGGGGCAACCTCCAAGCTGCCATATCATGGTTAGAGAGATTGATTCTGTTCTTGGGAAGTTCACGACTTTCATAATTGGTAAAGGGACAGTAGCAACAACAAATAATATGAGACTTACGCTCTGCTATTGCAATAACTTGTGCTAAATTTATTAATTTTATTAACCCAATTAGTTTTCAAAACAACCCTACGTGAAAGTTTCTATTACTAGTCCTATTTTATTCATGAGAACACTGAGGCACAGAAAGGTTAGACAACTACTCAAGGTCATACAGCTGGTAAGTGATGGAACTGGAATTCAAACCCAGACAAGTATCATTCCAGGTTTAGTATTGCAACCACTGTAGTATCCCAAGAAGTAATTCCCTTCTTTTCAAAAGTCCTGGAGTGGCACATTTGTGTTGGAGTGGGAATATCTTGAAGTCTCATCATGGATTCTCTAAATCAAATAAGCTGAGGTTTTTCATCTTCTGACACTTTCTCATCATTGTGGCAGTTGACTGTCTTGTTTGCTCTTTGGGAATCATCCTCCACTTCCTCCATCTTTTTCTTACAGCATGAACCCCAAAATGAAGTAAGGTATTCCAGAAGTCATCTGATGTAGCATAACTCACAAATGGCTCAGTTTTTGTGGCCATGTCACATATATTAATGTATGCTATTTATGCTATTCTTCCTGCTGTCCATACCTCCTGAGCCTTTTATCAATGGGCCACTGGGACATTCTCCCACGTTTGTCTGATGGGTACTCTGGGCATAAGTTCAGGCAGGTCCTTAAATTTATCTTTGTTAAATTTCACCTTAAACAATTTCTGTGAGTGCTAAAGTGCATAGGATTTGGAATCGGAGAACCTCGAATTTGGAGTCTACCTTGTCACTTAGCAGTTATTTGATCTTGGGTAATTTCCATTAACTATGCTTGCCTCAGTTTTCCCATCTGTAAATTAGGGCTAACGGTATCTACTCTAGAGAACTGGGGAATTCATTGAGAGAAGAACTTCAAAAATTATATTCCTATTATCATTATAATTGCAAATATTTCAAGCCTTGCTAACCATTCCAAGAGCCTCTCAAAAGTCATGCAACAATGACAATGTACATTTTCTTAGCTTTTGCTTTTATTCATAGGCATTACACTTATGTTGCTCATATAACCATTTTTGCAAGATTTCCAGCAATTTGCATTTATTTCTTAGAAATGCTTAATTATTTACTGAGAAACTAGCAATGGAATATGAAATACGTATTCCTAGAAATGCTTCTAGTGAACTTTAATATTTGTATAACAACTTCAGTAATACGGTTGCCTGCACAAAGTGTTAATAGGGGATTATCACCTTCTGGAGATATAGCCTGGGCTGGGGCACATCAAACAAACAGCCCGATGATTTTATGGCTTCTGTCTCTGGCCAAGTCAGAGGCAAGGGTCATCTCTAGTTTTCAGGCTTCCTCTGGGGGCTGAGCTGCCAGCCCTCCATTGGAAATATGAGAGAAAAAGAGAACAGAAAAAAGATAACTTTTATTCCTGATCCAGATCAGAACAGCACCTTTATAATACTGATCTTTCTAACCATCTGAACTACTAAATTCTGGAACCTTTTGCTAGCCTGGACTTTCAAAGTCATCCCAACCCTCTGGCATTGTGCTGACTTCTCAGATTCTTCCATGACAGGCTCTGATCACTTCTATCTGCCTGAGCCTTACAGACTTAGAGGGCTTCTGGCCTTGCCCACTGCCTCACCGACATCAGACATCTTCCTAACCCTCAAGTCTTCCACAATCCCCTGGCCTACAGTGTGAGCTGCAGATCAAACTCCGCTGCTACCAGTGCGGAGAGAGCTATAAACTACATTCTTGAAAGGCTCTATTGGGTCCTCAAGATGAGGCAAGTTCATAATAAAACAAATTTTTCCTATGTTCAGGCAATGGACGCCTGCACAGCTGATTAAAATTGGATTTGAAGCTAATGAGGCAGGCAATAGAACTTAAAACCTAGTCGTTAAGTTGGTTAAGATTTAGGGTGAGACAGACTTGCATTTGAATCCCAGCTCTTTTCATTGTTGATATAACATGGGGGCAAGATAATTTCCTTCCTAAGTCTCAGTTTTATCACCTCTAAAATGGAGAGAATAATTCTTATCTCATAGGATTATTGTAAGGATTCCATGAAATAATGTGCAATGTGTCTACTACTGTGAGTGCCTTATGCATAATAAGCACTTCATAAGTACTAGTGTCTATTATTTAATTTGATGTGGTACCCATTCTGCAAGATTCAGCCCAGCCTATCTGACCCCAAGGTCCATGCTCTTTCCACTGTGTTGGATGGTCTCAATTTTTCCATTTATGACTTCAAGTCTATCAGGTGGCTCATGAGGTCTTTCTCCAGTTATAGACTATTGGATTTTTTATTTCAATGATTATAGTTTTCATTTCTAGAAATTCTAGTTCATTCTTTTTAAAGTAGCTGTTCTTTTTTTTTTTTTTCGGAGTATCTCATTTTTTGGTAGCTCTTTTTTATGCCTTTAAACTATTTAGTACACTTGTTTTATAGTATCTTTGAAATGGATTATCTGAGTTCTTTAGAATGTAATTCTATTTTTGTTTCTGCTGACAATCACTCATGATAGATCAATTTTGAGATACGTTTTTGTTTTGGATTGAGGGTTCATCTTGAGACCAGGGTCTTTGTGGAAATCATGCTCATTTTTTTTACTGAGGGTGTTTGCCCATAAAAGTGGTGATGTTTGCTTCTTGGAGATAATCCAGGAGTATTATAAATCTAGAACCTATTTTGTGTAATAGTCCAGCTTGAGGGTTTCAGGATCATGAGTTAGTATAAATAAGGGCCACAAAAACACTGTGGTGCAAGTCGGTGGTTACAAATTTCAAGGAGGTATTTTTCCTAACTGCAAGCTAGTTGAGGAAGACAAGCTTTCTTGTCATTTCCCTTTGGGGATAGGCAGATTATTTTTGGTTTGTCCTTTTACTGAATGTGCTATTCTTCATGGATCCTGTTGTTTTGCAAATGACTGAGCTCTGACTCTCCCTACCTTGCTTCATCATACACCTCATCTCCTATCCCAACATGGGCATTAAAATCCTAGCCCCTAGATTATTGAGAGTGACCATGGCTGCCCTCGGTCATGTCAGGGCAGCGACGGCATCAGCACACATGCTTACAACCTTGCTTTTGAGTTTCTTCCTCATTTCTGACCTCTAAACTTTGAGGATTTCTCTTTCTTGTGATCTCAGCCATGCATCTAAAAGGATGTTTGTTGTATTTTGACTAGCATTTATAGACATTTGAGGAAGGAATATTTTTCAAAATATCTACTGCACATAATTTGGAACCACAAATCTTGCAATGGAAGACTTTCTTCCATTGATCACGACATTCCATCTTTAGTGCTTCCTTTACCATGACCATCTCTGCTGCAAGGATGGTGTTCATGGGAGCTGACGGGCCCTAGGATTGTTCTCTAACAATCTGAGGGGGTCTCTTCCAAGCCTTAGCTGTTTAACTATTTCCTGCTCATTAGCCCTTAAAATGGGCTCTGTCATTTCGACCGAAACTATAAGGTGTTAAGCAATATCCTATATGATAGCCATTCCTCTCAATTCATATGTTCCTGCTCTTGCAACATTTCCCCCAAGGGAATAAGAGAAGTATCTGATGATATATGCATATGTTTCTTATGTACACGAACAACTTCCAGAACTGAAGTCTGAAGAGAAGAAAGATACCTGCATTTGCTGGGCCACATGCACTATGGAAGGACCCACTTTTATTGCTTTGGGCAATGACAGCTAATTTCCCTTCAAGAAATGATTGGCCATTTCCATTGCTCAGGCCCACTAAGTCTTACCTCACCCCAAACAAGAAAAAACTAGAAGCATTTGCCAGAGTGGGAACTAAACATATATCAATTCAAGTACATACTGCTACCTTCCTCTACCACTTTTTATACAAAAATGAGCTTCAGATCTTCTCAATAAAAGTCATCAAGTCTGTACAATCCAGACAGCCTCTCTTTGTCCTGGAAGATGTGTCTGTTTTGTTTCATATCACCTCATTCTGCAATAAATTGTGACTTCTGGGGGCACAGGGACAGCACAATTACTGAGCTACTCTTTAAAGGGCTTAGACTCGAAGAGAGAAGGAGCACAATGTTTGCTGATTGGCAAGAAGCCACAGGATTATTTTAACTAGGGATATATGAGGCATGGAGGAAAGAACATCAACTCTGGAATTAGCCAGAAATGAGTTCCAGTCCCAGTTCTGTAACTCACTAACAGTGTGATGTTTGGCAAGCTACAAAACTTCACCAAGCCTCAGATGTATGAATGAGAACCAATTTGTAAGGTGTAGGAAGTTGGTATTTGTGAGAGGCCTAATTGAGGGGCAGCACGGAACAATGGAGGTGATTTTAAAGCCATCTAGAAGTAAGTTCAACTTTTGGCTCTACTGTTTCTTTTTATCTCAAGTGAGAACAATACCTGCTGTATAAAGAGCTATTGTGAGGATTGACATCCATGAGAAAATCTCTGTTAAGCACTCGGTCCACAATGTAAGATCCCTCATTTTTTTTTTTTTTTTTTTGCTTGTTGGCACAGTCTTTGGTGAGGCACATACCTGGTCCAGTCCCTTGCTCCTTGAGAGACTCAGTGACTTGACTCAGCTCTACCCTTCAGGTGCCCTTGGCACAGGAAGAGGCAAATCACGCAGTTTTTCACCTCCGTAAGATGACCCTTTCATTCTCCTTCCCTCAATTTTTCAGACAGAGGGAGGGGTTCCTGGAAGCCAAGAATGGCTCCAGGCCAGCAGGCCACTTCCTGCCTACCACCTGGCCCTCCCACGGAGCTTTCCATCTTACAACCTCTGGGACTGTGACAACAGGACCCAGGCAAGGGGCCACTGGCCAAAGCCTGGCCTTAAATTCCTGAGAGGCCTCTGGAATTTTCTGGAGACAGACAGGGCTCTGTCAGCAGCTCACAGCCTGGAAAAGAGTGAACAGGGTGTATGGCAGGCTATTACTCCGAGCCTGTTCCCTCCCTGATGCCTGTGGTTTTCGAGCTTTAATCGCTGAGATCACAGCCATCCTGTTTTATTACAGTGCCAAACAGGGCCCCCCAGCCTAGCCTGGGTGATGGCAGCTCCTTCCGGAGACCCTCAGCCTGGCCTTGAGAAGAGATGGCTGCCAGGCCCCAGCGCCTCCTGTGGGGTTTGTGTTTCCCTTCCTATTAAATCCTCTCTGTGCTCAGAAGGCCGTTTCACTTTCCCATCTCTCCAGCTCTGCCTCTGGCTTCTTTAAAGGCTTCAGTGTTTCCTCAAATTAAGGGACCCAGCTGCTCGAGGCCCTTTGTTCAGTGTCTCCAGGATGACCTTTCAGATAATTCGTCCCCACTTGCAGGGGCTGAGCTTTGCTGGTATTTAGACTCAGAGCTTCCTTGGCTAATCGGAATTTATTATCCTCTTTGTTAGGAGACTATGAGGTTCTTTTTCTCCATGGAGGGCTGTCTTCTGGGTGAGTGATACATGGGCTGGCCTTGGCTCTCTAATCCTGGCAAGTCCCGTTTCCAGGTTGTGTCTCCATGGGCCCCAGAGACTCTTGTGTGTGTGTGTGTCTGTGTGTGTGCGCACACACACACACACACATGCTCACTTGACCATGGAAAATAAAGACTTTCAGGTCTCAGGATCACCTGGGGATAAGGGAAGCAGATTAGAGATGAAGGAACATGGAGTCTTCCGTGGCTTCACGTTCACAGCTTTACTATAGCTGTTTCATTATTCTTGCAAATCTGATTAAATCTTGAGGTGTTTTTTTTTTATTGTGGCAAAATATACACAACATAAACCACCTTAATCATTTTTAAGTGGACAGTTCAGTACCATTAAGTACCTTCACACTGTTGTGCAACCATCACCAACATCCATCTCCAGAACTTTTTCATCTTCCCAAATTAAAACTCTATACCCATTAAACACAAACTCTCCATTCTTTACTCCAGCTAGCCCTAGGAAATCACCATTCTACTTTCTGTCTTATGAATTTGACTATTCTAGGTACCTCATATAAGTGGAATCATATGGTATTTGTGGGATAATATTCCATTGCATGGATATGCCATGTACTGTTTATCCATTCACTTGATGGACATATGGGTAGTTTTTACCTTGTATTTACCTGTAAATAATATTGCCATGTATATTTGTGTACAAATATCTATTCGGGTCAACCACTTTCAATTCTTTGGATATATACCTACAGTGGACTTGCTGGATCATATGGTAATTTTATTTTTAATTTTTTGAGAAGCCACCATGCTGTTTTCTACAGCAGTTGTACCATTACTTTCTGTTTTATTGTTTGTTTGTTTGTTTTATAATAGCCATCCTAATGAGTGTGAGGTATGTTTATTGAATTTTGAGGGTGATAAAAATGAGAACTGCAATAGTGGTCGTTTATTAAATTCATACCATGTATTAAATATTTAGCAAAATGATCTCTTTGAATCTTCAAGACAACCCTCTGTGGCTTGTTGTTATCTCTATTTTACAGAAGGGAAAACTAAAACTCAGAAAAGTATGAACTTGCTCAAAATCAAACAACTGGAATGGAGCAGAACTGGAAATCATGCACAAGGTCATCAAAGTCCCACATTCAGGCTCTTTCTACTATATGACTTGTCTTCTAACCATACTTAGATGGGTGTTACATAAGTATTTGCTATTATTATTTTCCTGCATAATTTCTTTCAGTGCTTCTTTCCAGTTGTTTTGTCATCCAAGCAGATTAAAGGAAAGAAACATGTCTTTTATGTCTTTCACATTTTTTCACAAAAACTAGTATAAGCACTTAGTCAACTTATTCAAACATTCACCAAGCATTTGAGAACCCCACAATCCAAATCTTTGCAAATTTGCTTCCTAACATTGTATGATGGAACTCTCTGCATACATTCTGATACCCCACTCCTCTATAGCATGGCTATACGTACTTTCTTTTCCCACCATCATTCCCCAATCCCTCCCACTCTTCTAGCTTTTTCAGTGGTGTTTTCAATCTCTCTTGAACCTCAGAGATTCTTTTGCAATAACATTAATCTATATTGCAAAAGACTGCCATATTCTTTTAGTATGGATTTATCTTTCCAAATTTTGCCCTAAATAAATAAATAAAACGGAATGTCACACTTCTACAGCTGAACACTAAAGTTTGTTTTTCTTCTGTGAAGCTGAACATTTATTGATGAATCCACATTGTACTGACAGCAACTTCTTCAATAATTTCATGGGTTGTGTAGCAGTTGGTAATAGTGCATGCATGTGGGCAGGGAGAACTATGCAAATATCAGTAATAATTATGCTTGGTGTATGCAAATTCCACCAGGTATTTTCAGAAATTAATCTTCCAAATTACTTTTGCACAATTCAGGAAAATTGAAATGTGCATTTAAGTAATTGTAGAAAAATTTAAAAGCAATCTCCACTCATTTAAATCATCCAGTTAAGGTGCTATTATAAACAAAAGGATTGTAGATATTTCAGACATAGCAGCCATACTGTCAAAACAGACTTATAGGGATCATGAGAACTATGCTTTGTTTGTAGACAACTTAAACAGGGATGACACTGTTCAGATTATTTTGTTTGGCTTAAAAATTTATTATTAATATTCTTCAAAAATCATTACTGTAAAGAAGCATTATTGTTTTATTTGTTCTTATGTTCATTTATATATTCTTCATGTATTTATATCTCTGTTTATCAACCCATTCACCTATCAAGTGTGTTTTAAGCATGACTGTGTGCCAAGACTAAACTAAGTTAAATTACAGGGGGAGGAAACCCTTTTGGCTTGTGCCTCCTGCCCAGTGTGGGCCACAGATTTACATAGTTTAGCCATGTTGGGGTCTTTAAATTTCCTCCATGAGTTTAATACCAACTGGAACTTTGTATGAAAGCTAGATTTTCTTTTTTGGCAATAATTAGTGCATTACACAGGTAAAGCAATTTTAATGTCTTCTGTTTTTGTGTAGTTTGAAGTAATCAAATTATGACCAGGGCTTTAAATGTTGAAGATGACCCTAGGTTTCCTGGACTTCCTTTAAGACTTGATAGAAAGTTCTCAGGGAAAATATCATTGAACTAGTAGATAAAGGACAGTAAGGTACACAAGCCCTGTCTACAAGAAGCTGCCACCTCATGGACGTGTGGGACAAGGAGCAATAAGCCAATTAATAAATAAAGCTTGTGATTAGAGGATCTCTGTGATTAGAGGAGTCAGGTGTGTTTAGATCACAGTCCATGGACATTTCGAGGAGCGAAGGAGCTCCTTCTTCCACGGAGGGTGATCAAGATGTTTTCAGGAGATCCTCGAGTTGTGCCTTGGGAATGGGTTTTACAAAACAGGTGGTGGAAACAGCTTTGCAAGAGGGAGTTCTTCAAGGCTTTTGACCTTGGCTCAACAGCTACATGACTGTGAGGTCTTAACAATGGGCCTCATCTGTAAGATGAGGACAGTGACACCAACCTCAAAGATTTGGGGGAGGACTTAGCTTATATTTGCCAAAATGCTCTTTAAGTCATGTTAAGCAAGGAATCTTAGCAGATGAGATGGCCCAGGGTAATGGCACAGAAGTCAGAGGAAGAAACACTGGTGACAAGGCCAGTTTGCCTGAAACTGAGGATTCTTCTATAGAAAACCAGAGGCAGTAACCACAAATTCGACATTTGTCTGTTTAGTGACCTTGAATTTATCACTGAAGTGTTTGGATATTTAACTGCCTATCTCTAAAATGGGTCAAGAAAACAAGCTGTCCCAAGTGGTAGGAGGTTAAGATGCAGAAATGTCTGCATTTTTTGTGTTTCTCTTCTGATTAATTCATTTGATTATTTCTTATCAGTTTTTGCCCAGGGATGACTTCCTGGTAAAAATATGCAGTTCTTTGGCCACCTGTCCTAAGTCAGCTAAGATGTTCCTCATAATGAGTGTAGTTCTGATCTAGAACATAAGTTCCAAATATCCTCACTGTTTTTATTGTTACATTATAAACCAGTATAGCACTTTTTTTTTTTAAATTTTGAGAGCAACATTAAAAGTATCCCTTCAAGGAGGTGGGTGGGGGGTTAAATAGGTGATGCGGATTAAGGAGGGACTTGTGATGAGCACAGGGTGATGTATGCAAGTGTTGAATCACTATATTGTACACCTGAAACTAATACTACACTGTATATGAACTAACTATAATTTAAATAAAAACCTTTACAAATAAATTCACAATCTTATTCTCATTGACTCGTTTGGTGGAAACAATTTATTCTCATCCTAACTGATGAGATCTGGGTTCTTAGATCAGACAATCCATTGTCATGTTTTCCTACATTTTTTAGCACAGATTAGCTTTCCTTTTCTGGTTTCCCATGACTACATCTGTGATCTTAGAAATGGCATACCGATAGCAGAAATCAAAACAGGTAGAATGGCAGAGAAAGAAGGTAGGAAACACAGACAGGACAGTTGTCTTCCTCATCTTGCACTTATTCATTCAACAATCATCTTGCACTTATTCATTCAATAATTACGAAGTTCCTGCTCGGTAGCTAACACTGTGTAAAAGCCAAAACAAAAGCTCAAAGAGATATCATCTGTACCTTCAACAGACTTGAGAGTTGAGGAGAGGGTGCCCAGTAATACCAATTGCCAGTGTTTTTATGGAGGATGTTCATATGCTCCAGAAGTACTGGGGAGTGAATGAGTAACTGCCTAGGAGAGCTTGGAAGGCCTCACACAGGAGGTGATATTAAATGGGATCATGAACATGAGAAAGAAAAGAGATAAAGGCCATTCCAGGCAGGGGGGAGTTATTACTTCAGTGATTAAAATACTAAGGCATTACAAGGTTAGGCCACAGAAAGGTATAAAGCTCTAAGAGGTCCAGAGGAAGGAAACATCACATTTCATGAAAGGGGTAAAAGAGACACTTCAAGGAGGAAGTGGTATTTAAAATGGGCCATGACATTCCAGAAGGCACAGCAGGGCTGGAGAAGACATTTCAGATAGAGGAAAGAGCATGACAATGGCATGGAAGTAGGAAAGTTATGGGGTTTAGGGACCATGGAGGAGTCAGGTGTGTTTAGAACAGCAGCTGGGCATAATTAAGACTGAAAAGGTCAGGTGGAGTTGGATGGTGAAGACGTTGATGTGAGGCCTTAGTACCCACTTCCATTATTTGGTAGGAGTTACTGAAATTTTGACTGAGGGAATGAAAGTCCATTCAATTTAATTCCACCGGTATTTTCTGGGCCCTTGCTCTGAACCAGGTACTCTGATAGCATCTAGAGACACAAACTGATCCAGGCATGTTTCGGGACCTCTTGAATCTTCCATAAATCATATCCATGTCTGTGCCCATGCCCGTACCTGGACCCATGTCTCAGCTCACACCTGTATCTACATTCATACCTCCACCCATCTGTTCACGCTTGTACGGCGATCCACAGCTCTAGGGAGATTAACCTGCCAGTGGTGTGTAGGAAGCTTGAAGCAAGATGGGGGATGAGTAAGCATCAGTCATTCAAGTTGGAAAGCCCTGAACTAGTCCACAAAGGAGGGCCTGAACAGGACTGTGACTGTGAGAATAGCAAGGAGAGCACTGTCTGCAGAGCCCAGGGAACCTGAGCTTGAATCCAGGCTCTACGGCAAACTCTGATTCAAAACTTCTTCCAGTACTTTCCTCACCCTTATTCTCCTTATCTATAAAACAAGGATAATAACATTTACCTTTGGGAGTGGACAAGAGGATTAAAGGTGATATACTAAGCACTTGGTACTGGCTGGAATCAGGGGCTGGCAGTGATGGGATCCATGATAAAGAGGTCACAGGGTTTTGGCTCATCACTCCCTGCTCAGAAAGAGGTAGATACTTCATCCCAGGAACAGAGGCAGGTCTGATGGCTCCCAGCAGGGAATAATGATTGCAGCAATAATGAAGCCTGCCCTTCGACCTGTATGTTCTCCTTCCCAGGTAAGGCGATAGTCCTGGCTTGGCTGGCAGAGCCAGGCTCACCTTGGGAGGCCTTTTCGTGGCTGCTATTCCCATACCACCAATGAACCCACGGACTCGGAGCCTCTGAGAGGCTCTGGCAGTGAACACGGCTGCAGCTGCTACCAGGCCAGGTTGCTCAGTCTCCAGCAAACATTTACAGTGGCTCAGGGCCTGCTGCTCGTGCCCTGACACACAGGAAGCTGAGCGTCGGGCCAGGCAGCGGCGGCCCAGAGGAGGCTGCCAGTGTGGCAGGCAGGAGCTCCGGGATCCCTGAGCAGGAGTCCGGCTGGCCCCTAACTGCGGGGAGCCTCCTCTGCTGTCGGCCTTGAAGCTGTGGGTGCAGCTTCGCCAGGGAGCTCCCCTGAAGGGACAGGGCCGTCTCATGGGCCCTGGCTCTTCCTGGCTGATGTCACGTGGCTTCCAGGGCCGACAGCGCCACAGTGAACAAGGAGGAAGCCAGAATATACTGAGGAACGTGGCCGAACGTTTCCAAGGGTAGATTCTGCTGGGGGTTCTGGTCTGTCCAGGGTTGAGACTTGCTTCTATGATCACGAGCGTTTGTGAGAGGTGTATACTGGTTGAGGTGTGACAACCAGCTCTCAGAAGGAAGGGAGGAAGGGAGGAAGGGAAGGTGGGAGGGAGGGAGGTGAGAGAGAGAGAAAGAAAGACAAAAAGTTTGGAAAGAAAGCCCTTATTTGTTGTTTTTGCCTATTTCTGTGACATGAAAACTCACACCACAGAAAATTTTGAGGTACCAAGATCTCACTGGAGGTGAAGCTGAAAAGAGCTGTGCAGTAGCATGTCATTATATAGTATTTCCACCATTGATATATGAGATACAAAGAACCTCAAGAGCATAGATAATAGTAAAAAAAAAAGTAAAATAGTGAGAATTTTGAGCAACTATCTTTGTTCTTTATTTTTAACTTTTTTTTTTTTTAAAGATTTTATTTATTTATTTGGGAGAGAGAGAATGAGAGAGAGCACATGAAAGTGGGGAGGGTCAGAGGGAGAAGCAGACTCCCCGCTGAGCAGGGAGCCCGATGCGGGACTCGATCCCGAGACTCCAGGATCATGACCTGAGCCGAAGGCAGTCGCTTAACCAACTGAGCCACCCAGGCGCCCCTATTTTTAACTTTTAATAACGGCGCAGTTTAACAACTGGCTCACAAAATTTCTGATTTTTTTTTTTTTTCCTCAGAGCTTCTGTTTTACCTTCTCTGGAGAATAAAGCTCTTGTCTTTTGAGAAGAAAAATGGCCTGCTCAATCGGTATATGGTAGGGGATCTGGGGATCTGATTGTTTTAATCTATGGAGGTGAAATTCACATAACATAAAATTAACCATTTTAAAGTGAACAATTCAGTGGCATATAGTGCATTCACAATGTCGTGCAACCACCTCCTCTCTCTAGTTCCAAAACGTTTCTGTCACTCCAAAGCAAGACCCCTGTGTCTGTTTCTCAGGGCTGCCATCCCAAAGTAACAGTGGCAGGGTGGCTTTAAGAACAGAAAAGCGTTGAAAATAGAGCTACCATATGATCCAGCAATTGCACTACTGGGTATTTACCCCAAAGATACAAAAGTAGGGATCCGAAGGGGTATGTGTACCCCGATGTTTATAGCAGCAATGTCCACAATAGCCAAACTGTGGAAAGAGCCAAGATGTGCATCGACAGATGAATGGATAAAGAAGAGGTGGTATATATATACAATGGAATATTATGCAGCCATCAAAAGGAATGAGATCTTGCCATTTGCAACGACGTGGATGGAACTGGAGGGTATTATGTTGAGTGAAATAAGTCAAACAGAGAAAGACATGTATCATATGATCTCACTGATATGAGGAATTCTTAATCACAGGAATCAAACTGAGGGTTGTTGGAGTGGGGGGTGGGGTGGGAGGGAGGGGGTGACTGGGTGATAGACACTGGGGAGGGTGTGTGCTCTGGTAAGCGCTGTGAATTGTGCAAGACTGTTGAATCTCAGATCTGTACCTCTGAAACAAATAATGCAATATATGTTAAGAAAAAAAAAAAAAGAAGAAGAAGAAGAAGGTAGCGGGAGGGGAAGAATGAAGCGGGGGAAATCGGAGGGGTGGACGAACCATGAGAGACGATGGACTCTGAAAAACAAACTGAGGGTTCTAGAGGGGAGGGGGTGGGAGGATGGGTTGGCCTGGTGGTGGGTATTGAGGAGGGCACATTCTGCATGGAGCACTGGGTGTTGTGCACAAACAATGAATCATGGAACACTTCATCTAAAACTAATGATGTAATGTATGGGGATTAACATAAGAATAAAAAAAAAAAAAAAAAAAGAACAGAAAAGCGCTTTCTCATGGTTCTGGAGGCTGCAAATCTGAAATCCAGGTGTCAGCAGGATTGGTTTCTTCTAAGGGCCATGAGGGGAGGATCTGTTCTAGGCCTCTCTCTTTAGCTTAAGGATTGCTGTCTTTTTCCTTGTCTTTTCACAGTGTCTTCCCTCTGTATGCATGTGTCCCAATCTCTTCTTTAAAGAACATCAGTCATACTGGATTAGGACCCACCCTACCAACTTCATCGTAACTTAATTACCTCTTTAAAGACCCTATCTCCAAATACAATTATGTTCTGAAGTCCCGAGGGTTAGGATCTCAATATATGAATTGGGGCTGGGACCACTCTCTACCCGTTGATCAATTTCTCTCTATCTCCACAGGCCCTGGCAACCAACAATCTGAATTCTGTCTCTAAGAATTTACCTATTCTGGGTATTTCATATAAATGAAATCATCCAATATGTGACCTTTGTGTCTGGCTTCTTTTACTTAGCATAACATTTTCATTTTTATGGGAATGTGTTATGTGGCTTGCAGGAATATATTACTCCTATGTGTTGTGATTTAAGAAAGAGAGAGAGAGCCAGCGGTCAAAAAAGCTACCAAGAACAACTGCTTCAAAGTTAAGGGATTGTCTTACGGTCCATAAAACTGACCAATATCAGATATTAATATTGGCAGATAATCTTGCCTCCTATTTACAAAACTGAAGGTAAGAAGACTGGTCCAGAGACCACTGAGATAGCTGAGGCGAGATAGTTTGAAGGCATGAACCGGGAAAAGGGCAATGGGGATGAAGAGATGAAGAGAAGAAGCTTGCATCAAAGTGAATAGAAAACGCAAATCACCCTCAAAAGCTTAAATATTATCTATTTGAAAAGTATATGAAAGTATAATGTAAAGAGAATTAAGTGTCACTTATGATACAACTCAGTTATAAATACCATGACCATTTTGCCACATGTCTGTTGATCAAAGAATTACACATACAAGAAAAGCACACAGTGGTGGAATTTTAGAAAGTTGCACACCCATGTATCCACCACCCACATCATGATCATGTAACTTCACCAGGACCCTAGAAGGCTCTCTCATGCCTCTTCTACCAGAGGTAATAATTATGAGTCTTGGCCTATTTTTGAGCTTTATGTAAAGAGAAGCACATTATGCTTTTTCATTTTTGGTGTATTTTCCTCACATTCTGGGAGGCTGATTCATGTAGATACATAAAATATTTGCTCTGTCACTTGCTTACTACTCCATTGTATGAATACACCAAAAATAAAGACTTGATCTTATTACTGATGGGCATTTGGGATATTATAGCCACGTTTGTTCCTAAATCTTGCGCTCATGTGTATACCACATACTGATGCATGCATATCTGGTGGGGTAAGTCCACCAAAGTTTTACTTCTTTTGTTGACTGTATATCTAAGGAGTGGAACTGCTGGTCATGGAGTACCTATGTTCAGGGTTAGAAGATCTGTGCCAACTCACTGGGCACAAGTAAGTGCATAGTAAGTGGGGGTTCCCATCCTCACATACACATTCTAACTAATACTTGGTAGTGTCAGTTAACTTCACCATATTGGTGGGTGTTGTTTGGCGTTGAAGTTGAAGTTGAAGTTTCCACTTCCTTATGATTTACATGGTGAGCTTTTCATTTACTTGCCATTTGAATGTTTTCTTTTGGGAAGTTCCTGATCATCTTTTGCCTAGTTTTTCTTCTTTTTCTTACTGTTTAGTAAAAGTTCTTCATATAAGCTGGATATGAATATTTTATCATATGTATGTGGTATATGATTTATATCACATATATTGTGTATATCTTTTCTATCTTATAAAGATGTACCGCAAATATCTTTTCCCATTCTGAAACTTGTCTTTTCATGAGCAGAAGTTATGAATCTTACTGTAGCCTAATTTATTAATCTTTTCTTTTATGGTTAATGCTATTTGTATCCAGTTTAAAAAAACTGTACCTATCCCATGAGAATATTCTACATTATTATCTAAAAGTTTATTGCTTTATCTTTCAGATTGAGCCTATGATCTATCTAGAATTTTTTTGTATGGTACAAGGTGAGGGTCAAGTTGTTACTATCCTTATGACTATCTAATTGACCAGCACTATTTATTGAGAAGACCATCCTTTTCTTGGGC
Source organism: Mirounga angustirostris (assembly GCF_029215605.1). NCBI lineage: Eukaryota > Metazoa > Chordata > Mammalia > Carnivora > Phocidae > Mirounga > Mirounga angustirostris. The sequence continues at coordinate 68,359,206 of NW_026991723.1, read as the reverse complement.
TATGGCATTTTTGTCATAAATCAGGAGATTGTATATGTGTGACATTGTTTCTATACTTTTTATTCTATTCTATTCATCTAATTTTCTAGCTTTTTAAAGATGCCTTGATATTTAACAGAATGAATCCTTTAAAGTTTTTCTGCTTCATGACTATTTTTGCTATTCTAAGTTATTTGCATTTCCAAAGAAATTTTAGATCGATTTTGTCAATTTCCTCAAGACTTGTGGGGATTTTGCTAAAAACCAGTTTGTTTTTGTTTTTGTTTTTAAACTGATGAGCAGGTTTTGAATTTTAGCAAATGCTTTTTCTGCATTATACTGAGATAATGATATGGTTATTCTTGCATGGACTGGTGTTTGAAAGTTACTGGTGTTTGAACAGCAATTCTTGAAACAAATCCAATTTGATCATGGTGAACTATTCTTTTTATATAAATTTGCTAATGTTTGGTTTAGTATTTTTGAATATATGTTCATAAGAGCAATTGGCCTGGGATTTTCCTTTCTTATAATGTTCCTGTTAGATTTTGTGTCCAAATAACGCTGCACTCATAATGACTTGGAAGTATTTTTTTTTTCTTCTCCAAGTTTTTATTTAAATTCCAGTTAGTTAACATACAGTGTAATATTAGTTTCAGGTGTAGAATTTAGTGATTCATTACTTCCATACAATACCCACAAGTGTCATTCTTAATCCCTATCATCTATTTAACTCCCCACCCATCTCCCCTCTAGTAATCATCAATTTGTTCTCTGTAGTTAAGAGTCTGTTTCTCGATTTTCCTTTTTTCCCCCATGTTCATTTGTTTTGTTTCTTTTTTTTAAGATTTCATTTATTTATTTATTTGAGAGAGAGAGAAAGGAGCAGAGGGAAAGGAACAAGCAGACTCCATGCTGAGTAAGGAGCTTGATGCAGGCTCCATTCCACGATCCTGAGATTATGACCTGAGCCAAAATCAAGAGTTATACACTCAACTGCCTGAGCCACCCAGGCACCCCTTGTTTTATTTAACTTCCACATATGAGTGAAATCATATGGTATTTGTCTTTCTCTGACTTATTTTGCTTAGCATAATACACTCTAACTCCATCTGCGTTGTTGCAAATGGCAGGATTTCATTCTTTTTGATGGCTGAGTAATATTCCATCATATAGACGTACCACCTCTTCTTTATCCATTTGTCAGTCAATGGACATTTGGGCTCCTTCCATAATTTGGCTATTGTTGATAATGCTGCTATAAACATTGGGGTGCACTAGTTATTTACCCAAAGGATACAAAAATACTAATTCAAAGGGACACATGACTTGGAAGTATTTCCTCTTTTTTCTTATTTTAAAAATAAGATTGTTATTCCTTAAACATTTATAAAAACACTCAGGTGTAAATTCTGCACCCGTGAAGGCACTTGGGTATGGATAACACCCTATAGGAAGGACTTCATTTATATATTCAATTTCTCTAATACATTTATAGGTTATTTAGTTCCTTTTTAAAAAAATGTTATTTATTTATTTGAGAGAGAGAGAGAGAGTACAAGCAGGGGGAGCAGCAAGCAGAGGGAGAGGGAGAAGCAGGCTCTCCGCTGAGCAGGGAGCCCAATGTAGGACTTGATCCCAGGACCTTGGGATCATAACCTGAGCCGAAAGCAGATGCTTAACCAACTGAGCCCCCGTTATTTAGTTCTTAAAATTTTTTCTTGGGTCAGTTTTGGTAAATTGTGTTGTTCTAGATATTTGTCAATTTCATCTGATTTTCAAATTTATTGACTAACTCAAAGTAATCTCTTATTTTCTTTTTAAGGTTCATTGAGTCTATAATTAGGCCCCTTTTAAAAAAGATTTTATTTATTTGAGAGAAAGAGAGCAGGAGCAGGGTGAGGGGCAGAGGGAGAGGGAGAAGCAGGCTCCCTGCTGAGCATAGAGCCCAATGCGGGGCTTGATCCCAAGACCTTGAGATCATGACCTGAGCCAAAGGCAGATGCTGAACGGACTGAGCCACCCATGTGCTTCATAGGCCCTTTTTTACTTTCCAACTTTGGCAATATTTTCTTTCCCTCCTTCTTACTTCATTAATCTTCTTAGAACTTTGTAAATATTATTAATTTTTTCAAATAATCAGCATTTCTTTTTGTTGGTTTTCAATTGCTCACTTATTTTCTATTTTATTAATTTGCATTCTTTAAAATAATTTACTTCATCTTTCTTTTGATTTTACTTTTCTTTCTCTAGCTTCTTGAGACGGTTACTTAAAATTTTCTATTACATGCATTTAAGGCAATAAGTTTCCTTCTGAGAACAGCTTAAGCTGCACCCCGTAAGTTCTGCTATATAGTGTTTTTATTATCATGTACTTCAAAATATTTTCTAATTTTCATTGAGATTTCTCTGTTGATTTATGGATTCTTTTTCTAGCTTCTTGAGTTAAATAATTATTTATTTCCATTCTTTCAATGTATAATGATAAAAGCATGTACATGATAAAAGCATGAAAAGTAATAACTTATCTTCTATATGACTTTGGCTGGATCCTGTGAACTTTTATATTTAATGCTTTTATTTGGGTAAAGAATACTTCAAATAATGTTTAAAATTTTTTTCTCTTTAACAATTATTTACAAGACTATTTTTTACTTTTCCAGGTGATTGGGTTTTAATGATATTTCCTCGCTACTGATTTCCAGTTTTATTGTAACTCTTAAGATAGAATTGACCTGCAAAACCTCTACAGTTTATTAAGCTCTTCTTGGAGGATCATAATTAACATCTGCAAATGTTTCATAAACCTATGAAAAGAGTTGCATTTTCTGTTTGGAGACTTAGATTTCAAATGCGCCTATAAGGGAAACTTTAATCCCATAAATTAGATATTCTATATTCTATTAAAAATTCTATTAATTTATTCTTAAGTTTCTAACTATTATTGCTTTATATATTTTAATGCTTTATTATTCAAAGACTCATGGCTTCTATACTTTAGCTTGGCTTATGGACTTTATCAACATAAAACATTTTTTTCCATCTTTTTAATGACTTTGCCTTTAATTTCTTTTTCTTTCCTTCCTTTCTTCCTTCTTTCCTTCCTTCCTTTCTTCCTTCCTTCCTCCCTCCCTCTCTCTCTCTTTCTTTTTTTTAGAGAGAGAGAGACTGCATGTGGGAGGGAAGAAGAGGGAAAGAGAGAATCTTAAGCAGGCTCCATGCTCAGCACAGAGGCTGATGTGGGGCTTGATCTCACATCCCTGAGATCATGACCTGAGCCAAAATCAAGAGTCAGACACTTAACCGACTGAGCCACCCAGGAGCCCTGCCTTTGATTTCCACTTTATTTTAACATCCTATCCCTAGGAATTTTTTTTTTCATTTGCATTTGCCTGATATTAGACTATCCTTTAAATATTAACCTACCAAAAACACTTTTCTTTATGCATATCCCGTGGTTGTAGCTGGAATTGGTTTTCTCGTCCACATTGAAGAGTTTTGTCTCTTGATAAGAGAGACATCCTATCTAGTTATAATCATAGTTGCTGTTTTGTCTTACATCTATTATCTTGATTTATATTTTATATTTTCAACAATATTATGCATATATGTATATATACATAATTTTTTTCTAATAACTTAGAAGTTTTAGATCATATTCTTTATTCCACTAGTTCATGTACCCCTGGGAAGGATATACAGCAATGCACTCAGGATATGTCATGACACAGGATAAATACATGTTCTTGAAGTATCAATTGCATTAAATGGTAAAGAAATAAGTTTTGTTATTAAAATCGATACTGATATATAATGTGATAAAATACAAAATTCACATGACACTTCTGAAATTTCTGTCTGGGATTGGGCCATTCTCGGGTATGTTCACAGATCCCTGGGGTATACGTTCACTTTCTCTGATGTTAGTTGTACTTATGTGGAAACACTTGAGAACATCTGTGTCCATTTTTTAAAATTACTTTTGATCCCTGAACCTATATTTTCTATTTTCAAAGTAAAAAACGAAATAGTATTTCTTGAATTTCCACTCTATGAACTAAGGAAATTAGCACACTTAAATTTCTTTCCCCTTTTCCCCACCACATTTTTCAATTTGGTTGGTATTACCTAGAATTTTGGACTCAGATTATTTATTATTCCAATTTGACTATGAATTTTAATAATCATTCAAAGTTTTTATTTCCTATTTATTATACAAACACTTTATGGTTATGGTAAAAGTTAGAAAATACAGATGAATACCCTCAACCTTCTATTACTTAAAAATTCAAAGAAGGGGTAATAATTTTATCAGTGTGAGATAGAAATCAAACTTAAATGTTTTTCCAATTCTTTAGTTTACATAACATCAATTAATTTGAGTCACGATCTTTATCATATATATTATTCTCATCTCTGCTTTCCTGTGCCTAAATATTATATTGCATTATATCACATTAAAGTAAGTTAAACAGTAAAAAAAAAATGAGATCATAGTAAACTAAATAACAGTAAATAAAATTAACAGTACACTAAATAATACTACACTACACTAAGCTAAAGTCTATTTCTGGCTCTATTTCATTTCCTTGATTTGTCCTCAATTACTGTTTCACACACACATTGTGTGTGTGCATATACACACATATACATACACACGCATACAATTAGATTCTCATTATCCATGCCTGTTATGTTCGATAAAGTCACTGCAAACACTGAATTAGCAATATTGAATCACTGTTCCTAAAAGAAATATAAGATTAGGTTCCTGTAAGACTTTGGTCACAACGCTTTTATCAACTGATCAGTAGGTAACCTTGTTTTATGTGTATTTCTGTATAAATACACACACACAGATTTCTAATATGTATATATGTATACGATTCATTAACATTAGATTCATGTTGTGCCTAGGAACATCAGACAGCACATCAGCACTACACTTAGGGCCATTTTCAACAGTGAAACCAACAACAAAACACACACAAAAATGTGAAAAGTGGCACTAAATATACAGCAAAAAAACATACTTGTTTACAGCATGAGAAATCCAACAAAAAGCAGAGCAGTGCCTCATTTGAACTGAGTTGGGAACATACAAATCAGGCAATTCAAAGATTTTGCAACTCATCTGTGAATGACTGTGTGCAGTGATTTGAGTTACAAATAAATTTTAGTGAGTACAAGAATTTGCAAATACAGGATCTGCAAATAATGAGGGTTGATTCTGTATGTGAGACTATATAATATTATATCTATATAAAATACCGATAGGCTTGTTTCCTCTCATTGCATTACAGTAGTTCTTGGCTATGTTTTTAAAGACTTTATTTTTATTTATTTGTGAGAGAGAGAGCATGCACATGAGTGGGGGGGAGGGGCAGCAGGAGAGGGGAGAGAGAATCTTAAGCAGACTCTGCGGGGTTTGATCTCACCACCCTGAGATCATGACCTGAGCTGAAATCAAGAGTCAGATGCTTAACTGACTGAGCCACTCAGGTGCCCCATTTCTTGGCTATTTTTGAGGTTTTAGTTTCAGAAATATTGTCCTTCTCTGACTCCTCTCAGTTTTTTATTCTGCAGTGCTTTATGTTTGTCTTCTTTTGCTTTATGTACATGTTCAGACTAATCAGCTCACTTTAGTTGATGTCCCTCTCTTCCATAGAGTGTAAATTTACTTTTCTTGGCTATTAGGAGTCTTTGGCATAAAAGACATAGGCCTTGTGGAGATCAGGATAATGACTTGCCTTTGTTTCCATTTCTGCCTTTGTGTGGTGGGTATAATCCTTCCTCATATCTATAACTTGTGGGCAAGTTTTAGGCACAATTCCTAGTCTACTTCTCTGTTATTAGCAGTTTATCACCTATTGCAATAGTTTCCAAACTACAGTCTTTAGACCAATGCACATTTCAGATGACATGTTCACTGGTCTACTGTAAATGGAGAAAAATGCAGGCAATGTATTGGGAATACTGAAGGGAAAATTCTTTGAGATTTATTTTTCTATATTTTTGCTAAATAAACTCCCTTGCTCTTATTTTTTTTTAATTTTTTAAAAATTTATTTATTTATTTGAGAGAGAGAGCATGAGTGGGAGTGGCAGATGGAGAGGGGGAGGGAGAATCTCAAGCAGAATCCCCAATGAGCACAGAGCCTGACATCTATTTTATTTTTTCATTTTTTTAGAGTGGGGAGGAGCAGAGGGAGAGAGAGAATCCCAAGCAGGCTCCACACCCAGCACAGAGCCCAACGTGCGGTTTGATCTCACAACCCTGAGATCCTGACCTGAGCCCAAATCGAGAGTTGGACACTCAACCGACTGTGCCACCCAGGTATCCCCTTTGCCCTTATCTTTTAAATGTTTTTACTTATAAAATAAATGGCCACCCAATGTTGATTTCCAAAATTTTATTTGAAATTTTATTGATGCATGAAATCCAGAAGTCCAGACACAATACACTCTGTTCTAGCAGTGCTTTTACTTTCCCAACCACCTTTCTCCTTGCGAAGATAGATAAATAGATGTCATTATTATTATTAAAATTATATTCCAGGTCCTACCTAAGCACATGACACATTTGAATGCCTTTAATCCTCCCAATAATTCTGCTAAGTAGATAGGAACTATTATTATCCCCATTTTATAGATTGAAAAACTAAGTCACCACGGGACCCTCAAGATCACCCAATTGGTTAGTGGGAGATTCAGGGCAGTCTGGTTGCTGTGTTCACTCTTCCAAGCACCACACCGAGCTCCCTGTATACCTGCCTCACACCTGTATTCCCTACTGTGCTGTGGGGTTCTTCCTGCTCCCATCTGACTTTAGTGCTTTACTTATAGGTGTTGCATTTCCAACACACAGTGTTCCTACCTACCTCTCCATTCCTGCCCTGTTCTTGACCATGAATGGACAGACATGGCCAATATGGGTGGATGAATCAACACAGAGGAAGGAATACAATGTGTGATTCTTAATATACACGGAGCAGAGAGAGACCCTGGTTATTTCCCGTTTTCCTGTTTGCTTGTGATCCTGAGTGACTTATTCTAAATAACACCTTGGAAAAGACACAAAGTATCTTCCTACTTATTTTTAGATCTCTCTCTCTCTCACTTTTTTTTTTTTTTTTTTTTTAACAAGAACAAGAAGCAATTCTGGTCTGTGCAATGCAGCTGGATACATTTTCTTCAGTCCATCTCTTTGTGTCTTATAGGTTCAATATAAGGTTTCATATTTTGATACAACATTTCTCAGTTTCAGCTTTTAAGGCTGTTTAGAGAATTTGTTTTTTTTTTTTAACTGTCTTTATGAGTATGTTGGAAAAGGCTGTTAGTCAACATTTTAAATTCCAAAAAGGTTCTCCCTAATTTTTTTCTGTATGTTTTCGTGAAGTTTTTCCAAAAATACATTCTTTTTCTGATTCCTTAGTGATAGGTTTTCCTCCTTTTTACGAGACAGGCTTCCCGAGGATTTTTCTCCTTTTTAAAAAAAAAATTTTTTTTTGCAGCATCTTTTCACTGCTTCCATCTTGGTTCTATCTATGTTGGGTCAAGTAGAAAGAGGACACATTGTACGCAAGACTGACATTTTCTTATAAACAGGATGGGTGGATCCTTCTTGATTTCCCCTCATCTGTTTTTTCCTTTAGAAGCTCCATCTCAAATCCTAGACTAGAGAGCTAGTTACCTTCTAGTTCGGTATGGTGGCTCCCTGAGCAGGGAAGGTGGGGACATTAGCTTGGGTCATTCCTGAGGGAACTCCGTCTGTGTGTGAGGCTCCTGCCATACCCAGAACTCAGCGTTTGCTCCTGCTTTCCCTTTCTTGGCCACTATAGGGGCACATGTGCCCATCTTGCCTCCTGCCTTGTACTGTTGCGTGTGTACCACGGAGAAGACTCACTGTCTGACCTCTCCTTGGTAGCACCTCTGCAGACCCACTTGGGAAGGCCATCAATCTGCTACTGTGGACGGGGTTCCCAGTGCAGCATGTCCTCTCTGTGCCATTGCTTTCCTATGCCCCCAGTCCTCCTATGTCTCATCAAGACAGCTTCTACCAGGGTTTCCCACTGTGCTCGACAACTCCCCATGCTCTTGTCCAACTCTACTCTTCCCATGAGAAAGTCCACAAGGTTTGAGGAATGTGGTCAACAACTTTCCCTATTTCGCCATGCCAGTGCAGAATTATTGATAATTTTATTTACCTTTGGTTATGTCAATATGGATAGGAGAGAGCTGTACTCAAGTCACCAGCTTCCACTGAAGTCTTTAACTTATATTTATTGTTTTTTAGGCATTGTGCCAGTCTCTTTCACTTAGTGGTCTCATTTAACCCACCAAATATCCCTTTAAGATATTTGGTCAGCATCCCACATCAAGAACTAATGATGTAATAATGTATGGTGATTAACATAACAATAAAAAATTTTTAAAAAGGTATTTTATCAGCATCCCCATTTTACAGGTAAGTAAATGGAGGTTCAGATGAGTGTATTAATTTAAGTTGGTACAATTAGTTAGAAATGAATCCGGGAAGTAGAATCTGGTTTCTATAATAGAGTGTGCTGCTTTCCTCCCAACTTTCCTTGTCATAAGCTAATTATACCTCTTAGAAAAGGTATACAGGAGCACAAGTCCAGCCTTTGATGGCCCATGGTTTTGTCACTTTCTTGCTGTGTGACCTTGGGCCACTTATTCAGTTTCTGCTTCAGTAAAATGGGAATAATAATGTATTTATTTTTAGAATTGGGTGAGAGAGTACATCTCAGGGCTTTCAAAGTCAGATGCCTCTCGGAACATGGCAGGTGGCATAAACGTGTGGGCTGGCCTCACTTAAGACCGTAGGGATTGACAGGGACCGTGAGACCTGAAGAGGGCTTCTGAAGACACCAGATTCTATTTGTTAAAAGTCACTGGGCTGACTGTATGCCCACCAGAAGGGCTAAAATGGAAAGGAAAAAAAGAAAGAAAAATGCTAAGTGTTGTCAAAGATGTGCCACTGAAACTCTCAAAGATGGCAGGTGGGAATGTAAATCGTATAACTGGTCTGGAAATCCAACATACACATACTCTGACCCAGCATTTCAACCCAAAGAGAGTGCAGATGTCCACCAAAAGATATGCATGTTCCAGAATGTGTGTAACAGCACTATTCATGATAGGAATCTACTTGCCAACTTTACCGTGGACCAATACCTGGTGGAATATTAACGTAATGGAATAACACAGCACAATGAGGAAGAAGAATCTGTCACCACATGCAACAACATGGACACATCTCATGGATATAAGGTCAAGCAGCAGAAGTGAGGTATAGAAGAAGGTAGGTGGGATTCCAAAAAGCTGGAAAAACAAATCCAAGCTGTAGGAGCGAGAAGAGCAGTTAGTGCCCAGAGAGAGTTTGAGAGAAGCTTCTGGAGTGCTTCTACTGCCTGCTTGCTGATCTTTTGACTGGTGTTCACTCTGAAAACCACTGGGCTCCACGCTAATGATGGTGTACTTCTTGGTAGGTATGTTATGCTTGGATATACAAATGTGAAAAATAATACTACTTGTAAACCCTTCCCCCAGATAAGAGCACTAAACTGAACACACACACACACACACACACGTCAGCTGACAGGTGTGTGTCCCACTCTTTCTCCCTCAGGCTCGCAACACCCTCTCTGTGCCTTGGAATTCTACTCCATCAACACTGGCTACAGAACAGGACAGGTCCCCCCTTTTTCTGTTTGGTGGGTTTTCCAAGGAAGCAATGAAGAGGTACAGACATGGTGGAGGTGCAGGAGGAAGGCCTAAATAGGAAATGTAAGGAAGACGTTTTGAGAACCTTTGCATTAGTCTCAGCTAATTGCCTGGCTCTGCCACTTCTGGGGTCCCCTGGGACCTAGATGTACCCTGGCTTGCTTCTGTTACATGAAGTGTGTGTATGCTCTGGAAATTGAGCAGGGAGAAGCCTAGCAAACTTTTTTCTCCCTAGGACTCCAACATTTATTCCTGAACGATCCTTTAAAAAGTCCTGGATTCTCAGCCAGGAGCGGCACGGGGCTCTAGGGTATGGGGAATGCATGTGGGCAGGGAGCTGTTCTAGCGCCCCCCGGGGTACAAGTGGGTTGTTTCCAACTCCAGGGAGGAGGTGTCTCCTGATCACACCAAAAAGAGCACCACACTCAAGTCAAGGATCTCAATTAATCCCAACAACAGAAGCTGAGGCTTGGACCATTTGCCCATTTTGTAGAAAAGCAAACTACAGCTCAGATAAATGACGTAATTTCCCCAACCTCACTCGGCTGAGAGGCAGGGTCTGGATTTGAACTCAGATCTTCTGGATCCCACAGTGTGGCTCCCATTTAAGGGAAACTGCCAGCCCCACCTCGAGGCTTTTCCTCATGTCTCCTCCTCCCCACTCACAGTCCCTCCTTCCTGCTCTAACCTGCAGCTACCTAAGGCCCTGCTTTCCTACCATGCCATCAATTTGAGTGAGTCAGAAAAAAAGCCCAGATCCCATGTACGGTGCTGTCAAGTCTTCAAAGGACTTCCTGTGGCTGTGGAAAGGGCAGCTGCTAAAGGGAAATCGGCACCATCCTTTATAATTTCCTTTTCTCAGACTACCCGCTCGGGAAACCTTGGTGGACTGGGTCCCACCGCTTTCCTAGCACAGCCTGTACTCATTAGAAAAGGGCCACTGGGGCTCCATCAATGCCTTCTCATGGAGGGGTAATGTGCTTCTCTCCTTAGCAGCCATTTTGAGACCCAGACCTGGCCCAGCTTTGCTAATGAGAAAGGAGGAAGCCTCGGGGGTGCCCAGGTGCTGAACTATAACAAGGTGGCTGGGTATTACTCAAGAGCAGATGCTCTGGAAGAAGCAGAACTGAGTTTGAATCCTGGCTTCATTATTCTTCACTGCGTGCTTTTGTCCTCTCTGAGGCTCCAGTTCCCTAATTGTGAATTCAGACTTTTAATAATAACTATGCAGAACTCTTTGAGGGGATTCACAAACCATGCTATGTAAAGGGCCTAACACACAGGACTGATATTTTATTTTATTTCATTTTATTTTATTTTTTATTTATTTTTTAATTAAAGAGGGCATGTACTGCATGGAGCACTGAGTGTTATACGCAAACAATGAATCAAGAATTGATATTTTAAAACTGTGGTCCATATTTCCTCATACAGAGTCATGTAAATTAAAATGCACATCCCTAGGTCCATTCCTGACTTATGGAGTCAGAATCTTGGGGAGCAGGGCCCCCAAATCTCTCTTAATAAAAGCCTCCCAGGGTGAGGCAACTTTAATAGAGAGATGTCAGTTCTGTGGTATGGAAGCAAAGGGGCCAGGAAGCATAGGCAAGGACTGCTAAAGCATCAATGGATACTTCCCATGATGCTTGAGCCAAATACCACAGATTGCATGGGACGTGGCCTCTTTAGGAAAGAGACTGACTTGTCCAACTTTTTCCACTGGAAGTGTGAATGTAAGATCCACACAGTCAATGGTCAGGAGTGGGAGGAAAGGAAAGAAATGGTTGAGACACTGAGGGGTGTCAGAGATGAACTGATTCAACGCAATGACCGATACACCTGAGCAGGGTCATGAGACTCTCATTCCTGCTCATCTGTGCCAGATAAGCCCAGAGCTACTGCGGGATAGGCTGATGAGGTCTAATTATCCTGGAGACTTGTTGAATTGTTCTCCCGGGCTTCCCTATTCCCCAGTATAGCTCTTCAATAAATTTAACCACACTTGAATGTCGTGTGGGTATCTTGCAACCTGAAAAATTACTAACACACCATGATAAAAGGTTTGGACTTTATCATGTAAAAAAATGGGTAGCTGGTGCAGATACTAATGTTCCTCTAAAGACAGCCATTCTTCTTTGCTGCAACTTCGCAGCCACAGTCTATTTCCCATTGTGGAAGCTGAGCTTTCCAGACGCTCATGGTCCCAGTCTCAGTAACTCAGCATAAATCAGAAATAAATCAGCAAGGGAAAGGTCATGTGACTCAGGTCTAGACACTGGGACGTAAGGGAAAGATTTTAGAGGACTCCTGGGAAAGATTTTCCTCCATGATAAAAGGAGAGCTAGGCCACCTCCTTGATTATTTCATTCTTTCGTCAGTGCATGAAAATGTGATTTCAGGAGCCATGGTAGCCTTCTTGAGTCCAAGAATAGAAAACCAAGAGAATTTCAGAGAAACCAACCCAGGGCTCTGACATTACTAAACTAACTTACCAACTTTCAAACTGGTTAACTTTACTCCGTTGTTGTGAGAAAACAAATATATTTATTTTCAAGCCACTTTTACTCTGAAAGGAGTTTGACCAATATAAGATCCACTGAAGGCTTTCAACCATGACCAGTTTTGTGTTTTAAAGATTCCACATTAGGGTATGACGTATGTTTTGAATGGGGGAGTGAGAGACGGAAGGCAGAAAGACCAATAAGGAAACTTTCAGTAATCAAAGCAAAAGTAATAAAAACTTGAACACATATACTGAAAGCCTACTATACACTAACCAGTAATCTGAAAACATCATCTCATATCACCTATAACATTTTTACTCAGTATTTTTAAAAAATACCTTCCTTTTTATTTATTTATTATTTTTTTAAGATTTTATTTATTTATTTGACAGAGGGAGAGAGAGATAGCGAGAGCAGGAACACAAGCAGGGGGAGTGGGAGAGGGAGAAGCAGGCTTCCCGCTGAGCAGGGAGCCCGATGCGTGGCTCGATCCCAGGACACTGGGATCATGACCTGAGCTGAAGGCAGACGCTTAACGACTGAGCCACCCAGTCGCCCTGAATAGCTTCCTTTTTAAATAAAAATTGTCTATCATATTTTTTATGTGCTATTTGTTTTTGTTTTTTTTTCAAATACACATTAAATGAGTAAGGGTTTGTCTCCACTTTAGATTATGACAAACTAGGTTTTATGGACTAATTCTGCTATTGAGAATAACCAGTCGCCCAGATAAAAATATTTCAAAATCAGGACTTATGGGTCCAGGATCCTAAAGAAAAGAGGAGCACAGAGACATTCTGGGACAATTTGCCCCTTGAGGGACTTACCAGTTCACAGGTAGCAGGTGTCGATCAGAACATCCAGCAGACTCACAGGCCGACGAGACAGAAAGTCAGAGTTTGAGGCCTCATAAACACCGTGGATTTTCCGCTGGAACTGCAGAAGGGCTGGAGGTGTAAGAGTAAGCCAGAAATAAATCAGCCGTCCCAATGACTGAAACCACCACCAAATCAGCTTAGTGTCTGATTGTAATAAAGTGCATTCCCAGTAGTCTAACTAATATTAGTTTAGACTATTTCGATTACTTTCCTTGGATCCTACAGCTTTGCTTTCTCCAGAGGCAGAGGTAAGGTGAGAAAAATAACAGCATTCCCTACTATTCAGTAAGCATTTACTATGGATCAGATTCCTACTGTTACACCATGAAAGACATAACATCATAATCCCAATTATCTATCAAGAAAACAGAGTCTCAGGGAGTTAAATAACTTGCCCAAGGCCACAAAACAAGTACAGGATAGTGATCAGATCTGACTCATTTGTGTCTGCAGAGCCTGGGAGGTCACCAGACCAGCACCTTCTGGCTCGCCAGGTTCCAGCGCCCCGGCCAACATGCAGGCAGGGTAGCAGGGCAGCTCAACCAACAGCGCGCCCACAGGACCTGAGGCTCACGGACACAGCGTGTACCCAAACAGCTGGCCTAGCACTGCCTCTTTTGGGCAGCAATGACCAAACATACATCCCTGCAACTGGGTCAGAATTCCAAGACACCTCCCCACACTCGAGCTTTGTCCACTGTCTTTCCGAGCTTTCATGGTACCTGTGACTTCACCTCACTCCACCTCATCTGTTGTTTTCTCCTACCACGGGGCCACTGTGCCAGCAATCCTTTACATCTGACCTGACCTTTTCTTTGCTTTTCAGCAGACCACTCTCTTTTCTGAGTCCACCCTGTTAATTTTTCTGACACTTATTTCAATAAAATTCAGTGCGTCTGGTTCCATCATTCTGACTGAGCTCTAGGCCAGGGATAGCAAACTGTTTTCACCGCACATGTTCTCCCTAATCAATGGATAGTGCCTGCCTGGCGCACAATGGCTAGGATGGTGAGGCACATTCACACTCGGAGGTAGAGCCTGCCACGCTTGGTGAATGATGTCTGACAGGTTGTGAGGCAGAGGGAGTGGTAATGCAGACACCACATATTGGTCCCTATTGCTCCATGCTCTGGACATGGTTCACCTTTACCAGCTACTCTGATTTTGTTTCTAGAAGAATGAGCTGCATTCTGGTTCGGAAATTCCCTTCTGGTAGAAGTTCTGCCAGGAGGGATGCCCCACTGGTCAGGTGAGGGGTCCTTTTAAACTCATTTCAGATGATGCTTACAGAGGTGCACCTGCTTGGGAGGAAGTATCAGAACAGATACATAAACCTAGTCTCCAGAGAGCAAATTCTCCATTCTTTCTAAAGCTGCCCTCAGATCTCTCTCCATAAGCCTTTCCACAGCTGATTGTGGTTTATGAACCAAGAATTTATATACTCGATCTGACAAAAGATTTTTTTTTCCTGAGCTGTGACTATTTTTATATAAGCCTAGCAAGGTTATAAAAATGGAATCACATTTAGTTACACATTTAATGAATCACCTTCTTTATTGAAAAGAATCAGGTTACAGGAAATCAGGATGGTCCCTGAATACCAAGCACACATCTTTTACATTAAAAAAAAAAAATGTATGAAAGAGGAGAACTGACTTACATCACTCACTTGACAGTGGTTGTGGACACAATGGAACAGGTTTTCCTTCTTTCTTGCCTTTGAGGTGCTTTCTACACATGTCTCCCTCCCGCCTTCAAGGCCCTCTCCGATGAATTCCCCGTATGTGTTCAGTTTTACTTTCTCTGCAACTTCAATTATTTTCTTCTCTCTCAGCAAGGAGTTTCAGTCAAATTAACAACTTCAAGGCCCAGAACCTCCAGAAAACTAGTTTCATGTCTACAAACTGACTTCTACCTTTGAGCCAGGAAAATGTAGCTATTCACTTAAAGATACTACATAGTATTATCCATGTTAATCTGGGGGCGGGGGGTGGGGGGAATGAAGAGAGGTTGCTTACAAGCAAGCTGAAAATGATGAAATCTTGGAAAGCTGACTCTGGAAGGAAACACAGAGGTCATATAATCCACCCACTCACTTGAAATGAGAGCACAGAGAGACAGAGAGCTAAGCAGAATGGTAATGACCAGCCAGTGTTATGGGCTGAATTGTGTCCTCCGACAATTGATGTGTTGATGTCCTGACCCCATATCCCAAGATGTGACTGTAGTTGGAGATAAGGTCTTTATAGAGGTAATTAAGTTAAAATGAGGTCTTTAGGGTGGGCCCCGATCCAATCTGACTTGTGTCCCTATAGGAAGAGATTGGGACACAGACACATTTGCACACAGAGGAAAGACCATGGGAGGACACAGGAAGAAGGTGGCCCCCTGCAAGCCGAGGAGAAAGGCCTCAGGAGAAACCAGACCTGCCAACACCTTATTTGGAGTGTAGCCTCCAGAACAGTGAGAAAATAAATTTTTGTTTAAGCCACTCAGTCTGCAGTATTTTGTTACGGCAGTCTGAGTAAATGAATATACCCAGCAGCAGGAAAGGGATTCAAACCCAGGACCCTGACTCAAAGTCTAGGTGCTCTCTGTCTTATTCTATTTGTAATGGTCCCTAACGGTGTTCAGGACAGGATATATAACACAAAGCTGCCTTTCCTTTTAGATGTATGGATGGAATATTGCTATCTCAGTAATATTGCTAGCTCATATCTGAGAACATTAAACAAGGAGAGAGAGAGAGGAAGAGGTTACCTGAAAATGATATTCTCATCTTTCGAAAACATAAAGAATCCACAAATTTTTAGAACTAATAAAAAATTTAGTGTATGTATCTGCATAAAAGATCAGTACCAAAAAAACCCTCATTCTGATCCACCAGAAACAATAAAATGTAAAATATAATATAAAAAACATAAAATGGCAACAAAGTATCTAGGAATAATTTTATTTGGCTGACTTATATTTACTAATATTTTGCTAAGGATTTTTACATGTATACTCATGAGGTATACTGGTCTGTAGTTTTCTTTTCTTTTCTTTTTTTTTTTTTTGGTATCATTGTTAGCTGGTTTTGGTGCCAGGGTAATACTAGCTCCATCAGATGGATTGGGAAGTATTACTTCTTTTATTATCTGGAAGAGATTGTGTAGAATTCATATTTTTTTTTAAAGATTTTATTTATTTATTTGACAGAGAAAGACACAACGAGAGAGGGAACACAAACGGGGAGTGGGAGAGGGAGAAGCAGACTCCCTGCCGAGCAGGGAGCCCAATGCGGGACTCGATCCCGGGACTCCAGGATCATGACCTGAGCCGAAGGCAGTCGCTTAACCAACTGAGCCACCCAGGCGCCCTGTGTAGAATTCATATTAATTCTTCTTTAAACATTCTGCAGAATTCCCCAGTGAAACTAACTAGACTTAGAGATTTTGAGGGGAGAGTTTTAAAGCTCTAAATTCAATTTTTTTTCTGAGATACAAAGCAAGGATCTAGAACTGAACAACACAATCAACCATTAGGTTCTAACTATGGAACATAAACATTTAGAATTATGAATTGTTTTCTTCCTAATGGATTGATCTTTTTATCATTACATAATATTCCCATTTGTTTCTAGCAATAGTTTTGTCTGAAGTATACTCTATTTATATTAATATGGCAATGTATATATCTTTTAAAATTAATGTTTGCATGATATAACTTCTTCTATCATTTTCAGCTTATTTAAGTTGTTGTGTTTGAAGTGAGTTTCTCTTAGAAACCACAGTGTTTGATAATTTTTTTATTCACTACACCAATCTCTGCATTTTAGTTTGTATATTTAGACCATTTATATTTAAGATAATTATTGTTACTTCAGGGCTTAAGTATGCAATTTTATTATTTGTTTTCTGTTTGTTTTCTTTCTGGTTCCCTTGTTTCTTTTTTCTTTTGTTCCTATGGGTTACATGAACAGTTTTTTAGGAATCCATTTTGATTTATCCATATGATTTTGAATATATCATTTTGTAAATATTTCTGATCTGAGTATTAAAGTTTACATACATAACTGATCAAAGGCTGCTGGTATCATTTTACCACTTTGAATGAATTGCAAATACTCTTTCTAAATTAAGGATATTAGTTACTAAATAGATGGGATTTATTTTTCCACATTGTGAGTTTGAATTTGATGTTTTATATATGAAAAATTCTTGTTTAAATTTTTTAGTATGATCTCTTTTTCTTTATGGTTTCTCTTGTTGTTTAATGATCAAAAAGCCCTTTTGTAACTTTCTGTTTAATATCTACCTAATTTTAGATTGTTTTGGTCAGTCTTTATACAGAACATACATGTACGTCATCATCTTTTAAGAATTTGAGAAGGGTAGTATTAATCTTATAACTTAACATGGAAAAAATAAAATCTTAACAGTATTTGGAAACATGTACTCTCTTCCACTGGATAGATAGGTAGATAAATAAATAGATAGATAGACAGATATGGATATAGATATTAAACCTTGGTAATATTTTGTAGTTTTCCTGATAGAGACCTTACATATTTCTCATTAAGATAACTTCTAAGCATTTTATATTTTATGCTGTTCTTATGCATATCATCTTTTTATCCATTATATCCTTTCACTTGCTGTCAGAAAAAGAGCTATTGATTTTGAATATTTACCTTGATTCTAAATTCTATTTTTTTTTTTTTTACTTTGAGTATTTCAGGAGATATTCTTGAAGCTTCTACCTTTATAATTGGATACATTCTTAATAGCAATGAAAGTAGCTTAAATATAACTAGTTTATGAATTTGATCCTTTCAAAGAAAAACAGCATAGTAAGTATAAAAGAAAAAACTTGGATTTTTAATTTGAGTAGACCTTGATCCAAATCACTTTTCTGTCATGGACTAGCTTTATCACACTTAACTTCTCTGAGCTTTTTAGAATCCTTAGCTGTTAAAAATAGTTTATATCATAAAGTAGTTGTGATGATTAAATAAAGTAATAAATGTAAAATACCTAACACAGCATTGATAAAGGGTGAATATGCAATAAACTTATATTGTTTCTCTATTATTCAACATTTAGTTTTATGCATTTTGCCTGTACTCTATTATAGAAAAATCTTGGAACTGGAAGGTAGGAAAATTGTTTCTTTTATTGGACTGTAGGTTCTTGGAGGGCAGGATTATGTTGGGAATGGCAAATAGTATCACCTGACACAGCAGCTCTGACAGACTGTAATTTCCTGCTTAGGTACCTAGGCTGAGAAGGGTGAGTACTAGATTGATTTGTGTTGCCTGCGAGTAGTGTGTATTAGCAAGGTGAGGGGACATGTGTCATATACATCCTGGCTCTATGCTTTGTCTGATTCTCCTCTAGCAAATGATAGTCCTTAATTATAGAGGCATAGAGACAGTCCTTAATACTAAATGAAAAAAGAATGAATGATTCTCCTATATTCTGGCATAAAACAAATAATGAAAATAAACTCATACATGGTAAGTGTTAAAGTGAGAGGATAACTTTCAAATTCAATAATGATTACTGACATATATGGAAATTATGAGAAACATTATCTTGAAAAGAATGTGAATGCCAGAATCAAACAAATCTGGGTTCAAATTTCACTTTCACTGCTTTCTGGCTGTGTGTCCTTGGTACAAAATAACTCTGAACTTTAGTTTCTTCTTGTTAAAAGAGATAATAACTTCCAAATTCTTTTAATTTTTCTTTATCTGATCATGTCTTGATTTATCCTCCATTCCTGGAGGACATTTTCTTGGGATATAGGATTCTCAATTGAAAGTTCCTTTCTCTCTGTACTTGGAAAATGTACCATTTTTCTTCTAGTCACTATGGTTTCTGAACATAAATCTGCTCTCATGCAAATTTTTCTTTTTCCTTAAAAGTAAGGTGTTATTTTCTCTTGTTGCTTGAAAACTTTTCTCTTTGTCTTTAGTTTTTAGAAGTTTGATGATGATAATGAATGTTGGGATGAATTTCTTTCATCTTACCCTGTTTGGAGTTCCCTCATCTTCCTGGACCTATAGGTTTTTGAAAAGCTTAATGTTCTCCCTCTCTTTAATTCCTTTCCACCTTTTGCTAATCTCTACTTTTTCAAATTCTTGAATGTCCTGTCTGTTACTACAAAGCCAGAGCCCAAAGAGTTTATTCCAGTCCCTTCCTGTTCCTTCCACTTCCCTTTGGCTAGTTCTTGAGATTGATGGGCTACTGTTTGAGAAGCTGCCACAGCTGTTTTTAGATTTTTGAAACTGCATTCATGTTTGCCACTCAGAGACAGAGAGATATGTGTAAATCTGTTCTAGTAGTGTAGAGATTCTAGAAATCTCTTAGCTTATCCAGAAATTCTTGGTGATCTGACATGGATGGTGTGTAGAATCCATAATAGCCTGTGGTTTCAATGCTTCTTCGGAGCCTGCACAGACCTTCCCTATAGAAATCTGGTATTTCTGGCTGCTACAGTCCAGTACAGTTGAACTGTTGAATGCCAAGTTCCAAGGCTGCATCAAGGACTGAGAGTCAAAGAAGGGAAGGATCTCTTACTAGGATTGCCACATATCCATCCTACTTTATTTGCCAATCAATGCAGAAATTATACCCACATTCTACACTTTGGGACTGTTAGAGGGACTTTCATATCTAACCCAAACCATCTCATTTCAAAAAGAATAATGAGTCTCAAATGAGGGGAAATCACATATTTCAGGTCAACAGAAGGAGGACAGCACCCTGGGCTCCCAACTCTAGCTCTGGAACTCTTCCCTTGCCCCATGCCATGTACCTATAAGAGGCTCACCCTGGATGAGTTCTGATCACTGAAATGTGATGCATAGATGAAAAGCTAAGCTGTCTCAAGACTGGTCAGTGCTAACCAAGACCAGGCAACATAGAAGTGGTGCCTACTTCCCCTCTATGGACCATATCACAGCCACCTTGGCCAACAAATGGGAATCAGCACATCCCTTAGGCATCATACAGCGGAGAGGACCTAGGCAAGTGCCATCCACTCAGTCACTCTCTACTGAGTGTGGTGGCAACTAATCTACACATGACCTAATTGCACCAGGAACTGGAATCTGCCCAGGACTGAGATCTGAGATCAAGAGATCTGGGTTCTCATCCCAACTCTCACTGCTTACATGTTTTCAGGTCTCAGGCAATACACTCCCACTTTCTGATTCTGAGTTTCCATCTGAGGTAGGAAGAATAACGTACCCCCCCCCCCGATCTGTGAAGTTATTTTTACACAACAAAAGAGATTTTTGCAGATGTGATTAAGAGATGGGAAGATTACATAGTTGGACCCAACATAATCACATAGGCCCCTAAAAATAGGACCTTTCCTGGCTGTGGTCAGAGAGAGATGTGACTGTGGAAGAATGGGCAATCAGATGCAGGGTTGTTGGCTTTGAAGACAGAGAAAGGGGGCCACAAGCCCCAGAATGTTAAGTAGCCTCTACAAGCTGGAAAAGACAAGTAAATAATTCTCCTCTATAGCCTCTAGAGCCTCTAGAAAAGAATGCAGCTCTGCTGACATATTTTCCTTAGTTCATTGACACTCATGTTGGACTTCTGAATAAATCTGTGTTGTTTTAAACCACTAAGTTTGTGGTAATTTGTTATAGCAGCAATAGAAAACTCATACACCATCTTCAAGTCTGAAAATAATACTAAGTAAGCTATTTTATTTTTAAATATAGGATTACATTTTATTTTTAAATACAGGATTATATTTTATTCATTATGTTGTAGGGTTTAGAGGGTAGCTGAAAGAAAATAAGGTATTTTAAAAGTCAACTACTTAAGGGACCTGCTCTCCAAATCCCTGGCACCATCATAGTTTAGGCTTCACTCTCTTTCACCTGGACTATTACAGCACTCTCCCCACTGTCTCCCTGCCTCCAGCCTCACTCTCCCATGCACTCTCCACACTGGTATCAGAAAGCTCAGTCTTAAACATGTTTCTGATCTCACAAAAACCTTTTGAAAATCCTTCACTAATTTGTCATCTCCTAGACTGCTGGTTTTTAATATTGTCTGTGTGTAGGAAGAGTGTGGTAGTAGGGATGCACTAAAGAATAAATAAATATGAAGATACTCCTCCCAGTAACGTTTATATACACACAGATGCCCAAGAACTTATGTGTAATTTCCAGAGGTTTGTGGATCCCTTGAAGATCATCCGTGGATTCAAGTAGAAGACACTTTGGTCACAAAGATAAAATGAGAAGAATGGGAAGAATTTGCCTACCTCTTCATCATAGCCTTCTTAACTCCCATCATTCCCTCTGCCACACCAAACTCCTTTCAGTTGCCCAAATATGCCAAGTCAATTTAAGCCTCCATGTTATTCATAGTTCTCTCCTTCAAGTCTCATTGTCTGACAGGCAAACAGATATTCATTTTTGCAGACTCATTTTTAAAATCTGCTCTTTTCTTGACCAACTTCTTACTATCTTCCCACCTGCCCCACAGTTATGACAGGCCATACCTTCTTTCACGCCCTTCAGGGCATTATGCCCACAGTCTGTCAGCCAGTCCAACCCTTCCATATGCTCATCTGTTCAACCATCTCACATCTTCTCAACTAGATGGTGCACACTGGGCTGAGGAGGGTGGGGGACAGAGACACCTCACCCCCTTGGCAGCCCAGCACCAAACAGCAGGGTTTACAGTAAGAGCTTAAAGAATGAATGTTGACTGGATGACTGACTCTGGAATTGATACCTACTTCAGGGCATTGCTTTAATTTACTCAACCTCGTCTCTTTGTAATGCAGTGCTTTACAGGCTACCCAGCTTTGTTAAGTTTCTTAAGTATTCGTCTGCTGTACAAAGTCATTTCATCTCAGTGTGGAGCTGTGGTACGTGGGAATCCATTTGCCACTCTTTGAGTTTGATTCATTCAGAGTAACTAATACCCACCTTGACCAACACTGTGTAGTTTTGTTCCCAATTCATGACTCCTTCTCACCAAGGAGTATCTTCCCATTGACTAGACTGTCTATTTTCTGCCAGGAACAGATCTATTATCTGGAACACAACACAGTTCTCTGGATAATAAAACCATCCTATGTTAACTGTGTCACTTTTTTTTGAGGATCTCAAAATGTGGTATAAAGAACACTGAACTGGTGGTCAAGAGATCTGGATTCTGGTTCAGATGGTCACCACATGCCCTTCGACACACCACACACATTTTCTTAGATGTGATGTCCTCATCTATACAATGGAAGAATTTAAACTCAAACACTAAGGAATCTCTGGGTTAAAATTTTATGATGTGAAAGTCATATATATCTTCCTAACCCTCACTAATATATTTTTTCTACTAGCAATTAGGAAAACATCAGTTCTGAAGGTGATGTGATTTGTCCAAAATTATTCAGAACACCAGAGTATAATTATCATTTTTGCACTCAATACATTAATTCATGCAGTCAGTCAACATGTATTTTGTGAATGTGTTATGACTGACACCACACCAGGGGCAGTAATCCAAAAATGAATAGGAGGACACCTTTGCCTTTTAGTGGCTGACGGTAGACTATGGGGATCACATGTATAAACAGGTACCCTGCAGTGTGATAAACATTATGTTAGAGAGCAGTTCCAAGTGCTTTGTGAGGGAAGGAGGAGGTACTAACTGCCCAGGTGAGCAGCATACAGAGTCTGCTGTTTACCAAACCCTTTCACATGCCTCATCTCTCTATTGTCACAGCCCTCTCAAGAGGTAGAGAAGAGGTTTTGTTTGTTTCCTCTCTTAAATCAGGAAACTGAACATGAAGAGTAAAGTGATTTTCTGAAGGCCATGTGGCTGGCAAGAAACAGATCCAAGGAGTGCAAAAGGGCCATTTGGATGCCTGGTGTGATGGTGTCTCCATCGCACTAAATTGTTGCCTCTTTTGGGTCAGTAGCCCTGACCCTCAGACAAATAGTGACACAATAGAAATTCATTGAGGGTGCACCAGCTGCTTTAAGAGATGGGACCAGGTCTTACTTATCTTTGTACTGAGGAATTCTAGTGGGACCGAAGAGGTCTTGAACAGAAAAATTTGGACAGGTCAAGGCACTTGTAATGGGTTGGTGACAATTTGCACAAGGACTTTGAAGGAAGGACAGAGAAGAACATGTATAGGTGAGAAGGACAATTAGGAGAGCATAAGGCTTGTCCCAGAGATTGGTCCTTCAACAATTCCCCATGGACAATTTCTAGAGCCCATCACAAGCAGGAGGTCAAGGAGCAATTTTCAATTACAACTTCATGAGACTTCTTTGGGTCCTAGGTTAAAAGATGTGGCAAAAGTAGACTTTGGAGTGGGACCCTGTCTTCACTTTTATGTGGAAAGCAATGGCTTTGGTATGCTAAAGGCTGCAGAGAACTTTGGCCCCTTATGAAATTCTAGAGACATCACGTACCACAAAGGAGATGAGTGGTCATGCCTAAGTCTTGTGGGGCCACTCAATGGTGGGCACTGGAAGAAAAGATACTTCTCACAAGGTAGCAGGTGGAGAAGACCTTGTCAAGACATTTCACTGATCTGGGCTAGAATAAGATGAATTTATGAGCATATGAGATGCCACCTGGGTTGTGCAGAAGAAATCATGGCAGAATCTTTGGCAACTAGAGTCAGTGAAACAAGGGTTACATTTGTATCCTCCACACCTACTAGTGACCTACCACATAGCAGGAACTCAATGAATGTCTGTTTATCTGAATGGAGCTACATTTTCGCCATCACTTCGTGCTCTTACTCCATCAAAGGGCACCCTACACAAGTCTCCCAGGGGCCTTTCCCTTTCATCGGTGGCTCTGTACTTCATTTTCATCTCCTCTATCAGATATTAGGACCCCCACTTCTCTTTATATTTCAGTTTAGAACTTTGAATTCAAAAGGCATTTGAGGCTAAGAGTTCATTTTGAAGATGGTAAATGCACGATGATGAATCATAATCTGACTCGTTACAGAGTTGAAATATCCTGAAATATTTCTTGCTTCCTAAATCAGCAAACATAGAAAATAGGTATAGTTATCTGAAGCAGACCCCATGTAAGCTTTTGAACAAAAACAACAAAAATTATTGGACCAAATGCAAAGAGGAGCTGAAATACTTTTTGAAGGTCACAGTCTAATACAAGAGGTGATTCATGGTATTCACAGGTCTTATTCCAAAGGGAAAGTTTAGGGCCCATTAAACATATGAAGAACTTTCCAGAAACTTGGCCACTTGTGAATAAGAGAATTCAGGGCCTAAGTACCTTCTAGCACCATGAGAAAGCACTGCAAATACAAAACCTACACAAGTCTCCCAGGGGCCTTGCCCTTTCATCAGTGGCTCTGTACTTCATTCTCATCTCCTCTATTGGATATTAGGACACCCACTTTTTTTTTACTCTCCCCCTCCCCCATTTGAGGTTCTAGAGATTAAAGAGGAAAAGACAGCTGCTTAAAGAAAGCTGGCTTTTTCATCTTGCTGTTCTTAGTTGTCTCTGATCTAGTAAGTCTAACAACTCACATAAACAGTTATTGATTAAATCTGTCTTGAAAGATGAATGAGAGAGACTATCAGACAAGATAGAGACATCAAGATCTGGAGCCAGAAAACCTGGATTTGAATTCTGGTTCTGCCACTTAACAGTGGGTGACTTGGAGCAATGTGACATAAATTTTTCCTGCCTCATTTTCTTCAACTGAAAACTGAGGGAAGTTATAAATGTATGTACCTCATAAGAAGGTTTCGAGGACTGAGTGAGTTCACAAATGGAAAGTTATTAGTACAGTGCCTGAATAGTTGTAACTCTTGTATCTGCTAGCTATCGTATAGGAGTACCAGGAAATGAAGATACAGAAGTAATAGTTTAAAAAGATACATTCGTACACTGATAAAACACACACACAAAAAATGGCTCATAGCAGATACAAACTAAATTTTATTCTGCCAAGAGCATTCATTGTTGTGTGGCAATTCTCCACAGATGAAAATGTCAAAATTAGTCATTTCTCTTCACTATGTTTCTATGCCCTCCAAGCAATCTTCTGAGGACTAATTCAACTTTCCAGGTACCTTAGTACTGGGAAAACAGTGTGGCAGGTAGAGAACAGGATGACTCTGGCCACAGGAAAGTGGCAAATTGGCATTTTAAAATCAATCTTATGTGAAATTATTATCAGCATGTCACTTAGAATCTCTCCTTTCTAGGTGTACTGATGAGATAATTTTCTGGACTTTGAAGACTGTGGATCCAAGCCCCTAAACCACGGTGAATTTGTGAAAATTATACTCCTCTGTGGGTTCATTGTCTGTCTTGCCTCAGGACCATTGCTTCTGCTTTATCATGTACTATGCTCTTTCACTGTATTCAGACTTCAATAGGCTACCCTTTAGTCCTAGTGGAATCTCTCAGCTCTCCAATCCACAATGAAATAATACTTTTTTTTAATGGTAGGCATGCTCCAGGAAATAGGACTAGAAGCTCCAGAAGATTAGAAGCTGTGTGTGTTATACACCTAGCACAGCGCCAGGCATGCAGTGGGCACTCAATTAATATTTGTCATATAATATCACATACTCTCAGCAATCCTAAGAAGCCCTTCCAAGAAGAAGTGGCTTATCCTTTTATAATAATAAATATGAACAAAATGTGATTAAAAAATCTACACATTCTAATATACTGCATACAACTTTTTACTCAAGCCATTTTTCAGAAAGGGGGGCACTCCTTCACACATATTCCATTTCTAATACTTTCAAATCGTTTTAATCTACCATAGTGGTGGAGAAGGTCATGAAATATCTTATTCTACAAAGGCAATTTAAAAGAAAGAAAAGCCAGATAGTACATTCAGAATGAGAGATATTCTGATGTCTATTTTAAGGAGAAGGTCAACTCAAGGTCAGAAGACAATCTACAGAATTGCCCAAAATGAGAGCCTATACTTCCTGTACTGTAGGAATTATGGTAAAAGTCTGACCTGCTTGAGATATCCTTCAAAGTCTGGGGTCTCTAGTTCAGATGATCAAGGGCAGTGTTCATTTAAAATACATCATTTTTCCAATACCAAGTCACAAAGGATGTACCCAGATTCATTTGAGTCCCAACTCCACCTGGGAAAAACTGGCCAGAGCAACCACCAGCGGTATCTAACAGGTTTTCTGTTTCCTTAATATCTGCTTTTATTTTTAAAAATTCTTTCATTACACATTTTTTAAAAGTCAAACAATAAAAAGCACCCAGATTGGTAAGGAATAAGTAAAACTGTCACTATTTGCAGATGACACACTATATATAGAAAACCCTAAAGATTCCACCAAAATAACCATTAGGACTAACAAATGAATTCAGTAAAGTTACAGGACATAAAATCAATAAAAAGAAATCTGTTGCATTTCTACATATAATTATGAAGTAACAGAAAGAGAAATTAAGAAAACAGTCCCACTTACAACTGCACCAAAAAGAATAAAATACCCGGGAATAAATTTAACCAAAGAAGTGAAGGACTTATACTCTGAAAACTGTAAGACATGAAAGAAATTGAAGATGACACAAACAAATGGAAAGCTATACCATGCTCATGGATTGGAAGAATTAATGTTTTTAAAATGTCCGTATTACCCAAAGCAATCCACAGACTCAATGCAATATCATTAACAATAACATATTTCATGGAACTAAAACAAATCATCTGAAAATTTATATGGAACCACAAAAGACCTCAAATAGTCAAAGCAATCTTAAAAAAGAACAAAGCTGGAGGTATCACAATCCCAGATTTCAAGATATACTAGAAAGCTAAAGTAATCAAAACAGTATGGTACTGGCACACAAAAAAAGACATATAAATCAGTGGAACAGAATAGAGAGCACAGAAATAAAAACATGCCTATGTGGTCAAATAATCTATGACAAAAGAGGCAAGAATATGCAATGGGGAAAAAGACAGTCTTTCAGTAAATAGTGCTGGGAAAACTGGAGAGCTTCATGCAAAAGAATGAAACTGGGCCACTTTCTTACACATACATAAAAATAAACTCAAAATAGATTAAAGATTTCAATGTGAGACCTGAAACCATAAAACCCCTAAAATAAAACATAGGCATTAATCTCTTGGACACTGGCCTTAGTAACATATTTATGAATAGGTCTCCTCAGGCAAGGGAAACAAATGCAAAAGTAAAATATTGGGACTACACCAAAATAAAAAGCTTTTGCACAACAAAGGAAACCATCAAAAAAGCAACCTAGTGAATGTGAGAAGATACTTGTAAATGATATATCCAGTAAGGGGTTAATATCCAAAATGTATATAAAGAATTTATACAACTCTCCATCAAGAAAATAATCTGATTAAAAAATGGGCACAGGGCATTTTTCCAAAGAAGACATGCAGATCGCAAACAGACACGTGAAAAGATACTCAATATCCCTAATCAACAGGGAAATGCAAATCAAAACCACAATGAGATATGACCTCACACCAATTGGAATGGCTAGTATCAAAAAGACAAGAAATAACAAGTGTTGATGAGGATGTGGAAAAAAAGGAATCCTTGTACACTGTCAGGGAGAATGCAAATTGGGGCAACCACTGTGGAAAACAGTATGGTGTTTCCCCCCAAAAATTAAAAATAGGACTACCATATGATTCAGTGATTCCACTACTGGGTATTTACCTAAAGAAAATGAAAACACTAATTTGAAAAGATACACGCACTCCTATGTTTATCGCCGCATTATTTACAATAGCTAAGATGTGAAAGCAACCCAAATGTCCAATGATAAATGAATGGATAAGGAAGAACGGATTATTTATATATATATTATATATATATATATATATATAATATATATAATATATATATTTATATAATATATATAATGGAATATTACTCAGCCATAAAAAGAATAAATGAAATCTTGCCCTTTGAAAAGATCTAGAGGGTATCATGCTAAGTGAAATAAGTCAGATAAAGACAAATACCATTTGATTTTGCTAATAAAGTTAACTTTTTGGAATCTGTTGGTATTTCATTGGTGGCCTTGTCTAAGACCAATTTTACTGTTGCACATGTGTTACAAAATGATGGAGACTCTCTTTGTTGGGCACAAAATTCTCTAACTAGTATATCAAGCATATTGATGCATTACTACTAAGATTCTTCATATCTTTATTTGTTTTTTGTCTGCTTGATTTTGTGTTCTGGAGGGGTTTGTTCAGGCTTTCAGCAGTGGTTTTTTTTATTGACCCTCTTGTAATTCGGTCAATTTTTGCTTCAACTATTTCATGGCGCTATTTTAGGTGCATAAGTTACTTTTTGGCTGCATTTATCCCTATGAAGTGTATGTGCATCTTTCTTTCCATGGTTTTCAATTTGAATTTTGTTTTTTTTTTTTGTTGTTGTTTTTTAAAGATTTTATTTATTTATTTGGACAGAGAGAGAGACACACCAAGAGAGGGAACACAAGCTGGGGGAGTGGGAGAGGGAGAAGCAGGCTTCCCCGCGGAGCAGGGAGCCCGACACAGGACTCAATCCCAGGACCCTGGGATCATGACCTGAGCCGAAGGCAGACGCTTAACGACTGAGCCACCCAGGTGCCCCCAACTTGAATTTTGTTTTACATTATCTGATTTTATACAGTCTCTCCAATTCTTGCCCTCTTGTCTTCATCAAGTTTTCTTTACTCCAGTTTTAAAAAAATATGTTCTATTTGTTTGAATTTATTGATTTGTCTTCTAGTTGTTATCATGACATTTTAATAGCCTTATTGATATATAATTTACACACCATAAGTGCTACCCATTTATTGTGTACAATTCAATGCTTTTTTTACTATATTTACAGAGTTGTGCAACCACTACCATAATCTAATTTCAGAATATTTTTACTGCCACAGAAACCTTGCACCCAATGGCAATCTCTCTCTCTCTTACCAGCCATAAGCAACCACTAATCTACCTTCATTCTCTCTAGATTTGTCTATTCTGAATACTTAATATAATAAATATCCAGTATAATGTTGAATGGAAATGGCAAGAGAGGCCATCCTTGTCCTTATTTCTGATCTCCGGGATAAAGATTTAGTCTCTCACTGTTAAGTATGATGTCAGCTATTGGTTTTTCTCAGATACTCTACCAGACTGGAGGTTTCTCTTCTATTCTTAGTTTCCTGAGTGTTTTTTTGATCATGAAACGTGTTAGATTTTTTCAAATGCCTTTTCTGCATTTATCAATGTTATTACAAAATTTGTGTCACTTATTTTATTAATATAGTACATTATATTAATTTGGGGATGTTAAGCCAGTTTTACATTGCTGGGATAAATCTTACTTTGTCAAGGTGCATAATCCTTTTTAAATGTTGCTGTATTCAGTGTATTATCATCTTTTTTTGAGGATTTTTTTTTAAGATTTTATTTATTTGACAGAGAGAGACACAGCGAGAGAGGGAACACAAGCAGGGGGAGTGGGAGAGGGAGAAGCAGGCTTCCCGCCAAGCAGGGAGCCCGATGCGGGGCTCGATCCCAGGACCCTGGGATCATCACCTGAGCCGAAGGCAGACGCTTAACGACTGAGCCACCCAGGTGCCCTTTTTTTGAGGATTTTTGCACCTATATTCATGATGGGTATTGGTCCCTAGTGTTTTTGTGATGTTTCTCTGTAGTTTTGGTGTTAGGCATTATATTTTAAGGATATTTTAAAACATAAATCAACATATTTTTCTAAAGAACTACTACACATATGAATTATCTATATCCTGCCTCTTTGAAAACAAGAGGATTAGTGTAATTTTACTCCCTGCTCCTTCTCTTACTCCATGTTCCCATCTATCATCTACATTAAAACAATCAACACAGTGGGGACACCTGGGTGGCTCAGTCAGTTAAGCAACCAACTCCTGATTTCTCCAGATTTCGGCTCAGGTCATGATCTCAGGGTGCGAGATCAATCCCCCCGCCACCCTACTCTCTAGCTCTAAGCGCTCAGAAGCTCAGCAAGGAGTCTGCTTGGGATTTTCTCTTTTGCCCTCTCCCTCTCGCCCTCCCCCTACTTGTGCTTTCTCTAAATAAATAAATAAAATCTTAAAAAAAAAAAAAAACAGTAGGTTTAATATGAGTTTTACTAATTCATTTCCTTTACTCATCACCACTTTATGCATCTCACCTTTCCCCCCTGGATTAATTTTCTCCTTATAAGACATCCTCTAGTAATTATTTATTTAATTACTTATTTATTTATTTATTAAAGAATGGGAACTATACATTTTTTCAAGGCCATGTATCTCTGAAAATATCATTTGCTTTCACTCGAGTGAAATTTTGGCTAGCTACAAAATGTTAGACTTGAACTAATTTTCACTAGAACTTCTAATTTTTCTTATAGTTAAAGTGACGTCTGATGGCATTCTGACTCTTTTCCCTTTGTAGACAGATTTCCTTTTCTTTTTCTGGATGCTTTTCTGATTTTCTTTCCCCCTTGACCCATTGGTGTTCTGTAATTTGGATGTGTTGTGCTATCTGATTCTTGCTGAACACCCTAAATCCGCAGAGTCTTATCTTTCTTTAGTTCTGGGGTCTTCTATTATTTCTTTACATATTCCTTTCTTTTGGAACACCTTTTAAATGGATGTCAGAGATTTCTTATCAGTTTCCCATGATTCTTTAAAAACATAGGACTCTGAGAAACGAACTGAGGGTTCTAGAGGGGAGTGGGTGGGGGGATGGGTTAGCCTGGTGATGGGTATTAAAGAGTGCACGTACTGCATGGAGCACTGGGTGTTATACACAAATAATGAATCATGGAACACTACATCAAGAACTAATGATAATGTATGGTGATTAACATAAAATAATTTAAAAAATAAATAGAAGAAAAAAATAAAAACATAATGACTTGATATCCGTATATATTGTGAAATGATCATCACAATAAGTCTAGTTAACATCCATCACCTCACATAGTTACAATTTTTTTTCCTTGTGATGAGAACTTTTAAGATCTATTCTTTTGGCAACTTTCAAATGAACAGTGCAGGATTGTTGACTCTAAGTCCCCAGGACTTATTTATCTTATAACTGGAAGCTTGTTGGACCACCTTCACCCATTCCCTTCCCCGTGCTGCTCTCTGCCTTGGCAACCACCAGTCTGCTCTCTGATTCTAGTTCATTTTTTTAGATCCCACATATAAGTGAGATCACACAGTATTTGTCTTTCTCTGTCTGACTTATCTCACCTCTTTAGTCCCTTTTGCTGCATTCCCAGAGAATTCCTGGGCTCAATCTTCCAGCTCACTAATTCCATTTTCAATTGTGTGCGTTCTACCATTTGACTGATCCATCGTTTTTTTTCTTTTTGCTCACTAAGTTTCTAATTTTCATGATTGCTAGTTGGCGTTTTACCAATAGAAGTCCTTTTACCTCTACGTGATTTTAATTTTCCTTATTCTAAAGTTCTGTTTATTCTCGTCCCTCCAAGTCACCAGGTGTAGATTCTGGATTTAAGTTTGCTGCTTCCCTTTCATGGTGTTAGCTTTCCTCAAACTACTGGTGGGAATGGATTGTGCACCCCTCCCTGCAGCTGAGTTTCTGTGTTTGGCTCTGTTCTATTTGTTTACTTGGCCTGTCCCAGAACAGGAATGGGAGCCACTTCCTGGACGAATCTGCCCTTTTCAGTCAGGTTTGGGAAGTGATAGGACTTGCCTCTGGATAGCTTTGTGAGATAACTCTCTTCTGGGCATGGATGCTCTCCTTCCTCCTCACTGTTCTCAGCCACCTGTGTCCTGCCTATTTCTCCATTCCAGATTCCCACACATCGCTTTTTCGTGGAGGAAATCACCCCAGTAATAGCTGGTCACCATCAGGGGAGGGAATGGGAGTCACCTGATGGCACCTCCTCTGTCACCCTGGGTCTCCTCTTCTCTGTTTCTACCCCTTCCAGGCAAGTAGGTATTTTCAGTAGAACTTCCTCTGTGCTTTTGGGTTATGGTTTCCCTTTTCATATCAGTCCCACTCACTTTCTGCTTTTAAAGGACCTTCATTATTTCTGGACCCACTGAGGGCTGCATTTCTTGATTTGGGGCCTCATTTTGAATTTATTTTTTATTTTATTTCCTATTATTTTTAGGGACTTGTTATGGGAGAGGAGCTGCAGCAAAGTTGAGATTGTCATCTTGTAACAAAAATTAGTGACACTTTATTGGGAGAGAGTTTTGCGGCAACCACCATCCTCCTTGCTCAGTTGAATCCTCTGATTGAGAGAAAGAGACAGAATGAGAGAGCATGCAAGAGAGGAACGTGGAGAGCTGTTTGAGACTCATTTGAGGAAGGGGCATCTCTTAAGGAGCTCAGGGCTGTTTATCCTATTTCCACGTCCTGTAATGACAGGTGCCACCTGCAGCAAAGTAACAAAGAGGGTATTCTTCAGAAGTATGGGATAGAATCAGAAGCTCAGCTATAGACAAACCCCAGCTGGCCTCTTTTTAGCCTGTCAATAAAAGGCCCTGTGCTTGCACTGTGGCTCCATTATCCCAACAGCATCAAAGCCAGGACAGGCTCCTCCTATCTCGGATGCCGACGGCAGCTCTTCAGCTGAGCTCTGCTTCCTGGTGCAAACGCAGCTGCGGACACTCCACATGTTCTTTGAGTGTCTTCTTATTCTTTCTTCAGACTCACCAAGGGGAGCAAGACATTTCGTCCAAATGAGTTGTTTCAAAGCCGATATAGTGTCTAAATTCACAGCTTGCTACATTATATTCTTTTTCTTTAATCTATTTTTTTATTTTTCCTTTTTAGATGTGCCAAAGTAATTATCAATAAACCCTCCTTGAGGAGATGTTATGTACAAGTCTCCCTGGATAAAGAGAAGGTCAGGAAATCCCTGGTATTCCCAGAGAGTTACTGAGGTATCCCTGGAGGAGGAGAACCTACCAATGAAGCAGACAGCTATAGTTTTATCTGTCTAAAACCTTCTCCTGTTTTCTGGTTACAGCAACCCATCCTTTGGCGGGGGAACTGCTCCTCCCTTACTGTAAGCATGTGATTTTGGAGAAAGCAGCCGTCCTAGAGCCCTGCCCTAGTCACATTACCCAGGCCTGCTCAAATACATCCTCCATGGCAGTGACCAGGGAGGTAGCCCTGGAGGTGGGCACATGGCTCAGACTTGTCAATCTGGGACCTTCCTTGGGATTAGCATACACTGAAGTTGGAGAAAGAAGCTTTTCCCTCTCAGTTCCTTCAGCTGGGATAATGAAGTCTGAAGCTGCAGTACATGTCACCTTCCTCCCTACCACTTTACATGGAAGATATTCCTTCAAATAATAGCAAATGAGACCAATGTCAGGAAAGAAGAGACAAGGGGGGAGAAGAGAGAAATGGGGGGGAGAGAGAGAGAAAGAGAGGTCTGATGACACGATGTGAGGTCTTACATCCACTCAAGTCTCTTGCCCCACCCATTCTATTGAATTATACCTTGTTTCCAAACATTCCATAACTGCCTTCTATGAGTCTTTGCACAACATCGCTTATAACGTAGGAAAAGTCTTTTTACTTCTTTCCCTCCTTTTGTTCCTGGGAAATGACTGATCATCCTCCAAGGACTAGCCCAAAATATTCTTCCCCAATCCCACCACATATAGTTGGTCTCCAGTCCCTCCCGCTCTCAGATCACCTTGAGCAGACTTCCAGGATAGCATTCTCCTCCTTCCATAATTATTTGTTTCTACTTCCTTTTCTTCCATCAGACTGTGTACTCCTTGAAAAAAGGAACTGTGTCTGATAATCTTCAAGTTCCCAGCTGTTCCTCAAATAGGGTTGGGCATAGAGTGGAGTGTCTCAGTCACTGAGTTTCCCTAGAATTGATTTTCCCATGAGAGCAATGGGGGTGCTTGTGTGGGTATAGGAATGAAGGTGGTTCTTCTAGAAAGAGGGCTCGTTCCTGCCATCAAACCACCATCTCTCTCTCCTGAATCTTTTCCTTGCTAGAGGTTCTCTGACTGCCATGGTGAGTGAAAACAGAATCTCCTCTTGTGGGAGAAAATGGCAGCCTTTGGGCATCAGGAAAGGGTTTAGGGAAGTCTTATATGTCACCTGAGTAACAGGGAGCCATTGAAGGATTTTAATCAAGGGTATCTAAATCACAGTCGGGTAATTTAGAAAGACCATCAGACGGCAGTGTGGAGACTGGGCTGGGGACAGATTGAGGCTGAAGACAGCAAACAGTGGGGAACCAATGGAGAGAGCTGGGTCCAGGAGAGAGC
Organism: Mirounga angustirostris; assembly: GCF_029215605.1. Lineage (NCBI taxonomy): Eukaryota > Metazoa > Chordata > Mammalia > Carnivora > Phocidae > Mirounga > Mirounga angustirostris. Next base: position 68,324,821 of record NW_026991723.1, on the reverse strand, counting down.
TCATAAGGACTTGGATGGTACAGTGGGGATGGAAAGGAGGGGACAATGGCCTTCCTCATCATTTCTTCTCTCTTGATCCCCTTAGCTGAGCAACTGAGACTTCCTCCCCAGTGGCCTTCCTCCCGGTGTCTCCCATTCTTCTCTGTCTTGTCGGCAAACCACAGAATGCCTCTAAATCAGGAGAGAACGAGGCTTTCTCCTTGCCCCACAGAATCCTTGGGAGTTACATCTTTGTCAGCACTTCTGCTTCCAGCTCCCATCGGATCGGTTAATGTTTCTTTTATGAAGCGAGGACACCTGATTTCTGTCAGTGCAGGGCTTAAGAGTGCCTCGTCAGCACTGTCTTCCTGGCTGGCCATATCAAATAGACAGAGGAAGAGAGCAACCAACCTGGTGATCAGATTCCAAGGCAATGATGCCAGGGCTGCATGCTGTTTGTGAGTGGAGCTAGAGAGAACTAAGGGCTCCCATAGTGCTAGGATGACACGGTTACAACCCCTTTCCTTGTCTGGTCTGTTTCCCTTCTATAAGATGTCAGTGATCCCTGATGGTCCCTTCTAGGCTCTTGTAAGCCAGTCTAAGGGATCTAAGGGGTCTCTTCATTGTTACAGCCTCTTGTGGTGGTGTCCCAAGAGCTAAAGCAATCCTCACTCTACTTGGAACATTCATACACCCACTCCTTTCATTTATCGAATAAATCATTCATTCATTCAGTAAATATCCACTGAGCCCCTATTCTGTGAGAGGCCCTGTGCTCAGTGCTCTGGATATAGAGATCCCAAGGAGTTTATACTCTAGATAGAGATCCAGAAATGTAAATGGATAATCACCATACAGTGGCAAAGTTAGGAGCAAAGTGAAGAGGAGTCAGACACCAGAGTCATTACTAAAGGATTCTTTTTTTTTTTTTCATTCTCCAAGTATCTGGCATTCTTCCTAAAATACACAGGTTAGTTCCTCAATAAATGAATGAAGTGACATGTTAGCTGGGCCTAAAGGTGAGTAAAAGGCAAGGGGAAAGCATTTCAAACAGAGGGAACTATATGGGTTGAGACCTATAAGCATGAAAGAGCTCAGCCATCTTTGGGAAGAGTATGCAGTTCTGTGTGCCTGGTATGTAGGGCACTGTAAAGACCTATAGGAGCTGAGGCTGGAGAATCCAATGGAGAGAGGATTGTAAGTAGTCTTCAGTGCCATGTCAGAGAATCTGGGTTTGATGTGTAGCAGTGAGGAAATGTTGAAGGTACATCATAGCAACTTTTGAAAGGATCTCCCAGGCTTGATGTGGGTGGATTGGGGTAGAAATGCCCCAAGTAGGGACGCCTGTTAGAGGGCCTTCTCCAGGCTGGTGCTACTCTCGGCTCAAGGCTAGCAGGAATGAACAGGGCACCTCCAAATTTGTGTTCTCCTCCATCTCAACAGAACAGCTGGGGTCACTGACTTATGGAGATCCTGATGAGGAATAAACAGATTACATGGGGAACACCTTGACCCAAGCAGTACCCCTACAGATGGAATATATCAGGAAAACAACTGACATCCTGTCAGAGGCCAAAGGAAATAAGAAAGCACTAACCATTTGAAATTCCCTGGCTCACGTTTCCCACCTCTCCTAACCTAGACCTATTCTCTTTAATTCACAGAAACCTCGCTATCTCCTTTATTGCTCTGTTAAATGTAAAAATGCATGTAGCATTTTGGCTAAAAACAAATCAAAGCAATCAGGTACTACCAACCTCAGAGAAAGCGACTGATTCATTTAATCTACTACGTGCTTGATGTGAGAAGCTAAAGACAAGAAATGGGGAAGGATCTGGCTAAGGTCCCTCAGCAAGTTAGTACCTACAATAGGATGAAAACCTGGGTCTCCTGACTTCCAGGCAACTGGTTTCCCCAGGGTGACACGAGGTCTCTGGCTGTGTGTGCCCAAGGAAAAGTGAAATCAATTGTGTCTTAGTAAGCACAGGTGGTCAAGCTCTCTGAGAAGATGAAGCCAGAATTTCCCCTGAGGCTCGGCCTCCTAAGACTTGACTATTATGCTGACTCATTTCCTGTAAGGTCACTTCCCTGCTTAAAAACCTTGCATGCCCACAGGGTAAGTTCAAACTGCTGAGAGTGGCATCCAAGGCCTTCATGTTTATGTAGTTCCTTAGTCTCCATACTCATCTCTTGAACCCAGACTTACTCTGGACAGCCCACCCGTGGGTCTCAATCCTGGCAACATATTAGAATCATTGGGGAGTTTTACAAAAAATCCTGAGACTGAGACTGTACCTCCAGAGGCCTAAGGTGGGGGGTGGGCCCCGTGCATTTGTACATTTTAAATCTCCCCATGCAACTCTAATGAGCAACCCGAGTGGAGAACCACTATTCACCCATAGCTAATTACATTCTTTTACCCAAATCTGCCTTGTCCTCTCCAAGGCTTTGGGCAGGGATTTTTTACTCTGCCTTGTCCCCACTTTTCCATCTGGCCCTCCCCCCAAACTGCCAAGATGAATCTCTCCATTTGCTTTGGACCTTTGCACACACCTCCACCATAACATTTATCTTCTTTTACTTATATGTCTTTTGGGCACCCTAAAAAAAAATTGTGCTCTTCACAAGGAAGACAGTTCTATTTATGTTTTTTCATTGCCAAGATTATAGGACCTGACATAGTAGGTGTGTAGTAAATAACTGTGGTCTGAATAAGAATTTATGAACCCCAGAATGACCTCTGCTCAGAAAGTTGCCCACATTCCTTCGGTGTTGAGTCGTGGGGCAGAGGTTCTGAGAGATCCCTAGGGTACTGTGTCCTAGTAATTAGTCCTTTACAATATCTGTCTCCAAGGAAGGGAAATTATCAAAGAGACTCTACTCACCTGCATCTGGAAATGGGGGGCTAATCTCACCTTTATGTATCTGGGCAACTCAATAGCTAAAAAGAGGTAGATGGGATTATTTAGACCCAGAGAGACCTTAGGTTGGAAACTTCCTCTCCTGTGTAACAAGTTACTGAGAGTGTTTCCGCCTCTATGAAATAATATATCAGGAGTTCAGCACATTGCCTGCTGTACTAGTCAGGGTTCTCCAGAAAAACAGAACCAATTATATAGAGAGAGTAGAGGGGAGAGAGAGGGGGAAAGATTTATTATATTATAAGGAACTGGCTTATGTGGTTATGGAGGTTGAGAAGTCCCAAGATCTGCAGTTGGCAAGCTGGAGATCCAGGAAAGTCAGTGGTGTTCAGATCCAGTCTGAGAGCAAGCAGGCTCCAGACCCAAGAAGTGCCAATATTTCAGTTTGAGTCCAAAGGCAAGAAAAGAATGAGTCAAGCAGTCAATGAGTCAGTCAAGAAATCAGACAGGATGAGATCCCTTTTCCTCAGCCTTTTTGTTCTATTTAGGTCTTCAACTGATTGGATGAGGCCCACCCACACGAGGGAGGGCAGTCTGCTTTCCGCAGTCCATTGATTCCAATGTTAATCTCATTCAGAAACCTTCTCACAGACACACTCGGAATAACGTTTGACCAAAATGTCTAAGCACCGCCTGGCCCAGTCCATTTGACACATAGAATTAGCAATCATACCAGCCATATAGCAAATTTACCATACATGTGAATTCCCTTCCTTTCCAAAGATAGGGTTTCAGAATCCCCCAACGTTCTATCCAACTGTCTGCTCCCAGGTGAACTTAATCTTTGTGATCCTTCTCACCATCCCTTCACCTTCCCTCCTTCTTTCCCTCACTTCTTCCCCCTCTCATGACCCTTTTCCTTTTTTTTCTGTCTCCTCACTTCTTTAGTTCACCACTCTCACAACTGGTTCACTTAGGATTCATCCCAGGAAAAGGACTGAATTCCTCTGGCACTCCTTCTTCCCATCTGTGTTTTCTGGAGCATGATGAGCACTCCCAGCACGATTCAAGCAAGTTGGGAGAGAAGTCGGATACCAACTTTTGCTCTAATCTTGCACCAGAGCAGCAAGGGCCTGGTCTCTTTGTGCTGGGGCAGGAGGTGGGGGAAGGAGAGGAGTGAGGCCTCTGACATAAATACTGTGCAGTGTGTTTTTATTGCTGCATAATCCATGCTCGTGCCACTTGTCCGCATACCACCAGTTAATGGAAACCTCATGTTCTCCTGATCTGGGCTGCCGTGTGGGTTAACTCTTGCAGGGCCAGGTATGCACCCAGGCCAAAGGAAATCCTTTACAGAAGGAGGCTGGGTTATCAGACAAGCAGGAACTGCCTCACATGTTGAAGGTAGTCACCATGGGGAGTGGTTAACGATAAAGGCAGGAATGTGGCAGGCAGGCACTCGTCTAGACCTGTCTGTGGAGCTGTTCACATGGCATTTGGGTGTACTCATCTAGAGGCTGAGCTACCTCTGGATTCATGGAACTAGCTTCTCCTGGCTTCCTGCTCAGCTCTCTCAGAGCTTTGATTCATCTCGGAGAATGGTCTAAGGAGTCTGCACAGACCAGGCACAAAATGAATGCATGGGAGGAGGGCACTAAAGTACAAGTGTGTATTGTGAGTTTGTGCAAGGGGTAAGGGAGCTCTAAGGAGAAAACCACTAACTCTGCCTGGGGGTTCCAGGAATGGCATCCAGAGGAAGGGATATTTGGCCTTGATGGTCTTGATGGACAAAGAGATGCTTTTTATATCAGGCAGATAAGAAGAAAGATCAGTCCTGTGCAGAGGAAACAGTGTGTGCAAGGTCTAGTGCTATTTTCTCCTGCAGAAAAGGAGGTAGGGGTGGAAAAGTGGGGGAATCATACCGCCTTCTAACCCTGCCCTTCTCCATAGTTTGTGACCCAGTTTTATAACCTCTGCTTTTGTTTCCTTGTCTGTAAGCCGAGGACTATAATGGAGTCCACCTTCGAGATTGCTCTGAAGAGTAAATGATGAAACACCTATAGCACTTAGCTCAGTTCTTGGCATTTTCAAGCCCTGGATGAATGTTGGCTATCATTACCATCAGGGAACAAAGGGCAGTTTGGAATGGTTGAAACAACATGCTGTCTGGGGACAGTGGAAAGACCCAAGGTTAGTCAGGGACCAGATGGGGGAAGGAACCAGAAGTTGCACTAAGGATTTGGACTTGATCCTGTGGGTCATGGGAAATCACTGAAGGTTAATTCATTCAAATTTTGTCCTCCAGTTGCTTTCCTTTCCTGGAAGATACTTCCCAGAAAGCCTCTACTTTCTCATCAGGAATCCAAACTGTCCTAGGTAATGGCCGCCCTCCTCTAAAAAGAAATCAGCCCGCATAGCGCAGCCCACACTCATCGTACTTTGCATCATCAGACTGCCTCCTTCTCACACCTTAGCTGTGGGGCACTGGATTCAAGAGCCTGCACCTGGGTTTTCCTTCTCATCATCACCAGTGAATGTCCATGATTGCAAAACAAGGAGAAGGAACCAAGTCTGGCTCTCACCAAAGCTCTGGACCCCAAAGGAAAGTTTGTCGAGCAGCGTCTCCTTGTCCTAGTTAGGACAAGTTGCCTGGCATGTGAAAAGCCCTGGAAATTTGCCACAAAGTGGTGATGCGTCCTGCAGGTAATGCTGATGGGATTTGAGCAGCGGTTCACCAATGGAGGCTGCCGGTCTGTTTGTGGGGTTATCAGGGTAATGGATCCTGGCATTTTGCTCCCACCATCTTTACAAGTGTCACTTTCACTTTATTGTACATTAACCCCAATCTCTTCACAAGCTCCAGAATAAAACTTCTTTGCAAACAACCAAGGTCCATCTACTGCTCTGTTAAAAATACCCCAGCATGAAAATACTGAAGCATTAGATAAATCCATGATCAGAGATATCATAGCAGACTCACCGGAAAATGCCTGCCTTTGACCGGGAGAAATCCATCTTTCTTTCTCTTAGGTGGGATATTGATTACTCTCCACCCCCACGGTAACAAAAGAACCCCTAAATTCCCAAGACTGATCAGATTTCAAATACTGCATCCTAGTGTCCTTATGAGCCCATATGTATCTATTCCTCTGAACGCTCAATGGAACTCAGCTCTATCAGCTGCTGACAGGTTGATTCTATAGTTGTGAATGAATGAATGAACCCATGATGATTAGCAGATAAAGGTTCTATATCCCCACTAAGTGCACATGAGTTTTATCCACTTCTTTTTCTCTTCCTTGATCAATTACTCTCTGTTGCAGAGACAAAATACCTTCCGATGTTCTTGCTAACAATCTGCAGGTTGGGTCTCACTTCCTCCCCTGAAAGAACAACCCCCAACAGTGAGTACTTAAATTAATCCACCTCTGCTGCCACACTGCACAGCCCATCTATCACAGCAATTTGTGCAAATGCCACTCTCATATCCAGCTCTATGTATCATGTATTTTGAGATTGCACAGTTCCTGAGGCCTTTGTAAAGCAAACCTTTCATGAATAAATCAGGAAATACCCTGATGCATGCTTTATGTAGAGGAAGATATTCTATTTAGGTCATGCAGGCAAGTTCTGCCAAGTTTGCTAAAATGAACAAATCCCCTGAGTGCAGTCTACCTCTACACATTCCAAAACACAAGCAAGTATCTCCTAGGCCCCCACGGCTGTGCTCTGTAGACACTGAGGACTCCAGGTCTATAAAGTATTAGGTTTGATCATCTGAGGCTCCAAAGACTTTCAAGTCAGGAGCCAGGCAAGGAGTTTTGCTAGTCCATGGGAGGAACTTTGCAAACGGATAATTTGTCCACTATGGTGCCTGGGGCAATGGGACTTCTGCAAGCAAAGGAGGAAGGAACAAGAAAAATTACAGTGAGCCTGTTGTCCCAGCTTGTTTTTTGAATCCACTTAAGAAAGTCCCTGACTTTGTTTGAGTCCAAAGCATTGCAATGGACTCTTTTGAGCCTCTCCCAGAACACAGGATGTGGCCTAGTGCGCCCTCCCCTTTAGCAATGGAAATTCTTCTGATAAGAATAAGGATTTCCAGATTTCTAGCCAACCTCGAATTAGAGAAGGTTATCTGGGGTAGAAGAATGCAGAACAAAAATGTTGAACGATTCCCTTCCTTTTAACAAGGGCAGGCGGACCCACCCCCTTTTGCCCAAAAAAAGCTCTATGAGATTAGAAGATCTGGTTTGAAGACGGATGGAGCATTGACTTGGATCGCGGGGGGCTAGAGCATGGAGTCATTTTGTCCTCAAGAAGGTGGGCAGGAAGTTTTGCCAGGCTCTGAGCTAATAGGACCTTGCTTGGACAGGGTCTAATGTTTGCTTTCTGGGCTCCCAAATTTGTTTTGGGCAGTGCAGTTAATGCCAATCAGCCATTCAGGGACCAACTCCTTCTAACAAAAGTCAAAAGAAACAAATTCAAAACAAGAATTTTCAAGCAGTTAAGGGTGTTGCTCGCAGCCCATCAGTCCATACTCTGATTCTTTGGGAAGTCAAAAGATAATTCAAAGGTTCCCTGTGAGTAGACTCTGAACAAAGGGACTTTTTTTTTTCTTATTGATCCCCCTAATCTGAGAGGGTGCCTCTACCTTAGCTTTGCCCCTTCGATTATGTTAAATATATAAAGACCATATCCTCTTTCCTTCTCTTTCCACTACTCTCTTCCAAACATCTGTCTTTGGTTGAAGCTTTTCCCCTTATATCTGATAATGCCCAGCTTTAGAAAGCTGAACTATTCTGAGGGCACTCTAAGGATATCATTTGGTGCACCCAAATCTTTTTAGCTTTCATTATCATTTATTGCCAATGTGAATATTTTACGTGTAGTTGGTCACTCACAACTTGATTTCCTAATATTTACCTTCTAAAAGTGTCACTGATTTCCAAGTTTTTAGGAATACAGCTTCTACCTGTACCGCTCACATGATTCAGAAGTTTGAGCTGAACCTCATCCCTAATGGACTGAATGACTTCAGGCAAGTTTCTTCATTCATAAAACATTGACCAAAATCTATACTTGCCCCAATCTAGAGAGAAGGACCAATTGAATTTATACTGAAGCATGGTATGAACTATAAGTTGCTATACAAATTGGAAGCGATTTTGCTGAGGATTTCTCAAATAATGTCTCTGGGTTGTCCTTTTGTTTCTTAGCACTTTCTGCAGTGTCTGGCATAGTTGGAAATCAATACAAGTTTGTTGCTTGATGGTTGTCTTGTAAATGGGAGCCTGAGTGTGGGAACCAATTCTCTAAGGAAGAGGAAATAGGAGAGAGCTTAAAAGAGAATATACTTTTTCTCATTATAAAAGTAATTCCAGCTCTAAACATAAAATTTAGAAAATGTATGAAAGTAGTAAGAAGAAAATTAAAATACTTCATTTTTGCAACCTGTTAGCATTTTGCTGGGCCTTTCTTTATTCTTTCTTTCAACTTACACATACACGCACATATCCTCAGAGTACAATACTGTCCCTTTAAGTGCTGACTACAGCTCAGACCTGGAAATATATTTTCTCAGCAGGCAAAGGGATAGGAGATTACTTCCCCAGCAAATCTATTAGTTCATTAATTATTAGAAATCTGAGAAATGTCAGTGAAGGCCTGTGAAGCTTCATTCTCTCTTGGTTTTACTCTTTAAGATAATAAAAGTAATAATAGCTAATATTTATTCAGTGCTTACTATATGCCAGGCGTTGATCTAAGCCCTTTATACATATTAACTTATTTTATCCTCATGACTACCCTAAATGGCAGGTACTACAGGTCCATAATCCCTTACCTACAATTCCACAGTCCAAAAAGCTCTGAAAATAGGAATGTTTTGGTTAAGTTTGGTACAAACTCCTTTGGTAGCAAAACCTCATCTGATCTGAGATGAGACTATTCATAGTCTTTATTTATCCTACTTATGAACAGTCAAGTTTCACTGAAAAAAAAATTGTGTTTGATGATAACCCTTAGAACTTTCTAAGGGTTTTATGTATAGATAGTAGACATGCTTTATTACTTGTATAAAATTTGAAAAATTCTACATTCCAAATCATATTCAAACCTAAAGATTTCAAGTCCATGGTTGTGAACATGCATTATTATCCTCACTTTACAGATGAAAAGATGAAAAAAACTGAATCATAGCGGCATTAAGGAACTTGCCTAAGCTAGGTTGGGATTCTAATCCAGACTGGCTTTAGAGTCTGCATTAAAAGTGTCCACATTTGTATAGTTCTCAAAAGCTTATACAACCCTCTCAGGCCCACTAGCTTTATACATTATACTTAAGAGGTTTTACTCTACTTTATAGTCAAGACAAGTGAGATTTAGGGAAGTTATAGGACTTGCCCAAGGTCCCTTAACTAATACAGCAGAATTAGGACTCAAGTGCGAGTCTGCTGGTTCTAATCCTAGCGTCCTCACTGCTGCTCTGGGATTACTTGGAATAGTCACCAAACTCATGGCACAATGTCATCAGCTAGACCCTAAGACCTGACCTTTACTGCCCACCTGCTTGGACTCACTGACCTATTTCCCACATTTTTCCTTAAGCTCTTCTCTCAGCTTATCTCTTAACTCAGGCAGATGGAAACCGAAACCACCCCTCGAGCAATGGCAACTGCCGGACAAGACCTCCAGCCAGCCCAGACCCACCAGACCAGCTTGAGTGTCACTCCAGACTCATTACTGCACAGAAGGACCATGGAGTGACCTCTGGAATGACTGACAACTACCTGTGCCTCATTATAATACTAAAGTCTCCACCCAAGGAGGAGCACAAGCCTCATTAAATAACATACAATGTATGCATAGGCATGTTTCCTTAAGGCGCGTGTACCTTCTTATGCTTGCCTCTACACAGGATGCCAAGGCTCCCTTATCTAAATATTCATCCTAACCCTAAATAAAAGGAACCCATTCATCTTTACGTGAGACGAGTCATGGCTTTGGAAGCCATTTCCTGCAATCTCTTTATTTACTGCAAATGAAGTTTGATTTGTGCCAACAACTCAGCTTAGTGTAGTTTCTGAGTCACCACAGAGCGAACTCATGTTGGTTTGGTTACAACAATACAGCATTACTTTTTCACTTATACCAACGTGGCCACTAAGGCAGACTGCACAAAAACCATTCTACCTTGTTTAAGCCACTGATGACCAGAAAATGTATGAGAAAGCTTGGAGTGTCCACACATCACTCAGCGGTTTGGTCAGATACCAGTGTCAATTCCCCAGACCCTTTAGGCTCCTTGGAGGCTAGAGGTCATTCCCCCCTTCTGGCTCCTGGCAGTCCCTCCCAGGCACAGCATTCGGGCCAGAATGCATTGCCCCACATCCAGCCAGGTCCCTGGGACAAGCCACCTGTGCTACGACTCTGATTGGGGCAGGGCTGAGGAGTCCACAGGTATTGCAGATTGTGTGACAGGTGCTGTGAACCAAACTCCTTACAGAGAAATCTGGGGGGAGGGGCCTTCGGCAGGAGGGCACCCAGATTTTTTTCATCCTAGAACTCCCCTGTTGCCCCTTAGATCTCCACCCTGCTAGATTGGACTTCCTCTAGAAAGTGTGGTCACAGCCAAAACCAATAGGACACCTCTCTAAAAAAAATTAACATAGTGATGAAAAGGACACTAGAACGTAAGGCCAGAGAGGTGAGACCTAGGGCCAGCTTTGGGACTTTGGACCAGTCCTGACCTCTCTGAGCCTCTCGGGGATATGTGCCTGTCCTACCAATGCCACATGAATATCGTATGGATTCAGAAATAGTTGTAAAGGAGTCCAGATATCATAGTATCATTGAGACATATAACAACATGAAAATTAGCTGGGGCTCAGGACCTAAATGGCCATAGCACAGTCTAATCTTGTGAATGCAGCTGAAGAGTAGTTGACAAAAGGGCACTGTCTGGGTACAAAGTCCAGAATGTGGAAGGAAGGGACCGACCGGCCAATCCGTGCTTGACTCAAACACACCTAGGGTGCTGTTAGCAGTTTTGAGTTTCATGTTTTAAGACTAATAGAGATAATCCTCATAAAGCTCAGATCCCTGAAAGTGAAACAGCTTGGTACTCTATTGTCTACCTTGAAAGTGAATCCTAGACTTAGTTTATGCTGTTTCCTCTACTTGGATTGCTCTACTCAGATATGACAGAGACAGTGACCACCAAAATGAGCTTAGTACATTGCAATCTGACTTCTGGCAGAAGTTTTTCACTCCTGCTTTGTTCCTAGCACCTGGCTCCATTTCTCCTTGGTCCTAGGTCCTAACCTTGGTTCCATCAATCCCCTAGGCCATACTTGCCCCTTGTAGGCAATGAAGGATACAGCATCTCTGGTTTTGACATCTGCGCTCTCTTTTTGTGCCATGGCTTCCCCTCACCCTCTGTCCATTAATGTTTGCCTGTTCAGGATAAGGAATAGTACATTCCAGCCCTGGGCTGCAGAACTCAACCCAGGACCTGCACACTTGGCCGAAGCCCCCAGGTCCAGGGGAGAGTGAGTATTCCCAGATTTCCCTTCCTCCCCGCAACCCCCCACAAGGTAGGTGAGGGCCTACAGCCCTGGGGGCTCCTCTGTTCCTTCACAGTGGGACCTTAGAAAGGGACTCAGGCCCACAGTCAGCTCTGCTACTTCTGTGGAATATCTGGGACATCTACCACTCTGAGGTTCTAATGGCTGGCTATAAACACAATGTGGACAGGATTTAGGGGCTGGGGTAAGAGAGGAAGTTCAGGAGAAGAGGATGGGGAAGAAGCCCTTCACAGTTTCTTGCAGTTTTCCACAACTACCATGTCCCTCTCCCAATACCAGGTGCACTGAACCCCAATTCTTTGCTTTCATTTCTCTCTCTTTCATCAGACTTTGAGCACCTTGAAGGTCCAGCACTGCTCGTCTGACTTACCTGCTTCTAATTTCCCAGGGCTAAGCTTGGGCCCTTGCTCTTGATAGGAGCTCAGAGTGCTTGCTAATTGAAAGAATGACCAACTGACTGACTGAATGAATGAATGAGTGAGTGAATGAATGAACCATTCAAGAGTTATGACTGGAAACGAATGTTAAATCACACATTCCTATTTCAGAAATCCAGACCTGCTAGAGAGGGTTGACAGAATCCCCTTATCAGAGCAATTTCATGAAGGTGGATAGTGGATGGCTGCTTACTCTTGGCAAGATAAAGCTGGAGCACATGAGCTATGTTAAGATATAAAACTTTACCTGCACTGCAGCATTATGTGAAGTCAGAAGTTCTCTTCCCTGTTTGCACATGGAATCACCTGAACTTTTAAAAACAATCTGTGGGGGCGCCTGGGTGGCTCAGTTGGTTAAGCGACTGCCTTCGGCTCAGGTCATGATCCTGGAGTCCCTGGATCGAGTCCCGCATCGGGCTCCCTGCTCGGCAGGGTGCCTGCTTCTCCCTCTGACACTCCCCCCTCTCATGTGCTCTCTCTCTCTCATTCTCTCTGTCTCAAATAAATAAATAAAATCTTTAAAAAAAAATAATAAAAACAATCTGTGGGTTCTGCTTCAGAGCAACTGAGTCCAGATCTGAAGGTATGGTTCAGGCCTTGGCATTTTTAAAAGCTCCGCAGATGTTGAGCTCCACATACTTGCACAGTAATGGTTGAGAACGACTAAGTGACAGCGAAGTACTAAGTTTACGCTTGAAATCTTATTCTGTCACCATCAGCTGTGTAGCCTCAGTTTTCCCATCTGCAAAGGAGGAGTATTACATCTACCTCCAGTTGTTAATATAGATAAAATGACACATGCAAAGATAAAGACTTTGTGTACTAGTGCTCGCTATTATTTTCCTTAATAGTATTACTTTTATTATTTTGTATCAATGTCTTAGAATACTTAAGTAGAAAAAACATTTTACTTAATCAAGGTTTATTTCATGCTTAAAACCTATTAAGAGTTGTACAAAATACAACACAAAGAGAAATCAAACCCAGTGTCTGGGCAAGGAAAACCCATGCACTCAATTACTTATTATGGGCTAGGCTCTTCATACACTTTATCTCATTAAATACTCCCACTCATCCCATGAAGGGGCTATTTCCATCCATGCTTACAGATGAAGAAACTGAGTCTTGGGCAGGTTATGCCAAAGTCTCACAGCTCCCATGTGGGAGAGCCTGGTTCGGACTCAGGACCTACTGCATTCAGGTCTGTGCTCATTCACTGCATCACCATTGGGCTCCCAGAATGTATGTGCTGGGCACAGCCTCCCTTCTCTCAAGAAATCTGCAGGTAAGAGGAAGGGATCATTTGTGCTGAGTGGGGAAAAAGCAGAGAAGGCTTTTTGAAGGAAGTGAAAATCCAATTGGGATTTGGAAGATGAAAAGGATTTCGCCAGGTGGGAAGTAGGAGGGCAAGCACATTCCTGGTGCAGAAAACCAACAGGAGCCAAAGCAAAAGAACAATGCCACCCTCAGATGACTTGAGGTGATGCTCATTGTACACCTGGCTACATCATTCCTTATTCCTCCCATGGTGTCACTCTCTTAAGAGAGACTCCTTCCGAAGGAGGACCTTGGAGGGATTGGCAAGAAGTCTCAGCAACGTTCTCTCCAACTGTCTTCTTATCAAAGCAAAAAACCTCCTCTGCATTCTGGGCTACTATCCTGTTGATGTCCAGGCGAGTTTTGTCAGTCAAATGCTTAATGTGCAAAAGGAGCTCTAGCATAGACAAGGGTACTCATGTCTCTCCTGTTCATGTCAGACACAGCATGTGTGCATGTACATGCACATGCAAACACACACATACACACACACACACACGGTGAGGAAGAGACCCTTGAATTCTGCTGGGCCCAGATCTTTCTCTTCATACAACACCAAAGAGGTTTAGTTCATTTTTTCTTTGCTAACCAGACTCCAGGTCCCATCTGCTCCTTGCAAAGCAATAAGGTCAATGCCAATTTCCCTTTCATCATCCATGTCTGTGGCCTAGCTGTCTGCGGTGGCAGAAATGAATATTCTCCATAGCTCCCAGCTCCAGGGTGGCCACTTCCAGCCTGCCGACAAAATGCGAGGGCGCTACATTACAGCCAAGCAAAATACACTCTGCTGTGTCAGTGTCCTTTGCATGGCAAGGCCACAGAAGGGGAGAGCCTCCTTTGGAGGAAGCTCTTCCACCGCCCAAGGTCTGCTTGAGCCTGTTGAGAATCATAGCTCAAAAAAAAAAAAAAACAAAAAGCCCAGCAAAGCCTAATATATGTAATATGAACTCTGTGGTTTCCTCTGGCACTTGGCATCGCCCAGGCTGTCACATTTCAGGTCTCCAGTTCCACAGAAACAAAAAGACCATGTGTGTTAACCACACTGTCCTGGAGCTTAGATCAAAATTCTGATTGGAGAATAAGGTTAATCATGGGTTCATCACCCAGTGACCTTTGCAAGGGCTGCGACCCAATGAGGTTGCTATTGTGCAAAGACCAGATTCAGAAGGAGCTCTATGTAGGTTTCTGCAGTTCAGGCTGCCTGGATTCCGAGGGGAGGGGACTCTGAGCTCCAGGCTGATTCCTGCAGGGGAATGGGGGTGGGGTGGGGAATGGTACAGGAAGTGAGATTTATAAACTCAGTCTCCATAGAACGTCCCCTGGTCAGTCAAATTAAGTAATGGGAAGGGGAAAGGAGCATTTTGCAAGTTGGTTTGTGGCCATGTTGTTGCAGGAAAGAAACCTGGTATCTCCTCTTTGGCTGAAAGGCTCCAGCTCCACTTGGAATTGAACAAAGAAACATGCCCTTGTAATGCAGGGTCAAGAGGCCCATGATCAGGGATCAAGGTAGGAAAATACTTCCGGAAGATGGCATGGTGGAGGTGAAAACAGACTCTGCTGCTTTGTTTACAATTATGGGGGGGGACGGGGTGTCACGTGACTTTCAGCACATACCAACGCAAGTTCTAAATGCTGGCCCTAGTTTAACCCAGTCCTCTCTGGAGAATCAGCTCTTGGGCCCTGCAGTCCCAGAGCCAGGTGTGAATCCAGGCTCCTTAATTTGCCAGTGATGCGATCCTGGGCTAGTCATTTAACCTCGCTCAACCTGTTTCCTCATCTGTAAAATGAGTTCATAATAAAAAGGACCATATTTGGTGAGGCAGTGCATGGAAAAGCCTGTTACAGGGTAAATACTCATTATGTATAAGCTAGTAATATTTTTCCAGACCTCTCGAACCAACTCCCCCCATCACTCCTGCCCCATCTACTGCCTCTCTCTCCCTTATTTTATTCTTGAACAACAGAGAACTTCTTAGGGTCTCCTGCCATCCTCTCCATCATTGTCTTGTCAATATATACACACACACACACACACACACACACACACACGATGAGAGGAGATGGCTACAGGGCTCTCTGTGCCTTTATACATACTACTTCCTCTGCCTACAAAGCCCCTTCCTATTCCCAAATGTCTTTGAAACACCACTCAGACTTCATCCCCTGTGAACTTCCCTCGAGGCTTGATTTCCCTCACAAACAATACCCTCTCCCAGCACAATAGAGTTCACCAGTCCTATTTCTGTGCTTTTTCTTCTGGACTACAACCGTCTGTGTCTATTATTGCATGAACCACATTCTGTATATTTACCTGTGCATGTGCCTGTCCCTCACATTGGATGGTTCCAAGTGCAGAAGAGCTATGTGCACAGTCAATCCACTAGTAAATTATAGAGGCAAGACTAGAATGAAGGTCTATTTCTAAGGCATTTTTCTCCACCAACATTTTTGACCCAAAAAGCAATCAGGGCACATTTCTGTCCTTTCCATAGCACTTGGTCCATTCCTATATCAGATTATGCACCATGTTGTACATCTTCATATGTTTCGCCCCCCATCCGTCACCAATTCTTAAGCTACAGTGTCCCATGATGTGCAGGAAAGATGAAGTTCATGTTGATAAGTACGAATGAGATGGGACATACACAGGATAAGCTGTGATTATGCATAATTCTCTCGGCAACAGGAGAAATTCCACTTATTTTCCTCCATTTAAAAAATTATAAGCAGGGACACCTAGGTGGCTCAGTCAGTTAAGCGTCTGCCTTCGGCTTAGGTCATCATCCCAGGGTCCTGGGATCAAGTCCTACATTGGGCTCCTTGCTCAGCGGGAGCCTGCTTCTCCCTCTGTCTGCCAGCCACTCCCCCTGCTCCTGTGCTGTCTCTCTCTCTCTGACAAATAAATAAATGAAATCTTTAAAAAAAATAAAATAAAATAAAAAATCATAAGCAAACGCAACCCACAGTAATATTATAGGGATACATTTGGCTCCTCTTAATTTACTTATTTTTTTTTAAAGATTTTATTTATTTATTAGAGAGAGAGAATAAGAGAGAGAGAGAGAGCATGAGAGGGGGGAGGGTCAGAGGGAGAAGGAGATTCCCCGCCAATCAGGGAACCTGATGTAGGACTCGATCCCGGGACTCCAGGATCAAGACCTGAGCCGAAAGCAGTCACTTAACCAACTGAGCCACCCAGGTGCCCCTCCTAATTTAAAAGCCATATGCAAGGGCGCCTGGGTGGCTCAGTCTTTAAGCGTCTGCCTTCGGCTCAGGTCATGATCCCAGGGTCCGGGGATCGAGCCCCGTATCGGGCTCCCTCTTCAGCAGGAAGCCTTCTTCTCCCTCTCCCACTCCCCCTGCTTGTGTTCCTGCTCTCGCTATCTCTCTCTCTGTTGGATAAATAAATAAAATCTTTAATAAATAAATAAATAAATAAAAGCCATATGCAAATGATATTTATTTTAATTATATTAGTAACAAATGATTTGCCATTTGCCTTACAATTATTCATATCACATCAATGTATTGTTGAATTACAGTTGAGAATTGCTGAACTTTCATACATATTTACAGAGCCCAGAACTGTGTAGATGGCTGGGGATAAACGTTGAATAAAATGGGCAGTTGTTTCTGTCCTTGTGAAGATTTCAAATCAAAGTAACATATTAATAAATAGTTGCAGATGTGAAAATAATTGTAAATAATTACAAATGTACATATTTATATAAAAATATACATATAATAATTCAAAGGAAACACATGGGGCAGGGGTAGTGAGATCTGCTTTAGGTAGGCGGCCATGGAAGGAATTTAGAAGAGGTGACATTTAACTGATAAAGTAGTGGTCTCCAGAGTGGGGACCCACAGACAAAATGCTGTGCCAGAGATCTACTGAGATACAGAAAAGAAATATAAGTATATATAGAAAAGTATTAAAAATTTTAAAATCTAAAAATAAGAACTTCTATTCCCTTCATATCTATTAATGATATCCCCTCCCTCACCCCCATCCATCTGTCAGATAACCACATGTCACACACAGTAGATTAGAACTCTTGAGAGGGAAAATGGAATTCCACAATGTCTAGGAACAGACAGTGGTACCTCACTTGTTCTTTCTCTGTCCATGGATAGTAATGCATTACAGTTCATGAGTGCCTGATTAAGTAAATTTCCACATGACATTATTTAGTTTTAAATAAATGAACACTGACAAAATTAACAAGTGCCTTTAAAAGATTCCTCCAAAGAAACCATGGATGGAAAATTATAGTAATAAGGTAAAATACAAGCAACATTAAGAAAACAGCAACCGATACATCTACTCCTTGTGTAAAATCTGTGTTTGTTTCATTATGGAGTTAAATATAATTATAATGAAAAATAGATATAACAAGAATGTTCTCCAAAACAGAAGTTATTAAAATGACTTGAAATATGGATTTATAGCAACTATTATTAAAATGCAGTATTCAGGGTTTGGGAGGTAGGGGGGAAATGGGGAGATATTGGTCAAAGGGTATATAGGCCTCTGGTTACGGGATTAACAAGTTCTGGGGATCTCTTGTACAGCGTGGTGAGTATAGCTAATAATATTGTATTATATTACATACTTGAATGTTGCTAAAAGACTAAATATTCTCACCACATACACACAAAATGGTAATTATGTGATGGGATAGAGATGTTACCTAATGCTATGGTGGTAATTATTTTGCAATATATACATGTATCAAATCAACACATTATATATCTTAAACTTGCATAATGTTTTTGTCACTTGTATCTCAATAAAGCTGAGGGGAAAAATGCACTATTAATAAAGTGACATGATTTACTTAAAATATTATTTGATCTTTACTGTTTTCCTTATAAATCTATATTTACATATATCTCATAATGTACATATTAGCAAAGAAGTAGTTATATATAATTTTCAAATAATAAATATACCAATATTGGAAATTAAGGTTAAACATTTTTCCCTACAATAGAAAATCAAAAACATTTGACTGAATGGATATAAGGGTTGAGAGCAATTAGCCATGTGACAAGCCTCGAAATAAACAATCCAGGCAGATGGAATAGTATCTGCAAAGGCCTATGGGAGAACTAAGGAAAGGCTGGGGTAGTTGGAGTGTAAACAGTGCAGAGGAAAGAGTGATGTGAGATGTTGTTAGAGAGAGAGGCAAGGGCAGGGTCACTGAGGACCTTGGAGACTGTGGCAGAGTTTATATTTTATTCTAGTAAAATTACCACAGCCTGTAAGTGTTTAAAGTAGTGCAATGATGAAATAGAGTAGAAGTTTTAAGAAAATTCCTTTACCTGTGTTTGGATGAGGGAATCATGCTGGGAAGGCATGGAAATGAAGCAACCAGTTAGGAGGCTGTCATGGTAATACAGGCAAGAGATGATGGTGGCATAAACTAATGTGGTAACTATATAGATAGAGGTAAACAAACTTTAAATGCATGTTGGATGTAAATTCAATAGACTTGCAGATGGATGGGATAAGAGTGAGAGGTCGGTGAGGGGAATAGAGGAATCAAGAATAATTTCCAGGTTTCTAGGGCGTCTGGGTGGCTCAGTCAGCTAAGTGTCTGACTCTTGATTTTGGCTCAGGTCATGATCTCAGGGTTGTGAGATCAAGCCCCATGTTGGGCTCCGTGCTGGGCGTGGAGTCTGCTTAAGATTCTCCCTCTCCCTCTGCCCCCACCCTTTCAAAAAAAAGAATAATTTACATGTTTCTTGCTTGAGCAACATAGTGAAAGTTGGTGGCACTGGTTAAGTTAGGTAGTGGGCTTGAGGACAGAATCAAGATATTTGTTTTAGGCTTATTATGTTTAACATTTCTGTGAGAAATCCAAGAGAAGATGTTCTCAGGTGGTTGAATGGAATCTAGGATTCATGGGAGAAATATCATTGGCTGTCTTTAGCTGTTAGTATCTTCAAGGCAGGATGCAACATCTCTAAAGCCTTACGATTTAGCTCATTACAGTGATGGGGCAGAGTCAATGTCTTTTGAATCTGGACGTTTAGGAGAAAAGGAATAAAGGGAAGAGTACCTGACTAGAATCTAGGTCTAGCAGGTCAAGGTAACAGACATTGTCCCAGCATACACTAGACCTTCCATGGCTGATGGTCCAGTCATTCTCAATTGGGAAAGAGCAATAAGGCAGGTCAAGGTCGACATCAGAAGAAAAAAAAAAAAAAAAAGGAACATAGCCAGGTCTAGGGCCAGCTTTGAGGAATACCAAGGCAAAAGAGTATCTCCTCCTTGGATAAGAAATGTTCTGGAAATTCCAGCAGATGAAATATGAAATGAAACAGAACATGAGGGAGGAAAATTATTTTTCATTGCTGCTACAATCTGAGCATTAACTGAAAAAATTAAGACCCACTAGAAAGTTTAATGAAGTTACTGAATATAAGATAGTTTTTTATAGCTTCCCTATATACCAAAAAGTATCAATTAGACACATAAATACAAAAGTACTCAATTTGTCATTAGCCAAAAAAATCCTAACAATAATCTGAATGGGAAATGTTTAGAATAAAAATAAAGAAAATCTATAAAACTATACTGAGAAATACAAATTAGGAGTTGAATAAGTGGAGGGGCAGACTGTTCCTTTACGAGAAAGCCTAGTATTTTAAGACTATAAATTCTTCCAAGTTAGTGCATAGAACTAAGAAAATGTCAATCACAATTACAATGGAATTTACTTTTGGAACTTGATGAAATGATTCAAAAGTTTATCTTGAAGAATATATGTGTGAGAATAACTAGCAAGTAGGTAAGGAAGGGTGAGGGTGTGGGAACAGTCTATTACCCAAGGTAAACTCAGACGTATCAGGATCAGATAAGCTCTCTTTTTACACAAGGATAACTACCCTCTCTGTAGGTGCTTAATATTGCCTACCCATCCTGATAAGTACCCATGACCAGTTCCAGAATTTCCATTTAATTGTACCACCACTCTGCCTGTTACAGTGGAATCTTTATTTAAAAAAAATTTTTTTTTAATTTATTTGACAGAGAGAGACACAGAGAGAGAGGGAACACAAGCAGGGGGAGTGGGAGAGGGAGAAGCAGGCTTCCCGCCAAGCAGGGAGCCCCATGCGGGGCTCGATCCCAGGACCCTGGGATCATGACCCGAGCCGAAGGCAGACGCTTAATGACTGAGCCACCCAGGGGCCCCTATAGTGGAATCTTTCATTCCAGCACCAATCCAACGGTTTTTACAATTAATTTTTTAAATGGCTGATTCCCTCCCTAGATTAATTGTTCTCACGTTTTTATTTCTACTGTCTAACACAGTGTTTAATATATTGAAATTGCTTATGAACAAATAGATGACCATTCTAGAGATCCTAGTGCCTTTCTGCTCTATTACCAGATGAGAATTTCATTCAGCCAATATTTATTATGCACTGACTAATGCTGAGGGAGATAGTAGAGAAGCCAAAAACCATTCCATTGATGAGAATTAGAAAGTCTATTAGGAAGATTATTTCTAGTACCTCTGAGTATAGATTATTCATTCCTCCAAACACTTGAATGCCTGTTTCTTAACCTTCTGACATTTCACAAAGGCAACTTAAGAACAGCTACATACGGCATCCAACCTGATCCGTCTGGAGATCAAAAATACTCAATATTTAGTGTCCCAAACATGGCATGATGCAAAAGAGACTCTCAAGTTTGATATCCCCCATGTTTTTCAGATTTAAAAGAAAGAGCTTCCTTGTTTAAGTTCACAAAAAGTACTTTTATAAATATGAGTTGGAAAATTTGAAAACATAAAAATGTTCTGATATTTCTTCACAGCTAGAAATCTGGATCAGGGTTTTACTACCAACCCTAATCTTCTTGCTTTGGTACAAGGATGAGAAACTGTTGCTGTGTATTGCAGTTGGTTCACCAGGCAGTCAATTTCCAAACCATAATGGATGGATATTGATTGATGTTTATTTTCAAAATCATTTGAAAATCCTGACACTGCACTGTCTACCTGTGAACTCAAAATGCTGTTGAATGAACTTCAATTAACTGGAAAAGTGGTTTGTCTCTGCTTTGTGCTATACTCACTGGTGAGTTCCTAATTCAAAAGCAGACATTTTGAGACTGTTGGACATTCCCTAGCCAAAATACTCCTTATTGAAAAAAATACATATAACAAGCACAATTAACTGTTCACAATTATGCACCAGAGAGTGTATTGAGTGTAGGGGGTTTAAGATAAAGAAGATGACAATAGCCCTTGTTTCCATGTTGGTCCTCCATACAGCAGCCAGAGTGAGTATTTGAATGAAAACAAACAAACAAACAAACAATCATATGTCTTCCCTGATCAGGCTCTCCAATAATTTCCCATCCATCATGTCCAATATGGCCCTACTTGAATTAGCCCTTGCCTACTTCTGTGCCCTTACTCCTGGTATTCTCATTCATTCCATTTCCATCCCATGGACTTTATACCTCCCTTCATGAACCCACTGAGCTTCTCTACCTCAGACATTTGCACTTACTTGCACATACTATTCCCTCTATCTGGAAATCTCTTCCCCACATTTCCAAATGGCTTGCTTTCTCATTTCGTATATCTCAGCTAAAAGTTATCTTCTCAGAGAGAATTTCCTGCAACCATGTCAAATTAGCATCATTACCACCATCACTTTCTATCCTTTATCCTATTTTTTTTCCACAGCACTAGTAATTACCTAAAATTATGTTATTTATTTGTTTATTGTCTGTTTCAACCCCTCTAGAATGTAAACTTCATATGAGTATGAATTTATTTGACTTATCCACAGCTGTATCTCCAATGACTTATGCCATAAATCCTCAATAAATATTTTTTGAATGAGTGAATAAATGAATGTTTGAACTTTGTTCTTGGGGGAGTTTCTGGTGTATATAGACACACAAATAGATAATTACTTATTTTCTTTCTTTTTTTTTTTTAAAGAGAGTGAGCAAGAGAGAGAATGAAAGTGTGGGTGGGGGTAGAGGTAGAAGGAGAGAGAATCTTAAGCAGATTCTGTGCTGAGTGCAGAACCCTATGCAGGGCTTGATCTCAGGACCCTGCAGTCATGACCTGAGTCAAAATCAAGAGTCAGACACTTAACTGACTGAGCGACCCAGGCACCTCGATGATCATTTCTTTTAAAAATTGCAACTCTGTCAGATGGATAGGTCATCCATCTTCAAGAAGTAAGGAAACAGACTCAGCAAGGTTAAGTAATTTTCCCAGGGTCATTCAGCTAGTAAATTGATAGAATTTAGATTTAAACCCATAACTATTTCACCCACAGTGTGAATTCGTTAATTTCTTCTGAATAACAGATTAATCTTTCAAAGAAGATCATGTAGAATTTGCTTATCTCACATAGCCTTCCTATTTATTTGCTTGGCACACAATTTTTAATTTTTTTTTAAGATTTTTTATTTATTTGAGAGGGTGAAAGTGAAAGAGATCACAGAGGGAGAGGGAGAAGCAGACTCGGTGCTGAGCAGAGAGCTCAATGTGGGGCTTGATCCCAGGACCCTGAGATCATGACCAGAGCCGAAGGCAGACATTTAACCAACTGAGCCACCCAGGCGCCCCAACTTCGCACACAATTTTTAGCAGTTACTCATCTATGTACATTATATCATGCACAAGATGCAATACTGTACGCAGAAAACATAAATATATCTAGGGAAGCATATCAAAAGTCTCCCTGAAATAACCTGAAATAGTGAAAAATTAGAAGTAGCCTGAAGGCTCTCAATATCAGGGAATTGGTATAGTCAACTGTGATACATTCATACAATGGCATATTATATAGCCCCTGAATGTTACATTTTACATTTTTTCAATAACATAGAAAAACGTCCTAAATATATCATTCAGTGCAAAGTGTATATTATAAAATTAAATGCAAAATGTGTACTTCTGGCTATGAAGGAGTAGCTTATATCAGACTAACACTCCCACAATGAACAACTATAAAAGATATATAAAATATAAAAAACAGCTGTTTGAGGAAGAGCGACAAAAGCATCCAGGACTTGAGAGACCAAGATCCCAGAGAAAAGGAAAAGAATTGAGGCAAACTGTATACATATTTGTCACTACCTTCTCCTCTTGAACCATTTGCCGATTTGCAATGAGGACATAGCATTAAAAAAAAAATTGGAAAAATAAATATTATGGCAGTATTAACGGACTAGAGAAACAAAACTGAAGTTCAAGCATGCTACCAATGTAGCCAGCAGTTAACATAACAAGATTCTAGTGGAAAGAAAACTGAACCCAACATTCTGAGCACAATTTCTTCTAGAGGTATTTGCCAATGTCAAAGTTGTATATATGTTTAAAACAGCTTAAAAGAGCTAGAAAGCTAAGCAGAGATTTCATTAGTTTAACAGAGCTGGCAAAATTAAAATTAGCTTCAGGGAGAAGGGGTCCTGATAGACCATCCACAACCTCAAATCATCTTATTCCCTGATTGGACTGAAATAAATCTGTCAATGGTCAAGGAAGCAAGATTATTTTTGGAGGAAAATAAGATCATCCAATGCCTCCACAATATTTCAAACAAAACGTCCAACATTTAATCCAAAATTCTGAGGTGTGCCAAACTGGGGCTAAATGACCCAAAGAAAAAAATAAATAATAGTAAGAAACCTAGAGGTAATCTAGCTATTGGAGTTATCAAACATGGACTTAAAATAAGTATGTTTACCATGCTTTACAAAATAGATTAAAAGGTGGAGAATTCTAATAAGTGCCTATAAATTACAAAGATAAGCAAATGAAAATTTAGGAATGAAAATAAAATAAGATTGCTTTAATAGAACATAAGACACACCAAAAGAGAGATTACCAAACCTGTGCATAGGTCAGTATAAAATATACAGCCTGAAGCACAAAATATACAAATACACAGATTGAAGCACAGACAGATACACAGAAAATACAGGAATGGCTTTAGAGTTACATGGGGTATGCTGACAAGATTTAATATGCATGCAAGTAGAGGCCTAAGAGGAGAGAAAAGAGAAAATGAGCAGAAGTATTATTTGAAGAGATATTAGATGAGAATTTTCCAAAACTGATAAATGATAGCAAGTCACAGATTCAAAAGCTCTATAAACCTGAAGCATGATAAACACAAAGAAAACACACCTAGACACATCACTGAAAAACTGCTAGAAACCAAAGATAAACAGCAGATGAACAGCTACTGGGGGCAGGCATACTGTTTTCAAAAGAACAATAATAAGATTTACAGCTAACTTCTCAGCAGAAATGATGGAAGGCTGAGGCAATGGAACAGAATTTTTAATGGGCTAAAAAAATAATAAGTACCAGTTTAACATTCTATGCCCAATAAAAATATTCCTCAAAAACTAAGGTGAAATAAAGATATTTTCAGACAAAAAATATTAGAAGAATTCATCACAAACCAAACTATATTTAAAAAAATACTAAAGAGAGTTCCTCAAGCAGAAGAAATGCTGTTCCAGATGGAAGCAGATAATTCAGGAACAATGAAAAGAGACATGAGTAAAGTATATGATGATAGCACAAAGGTAAGAAGGGGATAAATGGAGCTAAAGTTTTGTACAATCTTTGTATTGTTTAGGAAATGATAAAAGTTAATGTAAGGGAAACATTAATAAGTACATGATGTATACTAAAATCTGCAGGATAACCAGTAAAAATTAAAGAAAATGCATATATATGCAAAAAAAGGCAAATACAGTAATTTTTTAAATAGTACAATAGAAAATAAAAAAGAAAAATAACAGAACACAAATTAAAAGGGATTAAAAAGGTAGTATATTTTGACTCAGATATATTAGGGGTTATAGTAAATATAAGTGTACTAAATATTATAAATACCTAAGTTATAAAATCGACTATGTGTACATTATGAGACAAGTCTTAAATATAAAGACACAGAAAGTAATATACGTATACCAATAGCAAATAAAGTAATTTTGAAAGCAAGAAGCATTACTAGAGATAAAGTAAGATATTTCACTAAAAGACTGGTTCAAAGGGAAAATATAATAATACCAAATTTATATGCATCTAGTAACACAAGGTCAAAAGATTTAAAGTGATAACCAACATATATTTTAGTAACTGATAGGAAAAAATAGAAAAGCAGAGAAGGGAAAAACTAGGCTACATGGCTTTACACATAAATGTGTAAATGAATTTTTATAATCTATTAAGGAAAAAATACCACAAAATTACAACAAATTCCAGAGAACAGAAAAACTTATTTTATTAAATCAGTATATTCTTGATACCAAAACGTGACAAGAACACTACAATAAAATAAAATTATTGTCCAATTTCTCTCAAGAGCATAATTGCAAACATCTTAAATAAGTGTATATCAAATTCAGGGATATATGGAAAAGGTAATACATCACAACTAAATAGAGTTTGTTTCAAGAATTCAATACTGGTTTAACATTAGAAACTCAAGTAATTCACCACATTAGTTTCATGAGTAAGGGAAAATTAATTAACTCAAGAGATTCAGAAAAGCATTTGTAAAATTCAATACAATTTCATAATAAGCAATGGAATTCATACCCAGAAATATAAAAAAATCCCACAAATCAATAAGAAAGAGAGAATCCAGTTTTTAAAGTGACTCTACAGAAAAGGAGATATCCAAATGGTCAATAATTATAGCAAAAATTATCCCACATAATTAGTGTTATGAATTGTGTCCCTCAAAAAAAAAAAATATGTTGAAGTTCTAAACCCCACAACCTGTGAATGTGACCTTATTTAAAAATAGGTCTTAGTGAAATAGAAGCTTTATTCCTCAAAGTCTACTCTGTTGAGATAGGCTGGATATTGAACAGGGCTCTGTCAAGATGCTGGAGCCACTGAGAAATATCTGAATCTCTGCTTCTTCTACCTGAGGGTCATTGTCCATGTTGCCCTTTTTAAAGGGTCAGCCTCAATCACAGGACACACTGCTAGGACTTTAGCAATACCCAAGGGAGAAGATGTCAGTACCCTTACCACTGTACAGTGATTAAAAAAAAACAAAAAACAAAAACTAAGGCACAGGTTTTGGAGTGAATCACATCTGAGTTTAACTATGAGATCAACCACTCAGCAGCTGTGCAACCCTGGGCTTTCTCCAAGCCCCTCTTAACCTTCAGTCACTCAGTTCAACTAAACTTAATCTATCAAACATTAATTGAGGTTCTGAGTGCATTTAAAAATTGTGCTTAATCCTGGAGATAAAAAGGAAAGTATGAAAAAATAGAGTCTCAATCCTTAAGGAACTATAGAATGGAGAGAAATACCACACCTCCCTCACAGTTAGTTGTTTGTTTTGAAAATTTATGTGCTACTATTTAAAAAAGCACAGTGTCATTTGTTCTTATCATAAGTGTTAGTGTTACTTCCCTTTTCCTATTTCTTCTATATGATCAAACTGTCCTTGGCTGTGTGCTTTGAACCAATTACTTTATCTCACTGCACTTCTGTTTACCCACACGCAAAATGGAGAAAACATTAAAACTCCTACTACATCCATTAGGATGTACGCTGCAATAACAACTCCAAAATTTTAGTGGTTATTCCAGTCACCTATTGCTTTGTGATGAACCACCCCAAAACTTAGTGGCTTAACACAACTACATTTATTTTGCTCACAGATCTGTACTTTGGGCAGAGTTTGATGGGGGCAACTTATCTCTGCTCCAGTCAGCATTAGCTGGGGTAGTATGAAGGCTCACTCACTCGTGTGTCTGGTGGTTCATGTTGGCTGATGATTGGGACCTCAGCTGGGAATGTGGCTGGAATTCCTACACGTGGCCTTTCCATGTGTCTGGTTGGTTTACTCACAGCATGGAGCCTGGATTCCATGGGCAAGCAGCTCCAGGGGAACAGACAAAAGCTGTATTACAATTTATAACTTAGACTCAGAAGTCAGTGTCATTTCTGCTACTATCTCAGGCTGGCCCGGATTCAAGGGGAACATAGACCCCTTCCCTCAGTGGGAGAATGTCAGTGTCACAATGTAGTAAGAACATGGGTAATGGAATATATTGCCATCTTTGGGACAATCTATTACAGATTTTAAACAACAGGAGTTTAATTTTTGTCCTTACCACATGGTCACTGGAAATCAGCATGGGAGTCCTATTCATAGTCACTTGGGAATGCAGTCTGATGGAGGGTCCATCTTGACATGTTACTATATAATTGGTGAGACAGGAAAAAAGGATGTAATTTATCTCATAAAACTTCTACCCCAAAGTGACATTTGTCAATTCATCTCACATTATATTGGCAAAAAGTCACAAGGCTGAGCTGAAACTTCAAAGAGGGTAAGGAAGGGCAATCATACCACATGCCTGGAAGGAAAGAACTGGATTATTTATGAACAGTCCTAATGACTAACATACCCACCATGTAGGGTCTCTGTGAGGATTCACTAAGATAAAGAACATGAGGCACTTAGTACAATGTTAAAGCATTGAATATGTTTGATAAATCGTAGCTATAATACTTATAACTGTGTAGTTTGTATAATGGCCTGGCATTTTTCTAGCCACACTTTCCAACTTTGTGGATGAGTCCTTGAGGCTTCTACAATTCTCTCCTGTGGAGTGTGGAGTCCAAAGGCTTAGGATACAGGATTGTTAGCTTTCTCAAGCTTGGTTACCACTTAATTGTCATTGTTCAATGCTATAGGTTCAATGTGTAGGCTTACTTAGATGAGTTTTTAACTTTAATGAGGCAGCTTAACCTATATATGCCGAATGTCATGACTGAAATATAGACCCGTAATTCAGTCATCTGCATTGTGCTTTCTGCTTTTTATGCTTCTTTGGGGTTTATTTATTTTTATGTCTTCTATTGTTTGGACTGTGTTTTGTTTTATATTTTCTATTAATTTACTCAACAAACAAACTGCCTCTCATATGACAGGTACTTTGCTAGGATATAGGCACAAAAAAAAAAGAGAGAGAGAGAAAACAGCTTCAGTCCCTGCTGGGGTGAGGCAGCAGATTAGTGAGGGAAATAAATATAAATAAAATAATTTCATTATTAATAGTTGCAAATAAGTGCATTACAAATCATGATTATACACTAATAAATCTTCCACAAAAAAAGAAATGAAGTTCTATGAGAGCATACGAGAAAGACAGCTGACTTAGTCAGGAAGGTCTTGGAAAATTTCTCAAGATTTACACATGACGTGTGAAACATGAAGACTAAGTAGGAGTTAACTCATTAAAGGCAGGATGGTGATCAAGATGAAAGCATTCCATCCAGAAGAATAGTAGGGAGAAAGGACCTGTAGTAGAAGGAAGGCTTTGACAATCCCAAAAACAAACCATGTGCAACAACATTTCTTTAAAAGTACACCAGCTGGAACCTAGAGAGCTGGCAGGATCTTGGTCTGAGATAAGGCTGATAGGAGTTTGATCTGCATTCATCAACTCCTGTCTCTTTAAATCTCAAAGTTAGAAATGAAACTAGACGTTCTGATTCTTCCACTACCAAGCAGTTTAGATAGGGAATCAAGTGAGAGTTTTCTTCCCACTTAACACTTCTCAGTCTTAAAATATAATTTTGGATGTGGCACACCAGACTGTGTTTAATAAATTATTCTTTTGTGTGGCATGTATCTTCCATGTCAGGAATTTTAATTAACATTTGTAATCAGTTTTGAAACAATATTTTCAATGGTCATTTTAGGCTAGGCTCCATGACTGTATGTTTACCTGCTTTCCTACTACTCCTGAGCCCCCTTTTACCACATATTCCCCATGCTCATGCTTTCAGCTTTGATTAATTTGGTCATATAGAATAGGCATGTGTCTTCAACTAATTCTTTCAGGAAGGGTGTGTGGAGGCATATATTCTGAACCTGCTCATGTCATGGAACGTCTTAGTGCTGCTGACTTCACACATGAGCAACAACCTGGGTGGTTACAACATTCTTGGCCTATATCCAGCTTTCTTCAAAACTCTGGAAGATTATTTCATTGTTTTTTTGCATTTAGCATTACAGAGGAGAAGTCTCCGGTTACTCTGCTTATTGTTCCTCTTAAGTAATGTCTTTTGTTCTGTTTGTTTTGTTTTCAGCTTGGATGCTTATAAAACTCTTTTTTGTCTATTTAAATATTTGTTTAAATAGTTGCAGGAAACTTGATGGGTGTGGCTATCTTTTCATTGTCTTAACGTGATCAAGTGACATTTTTCTAAAATTTGCATTTGCAAATTTCAAGAGTGTTGCTTTTTCTAGATACCAGGTAGCTTTAGAATGAAGAACATTGACTACAGAGTCTGGCTGGCACGGTTCAAGTCCCAGGTTTGTCCTTCACTAGGCTTATGATCTTGAACAAAGTTTTTAAAAAGAAAGCCCATGATTAAAAACTTCCCTCTGTTTCAGTTTCCCCACTTGCAAAATGAGGCTAACATAGTACCTGCCTCATTGGGTAGCTATGAGGGTAGAGTGGGCCCTAAGTCCAAAATGGTGTTCCCTATAAGAAAGCAGAAGAGGCACAGACATACAGGCAGATAGGTGAGGAGGTCACGTGAAGACTGAGGCAGAGATTGGGGTGATGCATCTAAAGAGAACGGCAAAGATTGCCAGCAAACACCAGAAGCTAGAAAGAAGCAGGGAAGGATCCTCCCCTAGAGCCTTCGGAGAGAGCATAGCACCTTGATTTCAAACGTCTAGCTTCCACAGCTGTGAGATAATAGATTTCTGTTGTTTCAGGGAAAAAAAAATTAATAAACGTAAAGCATCTATTTTTTTATTTTTATTTTTATTTTTTAATTTTTTTTTAAGATTTTATTTATTTATTTGAGAGAGAGAATGAGAGAGAGAGCATGAGAGGGGGGAGGGTCAGAGGGAGAAGCAGACTCCCTGCCGAGCAGGGAGCCCGATGCGGGACTCGATCCAGGGACTCCAGGATCATGACCTGAGCCGAAGGCAGTCGCTTAACCAACTGAGCCACCCAGGTGCCCAACGTAAAGCATCTAAAAGGACATTTAGCCTGAGTGTCTAGTAAGGACCTCTTAGGCCACTATCCTTTCCTCTTTTTTTTTTGGCTTTAAAAAGTTTCCTCCTTGGGGCACCTGGGTGGCTCAGTCGTTAAGCGTCTGTCTTTGGCTCAGGTCGTGATCCCAGGGTCCTGGAATCGAGCCCCACGTCGCGCTCCCTGCTCAGCAGGAAGCCTGCTTCTCCCTCTCCCACTACCCCTGCTTGTGTTCCTGCTCTCGCTCTCTCTCTCTCTGTCAAATAAGTAAATAAAAATCTTTAAAAAAAAAAAGTTTCCTCCTTATTTTTTTGAAAAAATCTATTGACTTTTTATTAGGTATTTTAAATTTCTGAGCTGAAAATTCTAACAATATAAATATTTGACTAATTATGTTGCCATAAGTAATAATACCAAAGGTTTAGCTTAACATGATTATATAAATTCACAAGGTATCTCTGAGAATAAGAGTTAAATTAGACAATATATAATATGCAAAACATTTTAAACACTATAGAGTTAATACATCCATCACCTCACATATTTATCTTTTTTTAAAGCAAGAACATTTAAGTTGTATCCTCTTAGCAAATATCAGTTATACAATGCAGTGTTATCAACTACAGTCACCATGTGATACAGTAGGTCCTCAGGCCTTATTCATCTAATAACTGAAAGTTTGTACATTTTTACCATCCACTCTCTGTTTCCTCCATACCTAGCCCTTTGGCAGGTACCATTCTGCTATCTGTTTCTAAGAGTTTGATCTTTTTTTCTTTTCTTTTTTCTTCCCCAGATTCCACATAAAAGTGGTACCCTGCAGCATTTGTCTTTCTCTGTCTGGCTATGCTTTTAGCATAATGTCCTCCAGCTTCATCAAATTTGTCACAAACGGCAGGATTTTCTTTCTTTAAAGGCTGAATAGTATTCCATTTTATATTATATCACATTTTCTTCATCCATTCATCCACTGACAGACAGGGTGTTTCCATACCTTGGCTATTGTGCATACTGCTGTAGTGAAGGTGGGAGTACAGACAGATCTTTGAAATAAAGATTTTGTTTCCGTTGGATATATACCCAGAAGGGGGGATTGTTGAATCACACATTAGTTCTACTTTTAATTTCTTGAGGAATTTCCACACTGCTTTCCATAGTGGCTGCATCAGTCTATTCTCCCACCAACAGTGCACAGTGTTCCCTTTTCTCCACATCCTCACCACCATTGATTTCTTGCCTTTTGGATAATAGTAATCCCAACAGGTGTGAGGTGGTATCTCACTATGGTTTTGATTTACATTTCCCTGATGGTTAGTGATGTTGAACATCTTATCATGTACCTGTTGTTCATATATCTTCTTTGGAAAAAATATATTCAGGTCCCTTGTCCATTTTTTAATTATTTGGTATCTGCTATTGAGTTGGTTTAGTTCCTTATATGTTTTGGATATTAAACCTTTATCAGATATGTGTTTGCAAGTATTTTTTCTCCCATTTCGTAGACTGCCTTTTTGTTTTGTTGATGGTTTCCTTTGCTGTGCAGAAGCTTTTTAGTTTGATGTAGTCCCACTTTTTATTTTTGCTTTTGTTGCCTTTGCTTTTGGTGTGAAATCCAAAAAATCATTGCCAAGACCAATGTCAAGGAGCTTTTTCCCTATGTTTTACTCTAGGAGTTTTATGGTTTCAGGTCCTACATTCAAGTCTTTAATCCATTTTGAGTTGATTTTTGTGTATGGTGTAAGATATGGGGTCCAGGTTCATTCTTTTGCATGTGGATATCCAATTTTCCCAATACCATTTGTTGAAGAGACTGTCCTTTCCCCATTGTATACTCTTGGCTCCTTTGCCAAAAAATAATTGACTATACATGCATGGGTCTATTTCTAGGGTTTCTATTCTGTTCCATTGATGTATGTGTCTGTTTTTATGCCAATAATATATTGTTTTGATTCTATAGCTCTGTAATATAATTTGAAATCAGGAAATGTGATGCTTCCAGGTTTTTTCTTCTTTCTAAAGGTTGCTTTGGCTCTGTGGGATATTTTGTTGTTCCAACAAATTTTGGAATTGTTTTTTTCCTATTTCTGTGAAAAATGCTATTGGAATTTTGATAACGATTATATTGAATTTGTAGATTGCTTTGGGTAGTATGCACATTTTAATAATATTAATTCTTCTAATCCATGAACATGGAATATCTGTTCATTTATTTGTGTTTTCTCTAATTTCTTTCATCAATTTTTCATAGTTTTCGGTGTAGTGATCTTTCACCTCCTTGGTTGGACTTATTTTTAAGTATTGTATTCTTTTTGATGTAATTATAACTGGGATTGTTTTTCTGATAGTTCAATGTCAGTGTACAGAAACAGAACTGATTTTTATGTTGATTTTATATCTTGCAACTTCACTTAATTCATTTATTAATTCTAACAGTCTTTTTGGTGAAGTCTTTAGGGTTTTCAACATATGTCAACTGCAAAAAGACACTATTTTATTTCTCCCCTTCCAATTCGTATGCCTCTTGTTGCTTTTTTTTTTTTACTTAATTGCTCTGGCTAGGGCTTCTTGTTCTATGTTCAATAAAAGTGGTGAGAGTGGATACTGTTGTCTTGTTCCTGACCTTAGAGGAAAAGTTTTCAAACTTTTCCATGAATCATTTCAACCAATTCCATCTATGCCTAATTTGTCAAAGGTTTTTATCATGAAAGGATGTTGAATTTTGTCAAATGCTTTTTCTGCATCATAACATGATTTTATCCATCAGTTTATTAATGTACTATATCATAATCATTGATTTGCATGTACTGAACCACCCTTGCATCCCGGAAATAAATCCCATTTGATCATGGTGTATGATTCTTTTTATGTGCTGTTGAAACGTTTACTAATATTTAGTTGAGAAAATTTGCATCTACTTTCTCAGGGAGGATAGCCTATGATTGTCTTTACTTGTCACATCCTTGTCTGGCTTTGGTATCAGGGTAATGCTGGCCTCATAAAATGAGTTTGGAAATAATCCAATCAAGAAATGGGCAGAAGACATGAACAGATATTTTTCCAAAGAAGACATCCAAATGGCCAACAGACATATGAAAAAGTGCTCAACATCGCTCAGTATCAGGAAAATCCAAATCAAAACCTCAATGAGATATCACCTCACACCAGTCAGAATGGCTAAAATTAACAAGTCAGGAAGTGACAGATGTTGGCGGGGATGCGGAGAAAGGGGAACCCTCCTACACTGTTGGTGGGAATGCAAGCTGGTGCAACCACTCTGGGAAATAGTATGGAGGTTCCTCAGAAAGTTGAAAATAGAGCTACCATATGATCCAGCAATTGCACTACTGGGTATTTACCCCAAAGATACAAATGTAGGGATCCGAAAGGGTACGCGCACCCCGATGTTTATAGCAGCAATGTCCATAATAGCCAAACTGTGAAAAGAGCCAAGATGTCCATCGACAGAAGAATGGATAAAAAAGAGGTGGTATATATATACAATGGAATATTATGCAGCCATCAAAAGGAATGAGATCTTGCCATTTGCAATGACGTGGATGGAACTGGAGGGTGTTATGCTGAGTGAAATAAGTCAAACAGAGAAAGACATGTATCATATGACCTCACTGATATGAGGAAGTCTTAATCTCAGAAAAAAAACTGAGGGTTACTGGAGTGAGGGGTGGGGTGGGAGGGATGGGGTGACTGGGTGATAGACATTGGGGAGGGTATGTGCTATGGTGAATGCTGTGAATTGTGCAAGACTGTTGAATCACAGATCTGTACCTCTGAAACAAATAATGCAATATATGTTAAGACCAAAAAAAAAAAAAGAAGATAGCAGGAGGGGAAGAATGAAGGGGGGGGAAATCGGAGGGGGAGACGAACCATGAGAGACAATGGATTCTGAAAAACAAACTGAGGGTTCTAGAGGGGAGGGCGGTGGGAGGATGGGTTAGCCTGGGGATGGGTATTAAATAGTTCTGCATGGAGCACTGGGTGTTATGCACAAACAATGAATCATGGAACACTACATCAAAAACTAATGATGTAATGTATGGTGATTAACATAACAATAAAAAATTAAAAATAAAATAAAATATTATAGGAAGTCAAGAAAGAAAAAAACAAATAAATAAAATGAGTTTGGGTGTGTTTCCTCCTCTCTAATTTTGGAAGAGTTTGAGAGGATTGGTATTAATTCTTCTTTAAATATTTGGTAGAATGTACCTATGAAGACATCTAGTCCTGGCCTTTTCTTTGTTGAGAGTTTTTTGCTTACTGATTTAATCTCCTTACTAGTAATTGGTCTGTTCAGATTTTCTATTTCTTCATGATTCAATCTTGGTAGGTTATATGTTTCTAGGAATTTATCAATTTCTTTGAGGTTATCTAATTTGTTGGCATATAAGTGTTTATAGTAGTTTCTTGTGATCCTTAGTATTTCTGTTTTCAGCTACCATGTCTCCTCTTTTGTTTCTGATTATATTTATTTGAGTCTTCTTTTTTCTTAGTTGGTCTAAAGGTTTTTCAATTTTGTATACCTTTGAAAAAAAAAAACCAACTAGTTATCTTCAGTGATCTTATGTATGCTTTCCAGCCTCTATATCTTTTATTTCCACTCTGATCTTTGTTATTTCCTTCCTTCTACTAACTTTAAGCTTAGCTTGTTATTCTTTTTCTAGGTCCTTGAGGTATAAAGTTAGGTTGTTTATTTTGGGTCTTTCTTTTTTCTTAATATAGGCATTTCTCCCTATAAACCTTCCTCTTAAAACTGCTTTTGTTGCATTTCATGTCTTGGTATGTTGTGTTTCCACTTTCGTTTGTTCCAAGGTATTTTATTTGTGATTCCTTCTTTTACTCATTGGTTTTGCAGGGGTATATTGTTTAGTCTTGGTACGTTTGTGAATTTTCCAGTTTCCTCTTGTAATTGGTATCTAGTTTCTAGATGTTAGATATGATTTCAATCTTCTTAAATTTATTAAGATTTGTTTTGTGACCTAACATATTATCCATCCTAAAAAATGTTCCCTGTGTGCTTGAGGAGAATGTGTATTCTACTGCTGTTGCATAGAATTTTATGAATACGTCTGTTATGTCCATCTGGCCTAATGTGTAGCTTAAGTTCAATGTCTCCTTATTAATTTTCTGTCAGGATTATCTGTCCATTGATGAAAGTGGAGAACTGAAGTCCCCTACTATTTCATTGTTGTCCAGTTCTCCCTTCAGATCCGTTAATATTTGCTTTATATATTTAGGTGTTCCAGGTTGGGTGCATAAATATTTACAACTGTTATATCCTCTTGACAAATTTGACTCCTTCATTACATAGTGACCTTCTTTGTTTCTTATTAGTTTTGGGTTTAACATCTATTTTGTCTGATATAAATATAGCTACCTCTGCTTTCTTTGTATTTTTCCATTTGCATGGAATGTCTTTCTCCATCCCTTCACTTTCAATCTGTGTATGTCTTTAAAGCTGAAGTTTCTTATGTGCAGTATATATTTGGGGTTGGTTGTTATTGTTTAAATCCATTCAGCTACTCTATGTATTTTGATTGGAGAATTTATTCCATTTACATTTACAGTAATTGTTGATATGGACTTACTATAGCCATTTTGTAAATTATTTTCTGGTTATTTTGCAGTTCTTTTGTTCCTTGCTTCCTCTCTTTTTCTTTTCCTTTAGGATTTCATGACTTCCTGTAATGGTATGCTTTAATTTCTTTATCTTTTATGTATCTAATATAGGTTTAAGCTTTATGATTACCATGAAGTTTACATAAAATATAACAGTCTATTGGGGCACCTGGGTGGCTCAGTCGTTAACGTCTGCCTTCGGCCCAGGTCATGATCCCAGGGTCCTGGGATCGAGCCCCGCATTAGGCTCCCCGTTCTGCGGGAAACCTGCTTCTCCCTCTCCCACTCCCCCTGCTTGTGTTCCCTCTCTCGCTGTGTCTCTCTCTGTCAAATAAATAAAATCTTTAAAAAAATTAAAAAAATATATATAACAGTCTATTTTAAGCTGCTAAGTTTGAATGCATACAAAAGCTCTAGATTTTTACACTCCCTGTCTCCCACAATTATATTTTTCATATCACAATTTATGTGGTTGTATATTGTGTATCCATAAAGGTGCCTTGAAATGGGTCTCTTCAATTTGTCTTATTTACTATTTTTTGAGCTTCCTGGATATGGATGTTGATTTCTCTCCCCAGGTTAGTAAAGTTTTTATCCATTATGTCTTTGAATAAGCCTTCTGCCTCTTTTTCTCTCTTTTCCTTCTGGGATCTTTATAATACACATATTGGTCCATTTGATGGTGTCCCATAAGTTTTTTCTTTTTCTGAATGAATGAATTCCACTGGCCTGCCTTCAAGTTTGCTGATCCTTTCTTCTGCCTGATCTAGTCTGCTGTTGTACTCTTTTACTGACTTTTTTTCAGTTTAGTTATTGTATTCTTATATTTTCTACCTCTCTGTTGAAATTCTTTGTTCATACATTGCTGTCTTGATCTCAGTGAGCATCTTTAGAACTGTTATTTTGACATCTCTGTTGGGTAAATCACTTATCTCCATTTCATTAAGATCAGTTTCTGGAAATTTATTTTGTTCTTTTGGTTAAAATATATTCCCATTTCCTCATTTTCCTTGGCTCTCTCTGGGAGAGCCACCCCTCCTAGTCTTGACAGCATGGTCTCATGTGGGAGCTCAAACTTGCTAATTAGTCTGGCCCAAGTTTCCAACTGTCCTTCAAACCTTTGTGATTGTTCAACCTGCTTCCAATAGTTGAGGGTGTGTCAAGACCCATGAGTGCCCCAAATTGGAAGATTGCAGTCAGCACCTAGCTGCAGGATGATTAAAAGCTAAACCATCAAACAGCTTCTAGGAAAATATGCAGTCAAAATTCTTCCAGGAAGAAAGTGGGAGATGGGTGTTTTTGCTTGCTCTCTGTGCTGAGCCCACATGTATACCCATGGGGTGGGAGGTGTTCCTATATCCATTCAAAAACTTGGTTTGCTGTAGTTCTGTCGTACCCCTGAATGCAGACCCCCACTGGCTATCAGAGCTACATTTGGGACCCATCCCTCAGGTAGTAGCCATAAAATTTGCAGTGCTAGATGTGTGGACAGCTTCTCCCAAGGAGATAACGGTAACTTGGTTTTATTGTTAGAATGGGCCAAAGGGAGAAAGCAGGGAAAGTGTCCACTGGCTCTTTTGGGCTCCAAGGAAGATCACAGTCAGTACCTGGATGTATGCTAATTAGAAGTCAGACCCTGAAGAAGCAGCTTATGCAGTATGAAATCAAAACCCTTCCAGGGAAAGACCTGAAGATGAGCAATTTTGCCTGTTCCCTCTGTTCTCTTTCTCGGCAGAGAGCCTCAACAAGTGCTTGTGTGCCCATTAACAACTGATTCCTCATTTGCTATAGTCTTGTGGGACTTGTGATGTAAGCCCTGTTGACTTTCAGAGCTAGTTGATTTGGGGACCTGTGTCTCATGTGGGAGCCTTCAAAGTTGGGGCATTAGATGTAGTTCAAGACCTTTGCTCCTCAGAGAGAAACTGGGCATTGGGCATCCCCTCCCAATAGGATGGCACTGTTTTGGGGATGGGGTTTATGGTGAGAATGTGTCCCAGACTTTCCTACCAGTTCTGACTAGGGTATTTTCTCAGCTGCCTGATGTGTAGGAGTCATTCATCTAGTTTCTGGATTTCTCTTTGGCTCACCCATGGGAGGAGAAAAATTCAGGAGACTCCTTTGTTGCCATCTTGGTCTGGAGTTGAGAAAGTTTTCTCTAAATGAGAGTTTGCTTTTGCTTGTACTGTAACTGTTTTGAATATAATATAGTTTGAGATCTGATCTCCATTCCCTATGTCTCACCCTATCTTTTTCTAGTTCTACTTCTTGCTCTTTTCCTCTGAGGATAAAGATGCTTCTCTAGTCTCAACCTCATTTCATGATTTGTTTTATTGCAACACCATTTCTGCTCCAGACTGCCTCCAAAATTGATTATTTAAATTTTGTCCTTCACATTTTACTTTCTTTGGAATTCTGCCTTGACTACCTTTTCTACTAAGATTATCTATTGTATATCCCCTAATTAACTTTATTTGTAAACTTCTCTCCTTTAAAATTTTCAGTTCCTTCCCCAGAATGCAAGCTTTCTTGTGGATACTATGTAATTTCTGAACTTTCCTGCTTTCTGCAGTTCATATTTTCGAAGTCCTGTTTCATGAAGCTTCAGAATTACTTTCTTTTCATATCTTCGGCCCATTTTTTGACTTGATTATTTGTTTTTTGGGTGTTGACTTTGAGAAGTTCTTTATAGATCTTGGATACCAGCCCTTTATCTGTAGTGTCATTTGCGAATATCTTCTCCCATTCTGTGGGTTGCCTCTTTGTTTTGTTGACTGTTTCCTTTGCTGTGCAGGAGCTTTTTATCTTGATGAAGTCCCAAAAGTTCATTTTTGCTTTTGTTTAAGAGACATACAAATGGCTAACAGACACATGAAAAAATGTTCATCATCATTAGCCATCAGGGAAATTCAAATCAAAACCACATTGAGATACAACCTTACACCAGTTAGAATGGCAAAAATGGACAGGGAAAGAAACAACAAATGTTGGAGAGGTTGTGGAGAAAGGGGAACCCTCTTACACTGTTGGTGGGAATGCAAGTTGGTACAGTCACTTTGGAAAATAGTGTGGAGGTGCCTCAAAAAATTAAAAATAGAGCTACCCTATGACCCAGCAATTGCACTCCTGGGTATTTACCCCAAAGACAGAGATGAAAAGAAGGGCCATATGCACCCCAATGTTCATAACAGCAATGTCCACAATAGCCAAACTGTGGAAAGAGCTGAGATGCCCTTCAACAGATGAATGGATAAAGAAGATGTGGTCCATATATACAATGGACTATTACTGAGCCATCAGAGAGGATGAATACCCAACTTTTACATCAACATGAATGGGACTGGAAGAGATTATGCTAAGTGAAATAAGTCAAGCAGAGAAAGTCAATTATCATATGGTTTCACTTATTTGTGGAACATAAGGAATAGCATGGAGGACATTAGGAGAAGGAAGGGAAAAATGAAGGGAGGGAAATCGGAGGGAGAGATGAACCATGAGAGACTATGGACTCTGAGAAACAAACAGGGTTTTAGAGGGGAGGGGGGTGGGGGGATGGGTTAGCCCGGTGATGGGTATTAAGGAGAGCACATATTGCATGGAGCACTGGGTGTTATATGAAAACAATGGATCGTGGATCACTACATCAAAAACTGATGATGTATTGTATGGTGACTAACATAATAAAATTTTTTAAAAAAATAATTACTTTCTTCCCTTCTCCTCCTAAAGTCTTGATAGGCCCTCTATTGTTGCTATTGCTGTATTTTCTATTTATTCATTCTAAGAGGAGGAGAGATCCAGACTCAATCAGAATTTACCAAGTGTCAGGGTATGAGCATTTCCTGTGGCTTCATTCACTCTCTATTTCTTTGCAAATCAAACTTCCTCCTAACAACTGCAGCCAGAGGGTAAATTAGGGTTGCTAGGTTTAGCAAATAAAAATATAAGATGCTCAGTTAAATTTGAATTTTAGATAAATAATCCATTTTTTTTACCATCAATATGTTCCAAATATCGTATGGGATATACTTATGATAATTTTATTTAAAAAATCATTTAATATTCAAATTTAATTTAGCTCCCTATGTTTTATCTGACAACCCTTGATTAGGCTGACACACTTCAAACCCAGCCCAATTCCCTCTGTGTAGCAGGTTTTTATCTGGTGCAGATCTACTGAGGGGAGTTCTTTTTCTTTTCTGTCCATTGGTTCTCTACAAAGGCTGTACTATACTGGCAGCTCCGCTCTTCCTCTTTTCCCCACCCTGTCTACAATGTCGGAGGGGACTCCATATCCTGGGATATTATGTATGTTTGCCTTTCCTCCTTCAACTTCCTTTTCACCACCTTGGGAAACACCCTATTCTCTGAGAGATCAAATTTTCAAGAGGATGGAGTAAAAATCGTAAGTATTTATTGAATATTTACTATGTTCTAGGCTCTGTGCTTACTGTTTCACATAAATTAGCTCTTTTAATTTAATCTTTATGGCTACTCTTTAAGGAAAGTACTATAGGAAGCCCATTTTGCAGATGATAAAAAGAAGGCTTAGGAAAGTTAATGACTTGACCAAATAATAAATTGATGGCATGGGGTTCAATGTTATATCCATTTGTCCCTGACTATAAGCTTTTAATTCTACATGATCTCCATATCTCTGGGCCAGAAAGCAGCTATGCAAATACAGTGTCTATTTGCTCTGCCTTTCTGTGAGGTCACACATGGACGGCTTACCATTTTCTCTCTCTTAATCTGGATCCAAAAGCTGTTGTCTGAGTGAAATTTCCACTAGATTCTGGAAATATATCTACGGCTTACCATTTTCTCTCTCTTAATCTGGATCCAAAAGCTGTTGTATGAGTGAAATTTCCACTAGATTCTGGAAATATATCTTCTTGCCATTCTTAATAATTTGTTTTTTGGTCAATTTTCACCTACTATATTTTTATGGGGATTCTAGTAGAAATTTGGGACAGGCTGTGACAAGACCTGTAGCCAGTTTCCATTTTAATCTCTAGGACAGAATTTCACATTGACTCTTCCATTCCTCTTCTGAGAAGACAAGTTCTACTTTTTAAAACTTTTTCAAAAATCCACTTTGTAGCTTCATGGATATATGACTATATCAAGTATCCCTACACAGTCACTTTCCCCAATTATCAAATCTACTTTGATATTAATGTTTCCCTTCTTGCTCCCAATTGAGCGTGATGTAGTTTTCTTTGTCACTCTCTTGATCTTTTGGGAGGTGATGTTCTCAAAAAAAGTTGCAAATAAGTATGACTGGCTTTTTAAAAATGGAGATTCTCAGAAGATATGAGAAATGGTAGAGTTCCCCAGGCTCCCAAAGTCCTGGGTCAGCTTTTTACCCTTTGCAGGAGAGCACCATCAGTTTCTTCCCTCTCACCAGGTGGTTGATGCTATAGTTCTGAGGCAATATCACATTAGTTCCTCTCTCCTTTTCTTTCATTTCATTCTAGTTCAGGTCCTAAATTACCTTAGTACTCAATACTGTCCAGATATACTCTACTTCTTCATTTCCTCTTCTTTTTCTATATTTCTATTTCTTCAAAATATACATAACTTTCAACTGTCATTTTTCATCCTTGATCCCCACTCTCTCAAGTTGCCCTGACGCCTGTGAAATCTTATTTGACAATTTTGTGCTTTCTTCCTTCTCTTGATTCATCTTTGTCCTGAATGTGTTGGAATGTATGGAAGGTGGCTATAGGACTTATTTCTGAACATATTTTTTTCTGAGAGTTCCTGTGATACTTCACACTACGTTACTTCTTTTTCTCATACCTACTGTCCTCTGTCACATCTGCTTTTGCAGTTTTATCTGGGATTTCCTTCCCTCTCCCTAAAAATCAGCTACTCAGGCCAGGGACTCTCTTGCCAAACACATTCTTTCCAATCTTTGTGAAGTTCCTCCAAGCCTGTAGGAATCCTCCTTCAACTGACTAGAGTGGTGGGGTTTTTGCTGAAACTTGAAAAACAAACTGCTGTATGATTTCCTTGGTTCTCCCAGGTTGAGGTCATATGTAAAGATCTCATATTACTCATGACCTTGATCTCACCCTGAAAACATCAACTATATGCCTTTTAGTTAGGGGGCCATTTATATACCATTTTGCTTTGGGATGAAAAGGGAAATAGCTGCTTCCAGAGCTAAAAATAAGGAGGAATCAAAAAAAGATATACTTAATAAAAATTACATTAACAACACTGTATTGTACATTGAAAATTTGTTAAGAGGGAAGCTCTCATGTTAAATGTTCTTACCACAGTTTAAAAAAAATTATCATCTTTAAAAAAGAGGAATTTCAGCAACATATTGTGATGGTTCAGAGTGCCAGCACTTATGTTAGAGAGAATTGAATTTGAGCACATGTTTTGCCTTTTACTAGCTAGGTGACCTTAGACAAGTTACTTTATCTTTCTAAGTTTCAATTCCCTCCTTTTTTAAATAGATACAGTGATAATAAGAACCTAATAGAGATGTCATGAGAAATAGTCTCAATAATACATGTAAAGTGCTTTGCATATGGCAGAGATAATATCTGAAGTATAGTAACTATTCAATGTTACCTGCAATTAAAAAAATATACTATAAATGCAGTGTTTACCTCTAAATTCATCAACAAAGGCAAATTTTCTATTTTTTCTATTGTTTAACCCTTTCCATTCTACCCAGCTATTAACATATTTATATAGTTATAATTAAATCTAGATAAAATTGTATTGTTTTCTATTTCCCACAAAGATTTTGTGATATTTTAAAATGCATGCATCACCTATAAGATACTCATTTGAGACCTAAAGACACATGCAAACTAAAAGTGAAGGGATGGAAAAGTATTTATCATGGAAATGGAATTGAAAAGAAAGCTGGGGTAGCAATAGTCATAATGGACAAAATAGACTTTAAAACAAAGAATGTAACAAGAGACAAAGAAGGACACTATATAATCATAATAATCCAACAAGAAGATACAACAATTATAAATATTTACGCACTCAATATGGGAGCACTCAAATACATAAAGCAGCTAGTAACAAACATAAAG
Source organism: Mirounga angustirostris (assembly GCF_029215605.1). NCBI lineage: Eukaryota > Metazoa > Chordata > Mammalia > Carnivora > Phocidae > Mirounga > Mirounga angustirostris. The sequence continues at coordinate 68,281,900 of NW_026991723.1, read as the reverse complement.
GAAGTAATCAAAAGTAATGCAGTAATACTAGGGGACTTTAACACCCCATTTACATCAATGGATTGATCATCCAAACAGAAAATCAGCAAAGAAACAATGACTTTGAATGACACATTGGGCCAGATGGACCTAACAGATCTATTTAGAACATTCCATCCTAAAACAGCAGAATACGCATTCTTTTCAAGTGCACGTGGAACATTCTCCAGAATAGATTACATATTAGGCCCCAAAACAAGTCTCAACAAATTCAAAAAGATGGAAGTCATACCATGTATCTTTTCCAACCACAACACTATGAAACTAGAAATCAGTCACAAGAAAAAATCTGGGAAGAACACAATGCATGGAGATTAAATAATATACTACTAAACAATGAATAGATAAACCAAGAAATCAAAGAGGACATAAAAAAGTACATGGGGAGAAGTGAAAATGAAAACACAATGGTTCAAAATCTTTGGTAAGCAGCAAAAATGTCCCAAGCAGCAAAAGGTTCTAAAGGGGAAGTATATAACAATACAAGCCTACCCCAAGATGCAAGAAAAATCTCAAATAAACAACCTACCCTTGGGGCACCTGGGTGGCTCAGCTGGTTGGGCAACTGCCTTCAGCTCAGGTCATGATACTGGAGTCCCGGGATCGAGTCCCGCATCAGGCTCCCTGCTCGGCGGGGAGCCTGCTTCTCCCTCTGACCCTCCCCCCTCTCATGTGCTCTCTGTCTCTCTCATTCTCTCTGTCTCAGATAAATAAATAAAATCTTTAAAAAAAAAAAAACCCTACCCTTATACTTAAAGGAATTAGAAAAGAAGAACAAGCAAAACCCAAAACCAGTAGAAGGAAGGTAATAATAAAGATAAGAGAATAACTGAAACAGAAACTAAAACAAATTAGAACAGATCAATGGAACCAGTAGCTGGTTTTTTGAAAACATCAACAAAATTGATAAACCTGTAGCCAAACTCATGAAGAAACAGAGAGAGAGAGAGAGAGAGAGAGAACTTAAATAAACAAAATCAGAAATGAAAGAGGAGAAATGACAACTGACACCACAGAAATACAAAGGATTATAAAAGAATATTATGAAAAATTATATGCCAACAAATTGGGCAACCTAGAAGAAATGGATAAATTCCTAGAAACATCACTTCCTAAACCTAAATCAGGAAGAAATAAAAAAACTGAACACACAGATTATCAGCAATGAAATTGATTTAATAATCAAAAAAATTCCCCCCAAATTAAAGCCTACAATCAGATGACTTCACAGGTGATTTATACAAACCTGTAAGAAGAGTTAATGCCTGTTATTCTCAAACTATTTCAAAAAATAGAAGAGGAAGGAAATCTTCCAAATTCATTCTACAAGGCCAGCATTACCCTGATACCAAAACTAGATAAGACACTACAAAAAAAAAGAGAACTATGGGCCAATATCTCTGATGAAATACAGATGCAAAAATCCTCAACAAAATACTAGCAAACAGAATCCAACAATACACTAAAAAAATCATTTACAATCAAGCAGGATTTATTTCTGGGATACAAGTGTGGTTCAATATTTGCAAATCAATTAACATGATATATCACATTAATAAGAGAAAGGATAAAAACCATCATTTCAACAGATGCAGAAAAAGCATGTGACAAGATACAGCATCCATTCATAATAAAAACTCTCAACAAAGTTGGTTTAGAGGGAACATACTTCAACATAATAAAGGCCATTTATGAAAAACCCTCACCTAATATCATACTCAATGGTGAAAAACTGAGAGCTTTTCCCCTCAGATCAGAAACAAGACAAGGATGTTCACCCTTTCCACTTTAAAACTAGTCCTACTAGAAGTCTTAGCCACAGCAATCAGACAAGAAAAAGAAATAACAGACATCCAAATTGGTAAGGAAGAAGTAAAATTTTCACTATTTGCAGATGACATGATACTATATAGAAAACCCCGAAGACTCCACCAAAAAAACTACTAGAACTGATAAATGAATTCAGTAAGGTCACAGGATACAAAATCAATATACAGAAATCCATTGCATTTCAATATGCTAATAATGAAGGAACAGAAAGAGAGGTTAAGAAAGCAATACTATATTTATAATTGCACCAAGAAGAATAAAATACCTAGGAATAAATTTAACCAAAGAAGTGAAAAACCTATACTCTGAAAACTATAAGACATTGATTAAAGAAACTGAAGATCACACAAATGGAAAGCTATACCATGCTCATAGATTGGAAAAATTAATATTGTTAAAATGTCCATACTACCCAAAGCAATCTACAGATTTAATGCAATCTCTATCAAAATATCAACAGCATTTTTCACAAAACTAAAGCAAATAATCCTAACATTTGTATGGAGCCACAAAAGACCCCAGATAGCCAAAGCAATCTTAAAAAAGAACAAAACTGGAGGTATCAGAATCCCAGATTTCAAGATATACTGCAAAGGTTTAATAATCAAAACATAATAGTACTGGCACAAAAACAGATACACAGATCAATGGAACAGAATAGAAAGCCCAGAAATAAACGCATGATTATATGGTCAATTAATCTTCAACAAAGGAGGAAAGAATACGCAATGGGAAAAAGACAGTGTCTTCAACAAATGGTATTGGGCACACTGGACAGCTACATGCAAAAGAACAAAACTGGACCACTTTCTTACACCATATACAAAAATAAACTCAAAATGGATTAAGGATCTAAATGTGATATGAGAAACCATAAAAATCCTAGAAGAAAGCACAGGCAGTAATATCTCTGACATTGGCCATAGTGACATTTTTCTAGATATGTCTCCTGAGGTAAGAGAAACAAAAGCAAAAATAAACTATTGGGATTACACAAAAATAAAAACTTCTGCACATCAAAGGAAAAAAATCAACAAAATTAAATGATAACCTACTGAATGGAGAGGATATTTACAAATTACATATCTGATAAAGGGTGAGTATCCAAAATATATAAAGAACTTATAAAACTCAACACCCCCAAAAACTCAAATAATCCAATTAAAATGGGCAGAAGATGAGAACAGACATTTCTCCAAAGACATCCGCATGGCTGACAGACACATAAAAAGGTGCTCAACATCACTAATCATCAGGGAAATGCAAATCAAAATCACAATGAGATAAAACGTCACACTTGTCAGAATAGCTAAAATCAAAAACACAAGAAACAAGAGTTGGTGAGGACGTGAAGAAAACAGAACCCCTGTGCACTGTTGGTGTAAATGCAAACTGGTGCAGCCACCATGGGAAACACTATGGAAGTACCTCAAAAAATTAAAAATAGAATTACCATATGATCTAGTGATTCCACCACTGGGTATTTACCCAAAGAATACAAAAATACTAACTCAAAAAAATACATGCACTCCTATGATTTTTGCAGCTTTATTTACAATAGCCAAATTATGGAAGCAGCCCAAATGTTCATTGACATATAAATGGATAAAGAAGATCTGGTATTCTATATCATACTTAAAGGGTCTATCCAACAAGAAGATCTAACAGTAGTAAATATCTATGCCCCTAACATGGAAGCAGCCAATTATATAAGCCAATTAATAGCAATATCAAAGAAACACAACGACAACAATACAATAATAGTAGGGGACTTTAACAGCCCCCTCACTGAAATGGACAGATCATCTAAGCAAAAGATCAACTAGGAAATAAAGGCTTTAAATGACACACTGGACCAAATGGACTTCACAAACATATTCAGAACATTCCATCCCAAAGCAACGGAATACACTTCTTCTCTAGTGCCCATGGAACATTCTCCAGAATAGATCATATCCTAGGTGACAAATCAGGTCTCAACTGGTACCAAAAGATTGGGATCATTCCCTGCATTTTTTCTAACCACAATGCTTTGAAACTAGAACTCAGTCACAAGAGGAAAGTCGGTAAGATCTCAAATACATGGAGGCTAAAGAGCATCCTACTAAAGAATGAATGGGTCACCCAGGAAATTAAAGAAGAATTTAAAAAATTCATGGAAACAAACAAAAATGAAAACACAACTGTCCAAAATCTTTGGGATGCAGCAAAGGCGGTCCTAAGAGGAAAGTATATAGCAATACAAGCCTTTCTCAAGAAAGAAGAAAGGTCTCAAATACACAACCTAACCCTACACCTAAAGGAGCTGGAGAAAGAACAGCAAATAAAGCCTAAACCCAGCAGGAGAAGAGAAATAATAAAGATCAGAGCAGAAATCAATGAAATAGAAACCAAAAGAACAGTAGAACAGATCAACGAAACTAGGAGCTGGTTCTTTGAAAGAATTACTAAGATTGATAAACCCCTGGCCAGACTTACCAAAAAGAAAAGAGAAATAACCCAAATAAATAAAATCATGAATGAAAGAGGAGAGATCACAACCAACACCAAAGAAATACAAACAATTAGAAGAACATATTATGAGCAACTCTATGCCAGCAATTAGATAATCTGGAAGAAATGGATGCATTCCCAGAGATGTATAAACTACCAAAACTGAACCAGGAAGAAATAAAAAACGGGAACAGACCCATAACCACTAAGGAAATTGAAGCAGTCATCAAAAATCTCCCGAAAAACAAAAGCCCAGGGCCAGATGGCTTCCCAGGGGAATTCTACCAAACATTTAAAGAAGATTTAATACATATTCTTCTGAAACTGTTCCAAAATATAGAAATGGAAGGAAAACTTCCAAACTCATTTTATTAAGCCAGCATTCCCTTGATCCCCAAACCAGATAAAGACCCCATCAAAAAGGAGAATTACAGACCAATATCCCTGATGAACATGGATGTAAAAATTCTCACCAAAATACTAGCCAATAGGATCCAACAGTACATTAAAAGGATTATTAACCACGACCAAGTGGGATTTATTCCTGGGCTGCAAGGTTGGTTCAACATCCACAAATCGATGTGATACATTACTAAAAGAAAGAACAAGAATCATATGATCCTCTCAATAGATGCAGAGAAAGCATTTGACAAAGTACAGCATACTCTCTTGATTAAAACTCTTCAGAGTGTAGGGATAGAGGGTACATACTTCACTATCATAAAGGCCATCTATGAAAAACCCACAGCAAATATCATTCTCAACGGGGAAAAACTGAGAGGTTTCCCCCTAAGGTCAGGAACACAGCAGGGATGTCCACTATCACCACTGCTATTCAACATAGTACTAGAAGTCCTAGCCTCAGCAATCAGACAACAAAAAGAAATCAAAGGCTTCCGAATCGGCAAAGAAGGAGTCAAACTCTCACTCTTTGCAGATGATATGATACTTTATGTGGAAAACCCAAAAGACTCCATCCCAAAACTGCTAGAACTCATACAGGAATTCAGCAAACTGGCAGGATGCACAAAAATCAGTTGCATTTCTATACACCAACAACAAGACAGAAGAAAGAGAAATTAAGGAGTCAATCCCATTTACAACTGCACCCAAAAAAAACAAAAAACAACAAAAAAAAACAACTGCACCCAAAAACATAAGATACCTAGGAATAAATCTAACCAAAGAGGCAAAGAATCTGTACTCAGAAAACTATAAAATACTCATGAAACAAAATGAGGAAGACACAAAGAAATGGAAAAACGTTCCATGCTCATGGATTGGAAGAACAAAGATTGTGAACATGTCAATGCTACCTAGAGCAATCTACACATTTAATGCAATCCCTATCAAAATACCATCCACTTTTTTCAAAGAAGTGGAACAAATAATCCTAAAATTTGTATGGAACCAGAAAAGACCCAGAGTAGCCAGAGGAATGTTGAAAAAGAAAAGCAAAGCTGGTGGAATCACAGTTCCGGACTTCCAGCTCTATTACAAAGCTGTCATCATCAAGACAGTATGGTACTGGCATAAAAACAGACACACAGATCAATGGAACAGAATAGAGAGCCTAGAAATGGACCCTCAACTCTATGGTCAAATAATCTTCGACAAAGCAGGAAAAAATATGCAATGGAAACAAGACAGTCTCTTCAATAAATGGTGCTGGGAAAATTGGACAGCACATGCAGAAGAATGAAACTGGACCATTTCCTCACACCACACACAAAAATAGACTCAAAATGGTTGAAAGACCTCAATGTGAGACAGGAATCCATCAAAATCCTAGAGAAGAACAAAGGCAGCAATTTCTTTGACCTCAGCCATAGCAACTTCTTCCTAGAAACATCGCCAAAGGCAAGGGAAGCAAGGGCAAAATTGAACTATTGGGACCTCGTCAAGATAAAAAGCTTTTGCACAGCAAAGGAAACAGTCAACAAAACCAAAAGACAACCGACAGAATGGGAGAAGATAATTGCAAATGACATATCAGATGAAGGACTAGTACCCAAAATCTATAAAGAACTTATCAAACTCAACACCCAAAGAACGAATAATCCAATCAAGAAATGGGCAGAAGACATGAACAGACATTTTTCCAAAGAAGACATCCAAATGGCCAACAGACACATCACTCGTCATTAGGGAAATCCAAATCAAAACCACAATGAGATACCACCTCACACCAGTCAGAATGGCTAAAATTAACAAGTCAGGAAATGACAGATATTGGCGAGGATGCAGAGAAAGGGGAACCCTCTTACACTGTTGGTGGGAATGCAAGCTGGTGCAGCCACTCTGGAAAACAGTATGGACGTTCCTCAAAAAGTTGAAAAGAGAGCTACCCTATGACCCAGCAATTGCACTACTGGGTGTTTACCCCAAAGATACAAATGTAGTGATCCGAAGGGGTATGTGCACCCCAACGTTTATAGCAGCAATGTCCACAATAGCAAACTATGGAAAGAGCCAAGATGTCCATCAACAGATGAATGGATAAAGAAGAAGTGGTATATATATATACAATGGAATATTATATATATATATATATATATATACACACACACAATGGAATATTATGCAACCATCAAAATCCCCGAAATCTTGCCATTTGCAACAACGTGGATGGAACTAGCGGGTATCATGCTAAGCGAAATAAGTCAATCAGAGAAAGACAAGTATCATATGATCTCAACGATATGAGGAATTCTTAATCTCAGGAAACAAACTGAGGGTTGCTGGAGTTGTGTGGGGTGGGAGGGATGGAGTGGCTGGGTGATGGATATTGGGGAGGGTATGTGCTATGGTGAGTGCTTTGAATTGTGTAAGATTGATGAATCACAGACCTGTACCTCTGAAACAAATAATATATCATATGTTAAAAAAAAAAAAAAAGAAGAAGAAAAAGAAGAAGAAGATAGTAGGAAGGGAAAAACAAAGGGGGGGAATCCAGAGGGGGAGACGAACCATGAGAGACTATGGACTCTGAGAAACAAACTGAGGGTTTTAGAGGGGAGGGGGGTGGGGAAATGGGTATTAAGGAGGACACATATTGCATGGAGCACTGGGTGTTATACATAAACAATTAATCACGGAACATTACATCAAAAACTAATGATGTAATATATGGTGACTAACATAATAAAATAAAATTAAAAAAAAAGACATGGTATTTAATTATACAATGGACTACTATTCAGTCATAAACAAGAATGAAAGCTTGCCATTTGCAAAAACATGGATGGATCTAGAGGGCACAATGTTAAGCGAAATTAGGCAATGAAAGACAAGTATCATATGATTTCACTCATATGTGGAATTTAAAAAAACAAAACAAATGAACAAAGGAAAAATCAAGACAAACTGAAAAACGAACTCTTTTTTTTTTTTTAAAGATTTTATTTATTTATTTGAGAGAGAGAGAATGAGAGCACATGAGAGGGGGGAGGGTCAAAGGGAGAAGCAGACTCCCTGCCGAGCAGGGAGCCCGATGCGGGACCCGATCCAGGGACTCCAGGATCATGACCTGAGCTGAAGGCAGTCGCTTAACCAACTGAGCCACCCAGGAGCCAGAAAAACGGACTCTTAGTTATAGAGAACTGATGGTTACCAGAGGGGAGGTGGGTGAGGGATGAGTGAAATAGGTGAAGGGGATTAAGAATACACTTATTATGACGAGCACTGAGTAATGTATAGAATTGTTGAATCACTATATTGTACACCTGAAACTAATGTAATACTGTATGTTAACATACTGGAATAAAAATTTAAAAATACAATGCATGCATCACAAGTTCATTGAGAAGATATGCCATGATTTACTTAAACATTCCCTTATATATTAAATATTTACAAAAGTAGTAACATTTCTTGCATTAACTCCCCTTGATGAAAAAAAATCTTTTTGTTTTTGTTTTTTTGTTGTTGTTGTTTTTGATTGTTTCCTTGGGAAGCATTTTCAGACATTAAATTGTATGGGCATTGATGTTTGTCAAAAAGTATTCCCAAATTACCTTTTTGAAAGCGTTGCATAATTTTATCTTGCCATCAACAATGTAAGAGGACCATCTCAATACTTGCCAGTACCAGTTAGTCATTATACTAATGTTTTGGTAATTTGACAAAGTAATATGATATACATTTAAATGTAGCTGTTTAATCTGGTTTCTCTTCTAGCCAGAGAACTAAAAACTCTCTGAAAACAATCCAGTGCCAAGATAGAATTTAAAAATACCCCTACACTACACTGCATGTTAACTACACTGGAATTAAAAAAAATACCCCTCCATGTGGTAAGGTGGGTACTTACAAAGAATCAGTGAGAATATAAATTGGTTCAATCATCCTGGATAGCTGCTATAGACTGAATGCTTGTGTCCCCCCCAAAATTCATATGTCAAAACCTAATCCCCAGTGTGATAGTATTTGGAGGTAGGGAATCTGGAGGTAAGTCTGTCCTGAGAGTGGAGCCCCCATGAATAGGATTAGCACCCTTATAAAAGAAGCCCCAGAGAGTTCCCTAGCCCCCTTCTGCCATGTGAGGAAGGACAGCTGTCTGTGAACCAGATACCAAATCTGCTGCCACCTTGGTCTTGGACTTCCAGCCTCCAGAACTGTGAGAAATAAAGTTGTGTTGTTTATAAGCCACCCACTCTGTGGTAATTTGTTACAGCAGCCCAAATGTACTAAGACAAGGGCACTTGGACAAGGCACATCACAAACTATAAAAAATAATTTCTGCCCTTTGACTAGGAATTACTTTCCTAGGAATCTAGTCTAATTTTCATAGTATTAAAAATTTGAAAAACCCAAGTGTCCAACAGAAAGAGAATTATTAAATGAGTTGTGGTACAGACATAAAATAGACTACGAGAAAGCCATACATCATGCTTAGAAACAATATTTTAATGATGTGATAAGTGGGGAGGGGAAAGAATAACATAACATTCTAGGTGCAATACGATCTCAATTATGAAGGAAAAAATGCAAAGAAAAAGTCTGGAAAGCAGTATGTCAAAATAGTAATAGTTTGCTGCCGAGTGGTGAGCTTATGATTTATATTTGTCCTGCCTTTTAACATTTTCTAAATTATTCAAAATGCTGGCCTATTACATCAACAATCAGGAGAAGTGGAAAGAAAAGAAAAAGAAAAGACCCTCTGGTATCAAAATACCAAAGTGCTCATATAGAATTTCAGGCAAGTAAATTCCAGACTCAGTGTAAACTCAGCACTTCCTTCTCCTTCATCAATGCTTATTTCATTGTATTAAGTGTATGTATATCCAGCTTTCCTACCTGACATACATCTTCTTAGGAACATGGATGTTGTCTTCCTCATTGGCAGATTCCATCCCCACTCTATCCAGTATCTAATATATAATATAGTCCCTCTACAAAACTAGTGATTACTCTTCATTGATTTATTCATTCTTTCAATCATTTAAGAAACACTGATTTAGTGCATGGTGTCCCAGGCTCTATGCTACTCTCTGGGGAAACAAATAAAAACAATGTAGGATTTTTCTCCTCAAGTTGCTTAAGTAAAACCTGAAGGAGTTGCTAATAAGCTATGGTTCCAGGAAGGAAATAGTAACAAAGAGGAATTTCCTGGCTTAGCCACACCAGTCAAGCTACTAGAATGTCAGCTTCCATCCCCTAACCCCCTAACCAGCTGCTGTCTGATATTAGAAGGCCTCCCAAATTCACCCTTCCAGTGCTGAGGCTGGACACTGGTGCTGGGTCCTCCAGCAACCGCTGGTGCTGCTGCCTTCCCTTCCCATTGCCATAGCCTTGGCCTCCACTTCAAGGCTTAGCCTCCCTGGCAAGCCAAGACTGCTGTGGCCCCATCAGATACTGTTTCCATTCATGGGCCTCTCCCAGTTCTTTTCTTTTTCTCCCATAAGCCCAGGAAAACCTGAAATCCTATAAATAGGTGAAAGCGTTCATCCCTGCCTCTGGGGCTAGAGCCATATCATCCTTAATTCTGTTACTCGCACAGAAGTAGAGAATTTACTTACAACATTCTGCCCCACCAGCTTGCATGAGATTCCCCTTCATTTCTTCCCTCTGCCTGTCTCTTCTACTTTCAAAACTGGCCCATTAGCGGGGGTATCCATTTCTAGTTCTCTGTGTTCACATTTCACAAAGATCTATCACTCACAGGAAAGTCACGTGGTGGTAGAAATGATGAGGTTCAAAGGTACAGGAAGACCAGGGCAGAACTGATACCTTGGAGTATTTCTTTTAACTGGCTTATTTCCATCTGCCTGTTCTCTTTGACTTAGTACATAAATTCCAAAAAATGTTGCTCTTCCATAAATTTAGACTTTCGGTTACACCAATAGGAAAATTAAAATGTATCACCCAATCTGTTCAGATTTCAGTTCTTTCCTCCTCCTCCTCACCTTTCTTTTTCATAGACTCATAGAATTTCTGTATGGAAAAGAGGTTCAAGGTCATCCAAAAAAATGCCTCATTAGATGATTAAAATTCCTCTGTCACATTTCACCAAATAGTCCTTTTGCCTCTGCTTATATGCCCCCCAGGAATGGGGACCTCATCACCCTGCTGGGCAGCCCATTCCATCTTTACATAGTTCTGTAAGTTAAAATATTTTAATTCCCAGTAAGAACTATTTCTTATCTCTCATCCACCTGGAAAGCCTTCCAACGCTTCTACTCTTTTGTTTTATGCTAGACTCCTTTTTATTTTGGACTCTCTCATTAGAACACTATAGGAAAAATAAAAATGCACATAATCTAATTTTCCTAATGATGTCTAAGAGATAAGAGAAATAGATCATAATAATTTATTCATTCCATTCATACAATGAACATTTACCAACCTTTCATTTTTCTAAACCTAGTGCAAAGATCTGGGAACTTATAGATGAATGAGGTTCACTCTTTGTCTTCAAGAAGCTCACAGTCTAGTGTAGTGGGTTAAGAGGAAGTACAGTTGCAACTTGAACTGCACGGGTCCACTTTTACATGGATTCTTTTTCCATTAACACAGCACAGCACTGTAAATGTATTTTCTCTTCCTTATGATTTTCTTAATAACATTTCTTTTCTCTAGCTCACTTGATTGTAAGAATAGAGTATATAATGCAAAATATGTGTTAATCAACTGTTTATGTTATCAGTAAAGCTTCTGGTCAATACAAGGCTATCCGTAGTTAAGTTTTTGGAGAGTTAAAAGTTGTAGGTGGCCAGTCAGAATGGCTAAAATTAACAAGTCAGGAAATGACAGATGTTGGCGAGGATGCGGAAAAAGGGGAACCCTCCTACACTGTTGGTGGGAATGCAAGTTTGTGCAGCCACTCTGGAAAACAGTATGGAAATTCCTCAGAAAGTTGAAAATAGAGCTACCCTACAACCCAGCAATTGCACTACTGGGTATTTACCCCAAAGATACAAATGTAGTGATCCGAAGGGGTACATGCACCCCAATGTTTATAGCAGTAATGTCCACAACAGCCAAACTATGGAAAGAGCCAAGATGTCCATCAACAGATGAATGGATAAAGAAGAAGTGGTACACACACACACACACACACACACACAGGAATATTATGCAGCCATCAAAACCCCAAAATCTTGCCATTTGCAATGACATGGATGGAACTAGAGGGTAAGCGAAATAGGTCAATCAGAGAAAGAGGAAGTATCATATGATCTCGCTGATATGAGGAATTCTTAATCTCAGGAAACAAACTGAGGGTTGCTGGAGTTGTGTGGGGTGGGAAGGATGGGGTGGCTGGGTGATGGACACTGGGGAGAGTATGTGCTATGGTGAGTGCTTTGAATTGTGTAAGACTAATGAATCACAGACCTGTACCTCTGAAACAAATAATACATTATACGTTAAGAAAAAAAAAAAGAAGATAGTAGGAAGGGACAAATGAAGGGGGGAGGGAATCAGAGGGGGAGATGAACCATGAGAGACTATGGACTCTGAGAAACAAACTGAAGGTTTTAGAGGGGAGGGCGGTGGAGGGATGGGTTAGCCTGGTGATGGGTATTAAGGAGGGCACGTATTGAATGGAGCACTGTGTGTTATATGCAAACAGTGAATCATGGAACACTACATCAAAAACTAATGATGTACTGTATGATGACTAACATAACATAATAAAATAAAATTAAAAAAATGAAACAAAACAAAAAAAAACAAAAAAAAGTTGTAGGTGGCTTTTTGACTACATGGGGGATTGGTACCTCTAACCACCACATTGTTCAAGGGCCAACTATATTCCAGTGTCAGATAATTTGGTTTGAATATCTCCTCTATCTCTTTACTTGTGCAACCTTGGATAAGTCACTGGGTCTTAATTTTGTCATACGTGGAATACAATGTTATAGTATGTATTTCATAGGGTTGTTGTGAGAAGTACATGAGACAACTCACATAGAGCTCACTAAAGAATCAATAAATGTCATCATTAGGAAGAGTTGTGCTGGAAAGAGATGAGGTCAGTTTCAATACACCGTGCAGGTTGGGCAAAACCAGGGTGTGCAGCAGTTGCACAGACAGGCATATAACTAAGACTGTGTGAAGGTTTAGAAAAGCAAGTGAATTTTAGTTGATGGAAGAGATGGAAGAATTAGTTGGGTGAAGTAGGAGAGAGATATAGGCAGAGAGATCAGGCCATGTAAATGAATGAATCTGTGAGATCCCAAGAGGTGTTCAAAGAACTACAGACAATCCAGAATGGCTGGACCACATGTGTGTTGTGACAATGGATGGCACCAGGGAGTTTTCAGGGCGTGATAAAACCAAAAACCTTGTAAGTCAGGCTAGGAGAATGAATTTCATCCTGTAAGTCATGTGGACCTAATGAAGGATTTCACATGAAAAGATCACATCTGTGTTTTAAGATCACTCAGAAGAGGGTGAACTAGAGAGAAACTAGCCTGAAGTAATAATGAATTCCTGAGTAGGTGGGTTTAACTCATGCTTAGGGCTCCAGTGATGCAGGGGTGAATGAGCCTGCGCTAGCTGCATGATTTATCCAGAATTTTGCAAGCAGTGAAATATAGGGAAAAGTTCTTTTAATATCAGTATATGTATAAACTTTGGGTTTTATAGTTTGGTGTTATTTTAATTTTGATTTACAGATTGCAGCAAAGGGATTGTAATGCCTAGAGCACTTAAAAATTGCATTGGAATAAATGAAGAGCAATAAGGGCTGGAATTAAGGCAACAGCATTGGAGACCAAGAAAAGGCAAGGCTCAAGGAAACAACAATCCCAGTGGAATTCTTTTGCAAAAAATAGCAGAGCAAGGATTATGGTTTTTTCAGCCCAAAGTCTCTCCTTGACAGTGACAGAGCATGACAATATAGTTGTTTCCAACAAATTAACTTCCAATGTGATGAATATATTCTAAATGCAACTTTATCATTTTTCTGAAAATAGTTGTCCAAGATATTCTCTAAATTTTTATTTACTTATTTTTATTCATTTACTTGTCAAATGTTACTAAACTTTACAATGAACTGAGAGTGTGTTAGGTCTTGAATATACAGAAGAAAACAAGAAAGATTACCTGATGTTAAGAAGTTTACAGCCCAGCAACATGGATATTGAATAAAAAACCAAAATTCATCATTTAAGCACATTTGTGATAGAAACTTTTTTCTTTCACGGCCAACTCCTCAAAAAGAAAATTGTAACACATGGTGTTTGAACATATTCTACCTCCCATCCACTCTTCAACCCATTCTATCTGGCTCAGTTCTTTAGAATTGCTTTTGATAAGGTGTTCAATAACCACCTTGTTACAAACACAATAAATAATCTTGAGCCAGCACCTTATCTGAAATCTCAGCAGCATTTAACACTCTTTTCTTGGCTTCTAAAACATCACAATCTCCTCTTTTACCCCTTTGCTTCTGCTTCTCAGTCTCCTTTGCTGACTCTTCTTCATGTTGCATTTCTTCAGTTTCTTCACATCTTGACCTCTCCTTAGGGGAACTCATCCACTCCCATGGCTTCATATATTCTCTACATATTTCAAGATTTCTAGACTTAAATTTCCAGCCTCAAGGTCTTGTGAACTAGGGATTCATATAATCCAGTGGATTACCTAATACCTCTACTCTGATGCTTCATAAGCATCGTGACCATGACACGTCCAAAACTTAATTCTTGGATTCCTGACTCTTCCTATCCCAAATAAGTTTTTCTTGCAGTGTTATCACTCTCATTAAGTGTCATATTCAACTACCTAATTGCTTAAGACAGAAAGTTAGGGGTCGATCCTGACATCTCTTTCTCCACTAACTCTAAGATATCTCTTCACCTGACTTCACTTCTCCTTGCCACCCTGGTCTAGGCCACCATTATTACTCACCTAAGTAACTGGGATATCTTCTTAACTTATCTCTCCAGAGTAACTGCTGTTCCCTTCCTAATAATTTTCTACATGGAGACCAGATATTTAAAACACACACACACACACCTCTAATCATACTATTTCCTGTTTAAAAATCATTAGTGATTTCTCTCGCACCAAGGATCTAATCCAAATTCAACATGACCTTCAAGGCCCAGCATGATCTGAGACATGACTAATGAGCTCTAGTCTCTTTTTGTGACACTCTTATCTCCATGTTTGAATCAAAGGAAGCTTCCAGTACCTCAAAGATTCTATGACCTCACACTCCTCAGGGATCTTGTCTATGTTCTTTCTACTTCTTGGGTACTCTTTTCTGTTTACCAGCTAATGTCTGTTATATCACTCTCCAAGATAACTTCTATTTCCTTGTATTTATCGTCTCTTCCCTCCTACTAAAATGTAAGCTCCATATAGCAGGGATTTAGATTATTTACTTACTGCTATGTACTCAGCACTTGAGAGTTTCTAGCACATAGTATTCATTCAATGAATATTTATTTAATGATTAATTAGCTAATCATCAGACTGCTGATTTGGTTAGTTTTCTTTATTGTATCATCGGCCTTTGTTATACCGCCTATTTCTCTGTAGCATCGATCACTGTCATCATTCTACAGTTACTCATGATGACAATAGTGATTATGACTGAGTAGGATTTTGAAGGATGAATGAGATGTCGAGTCACTTGACCATTTCTAGCTTTTAATTATTTACTAAAAAGAGAAAATAGGGGGATGTGGTAGGATGAATTTTCCTTTGGGTTCTTTTGAGCTGTAGAATTCTAAGTCTAAGCAATTCAGGATTCAAAAAGCAATGGGTACTTAGTCGCTGAGAGGTGCTAAAGAACAGAGGAATGAGCACTATATTAGGAATAAGGGACTCTGATTGCAGTTTTAAAGGTTTAGCTGTGTGACATTTGCCATTCTGTGGCACAGCAGCAACTCCTGTAAAATTAAAGAAAATAACACCTTGCCAAGTGTATCAGTCAAGGTTCTCCAGAGACACAGAACCAATAAGATATATATATATATATCTTCTATTTATTTATATAGAATTTATTATAAGGTATTGGCTTCTTGTGATTACGGAGGCAGAGAATCTCATAATCTGCTGTCTGCAAACAGGAGACTCAGGAAAGCCTGTGATGTAGTTTGAAGGCCTGAGAACAGGAGAGCCCACAGTGTAGATGCCATCCTGAGTCTGAAGGCCTGAGAAGCAGGAGCACTGAGGCCAAGAGGAGATCTTTGATTCAGCTCAAGCAATCAGGCAGGGAGAGAATTCAACCTCCCTCCACCTGTTTGTTCTATTCAGTCCCTTAGCAGACTGAATGATGCCCACCCACATCATCTGCCTGACTCAGGTCACTAATTCAAATGCTAATCTCTTCCAGAATCACTCACAGACACACCCAGAAATAATGTTTAACCAGCTATCTGGGCATCCCCTGGCCCCATCAAGTTTATACATAAAATCAATCATCACATCAAGATTGGAAACAGAATCCTGGAATTTATCTACTTTTTAAGTACATTTCCATCTACTACCCATCTATCCCATTCATCCAGTATTTAGGCAGTGAACACTCACTATGTGCAACATTGTGCTACACCCTGACTTAGGCGTGAGAGATTCGAAGACACATAAAATCAAGTACCTGACCCTGCGGAGGTTATGGTTTAGAGAAGGAATCATATAAGTAGGTAGTTTAGAATTCAGTATTTTAAGGATGAGAAAGAAATATGGGTACCACTCTGAGACGAGTGCTGTTAGGGAGGGTTTCTGAAGGAAACAAGAACGAGCTGAGTCTTTATAAAAAAAAAAAATGAGGGAGGGGTGCCTCGGTGGCTCAGGCGTTAAGCATCTGCCTTCGGCTTGGGGTTGTGATCCCAGGGTCGTGGAATCAAGCCCCACTTTGGGCTCCCTGCTTAGCGGGAAGCCTGCTTCTCCCTCTCCCACTCCCCCTGCTTATGTTCCCTCTCTCACTGTGTCTCTCTCTGTCAAATGAATAAATAAAATCTTTAAAAAAAATGAGGGAATGTTAGGTGGGAAGGAAGATTGAGAAGGATATTCTAGACCTGTGTGTGTGTGTGTGTGTGTGAGTGAGAGAGAGAGAGACTGAGAGAGAGAGGAGGAGGCAGGTGGAGGGAAGCAATATAAGCTGGAAGATGTGTGCACACAATCCATTGCTGCTGGATCATAAAGGGTAACGTGGGGACTGTTGGCAGCTGAAGCTGGAGAAGTAAGCTGAGGTCAGGTCATAGTAAGTTTTGGGTGGCTTGGGCTTTATCCTTTAGATAAATGGGAGACACCGAAGGCTTTTAAGCAAGAAAAGGAGGGTGATGTGGTCAGATTTATATTTTAGGAATGCCACTCTGGTAGCTGCATGGTATTTAGAACGGATAGAGTCAAGATGAGAGGTAAAATGGGGACTTACCTATCAACTTCACATATCCTTAGGCATCATTTCATTGTGTCCTATACAGAGTCCTATAATCTGAGATTTGAGTAGGAGCCTTAGAGATCATCTGTCCGAATTCAAATCAAGAATTCAGATCTAGAATCCCCCTGCCAAGTCCTAGCCACATGGTTCCTGCATGCGCGCGCACACACACACACACACACACACACACACACCACACTCGACCATTGTTGTACTGCACGCAGACAGCTTTCTGAGCATGCAGGCACTGGCAATTGCCCGTGGTTTTATTTCCCCAGGTACCTAGTGTAACACAGCCACTGCCTGACAGATCTAATCACAGGCAGGGTCTCTTTCGCAGTCACCCCAGAGTAAAAGCTCAGCGTGTTCCCAAGGAAATGACTGAAACATACAAATCAATTGCCCTTTTCTTCTCTTCTTTTTTGACCCCATTTTGAATGCAAGTATGAGGTTTGATAACAGTACCAGGAGAGGAGGTAGATTTCATATGTCCAGGGACTCATCAAAAGGAAAAAGACTGCACAAAGATAGAGGAACTCAGCCTTGCACCAACCTCGAAGATTGCCACAGCCACTCCTGAGAATAGCCAGGAACCCAATCAAACTCTCAAATGTCAGTGTCCGAATAGGGAAAAACATCCAGCACCCTCTCCTCGCTGCCTTTGGGTTGGGCTTCTCATCACCACACTCTTCCTTGCTGTTCCCTGTCCAAGTTCCTAATACCAGCGTCAGGGCTTCTGTTTAGCATCACCCCCACTCCTGGCCCTGACCCAAGAGGCTCCTTACACCAACGCCACACACAAATGCCTCCTCATCTATCCAGTTTTACTTGGATTATCTCTTCTAAAATGTGTCTTTCTATGATAATCATTTACGTTTATCTTACATTATGACTCTTTATATGCATTCCTCATTTCTTCTATGCTGAGAGCTTCTTGAGGGCAGGGTCAGCCTTTACCTTGGGCTTGGCCTATTGAAGGCACTGGATTAAAGTTTGTTCATAAGTAGGTGAAGTGGAACTGGAACTCATAGGTATCAGTGACCTAATTTGGGGGCCTTTAGGGATAAAATTTAATCATGAAAAGAACTTGAGGAAGACCTATTTGTTCCAGAAAGAGGCTAGTTAGACTATATTGGGGGCTTCCTGTTTTCTTGCCAGGAAGCAAATGTTATTCTAAGAGGGGTGGTGCCAAAAGCCAGTCACACCTGCATGTTAGATCAAACAGCATCATGCAGAGGCCAGGAGAAACGTGTGTTCTGAAGGTAGATATATCTGTTAGGAATCTTGAATCCTATGTCAACAGCTATATGACCATGGGAAATTTACCTCACTTCAACTATAAAGCAGGAGGAGTTGTTCCTATCTCAGGGGCAGTATCCCAAGCAGCAGATGTTTGAGGTGCCTGCCACAGTGACTACCATGTTGCTATCTTTTAACAAATGTTCATCTCCCTCTATTTTACTTTTCTTTTTCCTCCCCTGTCATGCTTTGAATCTAATTCCTATTTCCTATGCAGATTTTATTAAAGAAAACATGCTATACTTCTATTTTCTGACTGCCGGATTACTGGGAAATGGGTCTAGGTGGCTATGTTTGTACCTGGTGAACTCACAGGCTGGCCTCAGCTGAATGGAGTGGAAATTCCTTGCCATTTCAGTTCTTCTCAAATAGAAATTTGGTACTAAAGCCTTGAAACAATGACTCAATTGATTATGAGTAGCTTCAACATCAAGTTATAAGGAGCCAGGTTAGAAGGAGTCTCCAAGGTTGACCAAAGCTACTTATGACCTGAAGTGGTAAAGCTTCTTCATATTCTCTATTCATATAGAGAATGGTCTGGGCTCCATCTTTACTTCTCACCTGGGCAACTGACTACATGGGTTGAATCTATGTCTCAGTTTTTAGCTCACTTTGCTCTATTAGCTTTTCTGCTGCAACAGTGAGTGGTCCTTCTAGAATCAAATCTTGTGAGGCCCCTGGTCCATACTCTTCAGTAAATTCCTGTTTGCCTACAGCATTCCTTTCAAACTCTTCCCGAGAAATACTAACAAGTATAGAAGTAAATACAGCATGTAGCTTGGGATCAGAGATGGAAGGGATGGAAGTGCCCATCTCAACCTCAAGTCTCTTGGGGCATACGCTGTACTTATGTCAGCAGTCCACTTGTCAATCTCTTTCACTATCTTAGGGTGTATTAAGATTCTCCAGAGGAACAGAACCAAAAGGATATACTTTGGGAGGGCGGGGGGAGTCACTAGAAGGAACTGGCTAATGTGACTGTGGAGACTAAGAAGTCCCACAATCAGCCATCTGCAAGCTGGAGTCCAGGAAAGCCAGTGATCTAGTTCTAGCCCAGGCCCATAGGCCTGAGAACTAGGGGAGCTAATGGTATATTTCCTAGTCCAAATGCAAGGGAAGACTGATGTCCCAGCTCAAACAGTCAGGCAGAAGGTCAGCTGTTCCTTCCTCCACCTTTTTATTCTATGCAGACCCTCTACAACTTGGATGAGGTCCACTCACATTGGGGAGGGCAATGTGCTTTATTCAGTCTATTGATTCAAATGCTAATCTCGTCCAGAAACACCCTCAACGACACACCCATAAATAATGTGTAGTCCAACATCTGGGTACCCTGTGTCCCAATCAAGTTGACAAATAAAATTAACCATCACACAGGGAAATAGGGCTGCATATATTGTCCTTTGCTTTTCCTTCTCACTTTTGTGTGTGTGTGTGTGTGTGCGCATGCACGCGCGCACATATGTATGGGGGTGTCTGAGGATATAGGGCAAAATATACAGTTACAACATTTATTAGAGTCCTCTGACAGTCCTGGTTTATAACATTGTCCTGGCATATTAATAAATAGGGCCAACTTTCATTCTCAATTAATAGGACCCACTTTCATTATGGATTTGGATGATAAAGTATATGGTCACTCTAGAGAAACATGACTGATAGTGTTCTTCATTTTCCTATTACTGCTGTAACTTTCATGACATGTAAATGGACTAAGGGTCTCAAAAACAAATTCCCATAATTAATCCTCATCATTCAATTGCCAAGCATCACTCTGCTACAACAAAAAATTCAATTCTGTTTCTCACCTGTTCATACAATGTTTGAAATACCTCCAGAGAACCAGAATTTGTGGACACCTTTTAATCACTGAGAAGGACAATGAAATCCTTCACTTTATACAAGTTCCTGTTCCTTGTTATGTGTCTTTCTCTTCTATGACAAAAAGAGCTGTTTAGCCCTTCATTAGAAAATCATGACTCAGTGATCTTTGGTTAAACAAATATACATTTTGCAGAGTAGGATGAGTTTTCTAAGCCACATTTCATTTCATTTTAGCTTTATCTTAAAAGATGAATCTTCTCTCTTCTCTATTTATTAAATAAGATTTATCAGTTTTTTGCCCGCATTGAACATACTGAGAAATTCAAGAAATGTATTTTTTAATGTGATACATTCTCAGAGAACAATACAAAGTGACTATTTCTCGAGTGCCCAGTGGTCTCGATCTTTTCCCATCTGAGCACTGAAATCATAGACGTATATGTGCATGTGTATATTATTTTACACATACACACTTTTAAATTTATGTATCATTTTCAAAATGTTTATATCATGTCACTACTTTGCAAATAAACATTTTAATATCAATACTTTTTTTTTAAAAAAAATACCAATACTTTCAATCTGAAAATAATATAGGAAAGACAAAGCAACTACAGAGCTGGTATCAGTATTTTAAGAGTTAGACATTAAAGAATGAAATTAACTCCAGTTCTCAACTAATTGTTCAAGAATATGTGTTTGAGCACAAAAAAAGCAGTGGGCAGCAGTGTCATTCAATAATGACACCTTATTTCAGCATGGCTGCTTCTTACTGACCTTAACTAGATCTGGCTATACCCCCCTCTTGACCCCTATTACTTACATTTTGCCTTTCAAGATGATTTTTGATATTGAACTCAAAAGAAGTGTTAAGCATATTTTGTTTGCTTGATTTTTCATCATGTTGGTCCCATCTAAATTGTTCTCTTGAGTTCACAAAGTTCAGATAATTGTCTTCCAATATTTGCAGGAATAAAAAAAATAATGCCAAATGCATACGTATTTATGCATTTATATTTAAAAGTCTTCTTACATAAGAGACACCAAAGTTTAAGTCCCTTGAAGCAAAAGACTACACAATAAGAAGGTACATACTTTAGAAGCGTGCAAACATAAACTTTTACTTATTATTATTTTTAAAATTTTTTTAAAGAGAAAGAGTATGAGGGGCAGAGGGAGAGGGAGAGAGAGAATCTTAAGCAGGCTCCATGCCCATCATGAAGCCCAACACCAGGCTTGATCTCACAACCCTGAGATCATGCCCTGAGCTGAAATCAAAAGTCGGGACACTTAACCGACTAAGCCACCCAGGCTCAAACTTTTTTTTTTTAAGATTTTATTTATTTGACAGAGAGAGACACAGCGAGAGAGGGAACACAAGCAGGGGGAGTGGCAGAGGGAGAAGCAGGCTTCCCGCGGAGCAGGGAGCCTGATGTGGGGCTCGATCCCAGGACCCTGGGATCATGACCTGAGCCGAAGGCAGCCGCTTAACTGACTGAGCCACCCAGGCACCCCTAGGCTCAAACTTTTAAAGCTAGCTTCTGAAATAAACTATTTGTTCACTAACTGTGGTTGGTTAGTGCTACTATTTTTCTCCTGTGAAGTATATAGTGAGGCAATCTCATGGCTTTCTTGGTGGTCAGTGTCTAGATTTTGCTATTTTGCAGAGTTTTTACCATTTTCAAGTTAATGCTTGAAACTTCCTGTTCTTAACCACTGATAAATACTCTCAAACCCAAGATTATTCTTTAAAATAAATGAAAATAATAAGCCCCAAATCACACACACACACACACACAAATACACACAAACAAGAATTTTCTATACTTTTATAGTTATCAGGGAATTCACTGGTAGGAAACAGAATTAAACATACTCTGTTTTGTAAACCCTGTATAATAAGCAAAATATTTGTTAAGTAGGATCAAGTGGCTGCTTATTGTTGTTTTTGTGTGGTTTATCAAAATATTTTTGGAGTACAAACTTAAAACATTTTTTTCTGTAAATTTGTACTTCCAAAATGATGGATGATGGCTCATCAAATCCCCTGACCTCTCATCATATATCTCTGGCAATATCTATACCCTAGTTTGGGAAATAAGGACTCGATACAGTATGTATACAAAATCCCTGCTCTCACTTTCATACCTCATTGTTAATTCTGGGCTTCCCACCTTATTTTCTGGCTCCAGCTGTCTGAGATTTTGTCACCATAGTAGAGGACATGGAGGCGATGGGCTGAGAGTATGGTCGCAAAGCCGGACTGTCTGGGTGAGAATCTGAGGCATGTTGCTCTCATGGCCTTGGACAAACTACTTAACATCTCTGCGCCTGGTTTCTTTGGCTATAAAGTGAGACTAATAATTATATACCTCATGGGGTTACTGTGAGGATTAAATGAATGAGTACATATTCAGAGCTTAGAACAGTACCTACTTAAAAAAACTATCTAAGGGTCAGTTCTTAATTCCCGTGGTGATCTAAATGACATTTCTCTTCCAAACCACTGTGCTGGCTATGGCCTCTTCTGGGGCTCTTGTGTGGCATTTGACCCCACAAAGCCTTCTCACTCCTCTGATTACCAGGCCAGCTGGACCAGTGTTTTTCCCATCACTGGTTGTAACGGTCAGTTGACTTATTTGTTTCCCCCAAAAGATTAAGGGCAATGCAATATCAAACCGAGTCTTGCTCACTCTTGCCTTCCCAGTGTAGAGCCCAGAGACATGCATGTTTCATGAACTCAGTAAAAGATGGTTGAGTTAATGTATCTTAGAAATAGCAAAGGAAGCCACAGAGGAAAATGGGATTTTTTTTGGATTATACTGGATGAAAGACGGATTTTCAAGGTTACCTTTTTTGGGGGGGTCCACAAGGGGGCAAACCAATAGGTCCTCTGGGAGATCTAGTCTCTCTTCCTTGAGTTCCAGGCCTTGGGCACACTGAATTCACTCACATCTACGCAGTGTCTCTTGGAGGATGCCTCACATCTGCCTCTACCTATGATTTTGTTGTCCATCCTGGGTTTGGGCTACGGACAGATGCCACTTCACCCTGCCCTCCTCACGGCAGTGCCACGTTCCCTGAGGTCTGATGTCTCCTACTAATGGAAGGGCTGTTGCCTTCTGACTCCTTTGGGCTGAGGAGGTACTGTAGGTATTGTGGACCTCCGAATAGAAAGGAAGGGGCCTCTGAGAGCCAATTATATTAGACTATAGCCCGCCTGGGATTACAAACTATGTGCAGCTGTGTGAGGCACCTCCCAAGCAGCTTGGGCCAGGACGGAATAGGACTGGAGGCACTGCTGGGCAAGACTGGCCTCTGCTCTAACTGAAAATGCAGCACAGTAGCAGGTAATCCCCCCTCCCAGAGTGCTGCCCCTCTTGAGCCCTCGGGCTTGCACGAGCCGGTAATTGCAAGCAGCCTGGCCGTGGCGAGAGGACCCAGGGAGAGGAGCTCGGAGCTTCCCCTGAGAGGAGACAGGGCCACATGTTGGGCCTATCCAGGATCTGGAGGTTTGCTCTGAGACTGTGGCACACAAAGGAGGCTTCAAGGGCGATTCCTTGCCTGATAGTCCCTCTTCCCATTTCTTAGATGGAGGGTCTCAGCTATTGGACCCGAAACCAACTTACTTCTTGAGAAGGCAGCTGATGCTCTGTCTGGGAACTGGATCAAAACCTAAGCTTTGGTGGGCCTGTTTTGTGCTTCTTTACCCAGGGACTTTGTACCTAAATGATTCCCTTTTTTTCTTGGGGACCTTGGGAGAAGGCAGAAATGCTGGTGGGGTATGATGGGTAGTTTAGTGTCCTTTTGTTCATTAAGCTCACCTTCCAGTCTAACCACCACACGACACTCCTTTTATGTAACCTGCCCTCCGTCTCTTCATCTGCAAGGGAGGAGGGGCAGCGGAACTGCCGAAAGAGGAAAAGCATGTGGAGAGTGGGGACAGGCTGACAGGCATTCTATCAGCCACGCCTATTCTTAGACTATGCGGCAAAGAGGTCACCTGTTTTTCCTCCCGGGATATTCTCTGCTTTCTGGAGCCTGGGGAATATTTGGGAGCATTTCCTCAGGCCACCTTTTGGAAAGGGGGCCCCAAACTCTATTTCCTCCTCCTCCTCTCCAAAGAGATGGGAGAGAGAATGGCTATCCCAGGAATGATTGAGCAGCTTTTGCAAGTTTTATGAGAGCATGTGAAAGCTCTTGCTCTTGGTAGCAGAAGCCTTGAGCTACCATGCTACTTTGCTTTCAGCATTCTCTATATCAGGTATCCTGGGAACCAGATGTCAGAGCTGAATAGATGGGAATTTTCCACAAAACAGCTGACTACCATCCCTGGGTAACACAACCTCTATCACTGTAAGGAAGACCTCTTGAAAGTTATACTTGATGTTTTAACAGGTCAGGCTTGATTGTCTACTTGCCCTAATACAGATGTTTCAGACTCAGCAAGTCTACTCACAAAGAATCAGGGCCAGCGCATAATCAGAAATCACAGAATGTTGGTGAACTGAACTGAATTTGGACTTTCTCCACTGTTGGAACTCTGGGAATTTGAATATAAAAGGCACACAAGAATGACTTAAGGGGCTTTGCAATGTTCCAAGAGGTATCTGCACACACCCTATCTCAGGCCTAAGTTGGAGAATGCACTGATTGAACTTTTATACTTTTAATTTGCCTTGGCACTGAATTAAGAGTCAGGAGACCTCAATATATGTCTCAGTCCTGTGTAACTTTAAATAATTCACTTACTCTTTCTGAGCCTCACTGAGTTATTGTGAGGCTCAAATGAGATAATGTATGTGAAATACCTTTGTAAATGGTAAACTACTATAAAAGCAAAACACAGGAACTATTATTATTATTATTATTATTATTAAAGTAATTAATGTGTGATGGATGTATGAAGGAAGGTAATTTCCATTAGAAACCAGAGGTAGAAAAACATCAAATCCCCATATATTCTGGTCAACTTGAATCAAATTGCAATTTATATCTACACTGGTAAGTGACTAAGAGCATAATGTTGGAATATCTTTTTATAATTTTAAAAATAAACATAAATGTGATATGGTACCATATGATAGTAGAATGAGCACAGGAATTAGAGTTGCAAGTCAACATGATTGCAGGAAACCCAGCCAGGTCAGAAGAGAACTGGAAAGCCATCCTACAGCTTCTATTCTCTATTGCTCTCCCTGGGACTACATGGTCTCTCGTTTCCTCTTCTCCCTGCTTATCTGTTCCATTCTCCCTTTAATGTACAGGCTTTCACTACCAGATTTTTGGGATTTATTACCTATAACCTTTACTTTACATGTCCCATGGCATTAAATCTGGAATTATCTCCACATTACCATTTCTCAACCCTGCCTGAATGACATCTCCTTGGGAGAAACATTTTGATACACTGAACCTAGGTCAGATGACCACCAATCCAAAAGATTATGGCTGTGGGTGAGTGGTCTTTTGATAACTAGAGCTGTGTCTTCCAGGCTATGGGCAGGGTAATATCTTTAGAAAAAAGATGAGTGGGGCTGGAAGGAAATAGAGGACTCCTCTAGAACGCCAATGGTGATGCCACTGGCCTTTCCATTCCTGTTGCCTAAATCACATTAAGTGCTTCATCATTTATTTTCCCCTTACCCAATCAATCTGTAAGCTCCTCAGGATAGGAGCCATGGCTCGTTCTATTCTGTAATCACCAGAACCATGCAGGACACACTGTAGGTACTCAATGAAGCCTTGTTGGTTGACATAAAGTAACTGTTATCCTTTATATGCAAAGAGCACTTCACAGAATACACATCGCATTTTTACATATCAATCCATCTGGTCGCACTATAATCCTGCATTATCATTACCCTCACTTTAGAGATGAGACACAAGCAAAGTACAAGAATAGGAAGTGGCAGAGCCTGAATCTAATTTTAGACAAGGGGTGTCCTAGGTGCCTCTAGAATATCCAAATGGAGAAGTAAAAGAGGTAGTTAGATCTGCACTGTAGAGAGAAGAGAGAATATTTCATATTTGGATATCATATGTATATAGATTACATCTGCATGGAAATAGTTGCAGTGGATGACATATTCAGGGATCTGTGTGTAGAGTGAGAACAGAAGACAGCCCAGAGCAGATACCTGAAAAACATGAACATTTAATCATGAGCAGGGAAAGAGAGTCCATAGGAGACCCAAGAAGTAGGAGAAAAACAGGATAGATGGTGTTTTACAGAAGCCATGGGAAGATCAAAAAGGGAATGATCAACAGGGTCTAATGCTTTTGAGGAGTCAAGTGAGATAAGAAGGGCAAGATGCCCTTGGCAATCTGTTGACCAGGAAGGTCATCAGTGACTTTGACCAGCAATGTCAGTGTCATGGCAGGAAGAGAAGTCAAACTTCTGTGGATGGCAATGTTGTAGAGTTCTAGACAGAGGAACAGTGCCTTTAGCCAACTCTTTTAAGAAGTTGGCTGTGAAGGGGGAGGGGAGAGATACAACTCTAGATAGGAATTGAGTATTTGTTTTTTAAAGATGGGAGAAATTTGAACCCACTTAAAGTCTGAAGGAGCCAGAAGGGAAGGAAGAATATGAAAATGCACAGGAGAGGGCACGGTGGTGGAACAAGGCCCTGAGGAGCAGAAGGGAAGAAGAGCAGGTCCCGATGGAATACCTCACTCAATTTAACAGAAGGGAAGAAAGAAAGGATGGACATACATACAGGCTAGTAAGTTTGCTGGGCTGGTGTAGGCACTAAGGAATTTTTGTTTTTTCTTTCCTCTGTATAAATGAGAAGAAGGACAGAAGAGTAATGAGTTGAGAAGAGTAAGGGAGTTGGTGGGGTACCTGGGTGGTGCAGTCAGTTGAGCATCCAACACTCAGTATCGGCTCAGGTCGTGATTTCAGGGTTGTGCTCTCAGGGTCATGAGATCAAGTCCCACATTGGGCTTCCTGCTCAGCACGGAGTCTGCTTGAGATTCTCTCTCCCTCTCCCTCTGCCCCTCCTGCTCATGCTCTCTCTAAAATAAATACATAAATCTTAAAAAAAAAAATAAGAGTAAGGGAGGAGGTGGCTCAGGAGAGTAGAGATGATTTAGCTCTGTTTATTGAAAGTGCCCCGATACCATTGCCAGCCTGTTGTCCTATTCCCACTTGTCTTTTACTTTGCTCTCTAACTCATTTATTCATTCACTCATCCACTTACTTAACAATTATTGAATGAATAGCTAGCTAGCTATATGGCAGACCATGAGAAATGCACTGCAAGTGTAGAGTTGAGAAACATGTTGGGCATTGGGTAGGCACAGGATGACTGATTACAGCTGCAGAGGAAAGTAAACTTTACTTGACCCATAATGGGACAGGCCCAGTTACCTTGGCCTCTGGAATTTGCACATTAACAAAGTAGGCCACATAGCTACATCCTGATTAATCTGATTATGAGACATAAACACATTTCATGATCCATGGGATAACAATCTTCCTTTCTCTACCCCCACAGAACGCAAATCTCTCTCTTCAAGCATATGGTTCTATTTGAGTTTCTGGCACAACTCCCTGTGACTTCCCTCTGGAGGGACTCTCATTATCTCCCAATATCCATCTCACTTTCCTCCATGGTAAGGGAATGTGGCTAGGTCAATGGCTATGCCAACTAAAGAATACTTTGTCCAGTCCCCTTCATGATTAGGTAGGGCCAGACAGTTCTCGACCAGTGGAATATGAAGGAAAGTGATGTACATCCTTTGTAGGCTGGTCCCTAGAGGGAAAGGACATGCCCTGCTTTTCCCATCTTCCCTTTTGCTCACTGAGATGAGGATGAAGTGGCTGTTTGCCCATGTGGATGCTGCAGAGTAGGGACAGTGGAGCAAAACCACAGAAAGACCTGGGCTAACTCGTTGAGTTCTTCATTGACTACTCAGGACTTTAGAAACAGCTGAACCTCCATGTGTGATCAGCAGTGGCCTTAGCTGAGGAGAACTGGAGAGTGGCTGGGAGACCATGATGCAATCCCATCTGGGACAACAGTGGTCACGAGTCTATTAACCTACAAGTTAGAAGCCTTATCGGGGGGAAAAGGAAGGAATTGCACTAGGTGCCTTCACACTCAGAATCTCATTTAGTCCTCACACCAACCTTCTGGAATGTGTATTAATACCTGCATTTTACAGACTGTGAAGTTATGGAAGGTAAACTAAGGTGACCAAACATGTAGCTGTTGAGCAGCATGCTGGGGTAATGCATTTCTGCAGAGCATGTGACTCTGTTCTTTCCCTCCCACAGCAAGGCCTCTTCGTGCTCCTGTGAGGGCCCCAAGCTGCAGGAGCTCACTTTCATCAGCCCTGTGGCTTAGCAGGAGTGAGAACTAAGGCTTCTCTTCCAGACCACAACATCCTGTGGCCATGTGTCCATCATGCACTGACGCCTTTGAGCCCCTGCATGTATAGTGTTGATAGGGCCGAGGGCAGGGGGAGAGAACAGAAATGCCCCCCGGCCAAGAACCCTTTACAATGGAACCAGGTGCTATAAATTTCTCCAAATGCATGGCCCTTCTCCACACATGCACATCTGGAATGCCATATAACCCCTTCCTTCTCCAACCCCCTCTGCAATGATGACTTCCTGGAGCATTTTAATGACTCACCATTATAAATAATATACTCTACCCTTTCTTGTTAAAAAAAAAAAAAAAAGCAAAGCCAGGGGTTTCTGCAAAACCAGCAAATTACTCCAAATCATAATTTCATCGAAAACACTGAAAAAAAAAAAAAAAGACCCCCATACCCTGAGGTAGGAAAGGTTCAGGAGATTTATATCTTTCCTTGAACACACAGATTTATAACAGTGGATAATGTACATTCATTTCATCCATATTTATACCTGAATTGATGCGGAGTCTGGTATCCATTACTTTAATCTATGTAACTTGATCATCAGAAATCTGAACCATAATTTTAACACGTATTACAAAGAGTTTCTTTTGGGCTTAAAGGAAAATGACGACAGAGAAGAAAAGCCATTAAGAGCCAGCTGCAGTCACTTACTCGTGCTGCATTTCCTTCTGCAATATGTGTGGGTTCCCCCCACCCCCGATTTTCCATCCCTTAGCTTCCTGGACATGCATTCACTCTCCTGTTGAGCCCCCAGCACTCCCTGGACCCTGACCGAAGGGGAGAGAGGGAGGCGATGGACAGGGCAACTTGGAGGAAATTCACGTAAATAAATCTCTGCTATCATGGCCAACCTAGAGCTCACACAGAGGCCATGGTAATGGGCCAGCAGTAGCCTCTAGTCACTTAGGAGACGTGAAAAAAATGCAGGGTCTGATCAAAGCTTCCCTCTGACAGACAGTGGAAATTAAACCCAGATACTAGTTCTCAAACAGCATTGCTGGCACTCAGCACACGGTTCCTGTCCAACTTCTGAGCACCAAACATTGGCCCGGCTTAAAATTCCAAATGCCTGCCCTGGACTAAAGCCAAGTAGTAGATTTTTGAGAGATCTGGGCCCCAGGATTATATTGGGCATAAGATGAGGAAACAGGACCCTGGAACCTTACTATGGCAGCTGTGGGTCAGAGAACTTGCTTGGGAACCGTTCCTGGGATTTCCTAAAGTCGGTTCAGCACCACGAGGGCAAATCTTGTTGTCTGCTTTGTTCACTGGTGTGGTCGGGGCTGGCACAAAGTAGGTGCTTTATAAACCTTTGTGGAATGAAAGGGCTTCATTACAAACCATTCCAGAGCTACAAACTGCAGTGTGAGTAGATCTTGTACAACGGCAAAGGGTGAAAGCAATGAGACTTTATGAAATTAGGGCATGGTTGAGAGGGAGTACTAAGCAATTAAACCTGTTACTTTCCATTCTTCTATCTTCCAAACTCTCTTTCATTCTTTATTATATATATGTCATAATAATGGCTCGTATTTTAGAAGCACTTCAAGATTCTAAAGCACGATGTCATTCAAAGTTCACAGCAATCCTGTGACGGAATTATAACCACCATTCCCATTTCACAGATGAGGAAGTTGAGAAGCAGTTTCCATAACCTGCCTTGTGCTACTGGCTGGTAGCAGGAACACTGGGCTTTGAGCGTTGCCATCTTTTGATTCCTGGTCCCACGCTCATTCTTTTACACCACACCAGCGTGGTGTGTTCCTGGCAAGGGTAAAGGGCAGGGTGAGTAAGGAGGGCGTTTGAAGAGTAGCTAGAGACAGCTGATCTGGCCCCAGTCAGAACCCAGGAAGAGACTGCCAACCCACAAATCACTAGGGCTGCTAAGTGCATTTCTCTAGAGCCTCCTGAGGGTGGTTTTAGATTTGACTATGCCTCAAGGGAACAAATTCCAGCCGTCTGATCTTTGAAGTCAGATAGGGCAATAATCTGGCTTCATATTTTGCTGGTGTAAACTGATTTTTTAAAAAGGAAACCTACCTCTGCGAAGGGGATTAGTAGAATTTTTTGCTTTCTTGGTATTGTTTTAATTTTTTTTTACTGTAAGAATGTCTCTCTGTATGTATGCACATATGTACATATATACAAACACAAATATATACATATGTATAAATTATATATATAATTATAAATGAGTCTTTAAAAATTATAACCAAAACAAACACTTACTGTCTTTTAGTAGGAGAAGGCTTCTAACTATAATCTGTCCCCTAGACAACTGGGCTTCTTGAGAGAGCCTCAGGAAATGGGGGAGGGGAGTTTTCACATACCATGTCACGGGCACTGTAAGAGGGGTGCAGTGGACATTCATAATAGTCAGTCCTGCCATATCTAGATTATCACTCCTGTTTGTAAAAAAGGACACTAAGGGTCAGAGAATTTGTGTCTTGGCTGAAGTCCCACATACAGTGAGCAAAAGCAAATGTGCTGGGATTTGAGCCCAGGCCAGAGTGTGTGCCCCATTCAATCTATCTTCACCATTAACACATTTCTACAAGTTGCATATGGAAAACAGGAAAGTCTGAATCCTAAACAACCTAAAAAAAAAAAATTATTTTAGCTACTACCCTTAGATAGTTTCTTTAAAAAGTTTTCTCTTTTCTCCCACAGCCAGATGTGAGCATTTCCTCCTTTGAGCCTCATGTTATTACATTATTTCAAATTTATGGATTTACAGAAATTTATGGAAAACTTTCACACACATTTGGTTGGGGCACTAAACCTGTGGGTTAGCACTGTGGATACTGCTATCACTCCATCACCACCAAGTAGATGAACCAACCTCAAGAAAAACCAGTGATGTAGCCACGATCAACCCGTGAGCCTGAGCTGACCCGCGCACTAGTCACTTCTGGGGCCCCGACTCCAAAGCAAGGCTTATGGTTTCAAGAACCACTATACTTTCTACTTACTGAAATTGAAAGGAGGACAGAACGTGTTACATTTCTCTTAATCATTTTTAGGAGACTCCAGTGGGGCTCATGAAACAGCAAGCTTTTATTGTGCATTTGCTGTGTGCCCAGAACTGAGCTGGGGAATTAGATGACAGAACCGTGAGCCACAACCCCTGCCTTCTAGGGATTAACAACGTATCTGGCAGGCATAACTAAAATCATCTGGGCTCCAGCAACCCTCAGGTTGTTTCCTGAGATTAAATGTATGGTGACTAACATAACATAAAAAATTAAAATTAAAAAAAATAAAAGAATAAAATCATCTGGGCTAACTGGGCCCAGGCTGGCCTGTTGTAGTTTTAAATGTCCCTGAAGCCAACCAGGTCCCCTATGTCTCCACATCTCCAGAGGCTTGGCTCAGTGTCTGCTGTTCAGCCGGCCAGAGCTCCTGCACACAGCTGGGCCCATCTCCACCACACCTGCGGGGCACCTGCACAATGATGGGTATCTGGCCGAAGCCCTCAAGCTCCTCCCTGATTCCACACCCGGCCACTCACTCTCTTCTATTCTCACACCCACTGAATTTCCACTTTGTTCTTCCACTTCGTTCATTGGATTTGGACTTGACCGATAGCGCTATAAGGTTTTCATTTATTAAGTCATGATTACAGGCCAGGCATAGTGCTAGATACTTTATACTTGCTCTCTCTCCAATCCCCACAGCAGCTACAGGAATGAGGAGAATTATAGTCCCTCTACTGCTAACATGGATTGAAGACTCAAGGCAAGGTGAAGAAAATTGCCTGAGGTCACGGCAGGCAATCTGAGCCTGACAGCTAATGGGGAAGTGCAGACAAATCCCGAAGAAGGGGGAGGACTGGTTACATGTTTTTTTGTCCTGTTCTGTTTTGTTTTAGAGAGAAAGAGAGTACGTGTGAGCTGGGGGGCAGAAGGGGAGAGAGAGAGGGAGAGAGAGAATCCCAAGCAGGCTCCACTATGCGGGGCCCGATCTCATGACCCTGAAGTGATGACCTGACCCGAAATCACGAGTCAGACACTTAACCGACTGAGCTACCCGTGTGTCCCTGGTTACATGTATTAATATTAAAAAAGCAAGATACTTTCAAAATAATCTTTTCCCAAGATGTCAGTGATCTGACATAAATTTAAGGATGGCTCCCACATTAGAACATCCTTTGAGACTCATGGGCCCAGAAAAACAAAACAGGAATATAAACACGTTCTGACGTTACCAGAAAATGATTTTTAAAAAATCTTTTCGGTAGCTCTCAGTTACTTATACCACAAAAACTTTCATTACATGCATTTGCTATGTGCTAGGTTCTTCACATATAAAACCTCACTTACAAAAATAAATAAATAAAATTAAAAAAAATAAAACCTCACAATTAGCTTCCCATTTTACAGAAGGGCTGGTTTGTGTATGTGTATACAAGCACACATATATATTTGTATCAATATATATGCGTACCTATTCATTTAGTGTGTAGGTGAAATAAATTATCTGAGCTCAATCTTACAATGAAAAAATGGGATTTGAACACAGCTTTCTCGACTCCAGACACTGTTGGGGCTCTAGCCACTAGATCATTGCCTCTCCACTTTGCTTAAACAGTGAAATCACCTGGGAGTTTATAAAATTCTGACTTTTGGGGTCCCACTCCCAGAGATTCTGAGATGATTGGTCTGGGGTGGGGCCCAAGCATGAGGACTTGTAAAAGCTCCCCAGGTGATTCCAATGTACTCCTAAGTTGAGAACCACAACTCAAACCATCACTCCATATATCAGTTTCTTACTGCTGCTGGGGCAAATTACCACATATGCAGTGGTTCCAAATAGGATACATTCATTAGATTGGTTTCTGTAGTTCAGAAGTCCCACCTAAGTCATACTGGGCTAAAATCAAGCTGTCGGCAGGGCTGTGTTCCCTTCTGGAGACTCTGGGGGAGAATCCATTTCTTGCCCTTCCCTGCTTCTGGTGGCTGCCCACATTCCTCAGCTAGTGGCCCTTTGCTCCATCTTCAAAGCCAGCACACAGGTCAAGTCCTCCTCACATAGCATCACTCGGACCTCTTCTGCCTCCCTTTCCCCCTTTAAGGACCCTTGTGATTACACTGGGCCCACCCAGGTTATCCACGATAATCCTCCCTATTTTAAAATCAGATGATGAGCAACCTTAGGTATATCTGATACCTAATTCCTCTTTGCCATGTAAAGTTAACATAATCACAGTTTCTGGGATTATAAAATGGACATCTTTAGGGGCCAAAATTCTGTCTACTACAACTGACTAGCAGTTTTAAATTTAAAAATCGGGGTTTCCCTTCTACCGCAGCTGCTCATGGTGGGGAAAGCCAGTGAGTAGTACGTTCTTGTACAGAACTCAAGTCATAGCTGCTGGGTATATGAAAACATCTCCCCTCTGTTCCCCTCACTCTTCTTTCCCACTCGTAAGAAGAGCAGTGAGAGCCTGTCATTCTCTGGGCTTCCCACAGCTGTTGTCACACCACTTGAAAATAGAGCCCAGGTGACCAGCAGTCCCAAACCGTCCCGGGACGAGGCAATATGTAAGCTGTCATATGCTCTAGCGGGTTCCGCCTGACGCTGAGCAGGTGTGTGGCATCCGGGCCAAGCATGTGGAGGGTGGCAGATTCACAGAGGGGAGGTACCGTTTTCAATTTACCAGAGGGAGACCTGGGAAATAACAGGGCTGGGTGTGTTTGCCTCTCTCATGCTTCCCAATCATTTCTTAAGATAGAAAGGATGGTTCTGGTTTTCATTCTGAAAAATCCAAGGAAACACTTTGAACATGATGCTCGTGCTGATTTAAAAAGTATTCTCCGAGTTCTCCAACATTCAGAATCCATCGATTATCAAGATGCAGAAGCCTCCAAATATTTATAATGACAGCACTATCATTATGTTAAGTTATTATGACAAGAACGGGAGGAGAGCAGTTTAACCTCAGTCAAGGTGTGTGTGTCTGGGTGTGTGGGTTTTCTGTGCATCAACTTCGGATTCCTATAACAAGTCTGCAATCAATAGCAATTTCTCCAGAGACCACTGCACTTATGTACCTGAGCATCTTTGTTTCTAAATACATTTGGTCTGCAAATGACTTTTTAAAATTAAATGTATCATCTCTGATGGTGGGTGAGGGGAGGAGAAGAAAAGCAAAAATTAAATGAATGGTACTTCATGAACAACCAAAGTTGAGTTAACGGACACTGGCTCCCAAGAATTCATCTTAATCAATGTTATTGCCTCGGCTCCCGTAAAAATGAGTGATTGGGCCATATAAAATATGCTATTAACTTTCACCCAAAAATAAGCAGTTTAGATCATTTATTTCCATAAAATGGCACTATGCATCATATGTCAAGCTGGTGCATTTTCTGTGTGACTGACTTTGGAGACCAAGTTGACAATCTAAGTTCTAATTATCTGCACCCTCCCCGGTCTGTTATTGCAGGACCCGGGGACTTTCCCAGAGGAGTGTCAGAAAGAACGTTATGTGGGCTGACGGGACGCAGCTGAAAAAAGATCCACTGGGCTTTTTAATGCAGATGATGCACAATGTTGAGAGGAGCCAAAGGGAATCGAAGACCCCTGACTGGAAGGTTCGAGTGTATTCCATCTGTTACTCCTCTAGCTTTCCATTAATGCTGCATAAAGGCAAGCAGAGTCACAGCTGGTGAAAAGGTATCTGCTTGACAGGCCCAAGGCCTGACTCTCCTCTCCCCCTGGTAGGGTCAGATGTTCATGAGGGCTGTGCAAATGTCCACCTTCGATTTTGGGTCAAAACACAGTTAAGCCCTCTCGTGTGGTCAGGGAATAAGCATGACCTTGCTCCATCAGATGGCCTTGGGTTTACCTCCCAGCATGCACACTTTCCTTGCTGGGGGGCCACGAGAACATTAGTTAAACTAAAGGTTACTGTCCTTATCTGAAATAAAATGGAAATTTAATAATATCAATTCCAGTGCTATAGTGAGACGGATCTGCGGGACTTTGGTAGGTATTACATTTCTTCCTCCACATTATCTACGCTGTGTGTGGATGAAGAAAAGAAAATTAAAAAGAGGCAGCTGGTTTTATGCTTCTGGTGATTTAAAAAATGGAATAGCCATGCCAAAAAAAAAAAAAAAGAGAGAGAAGACCTCACCGAGAACTTTCAAATGCACTGGGTCTTATTTCCAGGCTATTTTTCTTAACGGTTTAAAGAGCACAGATCTAGAGCCAGACTGCCTAGATTGGAATTCTATTGCTACCACTTACTACCTGTGCAATCTTGGACAAGTAATTTAGCCGCTCTGTGCTTCAGTTTCATGATCCACAACATAGATATGACAGTCATGACTTCATAGGTTTGGTAGGAGAATCAGATGAGTTAATACATGTAAAGCACTTAGAGTAGTTCTTGCCACTTGGTGTCATTTACTGTTGTTATTTTCAAAAATATTTTAATATTATCATCTCTACCATCCCTCCCCTTGCCTAGCTCCACACCTAGGCCATTCGCTCACTCCCACTGGGAAGGGGCTGTTTTGGAAACGAAATAAAGTCTCTTGTTGGACTTTGATTTAAAAATGCCTCGCTGTCATACGCTGTTATATGCAAACAATGAGTCATCGAACGCTACATCAAAAACTAATGATGTACTGTATGGTGACTAACATAACATAATAAAATACAATGAAATTTAAAAAAAGAAAAGAAAATGCCTCGCTGTCAGGGAAAGAGAAACGGCTCAGAGCAGTGTCAAAAATACGAACAGGGCTTCCTGCTGCAAGGCTAGAAGTGTTCTTAAGGTGGAACAGAGAAGATAATGGAGGGAGAGGAGAGTGGAGCAGACATTAGCGGGTATCTAGAACACACCCTCCCACCTGACTTCACGGACCCTGTGTGGGCTGAGGACCAGTGATGGAAGGAATGATAGGAAATCCAAACATCTGTGGAATGCAAGAGCAGAGGAGACTTGTGCTTCCTTTCAGGGTGGAATTCTTGGAAGAAGCCAGACCCTGAAGAAGGAGCAGCTGGGCTGTGTATCAGCTGGGCTGTGTATCCAAGCAGACAGGACTGGGAGAACTTCACAAGAATTCTCCATACCACAGCTGGGTAGAGACAATGTTTCCTTTGCATCTGACAGGGAGACCAAATTATCAACTAGAAAAAGCCAGACCTGAGGAGAGTTGAGGAGAAAAAGATGGAGAGAGAGAGAGAGAATGACTCCTGGTGATCTCTGTGGACTGAAGTTCAAGGATCAGATGGCACAACGGATGTTTCAACAGATGTCAGCAAGGACAGATGACACTGAGGACCACATGCCCCCTAATCCCAGACCACAGGGATATGGTAACTCCCCTGAACTTGGATGCACCTCAGGGAAAAAGAGTGGGTAATTCGATGAAATTAAATTTCTACTCTTTGGATCCTTAAATAGAACCCAAATTGGGTTTCAGAACATTTTTGAAAAAGTTCTTTCTCTTACACAACTGAAGTTTATGGATCAAGATTCATACCCATTACATGTAAAAGGATTTAAATATAGTACGGTTTTAAACTGATGACTGGATGAGCTACTTGTTTTTAATTTAAAGTGATTGTCTTAAATTATAGACATCTCTGAACCATCCACATGTGGAATTTAGTAATCCCACTTATTGAAACACATTTTTAAAAACTTACTGTGTAATAGTCCAAATATACATGTAAAGAGAAATATAATGAATCCCCACATGCCCATTTCCCATCTTCAACAAATGTCAAATCAGAGTTATTCTTGCTCTTTCAACCCTCCCACATAACTCCACACCACAAGCCTCTATATTATTTTGAGCTAAATCCCAGACATCATATTATTTCTTTAGTTCAGTAAGTATCCCTAAAAACAAGGATTCCTCTAAAGAACACAACTGATACCATTAATATACATAAATATTTGTAATAATTCCTTAATTTCATTAAAAATCCAGCATCTAGTATTTCTAATTTTCTCATAAATGTATTTTTACATTTATTTTTTTGAATCAAGATCTAAACAATTTCCATACATTGCATTTTATGGGCTTCTTAGGTCTTTTTTCCCCCCACTGGTATTTTTTTTTATTATGTTATGTTAGTCACCATACAATACATCATTAGTTTTTGATGTAGTGATCCACGATTGTTTTCATATAACATCCAGTGCTCCATACAGTACGTGCCCTCCTTAATACCCATCACCGGGCTAACCCATCCCCCCCACACCCCTCCCCTCTAAAACCCTCAGTTTATTTTTCAGAAAACCCTCAGTTTGTTTCTCAGAGTCCATAGTCTCTCATGGTTCGGGCTCCCCCTCCGATTTCCCCCCCTTCATTTTTCCCTTTCTTCTCCTAATGTCCTCCATGCTATTCCTTATGTTCCACAAATAAGTGAAACCATATGATAATTGACTTTCTCTGCTTGACTTATTTCACTTAGCATAATCTCCTCCAGTCCCATCCATGTTGATGTAAAAGTTGGGTATTCATCCTCTCTGATGGCTCAGTAATATTCCATTGTATATATGGACCACATCTTCTTTATCCATTCATCTGTTGAAGGGCATCTCGGCTTTTCCACAGTTTGGCTATTGCGGACATTGCTGCTATGAACATTGGGGTGCATATGGCCCTTCTTTTCACTACATCTCTGTCTTTGGAGTAAATACCCAGGAGTGCAATTGCTGGGTCATAGGGTAGCTCTATTTTTAATTTTTTGAGGCACCTCCACACTGTTTTCCAAAGTGGCTGTACCAACTTGCATTCCCACCAACAGTGTAAGAGGGTTCCTCTTTCTCCACAACCTCTCCAAATTTGTTGTTTCTTGCCTTGTCAATTTTTGCCATTCTAACTGGTGTAAGGTTGTATCTCAATATGGTTTTGATTTGAATTTCCCTGATGTCTAATGATGATGAACATTTTTTCATGTGTCTGTCTTCTTTGGAGAAGTGTCTGTTCATGTCTTTGCCCATTTTTTGACTAGGAACTACAGAACACTCATGAAAGAAATTGAAGAAGACACAAAAAGATGGAAAAACATTCCATGCTCATGGATCGGGAGAGTAAACATTGTTAAAATGTCTATGCTACCCAGAGCAATCTATACCTTCAATGCCATCCTGATCAAAATTCCAATGACATTTTTCAAAGTGCTAGAACAAACAATCCTAAAATTTGTATGGAATCAGAAAAGACCCTGAATCGCCAAGGAAAGGTTGAAAAAGAAAAACAAAGCTGGGGGCATCAAGTTGCCCAATTTCAAGCTATATTACAAAGTGATCACCAAGACAGCATGGTACTGCACAAAAACAGACATACAGACCAATGGAACAGAACAGAGAGCCCAGTTATAGACCCTCAACTCTGTGGTCAAATAATCTTCGACAAAACAGGAAAAAACATGCAATGGAAAGAAGACAGTCTCTTCAATAAACGGTGCTGGG
Organism: Mirounga angustirostris; assembly: GCF_029215605.1. Taxonomy (NCBI): domain Eukaryota; kingdom Metazoa; phylum Chordata; class Mammalia; order Carnivora; family Phocidae; genus Mirounga; species Mirounga angustirostris. The sequence goes on along the minus strand of NW_026991723.1, from coordinate 68,242,739 downwards.
AAAATTGGACAGCCACATGCAGAAGAATGAAACTCGACCATTCTCTAACACCACTCACAAAGATAAACTCAAAATGGATGAAAGACCTCAATGTGAGACAGGAATCCATCAAAATCCTAGAGGAGAACATAGGCAGTAACCTCTTCGACATCGGCCACAGCAACTTCTTTCAAGATACATCTCCAAAGGCTAGTGAAACAAAAGCAAAAATGAACTTTCGGGACTTCACCAAGATAAAAAGCTTCTGCACAGCAAAGGAAACAGTCAACAAAACAAAGAGGCAACCCACAAAATGGGAGAAGATATTTGCAAATGACACTACAGACAAAGGACTGGTTTCTAAGATCTATAAATAACTTCTCAAATCCTTAGGTCTTTTTTAAACTTTAGCTTCACCTTTCTCTTTTGTTTTCCTTATAATTTATTTGTGAAGAAACCAAGTCATTTGTGCTGTTCTGCAGCATTTCTCACATTCTGGATTTTGTTGACTGCCAACTCTATGGCAATATTTAACATGTCCCGCTACCACTGTATTTCTTGTAAACTGATAGTTATAGCCAGAAGTTTGACCTGACTTAGGGTCAATGCTTTGACAAAAAATACCTCATTTTTATTATTTCATAATTCCAACAGGAGGCACACAGTGTCTGCTTTTTGTGATGTTAGTAGGCATTGATTATATTTATCTAGATCCACTATTTTATTAGAGGTTTACAAAATGGTGATTTTTATAATTTTTTCCTCTTTCATCTGCCACCTGGCATACTTTTTAAAAAATAAACCTCAAGATATTTGGTTATCCTGAGGTTGTATAGGAAAAGCAGGTAGAGGGGCACCTGGGTGGCTCAGTCGGTTGAGTGTCTGACTCTTGGTTTTGGGTCAGGTCATGATCTCAGGGTTGTGAGATCGAGCCCCAAGTCAGACTCTGCACTGAGTGTGGAGTCTGCTTAAGATTCTCTCCTCTCCCTTGGTACACCTGGGTGGCTCAGTCGGCTAAGCATCTGCCTTTGGCTCAGGTCATGATCTCAGGGTCCTGGGATCGAGTCCCACATCAGGGACTCAGTGGAGAGTCTGCTTCTTCCTCTGCTTGCTGCTCCCCCTGCTTGTGCTCTCTTTCTCCCTCTAACAAATAAATAAAATCTTAAAAAAAAAAAAAAAAGATTCTCTCTCTCTCTCTGTCCCTACCCCCCCACACTTCTTCACTCCCTCTCTGGCACCATCTCTCTCTGTCTCTCTCTCTCTCTCAAAAAAAAAGTAGTATATTTGATTCTTTCTCTATTTACCAGTTTTCAGAGAAATGAGAATTGGTTCTTTAGCATACTGTAAAGTTGCCAGGACTTTTTTTTCCTTTTAAAGTATCATATATTACATTGGTTTTTTAAAAACATTTTTGATGTATTTTAATCCATGAATTTATTATTCTTATAGATGCTTCATCTTGGTCCAGTGAGAGTCTCTTCACATTGGCTGCTGAGTCCTTTTGGCATGATCCCACTAGTTTCTGGTAGCTTCCTTATTTTTTGATATAAGGTGTTTCAAGCTCATCTTGTATATTTCCTATCACAGATCAGGAAGCAGCTATTTCTCCAAACAGCCCTGCTTCCTCTAGTAGAAAAAGATATTTACATAACATAATTTGGATGCTGGTGGTACTTCTTGCTACTGGATTCATTATTACTTCTAAGTCTTTTCAATGTACAATGCTGTATGCCATAAATACATACTGATATTTCTAATTACAAATTATAGGGGTTTAATTGAAATTATTTGATTTTTTATTTTATTTTTTAGTTTTTTAATTTAAATTCAATTAATTAACATATAGTGTATTATTAGTTTCAGAGGTAGAGTTCAGTGATTCATCAGTCTTATATAATACCCAGTACTCATCACATCCTCCTTAATGTCCATCACCCACTTACTCCATCCCCCTACCCCACTCCCCTCCAGCAACCCTCAGTTTGTTTCCTATGATTAAGAGTCTCTTATGGTTTGTCTCCCTCTTTGATTTCATCTTGTTTTATTTTTCCCTCCCTTCTCTGTTTGCTTCTTAAGTTCCACATGAGTGAGATCATGTGATAATTGTCTTTCTCCGATTGACTTATTTCACTTAGCATAATACCTTCTAGTTCCATCCACGTCATCGCAAATGGCAAAATTTCATTTTTTGACTGCTGAGTAGTATTGCATTGGGTATATATATCACATCTTCTTTATCTATTCATCTGTCGATGGACATCTTGGCTCTTTCCATAGTGTGACTATTGTGGACATTGCTACTATAAACATTGGGGTGCAGGTGCCCCTTCAGATTACTACATTTATATCTTTGGGGTAAATACTTGGTAGTGCAATTGCTGAGTGATAGGATAGCTCTATTTTCAACTTTTTGAGGAACCTCCATACTGTTTTCCAGAGTGGCTGCACCAGCTTGCATTCCCACCAACAGTGTAAGAGAGTTCCTCTTTCTCTGCATCCTTGCCAACATCTGGTATTTCCTGATTTGTTAATTTTAGCCATCCTGACTGGTGTGAGGTGGTATCTCATTATGGTTTTGATTTGCATGAAATTCTTTGATTTTATATATTTTCCTCCTATATTAAAAATCTTATGTCCTAATGACAATGATTATGTTAAAGTGATACTGCTTTATTATATCATATTAACTATATATATAATACATTATGCACATAATAGATTCAGAATAACAGTATCAACATTATGATTCAAAAGAATACTACACCAAACAGTTTTGGATTTTATTTTTATAGTTTTGGTACATTCATTCATTCATTTACTGTACATGCCACTAAGGATGTATAGACAAATTGCTTTGTTTTAGATCACTTGAAAATGTTCCTCTCATTAAGGAAGGCATATATTGCTTGGAGCACTGGGTGTTATACACAAACAATGAATCATGGAACACGACATCAAAAACTAATGATGTACAGTATGGTGACAAACATAATAAAATAAATAAATAAATAAATAAAAGAAAATGTTCCTCTCTATAGGATTATGACAACAAATCTATACCAAATTTTTCAAAATTTTGTTTCTGTTTCTGGGGATTTTTTTTTCTTTTTTCATTTTTTAAAATTTATTTTGCTTTATAATTGTGGAAACAAGTTTACTCAGAGAAATCTAGCTTTTTACCTCACCCTTTTTACTCTTCACTCCCTTTCTATGCTTCACTTTCTAATTTCATCTTTATATGACCAATATGATGATGAAGAATTGATTTAATGCATAGAAAGTGAAGAGTCTATATTTTAAATATTCAGTAAATGGCAGCTATTGTTACGGGAAAGGCTTATGACTAGTTATTGTCTCTGAATATTTCAAATTTGAATACTCTCTACTATCTCTTGAGTGGTAACTTTTGGTCTTGATTGAACACTGGTTTTTTTTTTGTTTTGTTTTGTTTTTTTTTTTAATTTTTTTTTATTCTTATGTTAATCCCCTTACATTACAACATTAGTTTTAGATGAAGTGTTCCATGATTCATTGTTTGTGCACAACACCCAGTGCTCCATGCAGAATGTGCCCTCCTAAATACCCACCACCAGGCTAACCCATCCTCCCACCCCCCTCCCCTCTAGAACCCTGTTTGTTTTTCAGAGTCCATCATCTCTCATGGTTCGTCTACCCCTCCGATTTCCCCCACTTCATTCTTCCCCTCCCGCTACCTTCTTCTTCTTCTTCTTTTTTTTTTTCTTAACATATATTGCATTATTTGTTTCAGAGGTACAGATCTGAGATTCAACAGTCTTGCACAATTCACAGCGCTTACCAGAGCACATACACTCCCCATTGTCTATCACCCAGTCCCCCCATCCCTCCCATCCCACCCCCCACTCCAACAACACTCAGTTTGTTTCCTGCGATGAAGAATTCCTCATATCAGTGAGATCATATGATACATGTCTTTCTCTGTTTGACTTATTTCACTCAACATAATACCCTCCAGTTCCATCCACGTCGTTGCAAATGGCAAGATCTCATTCCTTTTGATGGCTGCATAATATTCCATTGTGTATATATACCACATCTTCTTTATCCATTCATCTGTCGATGGACATCTTGGCTCTTTCCACAGTTTGACTATTGTGGACATTGCTGCTATAAACATCGGGGTGCACGTACCCCTTCGGATCCCTACTTTTGTATCTTTGGGGTAAATACCCAGTAGTGCAATTGCTGGATCATATGGTAGCTCTATTTTCAACTTTTTGAGGAACCTCCATACAGTTTTCCAGAGTGGCTGCACCAGTTTGCATTCCCACCAACAGTGTAGGAGGGTTCCCCTTTCTCCGCATCCCCGCCAACATCTGTCGTTTCCTGACTTGTTAATTTTAGCCATTCTGACTGGTGTGAGGTGATATCTCATTGAGGTTTTGATTTGGATTTCCCTGATGCCGAGTGATATTGAGCACTTTTTCATGTGTCTGTTGGCCATTTGGATGTCTTCTTTGGAAAAATGTCTGTTCATGTCTTCTGCCCATTTCTTAATTGGATTCTTTGTTCTTTGGGTGTTGAGTTTGATGAGTTCTTTATAGATTTTGGATACTAGCCCTTTATCTGATATGTCATTTGCAAATATCTTCTCCCATTCTGTCGGTTGTCTTTTGGTTTTGTTGACTGTTTCCTTTGCTTTGCAAAAGCTTTTTATCTTGATGAAGTCCCAATAGTTCATTTTTGCCCTTGCTTCCCTTGCCTTTGGCGATGTTTCTAGGAAGAAGTTGCTTCAGCTGAGGTCAAAGAGGTTGTTGCCTGTGTTCTCCTTTAGGATTTTGATGGACTCCTGTCTCACATTGAGGTCTTTCAACCATTTGGAGTCTATTTTTGTGTGTGGTGTAAGGAAGTGGTCCAGTTTCATTCTTCTGCATGTGTCTATCCAATTTTCCCAACACCATTTGTTGAAGAGACTGTCTTTGTTCCATTGGACATTCTTTCCTGCTTTGTCGAAGATTAGTTGACCATAGAGTTGAGGGTCCATTTCTGGGCTCTCTATTCTGTTCCATTGATCTATGTGTCTGTTTTTGTGCCAGTACCATGCTGTCTTGATGATGACAGCTTTGTAATAGAGCTTGAAGTCCGGAATTGTGATGCCACCAGCTTTGCTTTTCTTTTTCAATATTCCTCTGGCTATGTGGGGTCTTTTCTGGTTCCATACAAATTTTAGGATTATTTGTTCCATTTCTTTGAAAAAAGTGGATGGTATTTTGATGGGGATTGCATTGAATGTGTAGATTGCTCTAGGTAGCATTGACATCTTCACAATATTTGTTCTTCCAATCCATGAGCATGGAACGTTTTTCCATTTCTTTGTGTCTTCCTCAATTTCTTTCATGAGTATTTTATAGTTTTCTGAGTACAGATCCTTTGTCTCTTTGGTTAGATTTATTCCTAGGTATCTTATGGTTTTGGGTGCAATTGTAAATGGGATCGACTCCTTAATTTCTCTTTCTTCTGTCTTGTTGTTGGTGTATAGGAATGCCACTGACTTCTGTGCATTGATTTTATATCCTGCCACTTTACTGAATTCCTGTATGAGTTCTAGCAGTTTTGGGGTGGAGTCTTTTGGGTTTTCCACATAAAGTATCATATCATCTGCAAAGAGTGAGAGTTTGACTTCTTCTTTGCCAATTTGGATGCCTTTGATTTCTTTTTGTTGTCTGATTGCTGTGGCTAGGACTTCCAATACTATGTTGAATAGCAGTGGTGATAGTGGACATCCCTGCCGCGTTCCTGACCTTAGGGGGAAAGCTCTCAGTTTTTCCCCATTGAGAATAATATTTGCTGTAGGTTTTTCATAGATGGCTTTTATGATATTGAGGTATGTACCCTCTATCCCTATACTCTGAAGAGTTTTAATCAAGAAAGGATGCTGTACTTTGTCAAAAGCTTTTTCTGCATCTATTGAGAGGATCATATGATTCTTGTTCTTTCCTTTGTTAATGTACTGTATCACATTGATTGATTTGCGGATGTTGAACCAACCTTGCAGCCCAGGGATAAATCCCACTTGGTCATGGTGAATAATCCTTTTAATGTACTGTTGGATCCTATTGGCTAGTATTTTGGTGAGAATTTTTGCATCCATGTTCATCAGGGATATTGGTCTGTAATTCTCCTTTTTGATGGGGTCTTTGTCTGGTTTGGGGATCAAGGTAATGCTGGCCTCATAAAATGAGTTTGGAAGTTTTCCTTCCATTTCGATTTTTTGGAACAGTTTCAGAAGAATAGGTATTAATTCTTCTTGAAATGTTTGGTAGAATTCCCCTGGGAAGCCATCTGGCCCTGGGCTTTTGTTTTTTGGGAGATTTTTGATGACTGCTTCAATTTCCTTAGTGGTTATAGGTCTGTTCAGGTTTTCTATTTCATCCTGGTTCAGTTTTGGTAGTTGATACATCTCTAGGAATGCATCCATCTCTTCCAGGTTATCTAATTTGCTGGCATAGAGTTGCTCATAATATGTTCTTATAATTGTTTGTATTTCTTTGGTGTTGGTTGTGATCTCTCCTCTTTCATTCATGATTTTGTTGATTTGGGTCATTTCTCTTCTCTTTTTGATAAGTCTGGCCAGGGGTTTATCAATCTTTTTAATTCTTTCAAAGAACCAGCTCCTAGTTTCGTTGATCTGTTCTACTGTTCTTTTAGTTTCTATTTCATTGATTTCTGCTCTGATCTTTATGATTTCTCTTCTCCTGCTGGGTTTAGGCTTTATTTGCTGTTCTTTCTCCAGCTCCTTTAGGTGTAGGGTTAGGTTGTGTACTTGAGACCTTTCTTGTTTCTTGAGAAAGGCTTGTATTGCTATATACTTTCCTCTTAGGACTGCCTTTGCTGCATCCCAAAGATTTTGAACAGTTGTGTTTTCATTTTCATTGGTTTCCATGTATTTTTTTAATTCTTCTTTAATTTCCTGGTTGACCCATTCATTCTTCAGTAGGATGTTCTTTAGCCTCCATGTATTTGAGTTCTTTCCGACTTTCCTCTTGGGATTGAGTTCTAGTTTCAAAGCATTGTGGTCTGAAAATAGGCAGGGAATGATCCCAATCTTTTGGTACCAGTTGAGACCTGATTTATGACCTAGGATGTGGTCGATTCTGGAGAATGTTCCATGGGCAGTAGAGAAGAATGTGTATTCCGTTGCTTTGGGGTGGAATGTTCTGAATATGTCTGTGAAGTCCATTTGGTCCAGTGAACACTGGTTTTGTATAGCTAAGTAATCTAAAACTGCTTCTTCAGAAACATTAAGGTTCTACTTCAGTGCAGATGTATTATGGCTTTCCACTGGTGACTTAAATAAAGTGGGCAGGAAAACTGTAGAAGTAAAAACGCCCAAGCCCTGATGTTAGAAAATCCTGGGGACATCTGGGTGGCTCAGTCAGTTAAATGTCTGACTCTTGGTTTTGGCTCAGGTCATGATCTCAGAGTCATGAGATCAAGCCCCGTGTCAGGCTCTGCTTGAGATTCTCTCTCTCCCTCTCCCTCTCGCTCCTCAAATAAATAAATAAATAAATAAATAAATAAAATCTTAAAAAAAAAAAGAAAGAAAATCCTGGATTCAAAACTCAGATTTGCTATTCGCTAGCTATTTTGTGGGATAAATCTCTTATCCTCTCTGAGCCTTAATTTCCCACATATATGTGGCGGTAATATCCAATGTCACTATTGCAAGAATTTAACAAGCTATTATACGGAAAGCAAACTACACAGTACCTGATTATACTGGTGTTCAAGAAAAGTTCATTCCATTTTCTCTTTTTAACTTAATCTATACTATAACCATCCCAGTTATAATTGAAAGCAAATAGATTTTTCTTTGATCAGCATTTACCAAATTTCTGTTCTGTTTGCTTCTTCCAGAGAAGTCATGCCTGTACCAACTTCCATCCATTCTCATGTTAGTGCACACCTCCAGATTTGCTCTTCACCCTTCTCCACTCTGCTCTTTGCCTGTGGACACCGACCTACGTGGGATGTACCAAAGGGCTCCAGTATCCTCTACCTTTCTGTTGAATTTGGTCAATGGGAGCTGCAGCAGGATATTTGATAGTTTATCAAGAAATTTATTCTTCCAGCTCCCTTCCTGTAGGGGTGCTACTCCTTGACTGGTTCCTCTCTACAAGCCCTGCACTGTCCCTTGTTGATTTCCCTAAACTCTGCCCAGTCCTTTGTAAATAGTCCCTTTATTAAAATCATGTCAATCACCCAGTTTGAGTGGTGCCATCTGTTTCCGGCCAGGACCCTGATTGATACAATTTCCAATCAAGAAAATACTAATGAGATTGTTAGTCTAAGGGGCATATTTTGCCTCAATTCCTTCAGTTATTCTGAAGTCTTAAACTCACATAAATTTAAATTATTGAAAGGCAAAATACCTAGACTTCAGTAAATTATTCCAAATAGCAAGTCACTCAATGAGTTTTGCTTTAACCTCTATGCCCTCAGCTTTTAACCAAGGGTCAATACAGGAAACAGTCATATGCTATCTCCATTCCTGCATCCTCAATAAGTGTACCATTGAAAACAGCATCCATTATTGTGGCCAATATCTCTGACATGGTGACATGGAAAGAGCACAAGATTTGGAGGTAAAAGATACAGGCTGTAACTCTTGGTCCATAACTTACTAGTCACAAAACCATATTTTTCTGAGCTTCAATCTACTTTTCTGTAAAATGAGACACAAATACTTATAAGACTTGTATTAATAAAAAAAAAAGGTAGAAAGCTTTTCAAATTAAAGAGCTCCATAAATATTCATGCATAGTATGAGTATATTACGTTTCTTCAAAAATTTAGCACAAAGGATTTCTTTACTAAAGATGTGCTGTGCTACCTTTATTCTGTTGAAAAGAAGTATGTGACTCGGGCGCCTGGGTGGCTCAGTTGGTTAAGCGACTGCCTTCGGCTCAGGTCATGATCCTGGAGTCCCGGGATCAAGTCCCGCATCGGGCTCCCTGCTCAGCGGGGAGTCTGCTTCTCCCTCTCCTGCTCCCCCCTCTTGTGCTCTCTCACTCTCTCTCTCAAATAAATAAATAAAATCTTTAAAAAAAAAAAGAAGTATATGACTCACTGTGATTTAATTTTTTTGCTTTCACTTATAAGGAATGAACAATTAACTGTAATATTTCATTATAAGGAGTATTTGTATATATATTTTTATTTCCCTGAACATGATTTTTATTTATTTGTACTTTGTTGATATTAAGGTATATGTATGTTATATTTTAAGGTACATCAAATTATTTTTTTGGAAGAAGGTAAGACCTAAACAAACAAACAAGCGAATATAATTTTTAAAAAAGAACAATTTGTCTACAAACATACTGCCTGTTGGGTGAAAGACTCTCATTCAATCTTTTTCCAACATTCCTCTTTAATTCTGTACCCAAACAGTGTTTAGTGATGGTTCTAACCTCCTATGTTCATGATTTATTATCTAAAAATCAGCAATATTCCCACCTGCCTACCTATAAAAAGATAATAATAGATATGCTATATTATGTATAGCAATCCATATACTACAGTTTCTTGGCAAAAGGATAGGAGAAAGGAGAGGAAGAAAAGGAAGAGGAAGGGGAGGGGGGAAAGAGGAGAAGGTATATCTGGAGGAAGACATTACCTTCTTCCTAAGACTTTTTGTATCCATTTCAACATTTTCTCAATGTTCCTTCCTTCATAAGGGTCAAGAATCATTCCCATCAGTACAGTACCTCTGCCCATCAATATTATTTTATTGGTTCCTGTCTACCATATGACTTTGTTCATGAATATTCTGTTCTTATTCTAAGAGAAGGGAGCTCAATTCAGATCCCTTCTAGCTAATCACCATTACTTTCAGAAGACCACAGCCTTTCTCCAAGCCAAATCCACGTCTTAGGAGACACCATCCCCTAATTTGTGAATCAACCAGATAGAAGCTAGAAAATAAGCTTTATCTGTTAGAATAAAGTGAAATTCTTGAACTATAAAACTATTACCTTATTTCAGGCAAAAGAAAGATTTTAGGTAAAGAACAAGTATAAATGTGTCTATTGTGAAAAAGAAAAATACACTTGAGACATTTGTAAGTCCAAGTGGAGATGGTAGATTTTTAAACACACTCTCCAGGCCAAACAAAGATCTTATTTGTATATGATCAAGTATGATTTACCAAGGAAGGGGGCTCGCTGTCCTATCTGAAACATCCTTTTCAAAGACACCTGCAGTACTATTATGCTACGTAAAGCACCAGGTCATTAAGGGCTCTGTCAATCAAGTGACTGATTCCTCCAGATACGGCTAGTGAATAAAGAAGTCACTTCTCAGTTTCAGACTGAAAGTCACACTCCACCTGCTCCAAGCCCTCGGGTTTTGAGAAAAGGAGAAGTTAACCTAATCTACTTCCAGCTAAAAGAAATATTTGGTTCTTAAAGCCAGACTTTAGGAATTCTTTTGTCCAAGCAGAGGCCAATTCTTCAAGAATATCTGAAAACACTTCTGGATTCCTTTATCTCTTCATCATAGGATGATTTGAGATAGATAAATATGGTAACCTGTACCATATTTAATGACAAATAAATAAAACTCTTATGTTTCTGAAACTGCAGCTAAATAACCAAATTCTAGAAAATTTCTGATTACTTGCTCGTCCAGTTTCCCACTCCCCAAAGTCTACTGTAAAAATTTTCAATCAGACAGAATTGAAATAATCCTACCATGAACACCTATATACCAATCACCTAGGCTATATCATTAATCTTTACAAGATTTGCATTTATTACATAGCTATCTATTCACACTTCTATACATACATCATCCTATTTTTAAGATATTTCAAAGCAAATTGCAGACATCTGACTATCTCCCTCTAAATACTTCACCATGCATATCACTAGAGTTTGATATTTGATAGTTATTTTCTTTGGATGTAAGATTTCCATACAATTAAATGCACAAATTGTGGAGTTTTGATAAAGCACGTATCTGTTGTAACCTAGGAATCTATTAAGATATAGAACATAACCCCAGGAAGTTCTCTTTTCCTTTTCCAGTCAATTCCCCTACTACTCTAGAGATAACCCTTATTCTGATTTTTCCCAGCAAAAATTAGATTTTCTATTCTAGAATATAATATTAATAGAATCATGCAGTATGTATCCTTCATATAAGACTCCTTTCACTCAGCATAGTGTTTTGGAAATTTATCCAAATTGATGCATACACATATCAGTAAGTCCTTCTACTTCATTGTTGAGTAGTATGCCATTGGATGAAGATACTAATTTACTTATCCATTCTTCTACTGATTGACATCTGGTATCTCTACATTGTGCTATTATGAATAAAATTACTATAAACATTCTTGTACAAGTTTCTTTTAAGGTATTTTGGGTAAATAAGATTGGGATCACTGAGTCTTAGCTATAAATTACTGCACTTTTTTGGTGATTACCCTATGGATGACAACATTCATTCTTAATTTTTCAGTCTACTGTAGAAAATTTTCAACGGTAAAAGTCCATTTAGTCCCCTTGATCCTTTAGGCTATAGTTATCATAAACATTACATCTACATTTGTTATACAACCTGTGAAACAATGTTACAAGTTTTGCTTTAATTATTCATATATTTTTATCACATATATTTTTGTCACAGGATATAAAATAAACATACAGAAATTGGTTGTATTCCTATTCATTAATAATGAGCTATCAGAAAGAGAAATTAAGAAAATAATTTACAATTGCATCAAAAAGAATAAAATGCCTAGGAATAAATTTAACCAAGTTGGTGAAAAAACTGCACTTTGAAGACTATAAGGCACTGGTGAAAGAAACTTAAGATGACATAAATAAATGGAAAGATATTTTGTGCTTATGGATTGGAAGAATTAATATTGTTAAACTGTGGCATCTGGGTGGCTCAGTCGTTAAGCGTCTGCCTTCGGCTCAGGTCATGATCCCAGGGTCCTGGGATCGAGTCCCACGTCGGGCTCCCTGCTCGGCAGGAACCCTGCTTCTCGCTCTCCCACTCCCCCTGCTTGTGTTCCTGCTCTCATTATCTCTCTGTCAAATAAATAAATAAAATCTTTAAAAATATATATATATTGTTAAACTGTCCATACTACGCTAGCAATCTAGAGATTCAATGCAATCTGCATCAAAATACCAATGACATTTTTTCACAAAACTAAAACAAAGAATCCTAAAATTTGTATGGAATCACAAGAGACTCCAAATAGCCAAAGCAATCTTGAGCACGAAACAGCCAGAGGTATCACGCTTCCTGATTTCATACTATACTACAAAGCTACAGTAATCAAAACAGTATGGTACTGGGCACAAAAACAGATACACAGATCAATGAAATTGAATAGAGAGCCTGATATATATTTATGTATGTGTGGTCAATTAATCTATGACAAAAGAGGCAAGAACACACGATGGGAAAAACAGTTCTTTCAATAAATGGTGCCAGGGATACTGGAGAGCTATCTGCAAAAGAACAAAACTGGACCACTATCTTACCTCATATATAAAAATAAATTCAAATTAAAGGCTTGAATATAAGATCTGAAACCATAAAACTCCAAGAAAACATAGGCAATAAGCTCTTTGACACTGGTCTTAGTAATATTTTTTTTGGACTAGTCTCTTCAGGCAAGGGCAACAAAAGCTAAAATAAACAAATTGGATTACATCAAACTAAAGCTTTTGCACAGCAAAGGAAATTATTAACAAAACAAAAAGGCAACCTACTGAATGGGAGAAAATATTTGCAAATGATTAGATAAGGGGTTAATATCCAAAATATATAAAGAACTCACACAACTCATGAAAACAAACAACTCAATTAAAAAATGGGCAGAGGAATTGACTAGACGTTTTTCCAAAGAAATACAAATGGCTAACAGGAATGTGAAAAGACATTCAACATCACTAATTGTCAGGAATGACAAATCAAAACCATGATGAAATATCACCTCACATCTGTCAGATTGGCATTATCAAAAAGACAAAAAAATAATAAGTGTTGGCAAGGATGTAAAGAAAAGGAGACCCTTGTGCACTGTTAGTGGGAATGCAAACTGGTATAGACTTTATGAAAAAGAGTATGAAGATTCCCCCCAAAATTAAAAATAAATGTACCATGGCATCCAGCAATTCCATTTCTTGGTATTTATCCAAAGAAAACAAAAACATGAATATGAAGAGATATGCACCCCTATGTTCATTGCAGCATTATTTACAATAGCCAAAATATGGAAGCAACCTAAGGGTCCATCATTAGATGAATGAATAAAGAAGATATGGTGTATATAAACAATGGAATATTACTCAGGCACAAAAAAAGAATGGAATCTTGCCATCTGTGACAACATGGATAGACCTAGAGGGTATTACGCTAAGTGAAAAACAAAACAAAGGAACAAACAAAACAAACCAGAAACAGACTCATGGATATAGGAAACAAACTATTGGTTACCAGGGTAGAGAGTGCTTAGGAGGGTGGGCAATATAGATGAAAGGGATTAAGAGGTACAAACACCCAGTTATAAAATAAATAAAGCATGATGTAATATACAGCATAAGCAATATAGTCAATAATATTGTGATAACTTTGTATGGTGACAGATTGTAACTAGGCATATTATGGGGATAATTTTTGTAATGTATAAAAATATTGAATCACAATAATATATACCCCAAACTAATAGGATACTGGATGTCAATTATATAAACCAATATTCATATGTATGTATATATAAAGAGATTAAGAGAAAAAATGAACTTTTATATTTACCTCATATTTATAATTCCCAGTAATTTTCCCTTCTCTTTAATATTTTAATAGAAAAAGTCATGTATACATCCCTAAAATAATTTCTAGATATTTAATATCTACTGTATGTGACCAATAAAGAAAAAATATTTATGTGAGAAACTCCATACGAACCCATAGTAAGATCCTTGTGCTGCTTCCAAATATTTGAAAATATGGTTCCAATGGGATAATAATAACTTTATCTCTCTGTGATGGTTCATTTCATGTGTCAGTTTGGCTAGGCTATAATAGCTATTCAATTAGACACCAACCTAGGTGTTGCTGTAAAAATATTTTGTAGATGTGGGGCGCCTCAGTGGGCAGTTGGCTGAGCATCTGACGCTGATTTTGGCTCAGGTCATGATCTCAGGGTCCTGGGATCCAGCTCTGCGTCAGGTTCTGCCCTCAGTGCAGTGTCTGCTTGAGATTCTCTCTCCCTCTCCCTCTGCCCCTCCCACTTGTGCTCTCTCATTCTCTAAAATAAATAAGTAAATCTTTAAAAAATACCTTGTAGATGTGCTTAACATCTACAATCAGTTGACTTTAACTAAAGGAGATTATCTTTGATAAGCTGGACAGGCTTCATTCAATCAGAGGAAAACATTAAGAGCAAAACTGAGGTTTCACTGAAGAAAAAGAAATTCTACCTATGAACTGCAGATTCAGCTCCTGCCCAAGATTTTCTAGCCTGCCAACCTATCCTAAAAATTTAACAATTACAAATATATATATATATATATTTGTGTATATATATATATATATATATATATACATATATATATATATACACACACACACACACATACAGGAGGGAGCCATTCTCTTTGGCTGTAGGTATTGAGGAAAGTTTCCAAGAAAGGTTATATTGGGGCTTGATGGGATTTGAAGGTTGTAGAGGTGTTCTCCAAGCAAAAGATGGTAGAATGATAATTTACAACTAGGTACTGACGTATGTAAGAGGACTAAAGTGTGTGAAAAACCCGTCTGTGTTAGGGAAACATCACTACAACGTGGCTGAAACATAATGGCAGGATGAAAAGTGGCAAGAAATGAGACTGAATGATAGATGAAAACTTGGTCATAAACTGCCTCAATGGTCCTGCTAAGGATTTTGAATTTTGTTCCCAGGGTTATTAGGAAACCCTAGAAAACCTTGGAGTAGGGTGATGGTATGACCAGATCTGTGTAAATGGGTAATGGTTTCACAGGGGCAGAACAAAGGGTAGGGATATGGGCCATGCTCCTTATCACCATGTATGGGTTTGTAGTTTTTCTGGACTTGTTCTTACTCTCCCTCTAGATTCAGTTTCAAGCCCTTTTGACCAGTTACGTCTCCCACTAAAGCCCATCTTCTCCATCTTTTAGAAATGCAGGGCAATAGGTTGAGCCCAGAGCAACCAACAAAACTGGATGAATGTTGTTCAGGTTCAGTTTGAATAGCAGCAGAGGCAGTCTGAGCCAGGTAGGTCCCAAAGGTAGGTCTGGGGATGGAATTTCCAGCATTTGGATAGGTCAAGGCATCAGAGATAATGATGTTTGTAGCAAGTCACACAAAAGTAACCTCTGATCCTAGAGCAAAGGCTATTCACTTCCTGCCCTCTGTTATGTTCCCAGATCTGCATGGTGAGAACACGGTTCTGGGGAATGCGTCTGCAGTCAGAATTTCTAAATTGCACTTTGCCTTTTATTAAGAAAGGTATAGAGTTACCAGGCCTTCCAGGTGGTTCTTACATTATTCATGCTTACACAGAGCATCCTAGATGACTCCAAGGCTGTGGAAATTATGCCTGAGAAGAAAGATACAGGGAAGAACACCTACCCTTTTGTAAGTTATCAACAATTATTATACAGCCCAAATAAGAGTTAGTGTGAAGTGGTAAAACAAGAACAAGTTTGAAAGTGGGACAGTACAGGAAGAAATTAAATGGACTTACACAGGAAGCATCCAAGTTTCAATATTATTGCCAATGAGAGGAATGAAGAAGGTATGAAATTTTATCTTGAGTTCCAATGAGCCATTATTCTTCCTACTGAAAGCATCATAACCCCTCAAAGACAGACAAGGTACACCCGCTTAATGTGTGAAGAACAGACATTAGAATACATACATTGTAGGTAACACGCAAGCATAGAAATCAACTGATAAAGTCTATACTCCAAGTGAGCATTGAATGAAGGCTTAAGCAAAGTTTGATAAAGAGATTGACATTTCACAGTTGAATGGCAAGGAAGAAGAACAGCAAAGGGCAGATGGAAAAAAAAGAGAAGAAAGTTGACCATGTTAGCAGAAGACAGTGCACACAGATGAAGCCTCCTGTCTCTGTGCCAGTGGGAGGCTTCATCTGGCCCCCAGCCCAGTCTCTGACCTTGAAGGGTTGGTTATTCCTGCACCAGTCATTAGGACAGGCTGCCAAAATGCCAGTGCTGAGAAGTGGCATTAAAGGCCACTTCTCTGTGACTCTGTAGCCAGCACATTCTACCAGCTTCCTTTAGTGGTTGTTGTCCAAAACATAAAGCCCCATAGTCATCCCTGTTTATTCATATTTGCATCTCCTTACTGCTCCAATTTTCTTAGTCCTGGTCCCAATCTCATTGTTCCTTTGTCTTTCAAACATTCCCAGTAAGACCTCTGGAACCCTTCATTATAAACAAATTCTCTCATATTAACCTTATCATATACTGATCCTTCTACCTCTCCACCCTGAAAATATGGTTTTCCTGTCAGCCCTCCCAAATGAAAGCTGTTCATTCTTTTACATTTTACCTTGTTTAACATCAGGAAGTAAGTTTGATGCTTTCTTTATTTCTCATTGCTCATTACAGATTTTTGTTCATCCACCTTCTTGTAAAAACTCCTGTCCCTACAGTCTCTATCCTCACCCATCACTGTCTCCCAGTGGCTTCATGGTCACTTCCCTTCATTCATTGTAGATTCTAGAACTATATCAACCTCTATCTCACAAGAGTGGCTTTCATTTCCGTGCTGATGAGCCCTTCTAACACCATCAGTCCTTGTGCCCTTCATCTCCACTCCATTCCACTCCAACCCAGTCATTCACTCTCGTGGCCACTCCTTAGACCTTATCATCACTTGGAATGTTTCCTCCTTTGAAATATTAAGATTCAGTATCTCATATAAACCTCAATATCATCTTCCCATTTTAAATGTCCTTCAACCTACTTGGTACTTAGAATTTTTCATTTCTTCTCATTCTATCGGTTGCATTCTACACTCTCATCTTTTCCTTCCAACTACAGTCCCATAATGGACCACTGAACTACTTGCTTATTAGTACCCATAGTTCTCCCCAATATTTCCACTTTATCTAACATAAACCTAACTTTAATTTAGCATAATCTTTCATTTTTTTCCCACTTCTATACCTGAATTGTTTAATGCTTCTAGAAAAAGCAAGCAACCATGCAGACTGATAACTCTACAAACTCATGCTCTCTAAATTGAACCAAGTATGGCTCATGGGTCTCTTTATCAGCTCTTGGTCATCTCCCCTTTCTGTCTCTCACTGATGCTCTTTCAGACCTTCACTGGTCTCAGTGCCCTACCCAATGCCCACATCTTCATTCTCAGCAATGATCTTGTGCCTTTCAGGAGTCCTAGAAAACTAAGTCTTTTCAATTATTCTACCTACCTTATCTACATTCACACCAACTGCTCTCCTACAGTGTAAGAGACGGCTGTCTTTCCTCTTGACCACACTCACTCATCTGAGTCCTGAGTACATCCCCCTCGACCTCTGTTTGCACTTGAATTTTTCAATCATCCCACTTCCCTCCTGAATTCTTCATCCTAGGCCAATAAGTATTTTCAAGTTTATCTCATCTTAAAAAAATGAGAATATCTCTTCAATCTTACATATCTTTCTAGTGACTGTCCAATCTGTCTCCTCCTCTTCTAAATCCAAGCCTCTGAAACCCCTCTAAAGAGCAGTCTACACTCACTACTCACTACTACACTCACTAATATCTTTGAATTGTCAAATGCCTTGGATGTTTTTCAGTAACTCCAGAATGTGTGTGAGTGAGTGAGTGTGTGTGTGTGTATGTGTGTGTGTGTATCTCCTTCCCACACCTCTTTACAAAGCTGCAAATTAATATCCAGACTTCTATTGGAAAACTCCTTCAGCATGTCCCACAAGCACCTTAATGTCAATAGGTGCAAAACTGAGCTTATTAATTCTCTGTTTGAGCCAGATCTTTCTTCAGTTTTGCCTATCACAGATGCTGGCATTGCCATTCATCTAGTCATTGAACACTAGGAGGCATTTTGATTACTCTACAATCAAGACATGCCAAATTTATATCCCCAATATTTCTAAGATATGTTCTTTCTTTTCCATCTCAAATAGCTAGTCAAGTTTGTATCCTCATTATCTTTCACCTATAACACTGAGACAATCCATCTATGGTTTCCTTGTGTCCAATCTTGCCAGCCATAGTCCATACAGCAGAGTGACCTTCCTGAAAATACAGATGAGATAATGCCACTTCTCTGATTAAACTCTTCAGTAGTTCTTCATTTCCTACCGATAACATCTACCACATCCTTCATGATCTAGCCCTCCAACAGAATCCGCCCCCCCCATTTCTAGCTTAGTACTTTATCATTCAACAATACCAAATATTTATAGCTCCCCTTACACAATGTTATTTCTCTAACTTTGGTTCTTTAATTATACTGAACTCTCTGCTGAAATGCTTCTCCCTAACACTTGTCTTTGAAACTTTGAAACTTCTAATTCCAAATTCTATATTATTCCCCTTAGGATACATTTCCAGGTAACTTATTCTTTGTATTTTCATGTATCTTTTACACATTTCCACTAAAATGGCCATGGTCAAGATTACCAATGAACTCTATCTTGTTAAATTCAGCAATCAATTATTTATCACCATTTTCCTTAAACTCTGCAGCCTTTAGAAAAGATAAACACTTCTCCTCTTTTGAAATACCTTCTCTTGGCTTCTGAAACGTAAGTCTTTTGTTTTTCTTCTTACTACTGGTTGATGCCTCTTGGTTTCTTTTGTAGGTCACTCTTCCATCGCCTCCAGTATACATGTTGGAACACCTCAGAGTTCAGTCTTTAGCTCTCTTTTCTACTATATATATTTTTGAGCAGTATCATTCACGATATTTAAATACCAAGTATAAGTGATAAATCTCACACCTATATCTCCTGTGTTGACCTCTCCCCTGAGCTTCAGACCTGGATGTCTTATTACCATCTCAAATTTAACAGGTTCCTCAAGGACTCTATTCATAATCTCCTTCTTTCCCTAGTCATGCCTATCTAAGTTAATGGCAACACTATCCACCATTAGCTTGGTCCCAAACCTAGGGGTCATATTTGGATGTTCAATTTCTTGTATTCTTCTCTCCAAATACATCTTAAATCTGACCCCTGCACATCATCTCCACTGCCACACACCAGCCCTAGACACCATCTTCTTGCACTTGTAATGGCCTTCTGTCTCCCTATTTCCACCTTGGCTCCTCTTGTCCATTCTCTGCCTTGCATAAAGTTAAATTACATCATACATTAAGTTGTATTAAATCCTTGCACAAAACCCTCCAATAGCTTCCAATTACATTTAGAATAAAAATCAAACTCATTAACCCTGACCTACAAAACCCAGTGATCTGCCTCTCTCCTCAACTTCATTTCATTCCACTAGTTCCCTCACTTGTTAAGCTTAAACCTCACTAGACTTCCCTCTATTCTTTTCCTCTCTCTTTCCGTATCTGCCCACCTCAACTTGTTTTCGTGTTCCTTCTTTCCAGCATGTTTTTTTCCTGCTTATCATTGTATTCCTGTCCTAACCACTCTTTCTAAAATACCTCAAACTTCTACTCTATCCACTTATCACTGACTCTCCCTTTTTTATTTTTTTGTCTGTATAACACCACTCTCTGAATAATCATATCTAATCACATGTATGTTTCTTTACTTAATTCCTATAAGACCTATGTAAGCAGGGCCTTTATCTGTCTAGTCACTGCTGTACCTCAGGGCCTAATACAGTGCCTGCAATATTGGAGACATATATGTTTTCCCTTCTGCCCTATCCCACAATAGATTGTGAACTTCTTGAAGTTACCCTAATGATATCTAGCACAATACCTGGCACATAAGTGTTGCTAAAAACATTAAATGAATAAATAAATGAATGAGTGAGTAAATTAATGAACTAGGGAATGAATGAACACACCAACATAGTTAAACTTAGGCTAGCTGCACTGGCTTAATATTTTCACTTGTTCCTTGAAGAAAAAAATTGAGACTTTATACTAGCACTATGTTATATATGGCATATTTTATGTAAGTATGCCCAAGTCATCTGTGAATTAGCTTTACATAGTTCTCACTCCACAGTGGGGATTCAATCATATTCAACTAATCCCTTTGTTAATCCACTGGAACACTCTTAGAAAACCTTTGCTGGTGCAGGAGCAGAGAGATGTCTGGTCTGGGAGTTTGAGTTTTGCCTTGGTTACTCTGGGGCCCAGAGGTGAGCAGCCAGATAAATATCCTCCTTATAGAAAGTGGGACTATGCCCATGCCTGCCAGGGGTGTCATGTCTTACAATTCACTGAAGTTATCCTTTTATGAGTCCAATGAGACAATCATATTTTTGCTATTTACTTTCCTCTGGTTGGTGCTCTTTAGTC
Source organism: Mirounga angustirostris (assembly GCF_029215605.1). Lineage (NCBI taxonomy): Eukaryota > Metazoa > Chordata > Mammalia > Carnivora > Phocidae > Mirounga > Mirounga angustirostris. The sequence continues at coordinate 68,222,230 of NW_026991723.1, read as the reverse complement.
TAAAGACCAACTATACATAACCACGTGGTGGCTCCACACCCATCAGAGAGGTTATCCAAGGAGATATAATTTGGAGAAAAAGAAAGAATTTGGCATCTAGGCCCATTTCTTGGATAGGGAAAAGCAGTGGTAATATATTGGAATCATTGCCAGGAAAACCCCATTTTCCATAATCAACAAGTTGACCAAGAGTTTGGCTTGGGTTTACTAGAGCACTCTAATTTCACAAGAATTTGCTTCCTAATTAGTCTGAAGGGGAAGAAAGAGAGTTGTTTTCAGAGCCCCTGGCAAGTCTTTTGTCCACACCATGTCTGCTTATGAACTGGAGTGATTTCGTCATTTTGTGGATTTTGCCCAAGTGGAAAAAGGCAGGGCTGAAAGGGGGAGAGCCTAGATGTGTGGATGTGAACAAGTTGCTAATTAGAAGATCCTTCAGTAGTCTTCTATCCCCACTGGAGACAATCCCATTCTTCCATTTCCAGTTCCAAAGGTCTTGGAGTTATCCTTGGCTCCTCTCTTTCTCTCATAGTCCTCATCCTATCCATCTGCAAATGCTATCAGGTCTACCTTTCAAATACATCATAAATCCAACCACTTCTCACTTAGCCACCACTCAAGTCTAAGTCACTGTCCTGTCTTACCTAGATTATTGCAAAAGCTTTCTACACATTTTCTATGCTTTTAGCAGCCAGAGTGACCTTTTTCAAACATAAGTCAGATCATGTCACTCTTCTTAAAACCCTCCAGTGGCTTGTATCCCACTCAGAATAAAAGCCAACATCTTTACAATGGTCTCTGAGGCTCTACCTGATCAGGCCCCTATACCTTCTTTGATCTCATCTCCTACTGGTCTCTTGCTCATTCACTTCACTGCCGCCACTCTGCCCCCTTGTTGTTTTAAATGCATCAGCCATACTCCTACCTCAGGGCTTTTGCACTTGCTATTCATTTCTGCCTGAAACACTCTTTCCCAGATATCAGTCAGGGTCATTCCCTTATCTCCTTTATGTCTTTACTCAATGTCTTTGCCTCAATGAGACCCTTCCTATTCGAGACAAATCCCAACTTACCCTATCAACACTCCCCATCCTCTTTTTATGCCTTTTTCTCTCCATAGCACTTCTCTCCATCTGGAATATATATTTTACTTATTGTTTACATCTCCCAAGAGAATGTTAAATTTCCACAAAGGCATGGGTTTTGTCTGTTTTGTTTGATCCTGTACCCTCACCACCTAGAAAACTTGAAATAGAAGAGGCACCCAATATCCATTTATTGAATAAATCTGAGGATTGAATGGAATAATGTATGTAGTATATATGGCAAATGGTAGGTGTTCAATAAATACTAATTTCTATCCTCTCTCTTACATATATATTTTAAAGATTTTATTTATTTGAGAGAGAGAGAGAAAGAGAGAGAGGATGGGAGGTCAGGGGGGAAAGGGACAAGCAGACTCCCTGCTGAGCAGGGAGCTAGATGCAGGGCTTGATCCCAGGGCCCTGAGATCATGACCTGAGCCGAAGTCAGATGCTTAACTGACTGAGACACCCAGGCACCCCTCTCACCCATTCTTATATTGATTCAATACAATATCTGCCATAGTTAATTGTTTGGAATGGCATATCACTATGGAAACATAAGCAATTCCCAAAGGAATTTGTCTTAATTCATAGATGGATGATTCATATGGTATTATTTATAGAATCAAAGGCCATCCAAAACATATCTGGATATGTCCTTCAGTCAAAATAAGGAAACATGTGATGCTTTTATATGTAATCCAATCTGCATGAGTGTAGCCGTGGCAAATAATGATCTAAAAGTTCAGATATCTAGACTTGAATGAGAGGAGAAAACCTATGGTTTTCTTTGAATGAGAGGAGAAAACCTGTGGGTAAATCTCTTACACATAAGATGGAAAATACTTGAGCTCAAATCCCAGCCTGTCCCTGATTAGCTATGTTCCCTGGGCAGGAAATTTTAGACTCTCAGAGCCTTAGCTTTTTTACCTAGAAAATGGGGATATAATATTCTCCTTTGGCTGTTTTAGGGATTACAGAAATAGCACACATGAAAAAATGTATTTCAGAGTTTAGCTGTTGCAATAGAACAAAAGTTAATTTCCACTAATCAAAAGTCTGGTCCTGATCCTGTTTTTTATCTTGAGCTGTAGACAACACATAAAGGGAAGTATGGTCACATGGAAGAGAGCTTGTCCTGTGGGTATGCATGTTGTTCCCTCCCTCTAGTAAAAACAGCTGCCATATGTTGAAAGCTTACTCTTGGCCAGATACTGATTCTCTTGCTATCTTTAACAACCATAGGAAGTGTATATAGTTACCATTGTCTAGATGTAGAAACCAATGGCCAGAATGATTAAGTCCCTTGACTAATATCACACAGCTAGTAATTGGCTGAGTCTGTATCCTGACACTGTGCCCTGAGTTGTGTCCACTACACAGTGCTCAGTGGGAAACCTAGAACCATCCAGAAGCCTCACATGGGCTGCTCCGTCCATCATTTGGCTTATTTTCCTACTAGAATGTAAGCACCCCCAAGCAGGATCTCTGAATGATTCCTCCCTCCATTCAGAGCACCTATCATTGAACATAGCACATGGTGTTTGGAAACTGCTGAATGACTGAATGAGCATGGCCTGAATTATTCATCAGAAGACAGGTTACTGAGCCCTAGCAATGGGCTCAGGACAAGCCTCTTCAGTTGCACCAGAGCAGTCAGGGCATGTGGAGCTCTGGCTAACCTGAAAGGCCTTCTTGACGTGGTCTGGGGTCCATCTCATATGAACTTCTGTCACCTGCCCTCAAACTGCTCAGCATTTAACAGCCCAGGGCCAGGCCCTTAACCTAAGAACATTGAGTAGATGATCACATCCCTGGTAAACCCAAAGACCATTTAAATGTAAAAGAACCTATTTTAGCTCAGGGTCTGGACACATGGTTTATACATGACACTAGTTATTATGAACAACCATAACCATAAAAGCTAGCATCCATGCAGCAAATTAGTTTTCAAAGTGCCTTCACATCCATCTCTTCTAATTCTTGCAATAACTGCTCAAGGTAGTTCTGATTCACCTCCTTTCACATTTGACTGTACCAGGGCTCAGAAAGAGTAAGTGTCTTGCCAAAGAACACACAGATAAAAAAAAAAAAAACAGTAGTGTTGCTTATTCGGAGCCTGCTCTGGACCATACGCTCTGCTGAGCATTATCACTTGCATTATCTCTTTGAATCTTCACAAAAGCCTTATGATGTAGGTAATATTGTGTTTCATAGATTTCATATGAGAAAAGTGAAGCTTAAATTTCCCAGAGTTGCACAATTGCTAAGATACGATGCCAAGATTAACACTCAGACCAGAGCCTGCTCTCTGGCCTACTCTGCTATGCTGTCCAGTGTGATGCAGTAAGTGACCAAAGAATGGAAAGATCTCACCTCTCATATTATGACTTTATAAGCAACGAAAGCTTGGAAATACATAGATTACTCTAACAGATAATAGACTATCTATTACCCATAGAGATAGATAAGAGATAGATAATAGACTTACCTATTATTAATCTAATCTAGTAATCTACAGATTAAGTACTACACTCTTTGATTTTTTTCCCTTAGTTGAATCTTCCATTTGGAAATTTCCTGACTACCACCTGGCCTTTAGTAACTCTGGAAGGAATTTCTATAAGTAATTTTTCCTAAAATAAATAGCTAATTTCACCCTCCTCTAACTCATCGTATCTCATGAAAAACTCACCTTCCTAAATGCAGTTTTCATTATGCCACTTTCCAGTTCAAGACAATGAATGGTCCCTCACTCCTTGCTGTATGAAATCTAGCTTCCTAACCTGGCCTTTACTTAACCACCTCAACATACCACCTTTTTGTTTCTGATACATTCTTTATCAATAAGCTCCTCTTTTCCCCAGGAAGTCTCCTCCTGCCACCCCTGACACATGCACCTCTCTCTGCTTCAAACCAGTGGTTCTCAGGGACCAATGGCATTAGAAAGCCAAAGTTTTGGCAACCCACACATTTTTTCGCCAAATATGGAACTTGAAGAAACAGTGGCTTTATAGTCTCATGATCATTTCACCAAAAAAGGAAAAGATTGAAGAAAAAAAAAAAAAGGAAAAATAATAGGATGAAAATTAAAAAGTCACAAGGAAAGACAGTTGGATACATATGTATAATATATGTATATAATGGAAATGAAATAGAGTATAATAATCAGATTATACATGTCCTATAACATATACATACACCTGTACATTGATGTTAAAATAGTGTCCTATTTTTCTCTCCATTTTCAGATGGTTTTATGAATATTTCATCAGTGATCAACATCTGCTAGAACATAAGGATGTGGTCTCTTACTTCACTTATATTCAGGATCAAGAGCATACTGAATATGTCTTGTATTATTTCATAAGTTTTCCATCCTCTCTTTTTAGCTAAATAAGCTCCTTGAGAGCAGAGACCACATCTTGTGCTTCCTCTGCATTCCCCACAGGACTTAACTAGGCCAGGGCCACTCAGAGGAGAGAATACAATATATGTGAGTTCATATATAATCAAGACAATCTGAAATATTGCAGGCAATGCATTTTGGGGGACAATTACCTCTTAGGTGAAATAAGAACAACCCAATTCACCCAATATTAGCTCTCTGGAATGCACCCCCTAGCCTGACCTCTTAGTGACCTCCAGCTTCGTAGATCACCTGAAGCCTCCTTCACTTATCTTCCTGGTAAATCATTTCACTCACTGTTCCCACCACCCTCGCAGGGAAAGCAGGAGAGATTGTCCTAAAAGAGACACATCAAAGCAAAGCAAATACTTTAACCTCAGTAATCAGTTTGTGTTCTCTGTCAGAGCCAGCAGGTAGATTTTCCAGCAAGCCTCAAGTCTGTGTCTCTGCATAGTGACAAAGACATTTAGAGAAAGAATAAGACACTGCATAAAGTTCCTGGCAATGTGTGGAAACCCACAAAATATTCTCACCCACTTAAACATTTAATGAGGCCATCTTGGAAAAGCTGTTGTCTTCGGTTGTAGTTAGTGTTTTCCCTCATCAAAGCCTTAATTTAGGGGTCATAATGCCTGGAAACATCTCGACCACTCACCCTTTCCTTGTATTCTTTGCACTCTGATATTACATGTTTGGTTAATGGGCCATGTCTCTCAGAGCTCTTCTCCTCAATTCTTGCCCCTCCCTCCTTCTTGCTGACCATCCAGTATCTCCAGAGCACTTAGCAAACATTATCTGATTTAACCTTCACAACAACTCAGCGAGCTAGGTTTTGTCACCCTCAAGTTGCAGATAAGTAAAGTGAGCCCCAGAGAAGTAAAGTAACTTGCCCAATGAAACACAGCCATGATGTAAAGCTGGGATTCAAACCCTGGTCTGTCTGACTCCAAACGGTATGCTCTTTTTACCTAGTCCACCATATTGTACCAGGTGGCTAGTTATTTTCCAGATACACAGAAGATTCTCATCTGAAAATGAAACATGCAAATAACCCTTCATCCCTAAGCTGACAGCCAATGTAAAGCCAAGAGAAATTAGTGGACCTGCCAGTTAAAAATGCTCCATGAGAATCAGTTGTCTTTAAAACTGGTTCACACAGGAACTGCCTCAGACTGATTAGGAAGCTCAATTACACACAGCAATAAAGCAATTCAGTTATAGTTTCAGTAAAGCCAGATCTAGGTTGGTCTTTATTCTACCAACCTTAGAGAAGAGTGGTTATGCAAATTAAAAGAAAGACTATGGACAAAAAAGTACACAGCTCAGCACCCGACCCATGGTTAGAGCTTAATACAAATTTAATCTCTGACATTCATTTACAGTCCCTCACAGAGAACTGCATATATTTGGCTCATTCTATCTTTTAGATGCCATGTTGACACTATATTGATCCTATGAAATAACAGCTATTTGACGGTCTGCAAAGGTAGAAGTTCTAAGAAACCAGGACATGCTTGCATCCATGGTAGAATCATGAGAGGGTCCATAAAGTTACGTAAGTCCAGTGGAAATGGTCTGTTGCAGTTGTCCTCCATAAAATATTTTTTACCAGTATAGACTGAGTCAGGAGGCAGCCTCTGAACTAAGAAACAGGTCTACCTGGGATTTATGGTTCTGTGTTCTCTCATCTTTTAGTCAGAGAGAAAACTGACTCATGTTTTCCTCCCACATAAATTGCCTTTGTTCTCTTTCTATTAGGAGGCCTGAATCTGTCAGATAATGAGATTTGAAATGTCCCATTGTTCGCCATGAAACTCACGAAGGACAGCATCATTCCCAAAGATGAGTTTCTTGTGCAAGGAAATAAGCTGGGAATTTAGAAACTTCCTCACTGGAAATGGTCTCAAGGGTAGAGTTTAAATAGATAGCCACTGTCTTTTTGTTTGTTTGTTTGTTTGTTTGTTTTAACACTGTTTCTTTCTGTTATTTCTGTGAAAGACCACCATCCATGACCAGCTGCCATGACATTTACTGATTCTCCCAAATCATTGATAGAATTGCCTCCTTCAAAGTGAGAACCAAAGTGGTCCAGGAAGAAGAATTACAGGAGTACTGATGAGAGAAAAGTTGCTACTGCTAAGAAATGAGAGAGAATGATTCGGAATGGCAAAAAGAAAAGAGGGGGAGGTTGGGGCTTAAGAGCAAGTCACAACTCAATTCTCCCAATGGTTACATGACCTTGGGCAAATGATTTGACCTCTCTGGAGCTCGTTTTTGGAATCCCATTCCATAAAATCCATAAAAATGAATAAGATAATACATATGGAAAAACATTTATGTGAGCTATTATCCATATATTTTATAATATAATAAAAATTCAGCAACTCAAACGTATCAACCTATTTGACCTAAGTATACTGCTATTTCAAAACACAGAGCTTATGCCAAGGATCTGCTACATTAGCAGAAAACAGTTGCTTTGCCTCAGAAGCTTCTGGTTAAGAAATAGTTGGAAGGGAGCAGGTGGAATAATCTAACATGATATTGGTAGACCAGTTCAGAAGATGATGCTCAGCTACAGTTAACAATATTGCATTGTATATTTGAAAGTTGCTAGGCAAGTAATTTTAAAAGTCCTCATCAGAAAAAAAAAGAAAGAAAGAAATCTGTAACTATGTGAAGTGATAGGTGTAACATTTCACAATATACACATATATCAAATCATGATCATTTCACAATATGCACATATATCAAATCATTAGGTTGTACACCTTAAACTAATACAATGTTCTATGTCAATTGTATCTCAATAAAACTGAAAAAAAAAGGTTATAACATTCAGAGTTTCCCTTTTTGATTGGTTTGCTTCTATTCTGATAAGGGAAGGAAATGTTATGTGTGGTATATTTTTATACTATAAGATAGCAAATAAGAAGGTGGTGTTTCACAGTATAGACAATTGATTTCCTGTGGTATCTTGTCTTCTCTCACATTTTGACAGTAACAAACGCTTTTTTGTTTGTTTACTTGTTTTGTCATCCCTCTGGAACAAGAAGGTATTACACTGGTATGTTAAAAGGGACCTCATATCGTGGGGGTGCTTACATGCTTGTACTCTATGAAAGTGTTAATTACCCTGAGCATAAAATTCTTTTTTTTTTTTTTTTTCTTTCATTTTTTTATTCTTATGTTAATCCCCATACATTACAACATTAGTTTTAGATGAAGTGTTCCATGATTCATTGTTTGTGCATAACACCCAGTGCTCCATGCAGAATGTGCCCTCCTCAATACCCACCACCAGGCTAACCCATCCTCCCACCCCCCTCCCCTCTAGAACCCTGTTTGTTTTTCAGAGTCCATCGTCTCTCATGGTTCGTCTACCCCTCCTATTTCCCCCGCTTCATTCTTCCCCTCCCGCTACCTTCTTCTTCTTCTTTTTTTTTTCCTTAACATATATTGCATTATTTGTTTCAGAGGTACAGATCTGAGATTCAACAGTCTTGCACAATTCACAGTGCTTACCAGAGCACATACCCTCCCCAGTGTCTATCACCCAGTCCCCCCATCCCTCCCACCCCAACCCCACTCCAACAACACTCAGTTTGTTTCCTGCGATTAAGAATTCCTCATATCAGTGAGATCATATGATACATGTCTTTCTCTGTTTGACTTATTTCACTCAACATAATACCCTCCAGTTCCATCCACGTCGTTGCAAATGGCAAGATCTCATTCCTTTTGATGGCTGCATAATATTCCATTGTGTATATATACCACATCTTCTTTATCCATTCATCTGTCGATGGACATCTTGGCTCTTTCCACAGTTTGGCTATTGTGGACATTGCTGCTATAAACATCGGGGTGCATGTACCCCTTCGGATCCCTACTTTTGTATCTTTGGGGTAAATACCCAGTAGTGCAATTGCTGGATCATATGGTAGCTCTATTTTCAACTTTTTGAGGAACCTCCATACAGTTTTCCAGAGTGGCTGCACCAGTTTGCATTCCCACCAACAGTGTAGGAGGGTTCCCCTTTCTCCGCATCCCCGCCAACATCTGTCGTTTCCTGACTTGTTCATTTTAGCCATTCTGACTGGTGTGAGGTGGTATCTCATGGAGGTTTTGATTTGGATTTCCCTGATGCCGAGCGATATTGAGCACTTTTTCATGTGTCTGTTGGCCATTTGGATGTCTTCTTTGGAAAAATGTCTGTTCATGTCTTCTGCCCATTTCTTGATTGGATTCTTTGTTCTTTGGGTGTTGAGTTTGATGAGTTCTTTATAGATTTTGGATACTAGCCCTTTATCTGATATGTCATTTGCAAATATCTTCTCCCATTCTGTCGGTTGTCTTTTGCTTTTGTTAACTGTTTCCTTTGCTTTGCAAAAGCTTTTTATCTTGATGAAGTCCCAAGAGTTCATTTTTGCCCTTGCTTCCCTTGCCTTTGGCGATGTTTCTAGGAAGAAGTTGCTTCGGCTGAGGTCAAAGAGGTTGCTGCCTGTGTTCTCCTTTAGGATTTTGATGGACTCCTGTCTCACATTGAGGTCTTTCAACCATTTGGAGTCTATTTTTGTGTGTGGTGTAAGGAAGTGGTCCAGTTTCATTCTTCTGCATGTGGCTGTCCAATTTTCCCAACACCATTTGTTGAAGAGACTGTCTTTGTTCCATTGGACATTCTTTCCTGCTTTGTCGAAGATTAGTTGACCATAGAGTTGAGGGTCCATTTCTGGGCTCTCTATTCTGTTCCATTGATCTATGTGTCTGTTTTTGTGCCAGTACCATGCTGTCTTGATGATGACAGCTTTGTAATAGAGCTTGAAGTCTGGAATTGTGATGCCACCGGCTTTGCTTTTCTTTTTCAATATTCCTCTGGCTATGCGGGGTCTTTTCTGGTTCCATACAAATTTTAGGATTATTTGTTCCATTTCTTTGAAAAAAGTGGATGGTATTTTGATGGGGATTGCATTGAATGTGTAGATTGCTCTAGGTAGCATTGACATCTTCACAATATTTGTTCTTCCAATCCATGAGCATGGAACGTTTTTCCATTTCTTTGTGTCTTCCTCCATTTCTTTCATGAGTATTTTATAGTTTTCTGAGTACAGATCCTTTGTCTCTTTGGTTAGATTTATTCCTAGGTATCTTATGGTTTTGGGTGCAATTGTAAATGGGATCGACTCCTTAATTTCTCTTTCTTCTGTCTTGTTGTTGGTGTATAGGAATGCCACTGACTTCTGTGCATTGATTTTATATCCTGCCACTTGACTGAATTCCTGTATGAGTTCTAGCAGTTTTGGGGTGGAGTCTTTTGGGTTTTCCACATAAAGTATCATATCATCTGCAAAGAGTGAGAGTTTGACTTCTTCTTTTCCAATTTGGATGCCTTTGATTTCTTTTTGTTGTCTGATTGCTGTGGCTAGGACTTCCAATACTATGTTGAATAGCAGTGGTGATAGTGGACATCCCTGCCGCGTTCCTGACCTTAGGGGGAAAGCTCTCAGTTTTTCCCCATTGAGAATAATATTTGCTGTAGGTTTTTCATAGATGGCTTTTATGATATTGAGGTATGTACCCTCTATCCCTATACTCTGAAGAGTTTTGATCAAGAAAGGATGCTGTACTTTGTCAAATGCTTTTTCTGCATCTATTGAGAGGATCATATGATTCTTGTTCTTTCCTTTGTTAATGTACTGTATCACATTGATTGATTCGCGGATGTTGAACCAACCTTGCAGCCCAGGGATAAATCCCACTTGGTCATGGTGAATAATCCTTTTAATGTACTGTTGGATCCTATTGGCTAGTATTTTGGTGAGGATTTTTGCATCCATGTTCATCAGGGATATTGGTCTGTAATTCTCCTTTTTGATGGGGTCTTTGTCTGGTTTTGGGATCAAGGTAATGCTGGCCTCATAAAATGAGTTTGGAAGTTTTCCTTCCATTTCTATTTTTTGGAACAGTTTCAGAAGAATAGGTATTAATTCTTCTTGAAATGTTTGGTAGAATTCCCCTGGGAAGCCATCTGGCCCTGGGCTTTTGTTTTTTGGGAGATTTTTGATGACTGCTTCAATTTCCTTAGTGGTTATAGGTCTGTTCAGGTTTTCTATTTCTTCCTGGTTCAGTTTTGGTAGTTGATACATCTCTAGGAATGCATCCATCTCTTCCAGGTTATCTAATTTGCTGGCATAGAGTTGCTCATAATATGTTCTTATAATTGTTTGTATTTCTTTGGTGTTGGTTGTGATCTCTCCTCTTTCATTCATGATTTTGTTGATTTGGGTCATTTCTCTTCTCTTTTTGATAAGTCTGGCCAGGGGTTTATCAATCTTGTTAATTCTTTCAAAGAACCAGCTCCTAGTTTCGTTGATCTGTTCTACTGTTCTTTTGGTTTCTATTTCATTGATTTCTGCTCTGATCTTTATTATTTCTCTTCTCCTGCTGGGTTTAGGCTTTATTTGCTGTTCTTTCTCCAGCTCCTTTAGGTGTAGGGTTAGGTTGTGTACTTGAGACCTTTCTTGTTTCTTGAGAAAGGCTTGTATTGCTATATACTTTCCTCTTAGAACTGCCTTTGCTGCATCCCAAAGATTTTGAACAGTTGTGTTTTCATTTTCATTGGTTTCCATGTATTTTTTTAATTCTTCTTTAATTTCCTGGTTGACCCATTCATTCTTCAGTAGGATGCTCTTTAGCCTCCATGTATTTGAGTTCTTTCCGACTTTCCTCTTGTGATTGAGTTCTAGTTTCAAAGCATTGTGGTCTGAAAATAGGCAGGGAATGATCCCAATCTTTTGGTACCGGTTGAGACCTGATTTATGACCTAGGATGTGATCGATTCTGGAGAATGTTCCATGGGAACTAGAGAAGAATGTGTATTCCGTTGCTTTGGGGTGGAATGTTCTGAATATGTCTGTGAAGTCCATTTGGTCCAGTGTGTCATTTAAAGTCTTTATTTCCTTGTTGATCTTTTGCTTAGATGATCTGTCCATTTCAGTGAGGGGGATGTTAAAGTCCCCCACTATTATTGTATTGTTGTCGATGTGTTTCTTTGCTTTTGTTATTAATTGCCTTATATAATTGGCTGCTCCCATGTTAGGGGCATAGATATTTACAATTGTTAGATCTTCTTGTTGGATAGATCCTTTAAGTAGGATATAGTGTCCTTCCTCATCTCTTATTACAGTCTTTGGTTTAAAATCTAATTTGTCTGATATAAGGATTGCCACCCCAGCTTTCTTTTGGTGTCCATTAGCATGGTAAATGGTTTTCCACCCCCTCACTTTCAATCTGGGGGTGTCTTTGGGTCTAAAATGAGTCTCTTGCAGACAGCATATCGATGGATCTTGTTTTTTAATCCAGTCTGTTAGCCTGTGTCTTTTGATTGGGGCATTTAGCCCATTTACATTCAAGGTAACTATTGAAAGATAGGAATTTAGTGCCATTGTATTGCCTGTAAGGTGACTGTTACCGTATATTGTCTGTGTTCCTTTCTGGTCTATGTTGCTTTTAGGGTCTCTCTTTGCTTAGAGGACCCCTTTCAAGATTTCCTGTAGGGCTGGTTTTGTGTTTGCAAATTCCTTTAGTTTTTGTTTGTCCTGGAAGATTTTTATCTCTCCTTCAATTTTCAATGACAGCCTAGCTGGATAGAGTATTCTTGGCTGCATATTTTTCTCATTTAGTGCTCTGAATATATCCTGCCAGTCCTTTCTGGCCTGCCAGGTCTCTGTGGATAGGTCTGTTGCCAATCTAATGTTTCTACCATTGTAGGTTACATATCTCTTCTCCCGAGCTGCTTTCAGGATTTTCTCTTTGTCTGTGAGACTTGTAAGTTTTACTATTAGATGTCGGGGAGTTGACCTATTTTTATTGATTTTGAGAGGGGTTCTCTGTGCTTCCTGGATTTTCATGCCTGTTTCTTTCCCCAAATTAGGGAAGTTCTCTGCTATAATTTGCTCCATTATACCTTCTGCCCCTCTCTCTCTTTCTTCTTCTTCTGGGATCCCAATTATTCTAATGTTGTTTCGTCTTATGGTATCGCTTATCTCTCGAATTCTTCCCTCATGATCCAGTAGTTGTTTATCTCTCTTTTTCTCAGCTTCTTTATTTTCCATCATTTCATCTTCTATATTACTGATTCTCTCTTCTGCCTCATTTATTCTAGCAGTTAGCGCCCCCATTTTTGATTGCACCTCATTAATAGCCTTTTTGATTTCTACTTGGTTGGATTTTAGCTCTTTTACTTCTCCAGAAAGAGTTTCTCTAATAACTTCCATATTTTTTTCAAGCCCAGCTAGTATCTTTAAAGTGATGATTCTGAACTCTAGATCTGACATCGTACTAATGTCCGTATTGAGTAGGTCCCTGGCAGTCGGTACTGCCTCTTGTTCTTTTTGTTGAGGTGATTTTTTCCGTCTTGTCATTTTGTGCAGAGGAGAATAGATTAATGAGAGAACAAAATGCTAGCAGAGTAACCACGTCCCCAGAAAATATACTCTAAACAAATCAGAAAAGACCTGAAGCAGTGGGATAAGAAGGGGAAAGAGAGAAAAAAGAAAAAGAAAAAAAAAGAAAAAGATAAAGATAAAAACAAAAACAAACAAAACAAAACAACACCAACAAAAGAAAAACCAGAATGTGATCAAATATGATCTATATGGTATATAGATCAGTGCCACACACTAGATTTGGGGTGTATTTTGGTCTTTTAGAAGAAAGTGTCTCCCAAAATTTTAAAGAAAGAAAAACTTATATATGTACAAAAATAAGGGTTGATATGATGAAGGGATGGAAAATGACTGTAACAATGGAAATTATAAAAAATTTTATAAAAGGAATTGATAAGAAGTTGTTTGAAAAAAGAAAGAAGAGGATTTAAAAAAAGAAAAAAGAAAAAGAAAAAAAAAGGGGAGAGGATGGATCAGGCAGGGGAATAGAAAACACCATATACTAGAGATTTAGGGTATATTTTAATCTGTTAGAAGAAACTATCTCAAAATTTTAAAGAGAGAACAACTTATATATATAAGCCAAAAATACGGGAAACTACTATGAAGGGATAGAATATGACTCTAAAAATGAAAAATAGAAATGTTTTTTTTTTAAAAAGGGATTGATAAGATGTTGTTTGAAAAAGGGAAAAAGAAAAATTCAAAAAGAAATAAAAAGACAAAAAGACAGTTAAAAAAAAAAATTAACTTTAAAAGACTAAGGAATCATGGTAAAAAAGCCATGAATTCTATGTGCAGTAGTCCCTTAGCGCTGGAGTTCTGCTGTTCTCATTGATCGGTAAACTTGGTCTTGGCCGGCTGTTCTCGCTGATCTTCTGGGGGAGGGGCCTGTTGCCGTGGTTCCCAAATGTCTCTGCCGGAGGCGGAATTGCCCCGCCCTTGCCCGGTCAGGGCTAAGTAATCTGCTTTGGTTTGCTCTCGGGAGCTTTTGTTCCCTGCAAGCTTTCCGTGCAGCTTTGGAGGCGGAGAGTGAAAATGGCGGCCTCCCAATCTCCGCCCCGGAGGAGCCGAGAACTCAGGGCCCGCTCCTCAGTGAGCCCCCAGAGAAAAGCCGCCAGTCACTCCCGTCTCCCCGGTCTGCAGCTGCACTCCGTGCTCAACCGGCCTGTGACCACGCGCCTCTATCTCCGGTACCCGACCCGGTCTGGAGTCTCCAAACCCAGCAGATCCCTGCGGTGCGCTCCGTGCGGCTCCTCCCAGAGAAGGAAGGTGAGTGTCCCCGGATCTGCCGCTTGTTGGGTCCCTGCTGGAGGAGCAGTGGCCCGACTGTGCTGCGGATCACGGTTTATGGCCACCCCGAGCTGAGAGTCCGCGCCTGGGCTCCGCCTCTGCAGCCGGCTTCCCTGCTCCGTTACTTGGGAGCTCTGCCACACTCAGGCACCCCCGGTCTTTCTGTGACCCCGAGGGTCCTGAGACCACACTGTCCCGCGAGGGTTCCACCCCCCGCTTAGCCACCAGAGTGACGTCCCTCGGCGGAGCAGACTTCTAAAAGTTCCGATTTTGTGCTCCGCGGCTCTATCACTTGCCAGAAGTGGCTGTCGGAGGCCCCTCCCCCGCCGTCTATCCTCCCGAATATCGCCTCGGATTCCCTTCTCCGCACGTCCTACCTTCCAGAAAGTGGTCGCTTTTCTGATGAGAGAGTTGTTGCTCTTCTTTTCTTCGATCTCCTGTTGAGTTTGTAGGTGTTCAGATTGGTTTGATCCCTATCCAGCTGAATTCCTGAGAGGAGACGAAATCCAGGTCTCCTACTCCTCCGCCATCTTGCTCCGCCCCCCCCCAGCATAAAATTCTAATCAAATAATTTTAATCCATTTCTAGGGAGCATAGAAAAATGGAAGTAACAGGAAGTAACAGGAAACAGTAGATGAGAGCAATTACTTTACCAGTGTAGAAGTTCTGCTTATATGTTAATATTACCACAGTGCTAAAGCAAAGTATAAAGTGGATTGATCCCTGAACTCTATCTCCAGCAAAGAAACAGAGATTTTACAGGAGACAGGGCATAGGACGTCTTTCCCATGAACCCTGGGGTTGCTTACCTAGGAGCTTACCCCTGCCACCTCCTAGGGGACTTTGTAAATTTCAAAAGATTTTCTCATATCACCTTATTTGATCTTCACCACAATTTAGAAAGAAAAGCAATTAAATTTAAAGCGATGAAAACAGAGTCACAGGGAAGTTGCTGTTTGGTCACCTTCACCCAGCCAACAAGTGGCATTCCCAAGACTAGCTTTCTGTTTCCATCCCACCCCATCCCCCACATGGGGAAGCCCAGAGGAAACAAAACATCCATCAGTTGCTTATATAAAGACTCAGGGACTGCTCTGTTGGGTAACTATGTAGCAAACACTAATGAAGCGCTTCCTGGATACCATATTTAGGAAAGAATAGATACGCTATGGAAAAATGTGTAGAAACTCCAAAGTTTGAACTATATGGAGTTATAAATCTACACCCTAATCCAGTTTTCAATTCTGCTGGCAAGAATCTTATGATAAAGTTGCTACCTTCCTGGTTTTAACTTTTTCCCAACTCTTCAAATCACAGAGTTCTAGCTAGGAAAAAAAAAAAAAAAAACTTGTCAAGTTTTAGAATAGGGCATAGCATTAAATACAGACTCATTTTGAACAAAATTAAATAATGTTTACAGTGCTGTTTGGGTGGATAGAATTTTAATGTTTTGCTTGGTGCTATCATTTTAAGTTAGAAGGGGAAAAAAAGAAGGCTAAAAGAGTACAAAGAGACATAGTTCAATAAATCCTAAAATAATGAAACTCAAGCCCAGCATGTTTCACCATTAAATAAGCTAGGTAACAAATTTGATATAATGGCTGAAAATTATTACAAATTGAGTCTACTGGAGATAAAATTATGAGGCTCTTGACGCATGCCTCTGTTCTTCCAAGATGGCTAGAAGACCCACTCTGGGCCAAGTGACTGGGTGGGACAAAGAATAGCACATCACTGCCTGATATAGGGGTGAAGACAAGATTCACAATTTATAGACATGGAAATTAGACATTGACTTCTACAACCAGAATGGTTCTTAAAGACCAGGAAACTCAGTTCCCACCTTTTTGAGGAGAAAAATACAAGACCTACAGTGGATAAGTTCCATGCTCAATGGCCCCCAGCTTCTAAGAAGAAGTGAAACTAGAACCTGAACATCCAGATTCCCTGTGAAAACCTTGTACACTAGACCATGTATCATATTTTCTTTTTACAATTATCTCCATTCTTGAAGTCTTATAGAATGAGTATGAGTATGTATTGCTTTCATGATCAGAAAAAATTTTTAACAAAGGAAAGCTATACTATAGGAAGCACAAAGAAGGTGGGCACCTTAGGTTGTGGAATGTTCAGAAAGGAGATGAGTTTGGATGAAAGGAGTAGAGAGGGATAAGATGATGATGGAGATGGCATTTGAGGTAAAGGAAAGGCAGAGTGAAATAAGTGGTGGGAACACACTGGACCAAAGACAGTAAGACCAGAGTATATAGAATGTGTTGTGGATCTTTTCAGAAGATTATGGACTGACGGTCTTTGAGGAATGACTCATTCCCTTTTGTCTGGTATTTACTACTTTGTCTGGTAGATGTTTAATATTCTGGAAGGGAGGGAGGGAAGGAGGGAGGATGGGATAAAGGGAAGAAGGGAGAGAGGAAGAGAGGGAGAAAGCAAATGGAAAAAATATGAGGGTAAGGGAAGTTGAAAGCACATTGTGGAGATTTTGCACTGTCAGTTCTTGGAATTTGAACTTAATTTATGAAATTACATTAAGTTACTGAAGACTTTTGACCAGGGAAACCACTTGATTTCAGTTATATTTTAGAAAGAGCATCATGGCAGCAATAAAAAAAGATGAGTTAGAAGATGGAAAGACTGGAAATACGGAGGTTTGAGATTTCCTGAACTCCACATACTGTTGTTTCTTATCTCTTTAATTTTGATATTTTGGCTAAAGTTTCCAGTGCTGAATTAGTAAACTTTTGAACATAGGTACTCAAAAAAGATCTACAATTGCTTTTTTAAAATGTTTTATAAGCCTTGAGTTTGCAGAATGTATTAGAATTAGCTTAATTGATTATATTCAAATCTGAATCAAAACTGTGGGCTTAAAAGCTACAGTTTATTTTAACAAAAGAAGTTAAAATAAAAATACCAAATTCTAAGCAATTAAAATCTCATAGTCTTTTATGATAAAAACCTGAAATATTTTAAAAACCCTTCGTATATTATTATTAAAATACAGAGTTCATGTAATTAAAACACACACACACACACACACACACACAAAGTCTTCCTGCACAGAATTCTAAAAAAAAAAAACAGTATTTTCCAACCAAACTAATGAATGTGAAGAACTAATAGCAGACAGGTTCTCACTCCATCCAGTAACCTGCATTTCTGCTCTCCCATCTTTTAGGATACCACAGTTCTCATGGAATGAGGTCTTCAGAGACAAAATCCTCATAAAGCCAACCCTACAAATGACCAATGGAGTGTGGAATTACATAATTCCTAGTCTCTGCTTCAGTTAACAAGAGGGGAAATGGTGTGCCATATGTAGAGATGAAACCCCAGGCTCTTGAAGGCTAGGCTATAAAGCTCTAAAGTTGAGGAAAAGAATAAGGGATGGCCTGAATTGGGGATGGTAAATAAGGTAGAGCAAAATCTCATGAAATAATTAAGTAACAGAAAAGGAATGAGCAGACAAAAGCAAACCAGTGAGAGACAGATCTATAGAAATTACCAAATCAACCATGTGGCCTTTAGAATGGAGGGATCATTCATGTGTTGCAAAAGATTAAGAGAATCTGCAAGAGCCTTAAAACCTTACTTCACTGGAAAGAAAATTCAAAGCTGCACACTAATGCAACCAGCACACCCACAAATAGCCGGAGACACTACCAGGAGTTCAAAGATGCTCTTGGCCTAGAGTCCAGTGCATTTGGAAAAAATGGCCTTGGATTCTTTAGGAATAAGATACATCATAACAGCCCTATAAAAATAAAAAGGCAAGTGGATGGTGAAAGACGGAGGGAAAGACACACCTGAACTACTACTAACACAAGTCATGGGAGCATAAATCGACCAGTGTAATTAAGGATGGCTTCATACCATTCTATTGAACTCTTCAATTAGTCGACTTTAAGACTATCAGAGAATTTTTGCATGTGGCATTCTGTACCCTAGAGAAATAATCTGTTACAGGATATTTCTCACCCCACCTTTTTTTAAATTCAGTTTTCTCCTATTGGGCATTATAATTTTATTGAGAAAGTCTGCCCCACGCATCATTACACCACAGAAGCAAGGGCACTGTTCACCTCAGAACCACACACCTTCTTTCCATGTGCCTGACCTGGACTTCTAGAACTTCCAGAGGGAAGCTAGTCATGCACCAGGTTTTCCCTTAACCACTGAGATACACTACCAAAATAGGATAAAGAAAGTGAAATACACACATACATACATGGACAGAGAAGTAGTGTAAAAATCCATTTGTGAAACTAAAGGACTTTGAGTCTTCTTGTTGTAAGGATTCTGGAAGTATCTCTTGAGAAAAAAAAATCACACTAAAATTCATCTGCCAAATCAAGTGACTCATTATTTTGGAACACAATGAATATAATCAGTGAGGCTAGAGTTCAGACTTAAGAAAGAGAAAGGACAGGTACATTCCTAATGTCAGGAGTAAGCAAGCAATAACTCAGCAAAACAAAACAAAAAAAGAAAGAAAGAAGAAAAACAACAAGAAACCATTGTAGCTACAACTCGCAAAGGCCACCCATGATGACACATCTGGAGGGGAGAAAGCAGACGATGTGAATAAAAAGTTAAGTCAAGATGATGATACAGGAGCAATAAGATTGGGTTGAAAAGGACTTAATGTTAGAATATTAAGAATACCCAGGAATCTCCACAACAATTTTTGCTTGTGGTCAAGGGCATTGCTATGTGTGGTGAAGATTAGACTCCCCCTCAAGTTTCTCTCAGAGCTGTCCCCTCAGTAGAAAACACAGGGTACAAACTCATCATTACAATGACCTTTCTCTGGGAGCAGATGGGGCATGGTGAAAGGTGCAGAGGGTGAGGATTCCATCTTCAGTTTTCTCCCCAACCCTCTCAGTTCAGTCATCAACAAGCAGAGACATGTCACATTCGGGAAATGCACTGAGGTTAAATAGCCTGCTACCATCTGTCCCCCATTAGGAACAATTGTTGGGGTGGAGCAACACTGAAAGCATTTCCCTAGGCTGGGCAGTGAATCCAGCCCTCTGATGCAGCTGATAGCTACTCTCCCATCTGGGTCAGTGTCCTCACTTGAGGTCCTTTCCTACAGACGTTCTTAAAGGAAGGACTCCACCATCCCAGAGGTGACAATAAACCAGGAGAGAAACCAGGAGTCCTGCTGAAGGGTGATAAAGGTATTTTTTCCAAAGACATATTTAGACTATGAACAAAAAGGCCACCCACTCTTGCACACTGCCAGGCATTCAGTGCGAGGCTGATGACTCATGTGACAATTCAGACCATAGGCAGTTTGGGGCCTCAGCAATAGAGCCCATGAACAACCAGCTGATTGCCCCCCTCTCCTTCTGAAATGCCCTTCTTGCATACTTCACCCCTTATAGCCCAATATTACCAATCCTTCAGAGCCTAGCTCAAGTGCTACTTCCAGCAGGAAGCCATCCTAGCTTTATGCAGCTGGGTGATATTTCCCTTCCTCTTCATTCCTGTGATCTATCCTCCAGCAACGTGTGCAGCATCTTCATTAAACCCAGGAGCGTTTAAAGCTTGGATCTGGAGCCAATGTGGGTTTATAACCTTATTGTAGGTTTACTGTTTGTAAAATGGGATAGTACAGAATCTACCTTGCCAGGCTGTTAGGAGAACAAAGTAAAGTAACCTTTGTAAAGTGCCTAGAACATGGTAAGAGCTACAGAGGTGCTTATACTTAGTTACTATTACTAGTGGCATAAACCTATACATGAACCACCTCTAATAGATAGTCGCTCCTTGAGGTATTTGTCTTACTGTCCCATGCAAAGTATAGCACAGTGCTCAGAATATGAGTAAATAGTGAATATGACCATCATCCTTTTTTTTTTTTTTTTTTTAGATGTTTGTATTTTAAGGGTTGAGGTCTTGGGCAGCAGGTAAGACCTGGCGATGGGGGATGAGAGAACTGACTATTCTCTAGATTGGCCTCTACCAAAGCAGCCAGGGGTTCAAGGAATAGATTTAAATGAATTGGCCAGATTCAGATAAATGTCACCTACCAATCTATTAAAAAGAGAGTAGCAGTGAGAAGCCCCTAGAAAGAGAGACTCAATGGAACACAGAGCTAAGCTATTTTGGACCTATCTACTTAAAGTCAATACAATAGTATGAACACGGTTTGTAGGGCCCAAATAGCCAATAATATCCAGAGCAATGTGACAAAGTAGACTGAGGTTTTGTGGTCAGAAAGATATGGATTAAAATCCCATCTCCACATGTGGCTAGTTATGTGACCTTGAGCCAGCATGTAAGCTTATCTGTAAAATGGGAATAATTACACCTAACATACAGGATTGGTGGAAGGATTAGCGATAAGTAGCCAGTTGAGTATTGGACCCACAGCATAAGCTCAACAGTTGCCATTTACTTTTATTACTGCTATGCTTGGCAGGCTAGAGAATGGGCTGTGAGCAGAAGATCCGATTCCAAGTCCAGTGGGCCGGGAACAAGCTGGGATAATGTCGGCCTGGCCAAGGATGGACTTGGTGACTAGTGTTAGCAAGGGCAGAGAAGGCAGAGGAAGTGGCTTCTCTCGGCCCTTCCATCTTAACATTTTTGCATACAAATCGACCATACAAATATTCTTTGATCCATTCCCCAAGAATAGCTCCACCTTCATTACTGGAATCACCCAACCAGAAAGCATAATCCTGTGGTGCTTCCTTTGAAGGTAAATTAAGCTGGAGGCTGGGGCAAGGATAGGATGGAAAAAGGAAAGCCCGTGAAAGAGCAGAGAGATATTTGGGAGAATGAGAGAACACTTGAGTTGAAGTGATACAATTCCACAACAGCTTGCTGAAAAATGAGAAAATCATTCAATACGCTTTGCCAAATAGCTGCTTTGATTGATTTTTTTTAAAAGCCTGAACCAACTAAGTAGTCCAGTTGTCAGGAGTATGTAGCTGAAGCCATAGACGAGGTTTCTCTAAGAAATAATGGATGGCTTGAAGCAAGCACTTCGAATAGGGCCAAAGAATGGCATTAAGAATTCTAAAAGGAAAGATGGAGGAAATGAAAATAAGCAGATTTTCCAAAGCTATTTCTACATGTGTTACTGAAGGAACCCCAAGTTCTTTAAGATGCACAGTCACAAGTAAGGAGGGATCCCAAAGAACACATCAGAATAACAATTGTTGTCTGGCAATCAGATGACACAGAGCTGGGGCTATTTAGAGATTCTCAGAGCCAGTAATTTAAAGATATTATTCTTTTGTTTTAGGTTTTAGTAGGTGAAGGCCTTCTGGGCTTTTTCCTCTACATTTTCTTCTAAGACACAGGGTCATGATAGAAATTAGCTGAAGACAAAAGGGACAGTTCATTGCTGCACCCAATTTTTTTTTTCTTTCTTCTAAGTTACTTTCGAGTCCTCACCTGTATGATAAAATACATCCTCATTTTGAACTAGTCTCTAAGAACTGAAACAGAAAAGGGAGGCCTAGGAGGGAGGACAAACCTTTAGGGGCCAGAAGGTCAACAGAGAGCCATCGACCAAATTAGAGCTGTCTCCTCATTCATCTGCCAGACCCTGAGGCTTTCACATGCTCTATCTTCATATGACTGCATATCCCAAGGACAATTTAAAAACATATAAATTTTACTTTTATTAAGGCAATTCATGTTCACATTTTAAAAATCAAATACCACTACAAGGGCTATAATGAAAAACTATATTCCCCTGGCCCACCCCACAGTCTGGCCCCAGGCAACAATCTGAAACACTTCAGTTGTTTCTACTGGTATCTATTTCCATATCTTTCTTAATATACTTATAGTGCTCTTTTTCTTGGTTTATATTTTGAAGATATTATTTAGTAATTTCCTGGCATTTTAGTTGATGAGCTAGGTCTCTTACATCACCCCACTTCTTCTACCCTCACAATGGAGATACTGCTTCAGCTTTCCATTTGGGGATAACAAATTGCCCCAAAATTGGTGGCTTAAGGAAATAATGATTTATTACTCGTTGTGCTTCTCTGCATTTTCTGGGTGGTTCTTCTGCTGATCTTACTTGGCTTCACTCGTGTGTCTGGGTTCAGCGGGGGGCCTGAGTGGGAGCTGGAGTCAGTCGGGGCTTCCTTCAGAGTTCTTAGTTCTCCTCCACATGGCTCACTTGTACTTTCTGAGAGCACAGTAGCCACAAGACAGCCTTCTAAAAGGAAGCACTCCAAAATATTGCAAATGGAAGCTATAAGATCTCTTTAAAGTCCAGCCCCCAAAGGTTCCAGCATCACTTCTACCACATTGTATTAGTTAACATAAGTGACAGAGGGGACAGAACAATAGGGAAGGGGAGATCATCTCCACCTCTTGATGCAGTCTCACTGCAAAAGGCATGCACGCCTGGCTCGGTCAGTGGAGCATGTGACTCTTGATCTCGGAGTTATGAGTTTGAGCCCCACGTTGCATGTAGAGATTACTTAAAAATAAGATCTTTTTTTAAAAGGCATGCAAAATGGGTGATATTTGGACATAATTTACCACTGCTATATCTAAATTCATTTAATCAATATCAGCATTTCAGATTTTACATGGTAAAGCCAAGTTCAAGATTTTAAAGATTTTACATGGTAGAGCCAAGTTCAACAGGTATAGTTCCATTTCTTGACAACATATTTATTCTTCCTAGAGTTAATGATTACCTTTCAGCATGAGTAGCCTTTAATGTACCTATCCTTGGTTCTTCCATCAGATCGATCATCTATGCACTTTTCAAATACTCCAGACTGCCAGGAGAACTTCTTTCCTAGAGATCTCTAGCCTCCATCCTCTTGCTGCAATCTGAACTGGCTTCTCCCTAGATGTACTATGTACCTGTCATCTTGTGACTTTGCTTCACCACTTTTTTGTGTTGGGTTTCTCTTTCCTGAATGCTTCTTTCTTTTCTTCCTTTTTCTTCAAACTCCTTTATTTTGCACATGTCCAATAGCTTGCTAATAAAGGTAGGGGAGGAATAAACATTTTGAGTCCTTATTTTCAAAGCATCTTTAATCTCCAAAATAAGAAATCTCCAGGGACATGAGGCACACAAAATTGAAATTATGACTTTACAACAGCAAGTTTTCATAATGCTGAAAAAAGTGGGGACAATTTCATGAGGTCAGCATAACTGCACAGGAAGCTCTAATGAGTGTAGTTTTAAAGGATATGTACAAAAGAGATAAACAATGAAGGTGACCAACTGGTCATAAAATAATAATTAGATTTATATGATTCCTGGAATAAGTGTGAAGGACAACCAAAAGGGCTTACTTAGTTTTGTAAGATGCAAGAAGGAAGTATTGGAACTAATGGCAAAAAATTTTATATGAAAATATATGATGGTATAATTTTTAATGAAAATTGAACTTCACAATCCATATTTTGTTACTATGAAGAAGAGTATTTTCAGCTCTAACAAGGGCAGAAAAAACATGGATTTGTGAAGACACTACCACGATTCACTGATAGCTTGTTCTCTCCTTCTGGATACGCTGGAGGGTTATAATTCCCCACTCTTTACAGTTTGGCTTGGCCATTGATTTACTTTGGCCATGACATGTTGGCAGAAGTAACTGTATCATTTTCAGTTGAAAGAGTTAACTGTCTGTGCATGACTTTCCACCATGATCTTCCAGTCACCGCAATCATGCAAACCCATTTTAATACATAAGAGCAAAACTGAAATTACTAATGTTATTTGTTACTGCAGCATAACCTAGCCTAATTCAACTAAAACAAGAAAATTGAAGTCAAAAACAGGTGAGGTGATTACAGAACACATTAGGCATTTCCTTGCCTAGAAAAGTTATATTTTATACAATGAATATATTCATTAGAAATTCATATTCACAATCTTTAGATTCAGAGGTCTGGCTTTGCAACCTGACCATACTACTCAACCAGGGTGACCCTGAGCAAATATTTAGCTCTTTTAGTCTTGGCTTCCTGATTTATAAATTTCAGATATTCATGCCTACTTCATAGATTTAGGGGGAATTAAGTAAGATAATATAGGTCAGATGTTTATGCAGTGTTTATACATTGCAACTTTTCAAAAAAAAAAAAAAATACTTGTTGTGGTTAAGAGAACTTCCCAAATGTATCATTAAAATTCTGCCAGAAATTTTGTAAGAATTAAGCTAGAAAATACTATCTTGCCTCAGCAAAAGGAGTGTGCGGCAAAAATATACAATGTATTTAATGTCTATCCCAAGTAGTTTTCTTGGACAAATAAGATTTAATATTTGTGAACTCTAAGAGAGGGAAGGAAGATGAAAGAAATAATACGTTCATAAAACATAAGACATACCTTAAGCATTACTTTTTAAAATGGGACTATCAGAATTTGGGGAAAAATTATCAGATTTGGGGGAAAACTACAGATATAGTGTATTTAACCCCACCAAAACATTTCACAGTGTCTTTTAATAATTATAGATAAAAGTGCAGAAACAAGGATATCTTAATAATATAGTCTAGTGGATTTGTAACTGAAAGGACCATACTACTATATGTCAATGGAGGCATGACACAGGGCTCTGTCTTGGCCCTATATTTTTCATTCATTCATTCAAAAGTTATTTATTGAACACCTATTATGTATTGTGCTAGGTACTGGGCATACAGCAAGGAACCAACCAACTTTTCTTAATTTTTTAAAACTGAGGACTTAGATGAAGGCATAGAATGTTGAGCCAAATCCTCTTCGACACAAAAAGTGGCCAGGGAGTAAATGCATCGAAAAGAATGATCCAAATTCAAAATAACAGATTACAGCAGTAGATTGACTCTAACCTTTAGTTGTGCTTCTCTTGAAAATTTCTTTCATCTCTGAGACTCCTTGTAGATAAAATGGAGACAATGATATTTGCTGTTTGACTTGTTTTGAGCTTTAAAGATAATGTAAGTAAAGAATATAGCACAATGCTTGTAATATACTAGATGCTCAAAATATAATAGCTTTTATTACTATGGGAATTACCTTACCTCAAAGAGTCATTTTTCATGCATGCAAGGATTCTCAGAATGTACCAGAAGGCCAAGAGAGGTAAAGTGAATGGTTCAAGGTCAAATAATGAGAAATTGACAGGATCAGAACTTATACACATTGTTCCCTATTTTGATTAAAATTTTAACATTCTGGGGCACCTGGGTGGCTGAGTCGTTAAGCATCTGCCTTCAGCTCAGGTCATGATCCCAGCATCCTGGGATCAAGCCCCACATCGGGTTCCCTGCTCAGCAGGGAGCCTGCTTGTGTTCCCTCTCTCTGTCAAATAAATAAATAAAATCTTAAAAAAAAGAATTTAACATTCTATCTGGTAGTGACCAATATTTGACATCGAAACTCTTGTCATATAGAATGCAGTTATTTAAACTTCAAGGTACAATAACATGACAGTACAGGGAGATCTTTTGGAGCTCAAGAAAACCTTTATATCCACATAGGAATTTCTGCTTCTATCATTTTAGGCTAATTATAATCATTGTGAGCCAATTTTGTTTTTTTAAATTTGGTGATACTCCTTTCATCAAATAATTGTCCTAACCTATTAAGAAGGTCCTTCTCTGTAAGTGAATATAGGTTAGATGAAGAAGGGAAGTTGGTACAGCACAAGCAGCCTTTCTCTTGGCAATCAAAAGGGTGAATAGGCTGGATGAAGTGAAATAAAATAAGACTGAGCATTTGCTCTGTGGTAAGTAATAGAAATAGTATCTCACATGATCCTCACAGCAGCCCAATGATGAAAGTATTTAGTGTCCTCATTTCTATAGTGAGGAAATAGGCTCAGAAGGGTTTAGTGACTTTTCAAGTCACACAACTGGTAAATACCAAAAAGGAGACTCAAATCCAGGTCTTTGTGATTCCATTTCCCATGCTCTTTCTCCTCCACCACATTGCCTCTGGCATGTTTTTCTGTCTCTGATGAGCCACAGAGTCCTTAGCATTACCTCAAAACTAACTGCTTACTTAGGTATGTCATACTTGGCTAATTCCCACTCCCCAGAGAACAGCCATTTTCTTTGTTATGTCAGTATAACAACAGCACAAAGTTTAGGAAGTAGATTTTTAAGCTACTAAAATCTTACCACCTTAACAATACCATTTTAATTGTGTTCCCATGCATTCATACTTTTTTGTTATTTTAGTTTAGTTTTTATGGTGGTAACTATAAGCCACTAGGTAGGGGTGCCTGAGTGGCTCAGTCATTAAGCGTCTGCCTTCGGCTCAGGTCATGATCCCAGGGTCCTGGGATTGAGCCCCACATCGGGCTCCCTGCTCAGTGGGACGCCTGCTTCTCCCTCTCTCACTTCCCCCTGCTTGTGTTCCCTCTCTCGCTGTGTCTCTCTCTGTCAAATAAATAAAATAAAAACTTAAAAAAAAATAATAAGCCACTAGGTATAGCCACCAGGGTGCAAAGAAGCTCTCAGTTTTGGGGTCACAGAGACCCACGAGCTGACTCCACGCAACCCATGACAGGATGGTGATACTTCTAAAACAACTGACTCTGGAGAAAGCACGACCCCATATATTTTTAAGTAATTGTAATCATACTTTACATGTAATTTTGTATCATTTATTTATTCACTCATTAAATGTATATTTGCTGAGTGTCTGCTATAGTCCAACCACCATCCTAGCAGCAAAAACTACAGCAAAGAACAACAAAGTACCTGATCTCATTGATATTACATATGCTGGAGGAGACAGATAAAAACACAACATAAATAAGTAAAATATATTGTATGTTAGAGGGTAAGTGCTAAAGAGAGGTGGAAAAAAAAAAAAAACAGGCAAAGGGGGTAGACATTTGGGTGAGGATTACAGGTACAATTGAAATTTTAGATAGATTCCAGGAAACATTTGGCTGAAAAGTTAACTAAGTAAAGACCTGAAGGAAGGGAGAGTGGGAACTGTGGCTATCTGTGATGTGGCAGGCAGAATTCTAAGATGACCCCGAGACTCTATTTTTGCCCCTTAGTTTGATTTCCATGATTATGTTAAGTTACATGGCAAAAGGGATTTGTAGACATTAACCTTAAGATAGGGAGATTATGCATATGGACCTAACCTAATCACGCTAACCGCATAGAAGCAGAGAGTTTTCTCCAGTCGGTAGCAAAAGAGAAAATCAGATTTAATGTGTGAGAAGAACATAACACAAGGGAGAATCTCCAACACTGAGATGGAAGGAGCCACATGAAAGGATCTGAGGAAAGCTTCTAGGAGATGAGACTGAAGCCCAGCCCACAGCCAGCAAGAATATGGCAACCCCCGTCGTACAACTGCCAAGAACTAAATTCTGCCAACAACTTGAATAAGCCTGGAAGCACATTCTTCCCAGAGTCCCCAGATAAGAGTCCAGCTGGCCTTCACTCTGATTTCAGTGTGTACGGAGCCAACTGAGCCACATATAGACACGTGAGGACACAGAAGTAAGGGCATTGTTTCACACTTGTATTCCTAATGATAATGGTATTTTCATTAGCTATACAATACTCTCGTGTGTGCCACAATTTACTTAGACCCTCCCCTCTGATTAATTCTGTTGCTTAAGTCTTTTATTAGATACTGCTGCAATAAATACCTTCATACATATAGCATTTTCCCTTAGTTTGCTAATTTGTCATTCCAAGGATTATTATTTTATAATAGTATATGAGCCCCAATTTTCCTGGACCCTTGCAAGCATTGCATATTATCATTCTTTTTATTTTTCCTATTTTAATAAGTAAAAGGGTAACAACAACTAAA
The DNA here is from genome assembly GCF_029215605.1 of Mirounga angustirostris. Taxonomy (NCBI): domain Eukaryota; kingdom Metazoa; phylum Chordata; class Mammalia; order Carnivora; family Phocidae; genus Mirounga; species Mirounga angustirostris. The sequence continues at coordinate 68,194,210 of NW_026991723.1, read as the reverse complement.
GATCTTTTCTATGAATACTTACAAGAATGACGATTTCTCCCAATTTGTTTCTTCATAGCACTTCTGTTTGCTGAGTTTTGAAAGAAGTAGTGTTGTTTATTGAGATACTGACAGGGGAAGCAATCAATTGAAAGAAGTTCCAGACTTGATTTGGATCATAACTTGTTCTTTAATCTCCTGGTGTTTGGGGTTCTTCACTTGGAAATGAAGATGGAGTCTGGCATCATATCAAAAAAATATGTATGAAACATTTATAGAAGTGCCTCTTTGCATTTCTTCCTATTAACCTACATCTACATATTTTCTTTTAAAACAAACAAAAAAAGTGTTGTATAGTATAAAGAACTCTATTGGATTAAGTAGTCCTCAAACATCTTACTGGCATGCTGTGCAACCTTTAGTAAGTCACTTCAACTCTTTGTGGCTCAGTTTCTGCATCAATACAATGAGAAACTTGAAATAATGCTTTGGTCAATTCCTGCATACTGTAAGTGTCTATGATCTTATATAATAGATCCTACACCAAGTCAGACATGCAATCTGGTAAATGCCATCCTATGCACAGATACAATGGATCTACATTTGACCCCCAAATTATTTGTTTCTGACCAACTCTGTCAGAAACCCCCTTTCATAGTTCCTATCACATCTTGTTTTGTTCTGTCATCTCCGGAAATAGTTACACTTTAGCTTCTACTTTTAAGATAGAAAATTAGACCCAAGTGTCTTCCTCTTGTCTACCAAAAATACCACCGATCAAAGAATTATAGACATTGAAAATGTGTATTTTACCCCTGAAAAGCATAACCACAATAAATAGCCTTTTGAAAAATTTAACTAAGTTCCAAAGGATTAAAACACAAATAAATGAATAAGAAGAGTGATAAAATCACAGATCCAGAAGGCACTTAAAAACTCACAACTGAATGAAAAATTTTACTTTATTCCAATACATTTGATAAAATAGATGGATGACTTTTAAGGAAAAAGTTCCCAAACTGGTTCTTAAAAAACAAAAAATGAGCAGACTAATACCCATATATAAAAGACTGAACAGGTATCAACAGAACATCAGTAAAGAAATCTAGCTAATTTTGCCTGTGAATTCTTTCAAACTTTTCAAAGGCAAGAAAAATTACTGTGCTTTTAAAAATGTTTCTTAACATAAAAAGCTATGGAAAACTTCCCATTTACTTTGAGGTTAGTGTAATCCTAATATCAAACATCAGAAAAGATCACAAAGGAAAACTATAGATCATATTTTTATTCCTACAAATGTAAGAATCTTAAAAGAAACATGATTAGATTATGTCAAGCAGGATAAAAATAGAACACTCTTTAATTATCAAGTGGGGTTTATTCCAGTAATTCAAGGATGGTTTAACAAGTTAATTACATTAGCAAGTAAATGGATTTCAGTGAAATTTAACATTATTTGTGTTACAAACCTTTCATAAATACAATTCAGAAGGAAATTCCTAAACATCACTGAGTTTTTTAAAAACCAGAATTTAGTAGCAAACATTATACCTACTGGTGAAATTTATTCAAATGCTATAAAATTTACTCAAATATTTATTCAAATGTTATAAACAAGATAAAGATGAAGCTTATCTTTACTGGTTTTCAATATTGGATTAGAGATCTTAATCAACAGGAAAATAAAAATAAATAAGAATATATACTGGAAAGGAAAAAGTGTTATCATTATTTGCAAATGATATAATTATTTACCCAAGGGCAGTCACCGTGTCTTTTCTTATTTAACATTATGTCCTCAGTGCCTAATACTTTAGAACATAACAGGAGTTGAAACAGTTATTGAACAAGAAATCAAAATATGAAAGAATTAACTAAAATTGTTTTAAAATAATAGAATGATAGAAAAAGGTAAGCAAATTTGAGATTAACACATGAAAATCTATGGTATTCATTTATAGCAACAATAGCTGGAATGAAATTAAGAAATGTATGCTTTTCTATAAAGAAAACTATGAATAAAAATTTAAATATCTTTGGAGATATTCAGGTTTCTAGATAAGAAGACTCAAATAATTAAGAATGTGAATTGTCTCCCAATTTAATCTAAAATTTTATACAGACCATAAAAATTTCAATGAAATTTTTTTAAAGTTGAAAATTGACTCAAATTTCATTTCAAATATTATAGTTGGGAGCCACAAAAAGAACATAAGATAGAGAAGACCAAGAAGTGAGGACATTTGCCATTAAAAATATCAAAATGTACTACAAAACTAATATAATATTTGAAGTGTAGTACAGGTCCAGCAATGGTCATGGCTATTAGTGAGACAAAATAGAGAATCTAGAAATGGATCCACAGATATATAAGAATATAAAATATGATACAGATGTAATATGAACTTAGTTAGGAAAAAACTGCCAGGAGTCACTTTAATAATTTTCATTTTATGAAAAAATAAATTGATATCCATATCTCAATATAAACAAAGTTATATTCAAAGTTAAAATTCAATCATTAGAAATACGATAAAAGGAATAGAAAAACATGTTGCAGAATATTTTAGAAGGAGGAAGTTTTATTTCTTTCTTTATTTAAAAGATTTTATTTATTTATTTGACAGAGAGAGAGAAAGAGAGCACAAGCAGGGGGGAGGGACAGAGGGAGAAGCAGACTCCCTGCTGAGCAGGGAGCCCAATGTGGGGCTCCATCCCAGGACCCTGGGATCATGACATCATGACCTGAGCTGAAGGCAGATGCTTAACCAATTGAGCCACCCAGGCAACCCTGTTTTTCCTAAACATGATATATACTTGAGAAATTTGACTACACGAGGATTAAATTTTTTTGCAAACAGAAGTAAATAAGAGCAAATAAAAATAAGAGAATAAAATCAAACATATTTAAGCAAATATTTTTACTATAGATAGATTTATTAAAATGACAAACATCTCAAAGGGGAAAAAAATGGGTATAGATTTTCAGTTAGGCATCACAGCTTGAATGTATACATTTATCTTGGTTCCTGTCAGGAATTCCAGTATAATGACAGTAAAAGAGTGATAAAGTATAGACCCGAAGACAAAAAGAATAACAGAAGAGAAAATACAAACGGGAGATGTCCATAACATTTTTAAAAATCTTAGTGTAGAGAAAAGAAAACTGAGTGACTCTGGTGCGTTACTAATGGCCCACAGTTCCATAGGCATACTGACGCCCTATCCCTACACATGGCTTTCAGTTAGATTCTAGTGCCTGATTCCAAAATATAAAGATCACAAGATATATATGGAAAGCCTCCAAAATGAAAGACAGAAAGCAAAATTAACACAGAAGGAAAGCTATAACACAAGGAGAAAATGAAAGCTTAAAAATATAATATCTTCATAACAATAAGAGAAGACATGACATCCATGAAGAAAAAGGAAAGGGATATTATAAAAAGAGAGCATTCAGGGAATAAAAAAGAAACACTAGAACATAATAATACAACAGCTAAAATAAAACATCCAGTAAAAATTGGAACATCTCAGAGTCCAGAAAGTCTAAAAGAATCTCCTAGAAAAAAGAACAATAAGCTAATGAGAGATAATGGGAGCTAACATAATGAGAAATTAGAAGAATAATTTAAGAGATCTAACCAATAAGAGTTTCAGAAAGAGGGAGTGAGAAAGTGTGTGTGTCTGAAAAACAGAGACTGACAACAGAAACTACCAAAGAAATAATACAAAAAATTTCCTAAAACCAATGGACACAAATTTACTTAAAGGCTATTCCTACCAATCAGTCCAAGTAATGGAAAAGGGTTTCAAAATACATCAAGAAATTTTAGTGTCTTAAGAATAAAGAAGATTCTGAAAACTTCCCGGAAGAAAAACAAAAACACAACAGATCAAGAATCAAAACAGATTGGACTCTCCAGCACCACCATGAATGCACGAAAAATACCCTTAAAATTCTGAGGGAAAAAATGGTTTCCAACCAAAAATTATATATAGAAGTAAATTCTCAATCAAATACAAGAGGAAAAAAAAAACCCTCTTTTAGAAATACAAGTTTTGTGGGTTTTTTTTAAGATTTTATTTATCATTTATTTGACAGAGAGAGACACAGAGAGAGAGGGAACACAAGCAGGGGGAGTAGGAGAGGGAGAAGCAGGCTTCCCGCGGGGCAAGGAGCCCAATGTGGGGCTGATCCCAGGACCCTGGGATCATGACCTGAGCCGAAGGCAGATGCTTAACCAACTGAGCCACCCAGGCACCCCAGAAATACAAGTTTTCAAAAATAAAATGGTTTCACGTACTCTTTGTCAGTATTATACTGGAGTTATGTCCTATAGCAAAATTAGGGAAAAGGATGAAATGAGGTCCAGGAAAATGGGCTGAAACACAAGGAACCTGCAAAAGGAATTTCAGAATAGCAAGAAGTCATAAGATGTTTCTGCAGCAGGTTAAACATCAACTACTTGAGATTGGAGCAAGATGATGGAGACATATTTTTTTTTTTAAGATTTTACTTATTTATTTGACAGACAGAGACATAGTGAGAGAGGGAACACAAGCAGGGGGAGTGGGAGAGGAAGAAGCAGGCTTCCGGCCGAGCAGGTAGTCCAATGCGGGGCTTGATCCCAGGACCCTGGGACCATGACCCGAGCTGAAGGCAGACATTTAATGACTAAGCCACCCAGATGCCCCAGTGGAGACATATTTTTAAAAAGGAAATTATAGATCACCTAAAGTGTTCAAACCATTAAGAGTTTTATCACTCTGGCAGAGAATTTGGTCATAGAGACTTCTGTACATAGAATATTAAGCAAACCCCCAAAGGAGGTAATTAACTCCAGGGAAAACAAAAAGTCGAACCAGAAAGAAAATCTAAACTATGTACAATACTTAATGAGTTGTGGGTAATATTTATGTAATATTGATGTAAAAGTGAATACAAATTTAGCCCAGACTTATTATATATCTATACTGAAAGAATGATCAAAGAGAACTGAATGGGTCTGTAGAGACAGGGTGGAATGGGGGAATATGGAACAAGACCTAAATCTTCCTCTTATCTCATAGGAAATTGAGAGTAATTCCTGAAATTAAAAAAAGGAAGAAGTAGTAAAGAAGCATATAATTTAGAAACATAAAATTAAATAAACTAAATATTAGAAGAAACCATTTAAAAAGTGGAGCACAGTTACCTTTGCATACCAGGTTTGGGAGAGGAAGAAAGAGAAATTCTATTTTTTGCTAATAATCCTTGTTGTCATAGTGGAACTTTTAAACTGTGCATATGTATCATTTTGCTAAAAAGTAAAATAAATACTCAAAAGATATGAACTAGAAAAGCAAAAGAAATTCGAAAGATTAATAAGCATATGAAAAGATGCAAAACATCATTAAATAATCAAGTATTCAAATCTAAACAAGGAAATGTTTTTCACCTATTATATTGGTAACAATTTACAAAATTTATAATATCAAGAGTTAGTAAAATGCAGAAAAATGAGCACTCTTACAAAATGCTGGTAGAAGTATATAAATCAGCCTACTTCTTCTGAAAGAAAAATGGCAATTCATATCAAAATTTAAAACATGACTCTGATCTAGCAAATCTGTTTCTAAGGAAATCATGAGAAAACTTCAAAAATATGAATAGAAAGACATTTATTAAAGCATTGCTTATAATAGTGAATCTGGGAAATAAGCTAAATATTCATTCCATAGAGCATTTTTAAAACTAAGTAGAACATTTGTAAAATAGAAACTATGCACAATTAAAATGATATGTAGATTCACATTTATTGTCATTGAAAAGTGTTGGCAATATACTAAATTTTATGAAAAATGCAGGTGATAATCAGGTAATATCTCAATATTTAAATTTATTATCATTTTTTAGTTACTAGAAGGCCCCTTCCTCCTCCATTATATTTTCTTTTAAAAGTTTTCTTTCTAACTATTCTGTTTATTCTATTAGAATAACTTTAGAATTATTTTTTTATTACAGTCCTAAGTATAATGTATGATTCCATTTATCCCCAAACTAACTGTTTGTCCATCCATCTTTCTACGTACTAACCTATCTACTTACTAATATAGAGTGCAGGATTATGTCTGAGGAGCGAGACAAAGAAGAGATATTTGCTTTCTGTTTTCTAACGTCTTCAATTGTCTTAATTTTTCTTTTTACAATGATAAAAAATTATTTTTGGAATCCTCTCCAAAAACAAAATTATTTTCACTTAATTAAAACAAAACACAATGGGTATTTGATGATGGAGGCCTCTTGCACCCTGATTTCAAACTATATAACAAAGCTATAGTAATCAAAACAGAATGGTATTGGCATAAAGACAGACACATAGATCGATGGAATGACAAGCCCAGATACAAACCCACACAAATATGGTCAATTAACTTACAATGAAGGAAGCAAGAATATACAATGGGAAAAGATAGTCTCTTTATTTATTTATATATTTATTTTTAATTTTTAATACATTCAATATTAATAAATATTTATATATTTATATAGTGTTGGGAGAACTGGACAGCCACATACAAATGAATGAAAACTGATCATCATCTTACACCATATACAAAAATGAACTCAGAATGGATTAAAGACTTGAATGTAAGACCTGAAACCATGAAACTTCTAGAAGAAAACATAGGGAGTAAGCTCTTGGACATCAGTCTTGGCAATGAATTTTTGGATCTGACTCCAAAAGCAAAGACAACAAAAGCAAAAATAAACAAGTGGGACTACATCAAACTAAAAGGCTTTCACACAGCAAAGGAAATCATCAACTGAATGAAAAGGCAACCTAGTGAATGGGGGAAGATATGTGCCAATGATATATCTGTTAAGGAGTTAATATCCAAAAATATATAAAGAATTCATACAACTCAAGAGAAAAAAAAATCAGATAAAAAGTGGGTAGAAGATCTGAATAGACATTTTTCCAAGGAAAACATACAGATGGTCAACAGGTACATGAAAAGATGGCCAACATCACTCATCAACAGGGAAATGCAAATCAAACCCAAGGAGATAGCACCTCACACCTGTTGGAATGGCTATTATCAAAAAGATAGGAAATAACAAGTGCTGACGAGGATGTGGAGAAAAAGGAACCCTTGTGCCCTGCTGGTGGGAATGTAAATTGGTGCAGCCACTATTGAAAACAGTATGGTGGTTCTTTATTTTTTTTTTTAAGATTTTATTTATTTATTTAATTGACAGAGAGAGAAAGAGAGAGAGACAGCAAGAGAGGGAACAAGCAGGAGGAGTGGGAGAGGGAGAAGCAGGCTTCCTGCCGAGCAGGGAGCCTGATGTGGGGCTCGATCCCAGGACCCTGAAATCATGACCTGAGCTGAAGGCAGACGCTTAATGACTGAGCCACCCAGGTGCCCCAGTATGGTGGTTCTTTAAAAATTAAGAATAGAACTACCATATGATCCAGCAATTCCACTTTTAAAAATTTACCTGAAGAAAACAAAAACATGAATTTAAAAAAGTTTATGTATCCCAAGTTTCACTGCAGCATTATTTACCATAGCCAAGATATGGAAACACACTAAATGTCCACTGATGGATGATGGATAAAGATGAGGTAGGTACATACAATGGAATACTACTCTGCCATCAAAAAGAATGAAATCTTGCCATTTGTAACAACATGATGGATCTTGAGGGCATTTTGTTAAGTGAAATAAGTCGGAGACAGGAAGACAAATACCATATGATTTCATTTCTATGTGGAATCTAAAAACGAAAAACAAAACAAAACTCAAAAATACAGAGGACAGACTGGTGGTTGCCAGAGGGGAGGAGAGTTAGGGGATAGGTGAAAGCTGTGAAAAGGATCAAGAGGTACAAAGTTCCAGTCATAAAATAAACCACAGGGGTGCAATAAGCCATAGTACGGTGACTATAGTCAACAACATTGCAGTGCATATTTCAAAGTTGCTAAGAGAGTAAATCTTCAAAGTTCTCATCACAAGGAAAACAAAATTTGTTACTTTGTGTGGTGATGAATGGTGGGTAACTAGATTTATTTCAGATAAGTGATCATTTTACAGTGTATACAAATATCAAATCATTATATTGTACACCCGAAACTCGTATAATATCATAAGTCAGGGCGCCTGGGTGGCTCAGTTGGTTAAGCGACTGCCTTCGGCTCAGGTCATGATCCTGGAGTCCCGGGATCGAGTCCCGCATCGGACTCCCTGTTCAGCGGGGAGTCTGCTTCTCCCTCTGACCCTCCTCCCTCTCATGCTCTCTGTATCTCATTCTCTCTGTCTCAAATAAATAAAATCTTAAAAAAAAAAAAAAATCATAAGTCAATTATATCTCAATTTGCAAAAAGACATTTGGGAGACAATAGAGAAAACTCAAAAAAAAAGTTTCTAAAAATATTATCTCTTTATATATAAAAGACATTCATGGGGCACCTGGGTGGCTTTGTCAGTTAAGCGTCAGACTCTTGATCTCAGCTCATGTCTTGATCTCAGGGTTGTGAGTTTGAGCCCTGTGTCAGGCTCCACGCTGGGTATGGAGCCTACTTATAAACAAACAAATAAATAAAAGCTTTCATTAAAAAAAAGACATTCATGCTCTGTGTAATTTGGGAAATATATATTATATCCTGAGCACTTCCCTATGTCTTCAGTATTTAAAACATAATTTAATGTCTATAAATTACTCCATTATGTTTAATTGTTTTATCCCCTTATTTTCAGATACTTAGATTTTTTAAATTAATTATAAATATTTTTTAGGAATATCATATAAAACTCTGCACAGCTGATAATTCTTTGGAATACATTTTTACAAGTGGAATTACTGGGACCAGGGGTATAAACTATTTTAGGCATTGTAATGTATCTAGCCAAATTGGTTTTCAAGAAATTTATACCTATTTATACTCCCAGAAGTGTCAGATGAGTGTCCATCTGATGACACTTTTGCTAGCATAGGTTCTTTTCTTTTCTTTTTTTTCTTTGTTTATTTACTTATTTGACAGAGAGAGCACAAGCAGGGGAAACAGCAGGCAGAGGGAGAGGGAGAAGCAGGGAGCAGGGAGCCCGATGTGGGGCTCAATCCCAGGACCCTGGGATCATGACCTGAGCCGAAGGCAGATGCTTAACCGACTGAGCCACCCAGGTCCCCCACTAGCATAGGTTATGTTAAAAACCTTTGCTAATTTGATAAGTTAAAATTAATTTATCTTTTTGGCTTTTTTTTGATTGCCAGTAGGGAAGAATTTGTTTTCATATTTTTATTGTCATCTGTATTTCCTCTACTCTTTTTTATATACTGAGTAATTTTGGATTATATCACGGATACTATGAATGTCATACTATAGAGACTCTAGATTCTCTTGTGCTCTTCCAAAGAATGTTGACTTCTTGGGGCTCCTGGGTGGCTCAGTTGGTTAAGCGTCTGCCTTCTGCTCAGGTCATGGTCCCAGGGTCCTGGGATCAAGCCCTGCATCGGGCTCCCTGCTCAGCAGGAAGCCTGCTTCTCCCTCTCCCACTTCCCCTGCTTGTGTTCCCTCTCTCGCTGTCTCTCTCTCTGCCAAATAAATACATAAAATCTCAAAAAAAAAAAAAAAGAGTGTTGACTTCTTTAAGCAGGCAATTAACATGGCCTCAAACTGCAACTCTATCCTTGGGCTGTAACTTAAATCACAGTCCAGTTATTTAGCCTTAACTAGTTGGCTTATAATCTGTTTTGTGCATGCATGGTTCAAAAGTCAACCAGATATCTGGGTAAAGTATGCACAGAACTTAGGGCTTCCTTCCCTGGTTCTCTCCTTTCTAATATTCCCCCTAACCCTCACTTTCTAGCACCCATGGTTGCCTTAAACTCTGTTTACTGGTTATTCGAGAAAGATCAATTCCAGCTGTTATATCTGCATTTTAGCCAGCCTGAATGACACAGACTAGGACCTGTCTTTTGGTTAAAAACCATACATACAGAGATACACACAAAAGGAAGAAAAATCACCAAGTGCTATTCTCTTTTTCCAGATATGAACTTTCCTTTAAAATCTGCCTGTTTGTTTACTCTTAAGCCTTTAGATTGTTACTTTTTATATTTTTATTTTGGAATTTATAGTTGTTATCTGCAGAAAAGTAGTCTGATATTAGCTTACTTGGACATTACTGGAAGGAAAACCCCAGGACTACAGATCATTAATTTTCACTTCCACAAAGGTTTTCTTCCTCTTTTTTTAAAAAAATATTTTTTAAGATGTGATAATTCCCAAGCATACCTCAAGAAAGCTAAGTTTCTCAAAATTCCAATCCTTCTCTTTGAACATATTTGGGGAATGTTTCCTACAGAAGTTGCTTCTGGTAACTAGAGCTGTATAGTTAGCTTCAAGCATACACAGAAAACTACACCTGAGCTCATACTGAACAAGATAACAATGGCACTGGGGGACTTCGGTGCCCAGAAACCAATTAAATCTGAGGTAGGAAAGGGATTTTCTTCAACTGGCTAATGGAGACCATAAGCAGAGGCTCTGACCACAGAGAATTCAATGCTGGCTTCACACTTTCTTCTTGAATTTGAACAAGGATCAATGACTGGGAGGACTAATCTAATCTGACTCCTTGATGGCTTTTCCATTTGCACTACTTCATGCTTAGCAATAATCACTCATCTATGATTCCCCGCACAAGGAAATATGATACTTTGCAGCTAACAGGTATTTGTCAAGATTTCCATATTCCTTTTCACCTTGAAAGGATGTTAGAACTTATGTTTTTTTTAACTCATCACTTTATTCATGAGAAACTCATAGTCCAAAATGGGGCAGAACCACCTAGGATAACCTAGGAAAGGGCAAAGCTGTAACTAAAATGCAGTTAAGTTGATTCTCATTCTTGCAAGCTGACTCAGCTACACATTCAGTGCTTCTTAGATACTGTGTTATATGGCATGTCCTCAACCTTTCTCAAGGTTAGACTCTACAGTGTTCTGAGTGGAAGAAAACCGTTTGTTCAGTGATGTGATCACAATCTCCTGAATTCAGCAGTATGACAGTGTGATCATTGCATTTAATGGTTGGCTGTTCTCCAAAATCAGATTGGCAAGTAAGGGCATGTGGTCTCTCTTGTAACTCTGCTCTCCTGGCATCCCCATCTTCTTCTTTCCCATTCCCATCTATGTGGCTCTGTGCTCTTGATCTGTGTGTATTTCATAGGATTCAGATGCAAAGGGACTAGTCAAGATGTAAGTCAAATTGCAAAAGGATCTGGCCGGGCCAAAATCAGGTTGGGTCTGAATGATAAACTTCCTTCCCTGTGAAGAATTTTGGTTTTTCATATGCAATAATTTCAATCATTTCCTTGTCATCTAAAAATACAAGAACATGTTTTTACTCATCAGCCTTCCTTAATCATGCTACAGGAAATGGAACTGAGCCATTCAGTGAAGAAAAGCTTCTCCATGTTCAGAAATCCTTCCTTAAGACTTAGCTACCAGCTAGGTGGGACATCAAAGTCCTCAGCATGGAAAAGTCAGAGTAGATGTAGTTTCACATTTTAAGAGTTGAAAAAAAAATTAATAAATAAATAAAAACCCCTGCCTGTCTTCAATAGCCTGTAAGATCTCTCTTGTCTCCAGGCAGGGGAGACTCCTCAGGTGTTACCCACTCTATCATAGCATTCCTCATCTCTTCTTTTATCTTGTGCCCTTCTCCTCTTTCCAAGATCATAAATCAACAGAGACAGGTCCTCATTCTTCTTTAAAAGAAAAGGGGGAAAGTCTCGACTTCTCCTATTCTGTGGCAAAGTGAACAACCTGATAAATTGAACTACCTGCTTCTCAGGTAAAAACTGGAAAGATTTCAAAGCCCAAGTGGGCAATCTGCAGCCAGGAACCTCTGCAGCACCAGGACAAAGTCTTTTTCATGCTCCTCTCCAGGAAGGAAGCCCATGTGGTAAAATGGCAGATTGGTTCAAGAGACTTCAGATTCCAGAGAGGGGTCAGAGTCAAATCCAAGACTGTGTGACAGCTGAAACTGTCCATGATTTACTAATTGCTGAAGGCAGTGACCAGGCCATAAGGAGCAAAGGCCAAAGGGAAGGCTTGGTACCCACTGCTGGCATTAGGTTTCTGTCTAGAGGAGAAGACAGAAAACTGAAGAACATTTGGAACTAATTAGCAGGAGTAAGAAAACTTAAGGCTAAGAGGTGGGGGTGGGGTCAGGACTGTACTGTTCCTTAAAATAAAATAATAGTTGGTCAACTTCACCAAAGGCTCTGCTTCTCCTTATCTTTCTTGTCCTTAACATAACTTATACATAGCTGATTAAAGTGCAGCCTCATCTCTCAGCTTCCTGCAATATTAAGAATCTTATCTGCAGAATAAAACAGCTTAAAAAAATGAAAGGAATCAGCAGATATTACTGTTTTCCTTACGGATGGTCTGAACTTGGGAATGTGGGAGATGTCAAGGAAAGGGTTGAATTTTAGAGTCAGACTGACATGAACTCAAATCTTCACTACCTACAAGCTATGTGACCCTGAGAAAGTTAGGTATCTTCACTGAACTTCTGTCTTCTCATCTTCAAGTCAGTCAATACCACTTCCTTCACAGGGCTGACATGAGGATAAAATGAGATAAAATATGAAAAGGCCTCCCACTGTGCTCAGCACACAGCTGCGCTCATTAACTTTTCTTCCTGCCTATAAAAAACATTACAAATACAATAAAAGTCATGCTTATCATTTCTGTCATCCCAGAAACCAAGGCATACCATGAAGCCACAGTACTTAAAACAGTGTGGTACTGTTTTGAGAATACACAGGTAGATCAATGGTATAGAATGGGAATCCAAAAGATTGTCTTATGCACAGGCAAAAATAAGATCGAGTAGAATTAAAGGCCCATATTTAGGAAAATAATTCTAATTTTATGCCAAGATAATGAAGGACAATAACAAGATGCTGGAGTTGAGAAGAGTTTCTTAAAATCAGTTATGTGCAGCAAAAATAGAAAAAGAATGAAATTTGAAAATGAACAAAGGTAAAAGACAGCTGACAATCTGGGAGGAAATAGTCACAGCTGTAAAATATTCAGATACAAAACAGACCAAGGACAAACATCTAAAGCTTTCAAATAATTCTTACATATCTATTAAAAAAGTCTAAAAACCAGTGATATAGTTTATGGGATGCAAATAGGTAATTAATTACAGAAGATGAAATCAGAATTGCCCTATGAAAAATGGATCTGCCTCATTAGTAATCAGAAAATATAAATTAAAATAGCAACGAATTACCGTTATGTTACCAGTTTGACAAAGATTAAAAAGTTTGATAATATCAAGTGTACACAAGCAAGGGCAGGGCTGGGGGTGGGGAGAGTAAAATTAAACGTAGCTGATCACGACCTTGAAATTAGTACCATCAATCTGAAGGGCAAGATGGTGGTATCGATTAGATTACCCCGCAATTTCTTTCTACATATCTGTTCTGGATAAAGACTTGCACATACACACAAAAGATAGAATGTAATATTGTTTGTAATATGAAAAAAATTTTTTAATACTTATCCACAGATAAATAGATGAAAGCAATTCCATGAACACAAAGAATTACTATAAAATGTTCAAAGGAATCAAGTACATTTCCACATATTAACATGAATCACACACAAAAAAAATGAGAAACCAGTATTTTATATTTCTTCCAATACATAGATATGTATGAAAATTATAAAGAATTTTGGAAACTCTTTCATTAGACAAATTCATCAGAGTATGCTCTTAGCACTGTTTGGTGGGAGGACATCAATATGGAGACAGGAGATTTCAGGAGACTATAGTTTCTTCTATAATGGTCTAAAAGTTTTAAGTTACAACTGATTTATTGTTTGCATAAATTTAAAAATCAATACATAAAAATACTTTAAAAAGATGCAAATATCCCAAAAATGTACACAGGGATTAATTTTGAGGAGGCAAGGAGAGAGTATGGATTATTGTTTCTTCTTTGAACATCCCTTATACCTTAAAAAGAATTTCCCAAAGAGGAAAATGATCACCATTATTTATGAGTATCATTTTACAATGATACTCATAAAATCCCTGATAATGGCACTAGACACCAAGCTAAACTGGTTTAGCAAAAACTGTTCTTGCCCAGTTTTGCAAGTATGATCTCATTTAACTCTGTGTTAACCCTGTGAAGTAAGTAGATACCTACTATTGATAGATAAGGAAATTGAGACTCCAAGAAGCTAGGCAATTTGCCCAAGCTCATGCAACTACAAAGTCACAGAGCCAATAGTCAATCATATGTCTTTGAATACCAAAGATAATACTTCTCTCACCATATTAAAGTTACCTTAACACAAGTGTTACATGCTATTTTTTTTTTCACAAATTATGAAGTTGCTTCACTATGAAATGAATTTGACATCTAGGGAAGAGATAAATAAAAACAAGTTCTAAAAATATGTAAACATTTTAAAGACATTTGTGCATTTAAATATAGGAGTTAGACTAACCTATTTAGGAGAAGAATATTACTGATCCCCAATAAGGCTAGTGTATAGAAAAGCCATTTGCACAAAAAGGAAATATCCTTTTTTCAAACATAATATTCTTACACAGTGTTATAAAGCAGCATGGGATTCCACAGAACCAACTGTTAGCTAGAACTGTATTAGGATTTCAACTTAAACTAGCCCAAGACAATGAGAATTTATTGCCTTACATAAGTAGTTTCAGGCACATCTGCATCCAGGGATTTCAAAGACGTTATTAAATCTCAATCTCTCTTTTTCTCTCCTTTTCTGTGTTGTCTTTTTTTTTTAAAGATTTTTATTATTATTATTATTATTTATTTATTTGACAGAGAGAGATAGTGGAGAGGGAACACAAGCAGGAGGAGTGGGAGAGGGAGTAGCAGGCTTCCTGCCGAGCAGGGAGCCCGATGCGGGGCCCGATCCCAGGACCCCGGGATCATGACCCAAGCCGAAGGCAGACGCCCGACGATTGAGCCACTCAGGTGCCCCTGTGTTGTCTTTATTTTTAAGGATGCTCTAGGCAAGTGGTAAATATATATAACTTTCAAGTTCTCAAGTTTCCATGAATATACTTCTTGCAATCTCAAGAAAAAAAGAGACCCTCTTTCCCTCAATGTGAATCTCTGAGAAATAAATTGGCCATACCACGGCAATCTCTGTATCTAATCCTGAATCTTTATTACCTCCTTTTAGCCCCAGGAATGATGGACTCAGTCCTACTCAAACCGAAGGGATTGAATTGGATTATTGTAGAATGGGTAAAGAGAGATTAACCAACCAAAGAGTTCTGGGCAAAAAAAAACATATTAACACAATATAGTCACTGCTTTGATGGTATTAGAGGTGTGTGGCCACTGAAAAGCCAGCAAGCTAACCTACGGAAGAGGGGAGACATTCACAAACAGCTACCTCATAGGGTTCCCCTGAGGATAAACAATAGTTGGAGAGAAAATGTACCTAATGCAGCTAGCAGATAGAAAGTGTCTTATATATTTGTTTCCTAATTGATTAATCAAAGGTAGGTGCTTCCGAGTTACTTCTATCATCTCATCCCAGAGACTTTATCAGTTAGCAAGTCCAATGGAATAATACAGCAATTCTATTGAATGTGAAATAGAATTGGGAGCCCGTTTCCAGTCATCCCTTGTAAGTCTACTGAAAGCAGGGGGCTGTGTGACCTGGGAGTCTTCACAACCACAGTAACAAAAACCACAGTAACTAACGTTTATTGCATGCCAACCATGTGCCAAGGGGTCTGCTAAGTGTATAACATGCATTTTTTCATGTAATCTTCACTATAACTAATGAAGTAGGTATTATTATCATTTCCATTTTACAGATGAAGAAACAGATGTAGCGAGGCCAAGTAATTTGCCCAAGGTCAAGAGAGTGACAAGGTTTGGACTCCCACTTGGTTGTGTTTGACTCGAGAGCCTGAGCTCTTAACCATGCATTGTTCTGTCTCACACTGCCCTGCGCGGCCTCATAATACCCCGAGGAGAAGACTCAACATGAAATAGCATTTGGCTGCATTCCAATCAGTCAACACATTCATCACTAGATGCACAAAGAGAGCAGGTAGGTTGGATTCCCTGTGAACAAAACAATTCAGGCATATACATGCATTGACCTCTAACTCAATTTGGAGATTTAGAATCTCCATCTTGAAGACTTTCCTAACATCTCAGCTGCTGTATTTAATGGGACCTTTTGTCGATGTGGTCAAGAGGGATCAAAGAAAATTTATCTTTTTAGTTTCTTTTCCTTTCATTTAAAAAATTATTTAACCATAATGGTTCTGGAGCTATTTCTTGTTGGCAAAATTATGGAGCTGCGTACTGATTCAGAGACCTGTTGGGACGCTGGGCACAGATGGCTTTAATTATTTGGGCAGCCATTGACAGATGTGACAGTCTAGGTTTCTGCTGCCTTGGACAGGTGTAAGCTATAGGATTGACCCAGAGGGAGTTGTGGAGAGCCAGAATTGGATAGAGCCCTGTGATGGCCCTTTATTTGGTCTTAATCCACCCCTAGGTACGTAGTTATCGTATTTCTTTGCCTCAAGGCATGGTCAAGTCAGTCAAAACCATCAAACCAAGTTTGTGTGCAGAAAAGAAACTCTCAAAGAGAGAAATACACTGTTAGCAATTGGTCCCAAACTCTGCTCAATATTTTTACTCAGAAACCTTTCTTTTCATTAATCATGGTTTCATAATCAAAAGGATCTATGTATATATCCTTCCTTCTGGATCATAACAAGCATGTTCACTTCTCTGATTATAGTCCACACAAATAATTTCGAAGACCTGAATGTCAGCCTGTGAAAACCTTCATAATTTTGTTCAGTGAATTTACTAAGTTATGAAGAGTAGGAAGATAAAGCTGACATATTCCCTGCTTACTTAAGAAGCTATTGAGCATTTAGGAGCAGGCTTCTGACCTCTGAGCTAATAAGAATAAGAGACAGCACTTACTGTGTCAAGCCACTGTTCTAGGCTCTGGAGATGCAGTAGTGATCAAAATAGCCATTTTCCCCATGGAGCTTCCATTCTAACTGGGTATATGGACTATTAAAAACCCATTTCTTTCTCTCTCCATATATGTATATATATACACACACATATTGTGTGTGTACACATATATATGTATTACATGGGGTGGATTGTGGTATACTAACTTTTACAACAGATTATATCTAAGAAATTATGTCTAGCTGTGAATTCAATAGGAACTCTGTAGAGGAAAAACTATTTAAGCAGGGCTGAATATAAGGGAGAGATCACCAAGTGGAAAAGTAGAAGAAAGTATTCTAGGTCCTCATAATTCTTCGTTTGAAAAAGCAGAGTTCTGACTTAGTACCTATAATGGGTTGAAATGTGTCTCCCTAAATTCATACGTGGAAAGTCCAACCCCCAATATCTCAGAATGTAAGCATATTTTGAAATAAGATCTTTAAAGAAGGAAATGAATTAAAATGAGACCACTGGGAGCTTTGTGCAGTGGCAGTATCGTAGTCATTGAGGTTTATCCAAGGCACGATTATTGCTAATTGAAAATGAGACCATTGGGGAGGGACCTAATTCAATAGGACTGGTGTCCTTAGTAACAAACTATAGAAATGATCCCTGTGTCCTTAGAAGACGAAGAGATGCCCTGGATACTTGGCACAGAGAAAGGGCCATGTGAGGACACAGTGACAATGGGGCCATCTGCAAGTCAGAGAGAGAGAGAGCCCTCAGGAGAAATCATCAACCCTGCCAGCGCCCTGGATCTTGGATTGCCGGCCTCCAGAACTGTGAGAAAATAAGTAAATATATCTGTTGCTTAAGCCACTCAGTCTGTGTGTCATTTTGTTACAGCAGCCCCACCAAACTAATACAGCACCTGATGTTCAGATTGGAAGAACGGTGTATACCTAGCACACAGAAAGCTTTCAAAGAATATCGACCAAATTAAAATGTCTGTGAGTTGTAGAGCTGACCCATACTGAACGTTTAACACGTGTAACAATCTAATTTAATCCAGCAACACTATGATGTAGATATTATGATTCTTATTTTACTTATGAGGAAACTAGGACTTGGCATGGTTCACTAAGGTACCCAGCGTCACATGGCTGGTAAGTCAGCCTGTGTTTGAACCCAGACAGCGTGATCTGATGGCACTAAGCTCCAGCACTCTGAGGAGCTGAAGGAGGAGAAGAAAGTCCAACTCATGGAGGGCCTTGGTTATAGCTACAGAAGCTGAATATTCAAGGAACCAAAAATGCATGTCAGTACCCAGAAAACCTGTTATGCAATTACCTGTATTTACTCAGACAAACTCTAAAGATAATCACAATCCATGCATACAACTCATCACCCAGTACCTCATGTAGGCACGGCCCTCCCAACCACTAATCTCCCCCTTGTGTAACACATACACACACACTCACACACTCCCACTCACCCCAAACTCCTCAGACAATAGAACTTTTTAAGAAGTCCTTTGAAGAATGCCTTAAAGGATTTGAATCAATAATCTCCTCAGATCCAAAACTGGAGCTCCCCAGTTTGCTTTTTAATGATATCTCCAGCTCGGCAATCACAACCGCTTCTTACTGTTCGCTCCTACCTAGTCTACTCCATTCTTCCCTCAGCCCACAGAGCATTTTTTTTTTTTTAAATAAAGAAACATACATGGAATTAAGTCTCAGTGTCCCATGTGCTTCATTATCCTGGCTTGTTGGGAATGTGTTAAACATACAGTGTGAGTTTTCATAAGTAGCAGAAAAGGATCAAAGGAATCTACTTTACCAAAGGTTTTTCTTTTCTCTATCTCTCTCTCTCTTTTTTTTTTTTTTTAAAGTAAGGTTTGGGTGATTCAAATCACACTAGGTAGTTGAGCTGATAAGATATGGGAGGAGAGGTCTCCAGCAGTAGTTTTTATTTCAAGAAAAGAAAACTTTTTAAGTCATAAATGTTCTTAGGTGGCTTTTTTTTTTTTTTTCAGTTGAACTGCAAACCTGGAATTAGAAGACGTTTTGAAAAAATATGCTTGATGTTAACCCTAGGTAGTTATATAGTCCAAAGATTACAGTTTGCTATGCTGCTGAGATTTTTACATACCAAAAACTTTAAATGGACTACTTAAAATTAAACACACACACACACATCTCCCTTAATAACATTTTCATTTTGCTCTTCTGTAAAACTCTACAGTGTTTGTTCCTATGTGTAGTAAGCAAGAGACCTTGGATTGGGAGGATTTGAATAAATCACCCTGAGATGAGATATAATGTGAAATGTGACTTTCCTGGGGAAACAAACTTGCTTATTTGATCCTATCTTTGCAATACAGAGGGATCTTGTTTCTCAACTTTTGGATGTCCCTAAGCTATTTGGGTTTCTAAAGACAAGACCAAAATCCATTAAGATCTCAAACTGACTCAAGAGGACACATTTGTAATCATGATTCATAAGAATCTGGTTTATACAGGACTCTGAAACATTTTTCTCAGTAATAGTTTTTTAAAAATGTTTTCAAAATCCAGTTTTGCTGAATAAAAATCTGTTTCTTCTGTTCTTTAATTTTGCAGCTACTATTGTGGTGTCACTACTATATGTCTATTCTTATGTTAACATACTGTCTTGATGGCTGTAGTTTTATAAGAAGTCTTGAAATCAGCTAGTGTAACCCCTCCAACTTCTTTCAAATTGCTTTGGCTATTCTGTTTTCTGCATTTCCATGTAAATTTTAAATCAATCATAGTACTAATTTATTTTTTTTAAGTCTGCCAGGATTTTGATTGGGATTTCATTGACTCTACTGACCAACTTTGAGAAATTTACATAACAATAATAATATTGAATCTTCTGATACCAAGATGTTAGATCTCTCCTTGATTTTGTTATTTAATTGATCTCAGCAATGTTTTATAGGTCTCAGTATATAGATCTTTCTTTTTTTAAAGATTTATTTGAGAGAGCGAGAGCGCGCACACGTGCAATCACGAGCAGGGTAGGGGCACAGGGAGAGAATCTTTAAGCAGACTTCCCACTGAGCACGGAGCCTGACGATGCGGGGCTTGATCCCATGACCCATGAGATCATGACCTAAGGCCAAACCAAGAGTCTCCCACCTAACTGACTGAGCCACCCAGGTTCCCCTCAGTATATAGATCTTGAACATATTTGTTAATTTTATCCATATTTCATATATAAAATCAATTTTAATTGCTATATAATATTCCACTAAGCTAAAGGGCTATTATTACTCAACCATTCTACCTAATGTTTACTATACAGGTGGTTTACAGTTTTTATTCTAATATAAATAACATGGTGATAAACATTTGTGCATAAATCACTTTTTGTATTTAAAATTAGTGTCTTTATATAAATTTCCAGAAGAGAAATTACTGCGTCAAAAGCCATGAAAATTTTTCAGGTTCTTGATACATACTGAATAACTGTTTTTTCTTAAAGATGAATTACAAACATCTTTTTCAGATATTCTGCTTTTTTCTCTTCTGTGGCCTAGGCAAACAGTCATTATTATATAATCTCCAAGAAAGATAGAGAAAGGAAAAAAGATTTTTAAATCCCTTATGAAGAGAAATAGAACACATCAATTTTTCTATCACCTTGCTCTACAGTTGAATATAAGATCAAGCCAAGCTGTTACAGATGATGCCTTGATTTTGGTTGGATTATTTCTAGTAAGTAACTCTTCCTGGGCCTCATCTATAGAGTAAGATTGTTAGATGTATCAGTGCTTTTCAAACACTGCTCTGAAAAAACCTCAGTTTTGGAGGGGGAAGCTTTGTGATGAGCATCTGAGCTGACCAGCTCTGGGCTTCCTTGCATCTCTCCATGTAGAGAAACTCCTTTTGTCAGTTTTGCATAATTTGATTCTTTTTCAGATTTGTCTTAAAAATAGGAATCCAGTAATAAAAACAATTGGGAAAACCACTGAACTAGATGAACTCTAAGGTATTTTTCAGTGAAGCATTTTATTTGAAGCTACTCCATCTTCTAGCAGACTTGTCTACATATGAAGCCCTGGGGAAGCCAGGAGTCCATGACGCCAAACATGTCACAAAACAACCTTCAGTTCACAGGACACAACTAGTTCTGGACCAATATCAAAAGAGACTGGAATCAAAATTCAGATTCAAATGGAGATTTCTGGGTACCTACTAACATAGGGCAGGTGCTCTGACTGCATTCTAACATACATTCTCTTAATAAATCCTCAAAAGAGATCCATGTGATTACCACCATTTTGAAAATGAGAAAAGGAGGGCCCAAGCTTAGTAAGTGCTAGAGTTAAGACTTGAACTCAAGTCACCCGACCCTTTAGTCACACCCCACAAGTATCCCAGAGCCTGGTTTGAGATTGGGCAACAGACATACATTATTAAATAGGTCAAGGAATAAGAACAGGTGAGAGGCTCAGAGATTCACAGGAAGAACCCAGCACCGGAACATGCTTTCATGTCTACTTGAAGAAAATCAAAACCAAAGCAGACAATTTGAAATCCAACCCCACTCTATATTAGTTTATGATCTTGATCTTGGAACAATTCCTTAACTTCTCTGTTTCCTTTTACATAAAATGAGAGCAGTATTACTTCATAGGGTTTGTGAGAGGATTAAATGAGATGATGAATATGAAAATGCCTAGTTCAAAGTCGGCACATAGAGGGTGCTCATACCCAAAGTGCCACATAGACCACAGACACATCTTCAGCTACAGCAGTTTTGAATCAGTCCCCCAAAAGGCAGAGGAGAGGAAAAAAGAGTGAGGGCCAGGAAAATCAGATTATTATTGTTTCTAGGCAACCACAGAAAAGGAATAATACAAGGGACATTTCTCATAAGAGTACTACACTGGCTACCTCACAAAAAGACTCCCTTGTCCGGTTTTAAAAGTAGGATGCAACTATCAACGACCACAGAGAACCTTTTAATAATTCAAAATTATTCAAAATTCTTCCCAACACCCCCTCCTCTTTCTCTTCTTTCCTCCCCCCCTCCCCCAATTCTCAAAGTACCCAGGGAGGAAGATAAGAGATGTTTTCATTCCAATGTTATAAATGATCAAACTGAGGGTCACAGGAAGCTGAGAAAAGGAAGCACAGTTATCCACCTTAAAATCAAAGCCCCTTGGGCTGTAACCTCCTTGAGGCCAGCCTCTATACCTTGTTTTCTTATATATCTTTCCAAAAGGTTCTCAAAAATGTGTTGAGTGAGGTGCATTAGTCTGAGGTCTGCTCATTCAGGAGGCTCATTTTATTCAAAGCAGACTCTCAGATTAAATTTCAAGGTCCCAGGTGCTATGGAAAGCTTCTTCAGTTGAAACATTTCCATTTAGGAAAAACTTATTTTAAGTGTCTTGGTACACTGTCATGTTCCACTGCTAATCCATTCTTTCTTTTCTTTCTAATTTTTGAATAATGCATGCACTTTTTTTTAGAGACAACATAGGGGAAAAAAAACACTAACTGAGGATAAATTTTCATTTTGAAAAAAAAAAAAAAAACAACCCTTGATGTTAGATCGTCCTCCTGATTGGCTTTAAGTTGCAAGTACAATTAACTGACCTTGGACATGACGTGTTTTAAAGCCACAATGAGTGAAATTTTACTGGAGGCATATTTATCTTAAGTTGAAATGCAACTTGCTGTCTCAGAATATTACCTCAGTCTGGTATTATCTCTGACTGAAGGCAGGAAGTGTTGTCCTGCCTATTTAAAAATATACTTCACTTGGACCCAAAATAAAAACATGTCAAATGCAAAGAGACCCACACTTGAAACTTGACTCCCCAGATTTACAATTTCCATTATGAATATCACAAAAAAAACTGCTCTGGGTCTCCAAATAAAATAACTACTTTTCCTCCTTCCCCAGCTTGTAAAAATTAAGATAATGCTGCAGTGTTGATTTCCTTAAAAGAAAGCATCCACTAGGTAAATGTTGAGACTCCCCTGGATTCTTAGTACCACCGGTTGTCACTATTAAAGTCATAAAAATAGGACAGAGAAGACATGTTTTGCTTCCGACAATTTGAGGATTGGATTTTCCAACCACCTTTGAACCTTTTGATGTTCAAATTCCTCACTGGCAGGCATTCCAAAGCCTTGCAGGGCTCCTGAAATCTGAGAAGTCTCCTCACCAGAGACATGTTGAGCTGAGCTGAAGGCTCGCAGATGTGGCTGCCGCCTGGCTCCCAGAACCGAAGGGGGAGAACCACAGTCAATTATCTGGATGGTGCTTCCTGCTCTGCCCATCCCGAGATCCCCTTCTATTCAAGGCCCCCTTCAGTTTGTTTTTTTGGGGGAAGGGGTTTGGCAGCCAAGAGGGCTCTCTCACCTCTAGCACTTTCTGATGGAGGCTATGTCTTCCCAGCCCCTGCCCCACCTTGGGGGAGGCACTGACAGCCTTTCTTTGACTGTGTCACTCACAGCTGGAGGAGGGTCCGGCCTGAAGATAAATCTCTCACAGCTTGCTCATTCTTCTCCTGGAGGCTGTGAGGAGAATGATCAATGCTGTGCTTTAAGGCTAGCTTGCTCAGTGAACCACAGAGAAAGAGAGATTACAAAGAGCCCATTTAAATACCTAAGGCCCCTCAGCTCCCTTCCTCCTCAGGCATAGACTTGCTCTTAAAATTTCAATGAATACACCTACAAATGGTGGCCTCAATGAGATGGCTGGCAAAGCCAAAAATATAACCTAAGGAGATGACCCGGGGAGCTTCCTGAAAATGAAGCCCTGTATGTATTTCCAAGAGGATGCCTCTCCATCCTAATGGCCTGAGCTGCCAGTTGTTGCATCCGATGGAAAGCAAGCCCCGGGACAAATGAGACTGAGAGATTAGCAGGACATTACTGGGACACTGACAGGTGCAAGACGACAAAAATTCATTTGCCAAGATGCTGAACGGTTGCTGCAGGCCCCCGGCTGGCCACAGTTCTCTCTCTCCAAGAACCCAAAAATATTTCGGGGGTGGTGGGTCATTTTACACAAGCCAGAAGTCTTGTTGGGTTTTGTGTTGTGCCCTGCATTCACCGTGCAGTCCAGGAGTTAGCCTGTCTCTACGGCAACTGGTCACTAAGCTGGACTGCCTCTTCTCTCTTTAATAGACCGTCTGGGAGTAAGGGTGCGAATTCTTTCCTCTCCCTGCCCGCAGCCTGGTTCCTCCATCGTGCCACAGACAACCTTCAGCAGATACCATTACTACACACCCTGTCCACAACACTTGGTGCATGCCTTATAATTGGTTCCACTGCTACCAGATTCGTTCTATGCATGTTCTTTCCATCCCAGCATAAGAGTGATCATTTCAAGCTCAGACTTAACAATGTTATTCTCCTGCTTTAAAACACTCAGTGGCTCCCAATCAACTACAGGATGACTCTAATTGTTTGGCAGGTGCCAGACAGGGGCTGCTCCATCATCCTGGGTCCTGGTGTGATGTAGACATGAAGTCCCAGCCAACCCATGATGGACACGTGAAACCGTCATTTATTACCTCAGTCAAACTTAGCCAAAACGAGTGAAACTCTGAAGTTTCTCTGAAGTCATCTTGTTTGAGACATAACATGACATTTTGAGAACAATTAAGGGCCAACTGCATCTTCAAGAAGAAATATTTTTAAACAATCGTCTCTTAGGTTCAAGCCTATTGTAAGCCTTCTCAGAACTAGTAACTAGGGCAGTTAAGCATGAAAATCTAACCCCTTCACCATGATTCAAAACACTGTAGTTAAAAAAAAAAAACAAAAAAACTTTAGCTTGAGAACTCCCTTATATCTGAGAGAAAGAAATAACTTGAAAATCTGAAAAAGCTTCCATGATCCCAACATATGATGTGGTTTCAGGACAAGGGAAGATATCTACATTTTAGAAGTTTCTACTGTGTACCAAACACTGTAAGAGCTTTATAAATATATAACATGGGTCTCAGCATGAGCCTAAATGTGCATTCAGACATGTCCAGATACGTCTGACAAATATGGGGCAGGCCAGCCAGATGCCTTTTTATACAAAGGCATGAGGAGTTTCCCTGCAGAAGCCTCAGGGAAGAACGGAAGAAGGAGCAGCCCAATGGAGGGCACTCTCTCTCTGGGACTGGTGTGGTGGCCGTTGGATTTATCTCCAACCACAGCCCCCACAGGATTCATTATATCCGAGTCCTATGGAACAAGGAGGCTAAAGGACACCCCTAATGAACTGCCTTCATAAAGGTTTATGAAACATCGAGTCTCACGCAGTCCTGCGAGGGGACCCCTATAATAGAATGTGACACCAAGCAGGGAGAGGGGCCTTCTTCTCTATCTGCCCTACAATGTCTCATAGGCCCCAGGCCCTGTTTGGTTCTAGGAGTTGTTTTCCTGTTGCTAGTGGCCCTGAGCAAATGCCCTGCTAGAGACAGGGCAGCAAATATGGCACTAGGAAGGAGTACTCTTGGAAATTGCTATCAACACTTGTAAAGTAACTACATGGAGATGAGGTCATGGGCACACGAGAGGCCCAACACTACAGAACCAGCATTACTACTGCTGATGTATCCCCATCAGTATTTACCCTGATCAATCGACAATTACGCGTCCAGCACCCACTCTGCGCAAATAACTCCGTTACATGCTGAGCGATGTTGTGAGCCATGATCCTTGATCCTAAGGGGCTAGTCTCTAGTGCGCCACAGGCTGACAGTGCTGGAAAAACTATTATCTTTATCATCACAGTAACTCCATGAAGGACCCTTTATCTTCCCTTTAAAAAGAAGGGAACCTGAAGTCCAGAGAGGTTAAGTAACTTGCCTAAGGTCACAGAGCTTGTAAGCAGTGAAGACAAGCTAAGCAAGTGAGATAAGATGACAGGAACAACTAATGAGCAATGCAATGGCAGCATTGTTGCTTATTACAAATAAAACAAAAAGATGAAGAACAAACAAAAGAAGTTCTACAGACCTTTTTTTCTGTGATTCTTTGGTGGAGCTATGTCACCAGCTTTTACCCCCCAGGGAGAAAATAGCGGCTGTCAGAAGCTGCCCACTTTGCTTTGCCTCCAGCTTGCTCTACAGCTTCTGCAATTTCTCCCCATGCTGACCTGAGCCTCAGGAGTAATCAAATCAGTAACTGATATTCAGAAAGTAGGGATAGGCTTAGCTGAAGTGGCTTTTGTATGTTAATTAAGTGTTTTATGGAACCTCTGAGATCTCAGATGACACTCGGTAAATATTCCTTACTGAGTCCATGGAATCTGTGAGCGGGTTCTGTATAATAAAGCAATTTCAATGTCCTGACAGATGGGCCATAGAAATTGACTGTGTGGCTATGATTCCAACAGATTATATACAATGAAAAATCTGGACAATAAGTGCTTTCTCTGCTTGTTGCCTATGTACTGGTCACTTTCTAGAAAGGAAGAACTCAACTGTTTTCAGTTAGTATTACAGATAGAAGAGGGGTTCTGAGATGTTTGCCGTTCTTTTGTCCTGGCATTTAAAAAAAAAAAAAAATCTTCCAGTTCTGCTTCCTGGTTCTTAAATGAACTATTCAACCCATGAAAAGCCATTCGTAAAACATTTATCAAAAGGATGGAAGTGATAAATCCCCCCCTTCTCTTCCTGAATTCAGAGCCCTCTTTTTCTCTATGATTTCTCTGTTGAGAGCCTGATCTAGCTTCTGTTGCACCTTCAGTTCTTTCAGACCAGGGATGCAAATTCTTGAAATGAGTTCACGTACATAAACCCTTAACACGTGCGAGGACACGCATGCGCTCACTTCCGCTCTCTCTCTCTCTCTCCAGGAATTCTCTAAGCTTGTAACGTGAGACAAGATGTTAGCTAGCTAAATACCCATTAAGGAAAATATATATATATTTTTAAAGATTTTATTTATTTGACAGAGAGAGAGACAGCAAGAGAGGGAACACAAGCAGAGGGAGTGGGTAAGGGAGAAGCAGGCTTCCCGCGGAGCAGGGAGCCCGATGTGGGGCTCGATCCCAGGACCCTGGGATCATGACCTGAGCTGAAGGCAGACGCTTAACGACTGAGCCACCCAGGCGCCCCAGGAAAATATTTTTAAAACATCTACATAGAGATCTTTTTAATTTGCACAGAGCAAGTTCCAGGTTTTTAATCTGTGAATTTTGCTTACCTTGGATAACTGTATTAGAGAATAAAATTTCAAAATTTCCTAAGCCCGTCACAAAGAGACAAATACTATACGATTCCACTTATATGAGATGCTTAGAGTCGTCAAAATCATAGGGACAGAAAGTAGAATGGTGGTTGTCAGGGTCTGGGGGGAGGTGGGGAATGGAAAGCTACCCTTTAATGGCAGATTTTCAGTTTTACAAGATGAAAGAGTTACGGACATGGACGGTGGTGATAGTTGCACAACATCATGAATGTATTTAATACCATTGAACTGTACACTTCAAAATAGATAAGATGATAAATTTTATATGTATTTTACCACAATTTTAAAAATTGAAAAAAAAAACCCATATGAGGAAATTAAAAACAAAACAAAAAATTTTTAATTTCCCTTTTTTGCAACCGTACCATCATCAAGAGTCATCTTCTGCCTACACTGGCTGGTAGATGCTCACATGATGAAAGGAATCTTACACAGCCCCACAATTAGATAAAGGCAAAATTGCCTATGGAAATGACCAAACCCTTAATTAGCTAATTGCAGGTGCAATTGGCCACTTGCACCATCAGATGAAGGGCAAGTGGTTAATTGAGCCCACAAGTGACCTACTCAATCAGAACTAACAAATGGCTCATCAGATGAAGTCCTAGCCAAAATGTGTCTGCAAACAATAGCATGTGCAAAAACTGCACAAATCAGAAGCGGCAGTTGGGCTGCTATCTAAAAATGAAACCCACAAAACACAAGATAATTAGGAAAATGATCAAAACAAGAAAAATTCAGTAATGAGCCATGATCATGGGGGAAGTGAGGAAGATGGGCGATGTGGCGATTTTGGGAATCAAAGGCCAAAAGATTTCCAGTCATCCTTATTTCAAACTTTCAGGAAAACTTGTCATTTTTCTCCCCTTGTATGTGCTTTTTCACGGAGGGTATTACGAGAGCTCAGCATAAAATCCTGTATGGAACAGGGGCCTGGGAAAGGTAAATGAATGAGCGAATGGAAGACACTCTATCTGCACACAGAGGACTAAGAACACGAGGGCAGCCACTGCAGCAAACCGATAGTACTGAGAAGTTTCTGTTACATTTCCCCAATACAGAACATTTTTGTTTGACTATGTTGCTACCATATGCAAGTTAACTAACAGGAAGCTGTACTGATGGTTATGAGGATGTTGATGGAAGCAAAAATAATAGCTTGTTTTCATCAGGTTAAGCCAGGTCTACGCTGAGGTAGAAACCCCAAAACCTCAATGGCCCCAAACAACAAAAGTATATTTCTTTTTTTTTTAAATATTTTTTAGAGAGAGACACAGTGAGAGAGGGAACACAAGCTGGGAGAGTGGGAGACGGAGAAGCAGGCTCCCCGCAGAGCAGGGAGCCCGATGTGGGGCTCGATCCCAGGACCCTGGGATCATGACCTGAGCCGAAGGCAGATGCTTAACGACTGAGCCACCCAGGTGTCCCAACAAAAGTATATTTCTTACTCACACAAAATCCATCATAGGTTACTTCTCTTTCTCACCACTAAAGATCCTTTATCCTATGATTCAGCCATCTCAGCAAAGGCTTTCACCTTCATCACTCAAGAGGACAAGAAGAACTGTGCAACGAAACAGGGTTTTTCACGGCCTCAGCCTGGGCGTGTCACATGTAACTCCTGTGCACATTTCATTGGCTGTAATTAGTCATGTAGTCCTGCCTAACTGCGAGGATTGTGGAGTGCAGGCTCCCATCTGCTCAGAGCAGAGGAGAGCTGAGACAGGGTTGAGTGAATCTATGGCATTTTTTCTGCCACACACTCCAAAAACAAAGAATATAAAATAATCTACTCATTTGGAAGTCTAGAATGTCTCTTCATATAATGCTATTAAAGAAGTCATCAAAATTAAACATACAATGGTGACACATGGTAGCCATACTTGTGGTGAGCACAGCATAACATATAGAGAAGTTGAATCACCACATTGTACTCTTTAAACTAATGTAATATTGTGTGTCAGTTATACTCAAAAAACAGTTTTAAACATACAAATGATTCAGAAATGGAAAAAGCCAAACACAAAAGCCAAAAAAATAAATATTTTTTATGTTTTCATTCAAAAAACACAAACATACAAGCCAAAGTAGTATTCATAAGGAAATCCAAAGGCATAAAACTCTTTATAAGAGGTAGACTAAAAATAAATAACCCAGACCTTCACTTGATAATCTTAAAGATAAGAAATAACAAGCGTAGGCAAGGATGTAGAGAAAAGGAAACACTTGTGCATTGTTGGTGGGAATGTAAATTGGTATAGCCACTATGGAAAACGGTATGGAGGTTCCTTAAAAACTTAAAAATAGGACCACCATATGATTCAGCAATTTCACTTCTGGGTAGTTATCTGAAGAAAATAAAAATACTAATTCAAAAAGATATATGCATCCCCATGTTCACAGCAGCATTATTTATAATAGCCAAGATGTGGAAACAACTTAAGTGTCTATTGATAGATGAATGAATAAAGAAGATGTGGTGTATCTATCTATCTATCTATCTATCTATCTATCTATCTATCTATCTATACACATTGTATATATATGTGTGTGTGTATATATACACACACAATGTAATACTATTCAGCCATAAAGGGAAGGAAATCTTGTCATTTGTGACATGTGTAGACCTTGAAGATAGTAAGTCAATTGAAATAAGTCAGACACAGAAAGACAAATAAGATGATCTCACTTATATGTGGAATCTAAAACAAACAAAAGCTTATAGATAAAAAAAACACATTGCTGATCAGCAGAGGTAGAGTGGGGGCAGGTAGGAGAAATGGATGAAGTGGATCAAAAGGTACAAACTTCCAGTTATAAAATAAATAAGTCATGGGGATGTCATGGACAGCATGGTGACTATAGTTAATAATACTGTATGGCATATTTGAACGTTGCTAAGGGAGTAGATCTTTAAAGTCCTCATCCCAAGAAAAAAAAAATTGTAACTATGTATGGGGACAGCTGTAAACTAGACTTACTGTGGTGATCATTTTGCAATTTGTACAGATATTCAATCATTATGCTGTATACTTGAAACTAACATATGTCAATTATACCTCAATAAAAAAAGAAAAAAAAAACGTACACAGCAAAATAACGCAACAGAGATGTGATCTAGGAATTACTGAAGATTTAAAGAAATAAAATGTATTTTTAAAGCAGATCATACTAATAATTTTCAATGTGTTCTTTGTAAAGATTGATAAAATAGACAGATTTGGGGCCAGTAGGATTATAGGGAAGAAAGAATGGATTCCTATGAACACTATTATGAACAACATAGGAGGCACACACATAGATGTTGAGGGACTAGAAAATGTCATACAAGCCAGGTCACTTTGGCCCAGTTATTTAACCTCTTAGCGTTGTATGGTGACAGATGGTAGCTACACCTGCCATGAGCATGGACAGCATAACGTGCAGCATCTCTACATTGTATACCTGAAACTAATGTAACATCACGTATAAACTGAACCTCAATAAAAACAAATATTTATTCTCTCTGTGATACCAGTTCTCAATCTAAAGTGACTCACAAGATTATTGTGAGGACCTGGCCTGTAGTAAGCTATTAATAAACACATTTTTTTGGTAACGTTTTTAAAATTTTAATCCCAGTATAATTAACATACAATATTATATTAGTTTCAGGTGAACAATATAGTGATTCAACACTTCTATACTTTACTCAGTGCTCATCATGAAAAGTGTACTCTTAATCCTCTTCACCTGTTTCATTTCACTCATTTCCCCCACCACCTCCCCTCTGGTAACCATCAGCTTGTTCTCTATAGTTAAGAGTTTAGTTGTTTGTTGCTTTGTTTGTTTGTTTCTTAAATTTCACATGAGTGAAATAATATGCTATTTGTCTGTTTCTGACTGACTTATTTCACTTAGAATTTTACCCTCTAGATCCATCCATTTTCTTGCCAATTGCAAGATTTCATTCTTTTTAATGGCTTACTAATATTCCAAGTGCTGTTATTACTCTTTAAATGGGACTACGAGTATAGGATTTTTAAGTGGGTTGAGAAAAAATTGTTAAAAATAGATAATCTATATTTATATCTGTTATTCCAGAGCAAAGAAAATACTCTATAACACTGTGGTAATTCCAGGATGTGATATGGGCTCAGGAATAGACATATAGATCAATGCATCAAAAATTCAGATGATGCTGTGAAGAGCCACATGGCAATATACATGAGAAAAGTAGGCTTGGTGTAATAAAGTCCAGTTTTACATTCTTTTGGGGGGGTCCATCTTTGATATTTTCAGTTTCAATAGAGACATGGGACAAGGAAGTGGTTCCAAAGAATATGGTCCAGAGGGCACCATTCGTAAGAGTCACAGGTGAATGGCACCCACTGGAGTTGTGGAGTCTATCACCCATGTGGTCCCACA
Organism: Mirounga angustirostris; assembly: GCF_029215605.1. Taxonomy (NCBI): domain Eukaryota; kingdom Metazoa; phylum Chordata; class Mammalia; order Carnivora; family Phocidae; genus Mirounga; species Mirounga angustirostris. Next base: position 68,162,573 of record NW_026991723.1, on the reverse strand, counting down.
TGTAAACAGTTTCTGCACTTTTCAGTGATACAAATGGTATTGTGATGAACGTACTTGTCCATCTCTGGGCCAGTATTTCTAAAGTCAGATACCCAGAACTTGAATTGTAGAGAAAAGGGTACGGATGGTTTAAATGGTGACAGATACCCAGAGGGACTCAAAAAGACCCTATCATTATTCTTCCACCAAGAGTGTTTGAGAGAACTCATTTTCTTCCACCCTCACTAAAACATATTGCCAACCTCTACGTTTCTTGTCAATCCAAAGGGTGAAACACCATACCTGATTTTGGACTGCTGTTGAGCTTCAACATCTCTTCTTCTATTGTTTTATATTATGAACGTATAGAAGCATAGATAGTCCACATGTGCACTGTCCAACACACAGATATTAGGAAAATGTGGCCATTTGAATGTAAATTAATTAAAATTAAAGTAGTTTCTCAGTCAAATGCATATGTTCTCTGATAGAAAGTAGGCAGTGGAGAAGAGACTAATGATATGAGAGAATAAACAGGCAATTAGAAACTAGAAAGAAAATCGAGAAAGTAATATGATTACAGAAAAACCACCACAGAGAAAGTTAGGGCTGAAAGGAAACTTGGAAACGATTGGATGTCAAAGTTTCCAAATTCTATTTTGTGAAGCCCTGGAATTCTGTACAGATGCTCAAATCTAGATATTTTAAGGTATAATAAATCTGTTTTGAATGCATTTTAAGTGTTACAAGTAAAAATGCACAGACTCAAATTTCAACACATTGTAGGTCATTGGAACTTTAAACCTGTTTCACCATTTTAACTTCTTTTGAGGCAGATCCCAACATTTTTCCAATACGTAGGAGTGTGTGTGTTTGTGTGTGCACGCGTGCATGCACGTGTGTGTGTGTGTGTGTGAGAGAGAGAGAGAGACGGGGGGAAGAGGACTTATGGTAAATGTGTCACTGGACAGGAAAGTTATAGCTCGGCACTGAACTTTTTTAAAAAATTCAAGACTGAATATGTCAATTCTCATAAATTTGAACAAAAGCAAGCCTGCTACCTCAGCTCATGTACACAATGCCCATGCAGGGCAGGACTCTGTTACATCTGCTTGGCACATGCTCCCATCTTCAATTAATAGTCGATAGTGCAGTAAGAAGGGAGCACAAAATGCATAGAGTCAAACTATGATGTGATAGTTTTAGTGCTACTTTTAGATCTTGGGGACTTCTGGTTTGAATTTCTATTGATAAAGTAAACTAAAAAATATTGAGTTATTCTGTCTTATTTTTATATTTATAAATGTTTTCTTTTTTTTTTTTCAGGAGGTGTAAAAAATACCCTTAAAACTAGAAGGAGATATCTGATAAAAGAGGGGGGGAGGAAGGAAAGGAAAGGGGAAGAGAAGGAAAGAAAGAATTAGAAGGTAAATTAGATATGGCATATTAGCATTTACTGATGTATCAACTAATGCCAGCCCATTGAGAATAACATAAGGAATGAAGTCAAGTGCTGACAACACATGAACTCACTCAAAATCAAGAAACTAAATGATGGATAGAAAAACTGGAGGAATCCATGTTTATGATCATAAATTCATCCCATGTCTGCAGTATGTTCTATGCAACCAACTACTCCACATAGTGTTACCATCACTGACAGGTTAGTCTTACCTAAGTAAAAAACAATAAGCAATTGTTTTTTAAAAACAATAGGTCTTTCTACTTGCTTTTTTCAATATTAATTCAACAGTTTTAATGTTCCTAAATCTGACACAAAGTGCCTGTTAGTAATATGAACACGCACTGCCTCCCATGACAGAATCAGGTTCTATGGAGGGAAAGTACTTAAATCCAGTACTGTACAAAAATCTAACTCAAATGTAAGAGGGAAAACTATTGTAAAAATAATAATATGTATACACCCTTTCCAATTTCTGATGATATGTCTAGAGAGAAGTGAAATTTTTTAACACCCAAGATACACGGTGGGTTAGTGACAAGTGGTCAGTTTGTGAACTCTTTAATGAGCTTCATTACTAATAATGTGCCTCTCCACATATTTCTTATTTTTCTATGCTAGGGTTCATGCAGAAGAAATTTAAAAAATATATATATATATATTATCTCAAACTGGCCAAATTGTAGTAATGTCTATTCAAATGATGTGAAAGTAGTATCTGGGAAAAGTATAGAAGTAATGGCTCCATGTGTTTAGCTGTCTAATGAAGCTTTAATAATACTGTATAGTCAAATATTAGGTGTTAACGTCTTAGAAACATGCAAATGTCTTTCTAAATAGTGTTGTATCAGGCCATAGAAATAATCGATTATATTAAGCTGCAGCCTTAAAACGGCAAACTTTCAGAGTTGTTGGTAATTATATTGGCAGTATGTTCCAGAATTGCCTTTTTTACAGGAAACTTATATGATGAACTGAAGGCAAGGCACTAGTACAACTATTTCAAAGATTTTAAGAGAGGAGAAAAAATTGTGTTTGTCAGTGAAGAGATTCCATTTATTAAGTAGCTAACAAAAATACAACAGCTTTTCAGAATTCTGGTATTTTCAGGCTTATAATTGCAAATAAGGTGTCAGCAAGGAAACTGAAACTTCAGATTTCTACTGAATAAAAAACAAACTAGATTTTTACACCCTTGAAAAATGACACACGGAGGTGTGCTACGACATCTGAGATTTTTTTTAAATGAAATCACCGAGACATCTTATATTGTTATCAGATATATCTGAAAAGTATTTCCTGCCAAAGACATTTCAACCAGCTAGATAGGAGCCAGTTTATTAACAGTCCCCAAACGAGACACTTACCAAGTCACAAAAGTAAGCAGCTATCAGATCATGTTAGTGATTCAATCTTGAAATAAAAGTATCTATTGCTTCTCTTTCAATCTTCTCTAATTGTTAATGGAAAAATAAGCTTATCCATTGAAAAACTGTTATCTTTCGAAAAAACTTCTCTATGTGAGAAATATTTTAGTGCCTTTATAATAATAATAAGCATGCATTAAATAAATACATGTGTACATACAAATATATATAAATAATATATTGGAACTAAAAAAATACACTAAAAACTGCTTTTTCTTTGTATATATTTGGGTTCCTCATATAGTTTTGTTTGAAAAGAAAATGCCACTAGAAAGGACACAAAGCTGGTGGATTCAACTCCATTTTACAGAAAAGGGATTGCAACCAAGGAGACAATGAGTGCCATACTTCAGAGCATGGTCTCTGGGTTCTAACAGATTTGAGACTAAATCCTGACTCCACCACTTACTTTCTGTGTGCCACTGACTATCTTTCTTCTTTGCTCACCAAGTTTCAGTTTCATCATTTATCTGGTAAAGATAATAATACTATCTATCTCAAAAGCTGTTATTATGGTTAAATTAGATAGAGCAAATTCTCTTAAAAAGAAAAAAAAAGAAAGAAAGAAAGAAAAATGCCCTGCATGGGAAAGTGGTCCAGTACACCCCCTCTGACAGAAGTTAGCAGCACAGCCCAAGCGCTAGTTCTAATGTTCTCTCCATTCCACTAGCAAGCCATGAACCCTATGAGCAAGCTCACATTGGGATAAGGACGCACATGGCTTCTTCCCCTACGAGGAGGGGAAAGAGACAGGAGTCCAGCGTGGGTGAAGAAAAAGAAATTATGACGGGTGCCTGGGTGGCTCAGGTGGTTAAGCGACTGCCTTCGGCTCAGGTCATGATCCTGGAGTGTCTGGATCGAGTCCCGCATCGGGCTCCCTGCTCGGCAGGGAGCCTGCTTCTCCCTCTGACCCTCTCCCCTCTCATGTGCTCTCTGTCTCTCTCATTCTCTCTGTCTCAAATAAATAAATAAAATCTTTAAAAAAAAAAAAGAAAAAGAAATTATGAGATGGAATGTGGAGAGTGGTCAGAAATTGTTATGGGTTTGGTTTTTTGTTTTTTTAAGTAGGGGTTACTTTATTTAATTGAAAATGTGGGGTTTTGAGTTGCGTGGGAAAAGGTGGGAAAAGCCTTTGTAGGCAAAGAGAGTCTATCAAGTATGACAATATAATTCAGTGAGATATATTTTGGGCTAAGTTTACAGACTTTGGAAGAGTATGAAGTTTTGAATTCCAACAGAATTGCTACAAATTCAAGCTTTGCTACCTAGTAACTATGTGCTTTTAGCAAATCTTTACTATCTCCATACTTTTCTGGTGAGGTTACTGTGGCCATTACACTAGATATTCCAGATCATCCCAGACCATGAGCTCCCTGAGACCAGAAACAGGGTCAAACTCATGTTTGTTGAATATTGAACAAGCCCTGAACTCTTGTTTCTTATATTCTTTGATTTGAATAGCTGACTCTTTATTCTGTTGGTGATAGCCCAATTTATTAAGACCTCCTGCTTCACCACTTGGGCTACATTACTACTCTCAGCCTCTGCTTCCTGGGAATCAAATGAGAATGAGAACTACTTTGTACAGGTACTATGAGACTTAGCAGTAATGGATCTAAAGTCTTCAGTGCAGTTCCGGCACATTGATGCACATTCAACTTTTACTGTCTTTTATTCTCTAAGTGTCCTCCCCCTATGAACTGGGGTAATGCAGTTTTTCTGAAGTCTAAATAAAAATTTCTAAATGTGAAGACTTTTCAAATTATAAAGTGCTAAATAAATGTTATTTAACATCTTCATTAGAAAACAATGCATTTATGTAACTTCAACAAAAGATACAATAGAAACATTAAGTGCTGGAACTTGAAGTTTTCTCAGTTCTCAAAATGAAGAATGTTCTTTCATTTTAATTTGTTTTGGTTAAATGTGGTTCTTCCACCTGCACTCTGGAAATCATTCCCTTTACCCTGTGCAGGAAATTTGTTCTATAAATCAATGAATTGCCACCTATAGAAGATCAAACTACAGCAAGGAGCGTGCACACTTAACAAGTACTCAAAAAAATTTGGCTGGAGGGCTCCATTTTCTAAAGAAAATGCCAATGCTGGGTGGAAGATAGGACTAAAGTGATAGGAATGTTGAATTGGAAAGGATTTATATGCCAGTTCCTCACCACACCAAGTGGATATTTATCTACTTGCTGCTCAAGTACTTCCAGTCATTCCATTTTCCAGGCACCTTCATTTTTAGAAAGATCCTCTTTATATTGTGCAAAAACCTACCTCTGCTTGGCCCACATTCTCTCCTCTGGAGCCATCAAAACCAGCCTCTTCCATCCTAAATGTAAGGCTTTCAAATATTTAGAGACAGAGGTCAAGCTTCTCATCATTGGAGCATGTTATTTCTCAGCACACAAGGGAGCACGAGGGAAAGGTGGTCAGGGGTTTGAGGGGCGTCTCAGACAGACTTTGTCAAAACCCTCTGGAGCCATAGGCTATATCTTGATTGGCCACACAAAGTCCAAAGAAGCCACAGGATGACACAAAACCACCCAAGTCTGCCCCTTCTCTTGAAATTCTCTTGATCTTACTCATACTTATGAATCCCACTCATTTTCTATGGCGTATTAAGTAACACTTTGGAAAAGGCTTGCTTTTTGTGGGAAAAAACCTCCTACATATTGAATGGCTAGCTATAGGGATTATGACTCCATCTCATTTTTTCCCCTCTCAGGCTCAAGTGTCTGCCTGTCAACATTTTGGTATTCTTCGCCAATCCCTTCTCATTCCTCATTTTCTCACTGTATAATTTCTTCCTTCCTTTCTAATAAACCATTTGAGAGGTTCCCAAACCATTCTATCTTTTCCTCATATCAGCTGAGAAAATGGCATGGAACACACACATAATCAAGATGGCCTCAGGAAGAAAACCATAACTGGACAGTAGAACCCCTCTTCTTCTCTGCTTCTTGATCATGGGAAGGCTGTTGGATTCTGCAGTGAACCACAGTCCTGTTGTCTAATTCCAGGTACTTCTAATTAAGTGCTATTAATAAGTGGACTATGGCTTCCTGTTACTTTTAAGCCTGTCCATCTATTCTCTCATTTGGGTATCTCATTCTTAGTTGCTCGGATATGAAATAGTAGTCATTTCCATCAAGTCTTTGCATACCTATTTCCAGATGCTCACATTTGCCGCATCTTCAGGAATTTCTCATTAGCTTGTAAACTGGTAGCAATAACTATTTTGTGTGAATGAGTTTTAATTAAGTGTTTTATATACATAGTGAAGATCCTTTAAAACTTCCATGATGTATGGGGAGCAGTTATTATTAACTATCTTTCTACAGATGGAGGAACCATAGCTCTGAAAGATTATGTTTTCCCACACGGATTGTGTGCAGTAGGGGGAAGACTCCATGTGAGTCTTCAGATCCAAACTTGCTTCATTTACCTCACACGGTATTACTTGTACTACTCATTCCCCCCCCCAAAAAAAACAGACAAAATAATCTAGTATGGAAATTACTACTCTCTAAGTACAGTTTTCTTCTCCTAAATTCTTCACCCTTGGCTTAAAGAATGTAACATCATAAATTAGCCCTGAATACTTCTATCCAAAAGTATCTCTCACTCTTCTAAATCCAAGTAAAATGTATTGTATATTTCCACTTTGATTTTAACTCATGCTCATTCATTCAACACTTTTTAAAATATCTTTCTGGTACCAAAGTACCAAGCATTGGGAATTCAGAGTTGAGTAAGATATGGCTCTTGCTTTTGAAGAATCTACTGTGCAGTACAGGGCATAGGGAAATTTTTTAAATGGTATAAAAATAGTATTGTTTATAACACTAATGTCTACCATTTACTGAGTACATACTATGTGCCAGGCACCATTATAAGCACTTCACATGTATGGTAAAAGAATGCACAGAGTACATGATGAATATTTTCTTATGAATGCATAGTACCTGCCCAAATGCTCTGCAAACTCTTTGAGAATAGGAACCTTCCTCCTTAGTGTTTTGTTTTCCTTATGTGTATGCCCAATTAAACCAAAATGAACCAGTTCATGGTAGCAAGCCTGGAATTGTAAATAAACTAAACTGGGATACGATAAAAAATTTCCTACTTATTTTAATGACAACTGTTACCAAGGGACACATATATTATTAGAAATCATTTTGACTAGTTGAGTGGGGACCATGAAAGGACAAATATTAATTGCATTTGAACTGAATAGCTTTAAATACATTAAAAAGTTAAAAAAAATTGTGAGGATATAAAATACATTGTTCTACAGATCAAAAGTATATATGGAGAATTACAAGGGAAGGAGTAAAGATGAAAACAAGAGTGTAGGGTATATGCCAATCTTAGCTACATTATACAGCACTAATGAATAAAAATTTCAGCAGCTTAAAACAGTGGTTCTCAACCAGGAGCAATTTTCTCCATAGGGAACATTTGACAATGTTGGACAGTTTGGGTTGTCAAAACTGGGGGAGGGGTGCTACTGACATCTAGTGAGTAGAGGTCAGGATTACTGCTCAATATTAGAATCAAGAATCACTCAAAGTGTTCCCAGAGCCAAAGTTGAGAAACTCTAGATTCAAGTAACAAAGGCTTATTACTCACTCTTACAACCTGTCCACCATGTATAAGCTTACGCCTTTGCTCTGGGGTCATCAGCATCCTCAGTCCAGAATTCAGGCTAACAGAGGAACATGGCTAAGAGAAGAGAAAGCTTGGAGTGTCTCACACTGGCAATTAAATGATCCAGCTTTGAAGTGATGTGTTTCAATTGCATTCAACCTCATTTACCCAAACTACTCACATGGCCCCACCCAAGCAAAAAGGAGCTAGGAAGTGTAATTCTAGCATATGCCCCAAACTGGGATGAACTGGTACATATGATGAATACCACAAATGAATAGTTTGAGGAGTGGAGGGCAGGATATAAGAATAATATTGGGCAGAATTATTGCTATTCTAATGACATTCCAAAGTTCTGAAATCAATGCTGTTTCTGCTTTCAGAAAATCTTTATGCTGGAGGAAATATATTCACAAAAAATGTGATGCAGGGGTTTTTCAGCTAGAAATGGTTAGAAATAATGCCTACTCCATAATGTTATTAATATGTGAAAGCAATTGGCACAGTGCTTAATTTCTAAGAAATACTTTTTAAATAATTATTTTCCTTCTTTCCTTTGCAGAGTGGCTAGAAGAACAATGGCATAGCTGAAGAATAAGCCTATCAAAAATGGGATACTTTTTTTTGCATTAGGTAAGAGAAGAAAACACTACATTATATAGGATACCTGAGACCTCTGCTCATCCTTGCCAGGCCTGCATCAATTACCTTATGAATACCATAACTCCACTACCTCTCCATTCCTCTTCTTCCCTAAAACTTTTATTAGACTGGGCTTTCAAAACTGCAAATCAGTTCACAGTTTCCTAATTGAAAACCCTTCAATGGCTTTTTATGATCCTTCACTGTAAAAGTATAACTCCTTATCACGGCATCCTCACATTTATGATTTCATCTGCTCACCTGTCTTTCCTCATCTTTCTCCCTGTTGCCAACCACCTATATTTTCCCAAACACGACAATGCTCTTCCATGATTCATGCCTTCTTGCCAACTGACTTCCTCTACCCATTGGCCTAGCAAACCATACTTTGTCCTTAAAATGCTCTCAGCCATCACCTTCCTCAGGAATGTGTCTATTTACTTGACTGTCTCCTCCGTTTTACATAAACTGCTCTATCAGGGGCTACATTTCATGTCTGTATCCACAGAGCCTAGAACAGAGTGAGATCTCAACAAATATTTTTGAATGAATCTTTAAAATATAAATTTCATTTTGCTATGCCTTCATAATAACCATTTTAATAATTACATACTATTCACACAAGAGGATACCCAACTATTAAAAACTAAAATAATTTATCATTTTCTTTTAAAAAACTAGAAAAAAAATTCATACAAAGAAGAAAAATGTCAAATACACAGATGTTTCCTACAGCATTATATAAAAACAAAATTGTTGTCTTCCTTTCTCAGAAGCAGCTCTTAGGAAGAGACTAAGGTATAAATGACTAAATAAAGTTAGATAAATAGGCAAGAAAGGGGTTTCATCTTTTTTTGTTCCTAAGAGTTTTCAACTCTTTCACTACAAAGTTCTACTTTTATTATTATTTGTCCTTGTATGTTCCGTCCTAGACTTGAATCCCATTTTTGCCCTGATCAGCACCCCTTGAAGACTCTTGTAAGATACAAGGGATTCCAAGCACAGTACCCACTGGTTTAGTCCAAATCTGTCATTTTACAAAATCCTTTAAGATGGATTCTACTATAACCCTATTTTGCAGATGAGGAAATGCAGCCATAGAAAAGCTAAATAAAACCAGCTCATACATCATCAGATTTGAACCCAAGAAGTCTGATTCAGAGATACACAACTCTTATACCGCAATATCTCCTATAACAAAACATATGTATTTTTTCTTTTTTCCCCCAAAACATATGTATTCTAATGGCTTGAAAAGCTTTAGCCCTGAAAGAACGGCTCTTATGAGTCTGAAAATCATTGGGAAAGTAGAAGAACTTCAGTGAACATATGTCTATTATTTTATCCCCTTCCCATCTGAGTCCTCATCTTTGTTTAGAGAATTCCTCTCGTAAAAAACTTGGTGGATGGCAAAGATTGCCTTCACTATAGTGAAAATACTTCCCTTTTCTTTCTAGGGCAATGGAGGGCACAGAATGAAACAAGGTTCACCCTAGAATAATGATCTGTATAATGTTCCAAGGATCTAAGCTTTCTGAATTTTATATACAGAGAGAAAAAGCCATAAGTCAGCTGAGGTCATTCCTTTACAAACATGACTCATACGCCACCCAAACCGTAAGTTATAAAATTGAAATCTAAGAGGAAGTGGCCCATTTGTCAGCTCTACCTAAAGAAAAATTTCTTTTCAGTAAGCACCATCCTTGTGTGCTTATTGGCTGAACTGAATCTACTCTAAAGATCTAGCCTCTTTTCAGTAAAACAGATTGAGGAAGGTCTGTTATTTAAATAGGGTAATGATTCAACAGGGGCATTAGAGGAATCTGCTGAAACACCCTTTCTTTCTCAGTCATATTGGTTGTAGGTGTTTGCTAGTAACTAGCTGACCCTGGGGGAAAAGCATCAGAGTTTTGTTTTTTTTTAAAGATTTTATTTATTTATTTGACAGAGAGAGACACAGCGAGAAAGGGAACACAAGCAGAGGTGGTGGGAGAGAGAGAAGCAGGCTTCCCACGAGCAGGGAGCCCGATGTGGGGCTTGATCCCAGGACCCCAGGATCATGACCTGAGCTGAAGGCAGACGCTTAACAACCTAGCCACCCATGTGCCCCAAAAGCATCAGAGTTCTTACAAAGCCCAGAACAAAGGCAAGTGGAGCATTATCTGAAAGATGAGAAGAGCTAAGGATGTAAAAGGCAGGGAGTGGAAGTGACAGGGAGGTGGGTGCAGAGGGAACGGCATGAGCCAAGGCCTTGAAGTAGGTAGGGATTAGGACATACTCAAGAAATGAAAAGAAGGTCAATGATCCTGACACACACGGGATAAAAGATAGGTGTTGGACCAGGCTGGAGAGATCACTGGGGCCAGACAGTGCACATTTTTGTGAGCATGTTCGTCATATAAAACAACGAAAGTGAGTGCTTGCTTCAGGTGCTCTGCAGCTAACTTTCTGGTCCTTCCAGAGACACACACACCTTCTCCCCTGATACTGGGGATGCACAGATAGAAAATGTGAAGCATTGGTTATAGATCTCGCGCTGCCCCTAATTTGCAGGTTAGGAAACTGAGGCTCAGAGAAGTGAAGTGAACAAGGTGGCCTAAGTTGTAATGAACAGATAGGACATCAATGTTGGTCTAATGAACTCTGTCTCTGTGGGAAGACTTCGTCCAACTTTGTCTCCTCCACAGTTTTGCCTGTGACCAGTCAGGGCTATGTATATTGATTCTGTGCGCAATAGTTTCCATCTGTATTGCTTTTTAAAACTGACAGCATGATTTCCTTTAAGCCCAGGTTCTCTGCGGATCTCTAATCCAGGACCAAAGCAAATTTGCATGGTTGGTTTAAAATGGTCTTCTGGTCACCCCCATCCATCACAGGTATATTCAACACTCAAGTACAGACAGCTTGCTTTCTTTTGGCTCAATTGGGAGGTGAATTACTCGTCCCCCACCAGTCACATTTTGCCTAGTAAGTTCACTGCTCTCTCCTCAGCAGGTTATTCTCATCCTAGCTCACTTCTCTGGGACTTACTGAGAACTCAACATTTGTCAGAGTTGAAACGGACTTGCTGCAACTTCTCACTAAAAGAGACGTTGTTAAAATAAATCCTTGATACATCTAAGGTCTTCGTGAATCAGCACACTCACAAGTATTGCCCTAATTTAATTTCTCCTGGGGGGGAAGAATAATGAAAAACTGAAACATTTAAGTTGCACTTTGATGATTTACTTAACGAGCAGTATTTGCACAGAGTAGTGTGCTGCGTAAAGTGGAGTCACAAATAGCTCTCACTTAATGCTGTGCAGAGCGTATGGTGGACTTGTTGATGTCATGGAGCCAGAGCACTGCCAAGTGTGACATTTTCCATTCCTTAACGAATCCAAGGGTTCAGCTTTCTGGCAAGGGACTATCACTTTCTGAGGCTTCTTATTTTCTATTCGCTTTCAGCACCAGCTCGTACAGTTGATGTTCTTCTCTTATCTAGTTTTTTTTCACAAAGAAATACAATTTATCACATTATGAGAATTGCTAAGTTCTCGTCAAGGAGCGTGAAGCCACAAAACTGATTAAAACACAAAAGCTGGCTGGTTAGCTAGGTTCATAGACTGAGTGGCTTGGTCAAAATGCAAGCTTTACAAACCCATGTGATTTAAAAGTGCTCTTGCAGCAAAATGATAAATCACCCCCTATCCTGGCCTTGCAAAGTCCCTTGTGAATAGCTGAATTCATGGATACTAAATTCACGAATGCTAATGATCTACTCTGTTCCCTTAAGTTTTCACCTAACTTGCGTTCTGCTTTTTATGTAATAATATCCAAAGCTCTAAGTCCTTTGTGTATACTATGTTCCCAACTCAGCCTGTCCTGGGTCTCTCGTCGAGCTTCTGCCTTTGACTGTGAACTTGCCACATGACCTAAATCAATTTATCATTGATACTGACCTTAAATAGCACCCCCCCAAAAAAAATCCCTGTAGCCATTTCTGATTATTCTGTTCATCTGTTTCTACCATACAAATTTTATCTGACCAAGGACATAAAACAAAACCCAGGATCTAGTTTATATTATTCTGGGTGAACCAAATGCCCACTAAAATATTTGGTTTTAATTTTTTCAGGTGATTCATAAATGCAATGAACTATTATATATTCATGAAAATTATGAATAAAATGTGATATAGGGGAATGGTTATGATGTACTATTAAGTAACAATGCAAGATATAAAATGACAAGTATACTGAGACTTCAATGGTGAACTAAAAATACTAAAGTTCAATATATCAACAAATTAATAGCAATCATTTCTAGGTATATGAATAATTTTCATTCTCCTTTTCTAGGACCCTGGATCCCCAATTTTCTTACAAACCAAAAAAAGATTATTCAAAAGCTCAGTAGTACCTATGAAGTACCTTAGTCTTAAAAGAATTGTAGACCAGCTCCTTAAAACACTGCTCAAATTCCTCCACAGTTTCAGAGGCTAAAAATCAGGGCCAGCAACTTGAGGAATTTAATAAAGAACAAGAAACTAATCCCAACTTCAATTCCCCTGCAAATATGACAGGATTTTAAAATGTGCCTGGAAAACTGCATCTGGGGTTTTGCCAATCCCATAACGTTTGGGACGTTTGCTGAACCCAAAACACAGCCGGGCCCACCCATCCATAATTAAAGCCCTCCCCCCAAATGAATTCATTGCTTTGTGGCACCATCTGTCTCATTCCCTTATTTACATAATAGGGAACCCTGCTCAGACTGCAGCAAACGAGGAATGACAAAAGGATGGCGAGTAGAGATGAAATGTATACATGTATACATCAGATTATGTATAATATGGTCAAATCCCTCCAATCTAAAATTTTAAAAATATTCAAAACCCTTCCCAGTCTTCACAGGGGCCTCTTTCCAGCTCTCGGGACCTCCTTCCTCCTTCTGCTGCATCGGCAACTCTCACTAAAATGGCTTGTTTCACTCAAAGAGTTCATTTGTCACATTTTATTTTATTAAATATTTTATTTTCCTCTTGTGGACCCATTAGAACGCCAGTTAGAGAAAGTGACATAAATCAATTGCGTTTGGTAGTCACTAAGGATGCAGAGGAGAAATAAGCAGGTTCATATTAACTTGAAATTTAAAAGGAAAAAAAAAATTGTCCTCCATGCAGAGCTTCCGTGAATCCTTCTCATTTTCCTCTTGTCTGTCTCCTGGGAAGTTTCTGTCCTAATAATGGCAGCATGAGCAGTGGATCTGTTCAAAGACAGACAAAGGGCTGATTTTTTAATATGCAGCAGTCACTCTAATCCCATGTTTTCTGTCCCTTCCTACAGGAGCTGGGGCAGGGACAGTTTTCCAATGTCCATGGCAGCCACGGGCTGTGGTGGGGCAGGCACTGGTCTAAGAGTTAAGTGACTCCGATCGCTATGCTGGCTCGGCCACTAACTCTCAGTGACCTTGGGCAAGTCTACTTTTGAGGAATTCAGGCCTCCAGTCAGTGCTCTGCTGACCCATACACGCCTGCTTGGAAACAGAGATGACGCTCTTCCCTGTGGACCTCGAGGCCCCATTGCTGTGTCTGTAGACACAGAAGCAAGGCGGGGAGAGCTCCTTCAGCCCTGGGGCTCTACCTTTCACCAGAACTGAGTCATGCCCTCAGGCTAGAGCAGAAAAGCTACCAAGGTTCTGAGGCATACGTTGCCTTCTGTACCAAGTGGAACACTTTACAGCCAGAGATCAGGAAGGAGCCTCCTCAGCTCAGCACCGACAGCCCTAGGAGCAGCCGCGCCTCAGGTTGGAATTGTTGGAGGCCCATGCTGAGAACAGGGGCTTCGTCAGTGCACCGCAGAGAGCTGGAGAATCTGCACGGACCAGATTCCTCAGCCCTCTCCGGGTCGCTCAGTCAGAACTTCTGGGGATGGAATTGAGGAATCAGTATATTTGTTATGCTCCCACAGAACTCTGAGTCAGTCAGTTTGGGCTCTACTGGTTTCTGTAACTATTGCTGCCATAAAAAGAAGTTGAGTACATCTTTAGGAGACACAATTCCTTAGTTCTGAAATCCAGGAGGAATTTGCCACATATGTGTCTTTCTTCAGGGGCATTCAATCAGCACAGTAGATAAAACTGGCAGCAGTTTTCTTCCTTAGATGCAGAAATGTTTAGGTGGACACATCTTCCGTCCACCTGCCAACAGCCTGAGGCCAGCACCCGAAGCATGTACCTGGTGAAAGCATTTCTTCCGGGACTACACTCAGGGGGTTTGGGCTGAGCTTCTTTCTAATCTATGCCCGGCAATGCGCTAAGGGTGACAGCAGCCCTCCTAGAGACCCTACCCACAATCCCATGCAGTAGCTAAAACACCCTTCCCCAAAAAAGAGTACAATGATGATAGTATTTCTCAATACAGACAACTTGGATTTTCTCAATCTTATGCCATGTATGAAATAAAAATGGCTTCAGAAACCATTACAATTTTTAATGATGTATAACACAATCCAAACACAAGTTCTGTTGTATCTGCAAATGCAGCTTTAAGGTAAGTCAGCTAGACATTTTCCAGCCAGATGCCCCCTAAGCCCCTGGCATCTACATGAGAGAAGCTACTGCTGTTGTGACAAACAGCTATCTCCCATATCCATAGTAAATTTGGTTTGAGATCTGCTGAGTTTAAAAGTACCTGTGAGAGGGGCGCCTGGGTGGCTCAGTTGGTTAAGCGACTGCCTTCGGCTCAGGTCATGATCCTGGAGTCCCGGGATCGAGTCCCGCATCGGGCTCCCTGCTCGGCAGGGAGTCTGCTTCTCCCTCTGACCCTCCTCCCTCTCATGCTCTCTGTCTCTCATTCTCTCTGTCTCAAATAAATAAATAAAATCTTTAAAAAAATAAAAATAAAAATATATTACTTATGGGGCGCCTGGATGGCTCAGTCGTTGGGCATCTGCCTTCGGCTCAGGTCATGATCCTGGAGTCCCCGGATCGAGTCCCGCATCAGGCTCCCTGCTCGGCGGGGAGTCTGCTTCTCCCTCTGACCCTCCCCCCTCTCATGTGCTCTCTCTCATTCTCTCTCAAATAAATAAATAAAATCTTAAAAAAAATAAAAAATAAAATAAAAGTACCTGTGAGAATCCATAATGTCCAGTAACTATGGATATGTATGCCTCCAATTTATTGGGGAAAAACTCAGGAGAAAAGAATCTCATTATGTGGAAGCTAAGAGTAGTGACTTGACGTCAGGGTGTTCTCAGAAGTTTGTTAATAGCAAATACAGTGGTTATTTCTAGGACTGCTTTGAGGACCATGTTGCCTTCCTCATTGACTAAGCTCGGTGTCCAGGTCCACACACCCAGGGATGCTCAACCACATTCTGGAGGCTCCAAACAAAACTCAAAGGCGTTTCAGCTATGCCATGTCCAAAGTAAAATGGTAAAGGACACAGACATAGTTAGATGAGACAGTGCACATGAAGTTGCTTTGAAGATCCTCAAGAAACAGGAGTCTCTTCTCTCTTTCCTGGTTTCCTTAGAGAAGAGCAGCCCACAGCAGTATGACTAGAAGTTGAGTGAGTCATACCCAGCACAGTGTCAGAGAGTAGTTATGCAATGTTTAATTAATAATAATAATTAATAAAGGCACACATAAATTAAACAGAATAAACATCCCAACAGACCTAGAGGAGGCTGAAAGAACTTTTACTCTCTAGGTAGAAGTGATTTCCAAAGGTGGGACATTCAGATTTTAGTCAATGGTCGCATTTCAACCTGGCCACATCCCAAGGTAACCGCTAGGGGCGTTGAGAGAGGGAAACAAATTTTCTTTCCTTTCAAGAAGAAAGCTAAATGTTCAAAGAAGGGGTGAGTGGGTGCGGCTTCTTTTAAACGGTGGTGAAATGCTATATCAGGTCATAAACCTGTGGGATAGTTTAGTGACTGAGTTTAAATGGATGCTTCTCATTGCCTTATGAGATCTGGAAAAGCCATAAAAATTCATGGCCTACTTGTGGCTGAGCTCTAATAAAGGAATAATCAGGCTTTAAGTAAGGGGTAATGGGAGGTACAGTAGGAGATTTACTGAAGCAGTAAGGCCTGCAGAGAGAGAGAGAGTAGGTTTTTCATGCCAGTTACACTGACAGACAACAGAGCAAGACTTTCCTGACACTTGTAATCTTGTTCTGTTAAGTGACAAGACGGGGTCCTTAGTTCTTCCTTCTTTTGCACTTCCGGAATCAAAGCCTTGGATTTTCCTCAGGTCTCCCATTACCAAAGTTTGTAAACCTTCTGCAAGGTTCCAGTAGTAGACTACTTGGTAAGGTGGAAAGAACCTGGATTTCAGACTAGGAAGAACTTCAGTGCTTTGGGTGTTGAGTTTAAGATAGATTTTGGATACTAGCTCTTTTGCAAATATCTTCTCCCATTCTGTCGGTTGTCTTTTCGTTTTGTTGACTGTTTCTTTTGCTGTGCAAAAGCTTTTTATCTTGATGAGGTCCCAATAGTTCATTTTTGCCCTTGCTTCCCTTGCCTTTGGCAATGTTTCTAGGAAGAAGTTCCTGCGGCTGAGGTCGAAGAGGTTGCTGCCTGTGTTCTCCTTTAGGATTTTGATGGACTCCTGTCTCACATTGAGGTCTTTCAACCATTTGGAGTCTATTTTTGTGTGTGGTGTAAGGAAACGGTCCAGTTTCATTCTTCTGCATGTGGCTGTCCAATTTTCCCAACACCATTTGTTGAAGAGACTGTTTTTTTGCCATTGGACATTCTTTCCTGCTTTGTCAAAGATTAGTTGACCATAGAGTTGAGGGTCCATTTCTGGGCTTTCTATTCTGTTCCATTGATCTATGTGTCTGTTTTTGTGCCAGTACCATATCAAGAAATGGGCAGAAGACATGAACAGACATTTTTCCAAAGAAGACATCCAAATGGCCAACAGACACATGAAAAAGTGCTCAACATCACTCGGAATCAGGGAAATCCAAATCAAAACCTCAATGAGCTATCACCTTCACACCAGTCAAAATGGCTAAAATTAACAAGTCAGGAAATGACAGATGTTGGCGGGGATGTGGAGAAAGGGGAACCCTCCTACACTGTTGGTGGGAATGCAAGCTGGTGCAGCCACTCTGGAAAACAGTATGGAGGTTCTTCAAAAAGTTGAAAATAGAGCTACCATATGATCCAGCAATTGCACTACTGGGTATTTACCCAAAGATACAAATGTAGGGATCCGAAGGGGTACGTGCACCCTGATGTTTATAGCAGCAATGTCCAGAATAGCTAAACTGTGGAGAGAGCCAAGATGTGCATCGACAGATGAATGGATAAAGAAGAGGTGGTATATATATATATATATATATATATATATATATATATATATAATGGAATATTATGCAGCCATCAAAAGGAATGAGATCTTGCCATTTGCAATGATGTGGATGGAACTGGAGGGTATTATGCTGAGCAAAATAAGTTAATCAGAGAAAGACATGTATCATATGACCTCACTGATATGAGGAATTCTTTTTCTCAGGAAACAAACTGAGGGTTGCTGGAGTGGTGGGGGGTGGGAGGGATGGGGTGACTGGGTGATAGACATTGGGGAGGGTATGTGCTATGGTAAGCGCTGTGAATTGTGCAAGACTGTTGAATCACAGATCTGTACCTCTGAAACAAATAATACATTATATGTTAAAAAAAAAAAAAGAAGAAGAAGAAGATAGCAGGAGGGGAAGAATGAAGGGGGGGAAATCGGAGGGGGAGACGAACCATGAGAGACAGTGGACTCTGAAAAACAAACTGAGGGTTCTAGAGGAGGGGGGTGGGAGGATGGGTTAGCCTGGTGATGGGTATTAAAGAGGGCACGCTCTGCATGGAGCACTGGGTGTTATACGCAAATAACAAATCATGGAACACTACATCAAAAACTAATGATGTAATGTATGGTGATTAACATACTAAAAAAAACTAAAAAAAAAAAAAAAGAAAGAACTTCGGTTTAAATCCCAACTCGTCACTTACTAGGTGATTTTACTATTGCCCCTAATTATTCCTTCCCAATTATTCATCCCTGTTCATTGCCATGGGACTTGAGATGTCTCTCTACGGGAAAAGCACTCACTCTGATCCCCTTGACTTCAAGCTTGGCCATATGACTTGCTTTGGCCAATGAAATGTGAGTTGAAGTAATGTATGCCACAATCCAGAAGAGCTTTAAGAGTCTCTGGAAGGTTGGCCATTGCTCTTTTCTCTCTTTTATGAGAATAACATACCCCCAATACAGACTGTTTTTCAGCTTGGGTTCTGAAATAAAGAAGACACATGGAGCTGAGCCAGAGCTCACATCAGGCACTGCACTGGACATTTAATATGATTAAGAATTAAAGTCTTGTTGTTCCAAGACACTGAGACATTGGAGGTGTTTGTTACCTCAGTATAATAATAATGAAAGCTGACTGATACCCAGAGTGATTTTGGAAAAAAAACCCTTAACCCGACTGAGCTTTGTGTTCCCCAAAATGGTGACAATACACCCACTTGTATGATTGTGTAGAGATCAAATGAGATGCTAGCGCTACGCGTGACACAGAGAAGTTGTTTCATTAATGGCAGTTCTTATTATTCAAATTTGCTACTCAATTAGGGTGATAAAAGATGTTAAGTTATTTTCTCAACATGAGCACTTCTGGTTAGCTATGTTTCAATGGGGAGTCCCTGGGCCAATGTGGCAATCAGTGGTAAATTGGACATTTATGACACTCTTCTTCCAGGACCAGGGAGAAAGTCTCTCTCAGATCTTTTCATTACAGCCTTCACAAGCTGTGAAAGATAAAGCAGCAGGTTCACTTTCACCCCATTACACGTCCAGTTGATGGAACACTGCCTTTTCCTTACCTGGGGTGACAGTCAGGCAGCTGAAAGCTGCCTCCTAAGGCCCTCTGCACATGGCCACCCTGCTATGAAAGCTAGGGGACTGTGCTCATTGCAATCATAGTAATCGTTCCTCAAGCCCAGCCATTCACAGTTCATAAAGCCTCCATAGTTTTCATTTTGATTTTCACAATAGCTCTATGAGGTTTTCGCTCACTCACTCATTTATTCAACTAAGAGAGTGCCAGCTATATGATCTCTGCCTCCATGGAGGTAGGTGTTACTGTATTATTGCCAATTTATGAACTAGTGATTATGTTTATTCAGTAAATAATATTTTGCATCAACTGTGTGCTGGGCACTGAACAAGTCAATGAAGATACCCAAATGAACAAAGCCTAATCCCTACCCACAATTTGCTCACAGTTGCAAAGAGGATGCCGACATGTGAACTGCCATGTCTGAAAGGTTATAGCAGAAGTGTGACCAGAGAGACTGAACCAACTGTGTAGGGGACACAAGGGAGAGAAACAGAGTTTGCCTGAAGAATCCGGAAAGGCTGATTCTGAGAGATGACTGGGAATGTACCAGGTAGTTGAAAGCGGAGCAGAAGGAGCAGCGGTAGAAACAATGTAGCAGCTGGAAGGAGTATTTTTTGTGCCCAGCTGAAGCACTGGGTTGGTTAGAGCAATGAAGAGGGATGAAAGTCAGTAGGTAGGAAGTGCACTGTAAAGAAACTTAAGGTACAAAGGGGTTTACCTTTATTCTACAGGCAATGGTGAGGTTTTACGTAAAGTGTTACAGAGGACTATCGTGATCACATTTTTTTAAAGACATCACTCTGGCAACAATATAAAGAGTCTATGGGAAGTAAATAAGACTAAAGAAAATCAGTTAAGAGGTTAATTCGAATCCAGAACTCTGAATTAATGTGCACTTACTCCAATATTGTATGTATGCTATTACTGCTGAGGACTTGTACTCCTAGGGAGGCATCACTCCTACATCCTCTGTCAACTCTGCCTTTCCTCTGGGAAAAGCAAACACTCCACAAATGATCCACTCATTTAGTTAATTATATTCTTTTATCAGTGGGACAATCACTTCCCAGATCTCTCAGATACTCTCTCTGTATGGCGATCCCTAGGTCAGGATCACCAGGATAACCAGCCCAAGCTTGATCATCCATGGCAAACTAACATGTGTTCTGAGCACCGAAAGGGCAGGGGTTTAAAAAAAAATTGTATTTTTAAATCATCATGGAAAAATCAGAACTTTGTTGGACTTGGCCACACTTACTTTGTAATCTACCTTTGTTTTCGATTGCATATAATGTGGAGAATAGCGATGGAGGTGGAGGTGGGACACTGTAATCTTTTCAGCACTTAAAGTCTTCCAAAGATCTCGGTCTGGCGCTGATGATACCCTCTTTTATCTGGTATTGCTGGTTGCCATAGGCATTTCCCTCCTTGGAACTCCTTTATAAAGAGTTTTTAGACACTGCAATTAATTGGATTCATCATTCACAGCAACCCCGAGGACTTCACTTCTCCCCTTAGTGAGGTTGCACAAGGGAATATTGCGAGCAAAACTCTTACTAATTCAGGTTTGAACCAAGTTTACTTGAGCAACAGAATTGGAACCTCAGTATATCAGACTCTGATTCCCCAACAGCAGGATTAATTTGTGGTCCTCTATACTTCCAGTGCTGGAAGGTCGTGGTGATTATTGTAGGGCAGGCTTCTTAAGCTATAGGCAAACTACTCCAAACCAGAGCAAACCCAACACTCTTCCATCAGGTTGTGATTGGAGGCCCTTTTCTTCCAGGGGAAGGTCAACTCCATAAAGAGAGGCTCGGAGGAGTGAGCAGTTCCAGGAACAACGTAAGTTCTTGCCATTCCCAAAATGGTTCTCAAACACTGGGACAACCCAGTAGTCTATACTCCACTGTGGAACAGAAATCTGAAAGATGTATTCAGGGTCTCTAAGCCACAGTAGCTCAAAATCACACTTTAAGATTTCTCTGTTAATTCAATTTTTCTTCTCTGGTCACAAGCAGTGAGGTTTCCAACAAAATTGCCTGACTAACTAAAGATATGCATTGAGCATTTACTAGGTGCTAGGTATATGCTAAATATTCTATATACATTATTTCATTTACTCTTCATATCTATAGGGCAAATGCTATTATTATCATTATTATTATTCAACAGATAAGAAAACTGAGACACAAGGATCTTGGGTAACTAGATCTAAGTCACAGAGCAAGTAAATTTTGGAGCCCAGGGGGCAACTCAGGAAGCTGAACTCCAAAGCACCTTCTTGACCATTTTTGTTAGCTGCGTCTTCCTATGTGAGAGCTTAAGTCTTTTATCCCAGTTTACAAATATTTGCAAACTGCCATCCCATCCTCAATTCGTAGGTGAGGAAACAGAGGTAAGAGAGGGTCAGTGACTCGCCTCAGGTCCTATGACGAGTTGTGGCAGAGCTGGAAGTGGGATCCAAATCACCACCTCCTTGAGTTCTTAACTTGAAATCCTCACTTTAACCTAAACTCGTCCTAAGATTATTTTATCCTCTCAAGGGAAAGAAAACAGAGAGACAAAAGGTGAGGAGGGGTAACATTTTTTGAGCTCTTTTTAAGCATTCAGTAGTTTGCTAGGTACTTTATGTCCAACATCTATTTATTCAAGCAACAATCTGTTGAGCTTGGTGTTACTGGTTCCACCTTCCAAATGAGAAAACAGAGGCTTACAGAAGTTAGGGAGCCCTGTCTGAGCTTACCCAGAGAGTAAGTGATGGACCTGGGGCTCTAGACCCTATCTGTGTGAAGGTGACACCCAGGCTCCTCTGCCAAAAATTTAATAGTGGGTTCGCCTCTTGCAGGTGTGGATTTTATTCTGTACCTGCTTTTACCAGGTCTTCAATAGGATTAAGGAGTGAAATGAGTCTTGAATCAGCACAGGAAATCTTCCATCATCCTCTCACTAGATCCTGGCCACTGTGATTTAAATTGAATTTTTAAGCAGGTTCTCCAAGGCCCCGGGTCAAATGGCTTCTGATGTTCTGGGAAGATTTCTCCCCCTGCTTCTATTCCCTGACTTCTCACCTGGGCACAGCAGTGAGAAGCCTCACAATTTATTTAAAGGTCACCCACCAGAGAAAACATCTTCTAGACCTTGGTTTGAAATTGCTGGGTGAGCCAGGTCACACTTCCGGTACAGTGAATGTGTTAAATTATTCCCAAGTATTTGGGGTTTAATACAGCAACAGAAGCCTCTCACCAGAAACCTTCCCCCTAACTTTGAAATTTGTGTGTACAGCAGAGAAATTTTTCTGGTTTTGATGCCCTTACACAAATTGTCAACATACTGTATCTTTTTTCACAGCTCTTTGATGTACTTGAAGGGGTTTTCTTCCTTGAACAAGAAGCCACAACTCCAAATGTGTTTAAAACAGAAGCCCCTAAACATTTGAAGTTCAGTTCAGAATTCCTAAGCAGAAACTTGGCAAGAAGTCCTAACTTAAATTAGGAAAAAAACAAAACAAAGCAAAACAAAACCTTCTTCCATCCATGAAGTATCAAATGTATACTTCCCAATACAAAACAGATTTCACATCCATGTCATGCTGGTCTTCCGTTTACTCAATGCTTTTCCCCCACAGAACTTAGATTTTTTACTCATTTCAAAAGCACAGTAAAGACCATTTGGATGTCTCGCTCTCATCTCAAACTTGACAAGCCCGAGTCTTGACCTTTAATCTTTTTCTCCACCCAGTGCCCTCTGCTTTCTTCTTCATTTCTGCCAACAGCCTTAGACATTGATTCCCTCATGGGCAGGAAGGGTGCCTTAATTATCTTTATAGGCTTAGGACTTAGGCAGTGCTGGTAAAGAGGAGATGCTCAATAAACATTTGTTCTGTGAATAGATTTACAAGTTGTCTCGTCTTCCTTCTCCTTTACCCATGTACAACATCTCTTCAAAGTGCTTGCCATTTGAGTTGTACAATATGAGGGCCCAAGGGCCAAATATGACCCATCTGATCACGGTGCAGCCTATTTAAGACTTTTACGGGGAAAAAAGAACAACAACACATATAATCAGCCAGAAATAGAAACTAAGAGGCCAGTGGTTCCCAATAATTATGTGTCTGTGTGCAGACAAGGGTCACATTACAAGAAGTGAACCAGGAGTAATTGTCATTGACTCTAGGTATAATTTTAATCTGTGCATATTAAATTCCTGTGCAAGATCAAGATAAAGTCTGATGAATCATTCCAAAGGATTTCTTACCATATCATTAACATAAACTTCTTTTTTCTTTTTTGAGAGAGAGGCCAGGGTAGGGGGCAGGATGGAGGACAGATGGAGAGAGAGAATCTTAAGCAGACTCCACGCTCAGCACAGAGCCCGATGCAGGGCTCGATCTCATAACCCTGAGATCATGACCTGAGCCAAAATCAAGAGTCAGACACTCACCCAACTTAGCCACCCAGGCATCCCTAACATAATTCTTAACAGTAGAATCCACAAAGCCCCTTTTCAAGTTCCTACCATGTTTTATACATGGAAGCTACTTACCAAAGTATCTCACTTGAGTCACATGGCCAAACTAAACCTAAGTCATTAGCCCTCTTTTAAACTAAAATTTATTATCAATAACACATTAATGAGCTTCATGCAACTCTATTTCTGATTATGAGGTCCTCTATAAAAAACACATACCTTTACTTTTTTTCCTTCGGTTGTTTATCTCTTCCCTTTCTTTCAATATATGTCATTAATTTTATGGCTACCATCGTGGCTCAGACCTTTCTGTTCCACTAGATCAGAGGCTCTTAATCCAAGGTCTACAGTATAAAGAGAGACTGTGGGCTTCCTACAAGTAGAGCTAAGGGCCCAGAAGAAAGCAAGCAGCATTGATTTCAAGCTGGCATGAGTCTAGAGAAACCTTAAACACACTGATGAGAGTGAGGAGATGCTGGAAGAATGACACACAAAGGTTACTATGCACCAGGCTTACTCCTAGGCACTGGGGAGAAAGCAATGAACAAACACCCTTCCCTCCTGGGCCTCCATTCTGATGGGGGCAACAAATGGCTAGTAAATAAATACATGCATATTATGTCAGCTGGTCCTGAGTACTATGGAGAAAAATGAAAAGAGATGAGGAAAGAGAGTTCTACAAAATTGCCATTTTCTACAGAGTATTCAAGAAGGCCTCCCGGAGCAGAGATTTGGTGGAAGTGAGAGAACAGCACATGCCACAATCTGGGGAAGAAGAGCCTTTGGGGCAGGGGAAACAATTTGTGTTATAAAGTCAGTCAAAAACTTTCAGATTATATAGGCCCTTAGAGTTAATCTGTTACAAACCTGTTCCTTTGCCGCCCAACACTGCATTGATGAGGAGAGTGAATCCTAAGGGTTTAACAGGCAATAAAGGTCATGCTTCTAACAAGCGATGAATGAAGACTTGGACTAACATCCCTTTATCTTCCTACCACATTTCTCTACCCACCTTGCCCAGTCCTTTGCAATATGGTGCCAACATAAGGTGGGAGTGACACACATTTAGTGCTTCAAGCCAGAGCTCGGGCTGTATTATTGTAATATACTGATGATATTCATGACCCACCTGATACTCCTCCCCCACCTGAGCCCCATCGACCTCCCCAGAGTTCTTCTCACACTGCCAATGGTGACTTAGCTATGTGGCTATACATGAGGCCTTCCAAATACCCAGTTTGGGCATCTTCCACTCCCACTTAAACTCCTATGCAGGACAAAAAAAAAAAAAGGGTTCCCTCCACCAAAAGAGATTTACTGCCACCACACCATTAAAAAGTTTTGTTTCCTTTTCATTTATTTGCTCAGTCCTTCATATGAGAAGATCTTGACTTATCCTTTTTCAATAATTGAGCTTAGCAACCAGCTCAAGACACTTTGGGATTTATTTTCAAATTTTCAAATTTATTTCTAATGAAAAGCAGAGTTGACAGATAGAGAGCAAGAGGGGATGATCCAACTTAGCCACAAAAGTAGATTTTAGCTCTTTGCTTCTACCATAAAGAAAGACTAGAAAGCTTGGAAAAATCTTCCGATAGCTTGATGTTTCATTTAAATTCTGAAAATGATAAGCTAGCTTCAAGACTCAACCTAGTTACTACTTCTTTCAGGAAACCCTCTGTGAACAAACCCACTCCCCAAATCTGTGCTCCTGTGGTATTCCATACATACCTTCAAGACAGCACTAACCATACAGTATTCTGATAATCGTTTTACATGTCTCTCCTTTCCCACCAGGTTCTCAGTACCCATCACAGTGGGGAGGTAGGAAGTATTTGATGCACATAGTTTCCAAACTAACTCAAGACACACAGTCTAGCAAAACATTTCTTTGCTGCTAATTGGTTAAGAGTAACCTAAAGACAAATAGCTTGGGTGTCAAAACTAGGTTTCCACGCACACTGCTGGTTTATGAGGACACCAGAAAAGAATGTTCTAAATTGAGACTGAAAATGTATGATGCTCACTTAACTACACACACATTACACCTCAAGCCTGGACAAATAAAAATAAGCATTTCATGGATCTACAACAATTTTCATAAAAGTTTATATGGGCACTCCTGGTTCTAGATACATTCGTTTTACATATTTGATACAGCACATAATTTTACTTAGGGCTTTAAGTGAAATAATACAGTAATGTAACGTGTGGCAAGTACCATAACAGGTGGGCACCATACTACCTGGGGCCCTAACTGCCCGTGAATGACAATGTTCCAGTGTCTACCGTCCACCCCCTCTAGTTTCTCTGTTGCCCACCAAGTGAGACGAATTCGTGCTGTTTGCATTTTTCTGCATTGCAGTTTCCTTTCTCTGTATTAGCTGCTTGTGATTCCATAGCTACACAAGAGCCTGGGGTACATAATTCAGGGTGAACAATTTTTAATTTATTTAAGCAGAGAAAGAAAACCCTATGAGGAGATGTGACCCATAGCCATCACCCCTGTGGCAGTAGCAGGGAAGCTGATTTATCATCTCCAACTCCTTCTCTACTCACTCCACCTCTCACCCTAGATACTTATTACATGAGTTCAGCCTAAGTAACTATAGAGTAGAGGTAGTGATAGCCCCCTAGAGTAGTTGAAATAGCCTAAACCTCTTCCATGGCATTACTCTATTGGAAAACTGCTTTTGACATATTTGGTTTTGGCTGGCACAATTTTCAAAGAATTCAGCCACCGGTCCTGTCAAGGAATGGTTGTACCCCTGAGTCTTTGATCTCCAATGCATAGGACACCAGAAGTATACTTAGAGGCTTGAGGAACATTAATCGGTGATGAGCCTCACCTTGCCAAATGGCTTTAAGATTTTATCAGGACATTGACAGATTTCTGCAAATGGAGATACAAAGAAGGAACGTCCCCTGGGCAGAAGAGCATATGATGAAGGCGCCATGGAGTACACAAGGAAGCCACAGAATTTAAACAATTCAGAACCTCAATCCATGAATATTTTTTGAGCACCCACTATATGCTCGAACTTGTGCATGTATAAAATCATACAGTAGCATATATAAACATGGGATTATAATTATGAGTTCTTTTGGAGTAACTTAAAGTGTGGGAGATCCAAATGAATGCTTGGCCACCTCTCAGAGGGGCTGAACTGTGGCTGAACAACATTTTCCAGGAAACTTTTGGGTGAGGGCAGAAGAATCAGGTGCTTTTCACACTGACTGCATTTACCCAGATCATCTATTTCACAAAGTTTTCAGTTTCACCTTAAACCATCCTTCTACTCAAGCGTTGGACTTTCCATTATGAAGTTAAATGACATCCTTCTAGTTTGAGATTTTTTTATATCTAATGTTGTTAGAAAACATAGTCTTTCGGGCACCTGGGTGGCTCAGATGGTTAAGCGTCTGCCTTCGGCTCAGGTCATGATCTCAGGGTCCTGGGATCGAGTCCCACATCAGGTTCCCTGCTCAGTGCAGAGCCTGCTTCTCCCTCTCCCTCTGCCACTCCCTCTGCTTGTGCTCTTCTGTCTGGCTCTCTGTCAAATAAATAAATAAAATCTTTAAAAAAAAAAAAAAGAAAGAAAACATAGTCTTTCTTATTCCTTCAAGATCTGTGTCATCAGCAACTTTAACAAATGAAATCATAACCTACCTCTTAACAAAAAAGATGTTGGCCCAGGCCAGCTCAAGGACCCGCAGCTTCACCATTTCATCAGAAATGCCCCTCCCAACAGACACTGCAATACTCTTCGGGGCTATTCATTATACATCCACCAAATTGAAAATCATTGAGCTCTGTTTTCATCCTCACTCTAGGATTTTACAAAGCACCTAGGTCAAATATTGTACTATTGTGACTACAGAACTTTGGAAGTGGCCCAGTTTTTATCTGCAAAATGAAACGGAGGTGATATGGCATAATGTATTCTTAGAGATTACTGCTATGCCCAGGGATCACCATACCTTTTTTAATGGCTTACAATTTTTCTTTTAACCTATTTAAACATCAGAAGCATCCTCAAGCATTCTAAAGCTTTTGGAAATCAAGCTATTGGCTCGGTCACCTAGTACCTCTGTGCTGTGCACATTCCTCAAAAGTGGCTGACAGCATCTCAGCAATCTCATCCGCAGTCTTGCCCAGCCAGCCGTCAGGCAGGCCTGCAGTTCCATCTGGGCAGAGGGCTCCATGTCCTTTCTAGAAAGCTAATACTCCTTTGGAATCACTTTATCTTGATTGGGCTTCCAGATCCTCCCCTTAATGTTTATTCCTCTCGTTTCGGACTTTTTTTTTTTTAAACTACTGATTTGGAAAGAAGTTGAGGGAGCATTTTATGATTTATTCAGTTGATACCTTACTCTTTAAAAAAAAAGAATAAATGACACCAAAACTAATGTACCTAAAAAACAAAGGTGATTCCACTAATCCAGACAAGGGAACTTATTTGAGTAAGAAGATGGGAAGGGGAATATATTTTTAGAGAGAGTACTTCCATTTGCAAGAAAATTCCCTCTACAGTTAGTTGGTGAATCTGTCAACGTAACAAGAAGGGTGGAGGCCGTCCCTCCCAAGATGATCTGAGGAATAATGGTAAGCAACCAGGTAGCTGATGCAGTG
The DNA here is from genome assembly GCF_029215605.1 of Mirounga angustirostris. Classification (NCBI taxonomy): domain Eukaryota; kingdom Metazoa; phylum Chordata; class Mammalia; order Carnivora; family Phocidae; genus Mirounga; species Mirounga angustirostris. The sequence continues at coordinate 68,134,417 of NW_026991723.1, read as the reverse complement.
TGAGAAGGCCTGTCGTCCATGCTTCTTCCTCCTCGGAAGGATCTGCCCTGTTCATCTGTCAGTTCAGCAGAAGCCTGGCGGTAAGTCAATATGTTCCCCTTGAGACAAGGAAAATTCCGTAGGTCAGACTTGCTAGGCCAGTAGACTACAAAAAGCGCCGAGCGCATACAAATGCTGTAGTAAATTAAGATAATGATATTGGCTGTTTATTGTAGATAAAACATAAATCTGTAATAGAAGCATCTAGGAGATTCCAGCGCCCAGTGTATCAACATCAGAAAGAGCAGTTATGATTGTTGTCAAGGGAAAAAAAAAAAAAAAAAAATCCAGGGCCTGACTAACATTTAGAGATATAAAGCTTTCATATCCTTCAGTCTTCTTTCCTTTGTGATTTCCACAGGATTTTCATTTCCAGAGATATTATACTACTTGCTTTCAAAGGAATTCAATATTTTCATTCAGAAAAGTAATTTCACAGAAAGTAACACAGAGTGATGTCCTGGGTATTCATTTTCAGAGCCAATCTTACAAAGTCAATTTGTGCTGCTAGGAGCTGGGGCAACATAAAAAGGTGCAGACCCTGTGTATCTGGGTTTCCATGGTCTTCCACTTCCTTCCCGTTTCCCCCCCATGCAGAATGCCTTGGACACCCCATAAGCATTTGAAAAGGACTGTCTGGTGTTAAAAACAAAACGCACTGCCAACTCCCTTAATAACATCACCCGCCGTAACCCAAAGACATTGATCCCAAGCCCAGGACTAGATTATGGCTTCGTCCCTTCTGCCTGTAGTAAAAGTCATATCGCCATCACCATCTCAATCATTCTGTTTATTTTCTCCACGTTGTTTGAGAAATTAGAGGAGAAAGCAGCAAGTCTAAGGTGAAAGACGAGGAGATGAGTTACTTGCTCGGGCACTTCTGTGCAGATAAAAAGCTAATCCTGATAAAACCAAGACTGAAATCCTTCCAGCCCACATAAAGTCAAGGTCAGACAACATTACCCAATCAAGTTGAAAGCTGATCGGTTTTCTGAAGTGAGTCAGAGCCTGACAGAAGGACAGAGGTAGACGGAGGAAGGATGGTGGGGGCGAGGGGGGAAGAGCGGAGAAAGGAGGAGAAAAGCACCCGGATAGAGGTGAACAGATGGACTGACGGGGGAATGGGAGACAGAGATGGGGGGGTGGGGGAGAGAAAGGTGTTCCTTTTCCTATTCCTGCTTCTTGACATATTTGAGGATCAAAAGGAATAAAAAAAAATCTTCAAGTTTCTCATCAGGCATTGGGATGATGGAGGCACACAAGGTCCAGCTGCCAATGGGTGTTTTTCCTAGGGTTTTTCAAGTCAGCCGCATGCCCTAACCTTGAGGACATTGTTTATTCCTGGTGGAAAGATAAGCCAGCCAGACCCGCCCCCCCACCCCCCCACCGGAGCAGAGTGGGCATTACCAGGGAACAAAGAAAGAGTGCTGTACAGCAACAAGCATTTGGTTTTGATTAGAGGATATTCAGGGACTGTGCAAGTTCTATTAAAATAAGCACAAAACCATTTTAAAGGGCTTTTTCTTTTCTTTCTCTTTCCCCCCTCGGTTTATATTGTTAATCTTTCTTCCTGGACGGCTCCTCACAAATGCCTTTTGTTTTCTTGTGTGATTCTACGTGCCAGGACTCTAAGAAGGGAGGACGGAGGTCCTGCTTTGGCATGCTTTCAAGTCTCTTCCATAGGAGATGAAGGCTTGTTGCTGTGCCTTCAAGGGTATAAATTTAGAGGCCGCCAAACCATCCGGAGGTAATTCAAATGCTGGTAAATGTTGGAATCCACCCTGGCCCCCTGCTCATATGAATACCCTGGCACTTACCCCACTCAGAGGAAACGAAACCAATTTGGGAAAGCGAAGAGAGAATAAACATGCAATTAAAATGGTCATTTCTCCTGGTTTCTTCCTTTAGTTCTTTTTTTAACACTGCATCCCATTCTATAATCTGATGATGAATCGGGCCTGGTTAATTATAACAACATACAAAAGATCGCTGTCTTTTCCCCACAGTGACTATACTAGCTTTGAATATTGGGGGGTGGGGGGGCGTTGGGGTGGGGCGCAGGGGGTGACGAGGAATGGAGAGGTGGATAAACTTCCAGTGAAGCCATCATTTTGGAAGAGCCGCTATTTTTATATTGTTTGCAAACCCTTTGCCACAGTGAACATTACAGAAATGGCACTTTTCCTGTCAATTTATCTATCTTCCTCCTTTATACATAGATAAATAAAAATGAATCTTTCCAAAGGCCGCATGCATGCCACTTCTATATATTCTCCAGATAGCTTATTTTTATTCAGCTTAAAGCATAACCTATCATTTGTATTCAAGATTCCATCCAGCCTCTCTCTCTCTCTCTCCAAGCAAGTCTTCAAGAAGCCCTGCTGCCCTGCTTTGTTCCAGAGACTCTGCTAAAGGCCAAAAGATGGAGATAGCACACCCATCTGGTTTGTTTTCACATCCTAAGAGAAGGGCTTGAGAGAGCCCCCTCCAGTGGAAGGAACAAGGTGGTTGGGGATAAGCATTGTCAGTCTTCTCTTTGTTTGTCTGTGATTAGCTTCTTGTGCTCCTCTCAGGAAGACTCTTAATATCCATGGGGAAATAACACCACTAAATGAAGCTCACCCAGCAAACGGGAGAATTTGTGTCGGTGCTTTGAAAGACTTACACCTAAAGATTCCATTTCAGCGTCAAAAAACAAAAACAAAAACCAAAAAAAACACAAAAGCATCTCACTTCTCCCTCGTCCTTTTTTGTTGTCATTGTTGTTCTCCTGTCTCCCTCTACTTAATTCTAAACAGGGTGTGAATTTTATATGTATCAACCTGAAAGCATCTGCTAGATGCACAGCCAACCTGTGTATGAAATAGGAATAGATTCCATGTCAGAACAAAATTAAGATCTTGATGCCTCACCGTTTCCATAATATTACCATCGTGCCTGGTGAATAAATACCACAGGAATACCAAACAGTGGCCGAGCCAAAATGAATATTGAAATTTATAAAATGGCCAGTGTCCAAAGCAGTAATGCTCACAGGGAAGTGTTTTGACATCTGAGATAACCTCCATTTTCCTTCAGAGCCGGGCACGCCTGATTTGGTGGGACTGATGTGAACAAATGCATTATTACAATGAATTTCAAACTGTTTTCTTCTTTTTTTTTTTTACCCCTTCAATTTTTACAATTACTCATCACCCCAAGTGTAGAATAAGAAGGGGCTTAAAGCACAAAATTTGAAGTCAGATAATTTGGGGCTAGAATCCCTGTCTTTCACTCTCTAAATGTGTAGCTTTAGGAACCTGAAATAATCTTTCTGAGCTTCAGCTAGTATCTATAGAGAAACCAACAGACCCATTCGTACAGGGCAGTGGTGAGGATTAAATAATAATATGCATTATCGATGACATAAAAAGTAATGATAATTATCATAGCTAACATTTATTGCATACTTTAAAATGTATCAGTCACTGTTTTAAGAGTCTTACACATATTAGCTTATTAACTATGAGATAGGGTTATTGGAAGATTACATGAGTTAATTCACGTAAATGAAGAATTATGTGTATGCCTAGCACATGGTAAATGCACTATAAATGGTAATTATAATGATAATAATGTAATCCCCACAACAACCCTCCAAAAATGGAATTGTGATGAGGCCTTTTACCCAGATGAGAAAATGGAGGTACAGAAATGGGAAGCGACTTATCCATTGTTGCGGATTAGCAAACAGTGGAAAGATTCAGAGTCTGGCCCCAAAGCCGGTAATGTTAACCACTGTGTTATATGTAAAAGCTCTTGATGTAATATAAAATGTGATATATAGAGATACATATTATGTATTTTTGTGCCTCTATGTATGTGTATAATATATACATAAACATACAGCTGATTTCCCATATTAAACAATGGAACATTCTGAATAAGTTTCTACTACCAAGTCCAACCCTGCAAGTCACGAATGAAAGTTGTGACTGGTGCCTGGCCCGATTTATATTCCAAAATCATCATATTCCCTTCTCAGTACCATTCCTGCCCAGATTTTCCCTTCTAGCTGATGGGGGTTGTTCGGCTGGGCTTTGTGTGAGTTACAAAGCAGCAACAATTACATGAGGGAGTCCAGGAGCATGTTAACCACAAAAAAACAGTTGTCATAAACACTGCGCATCTTAATGCAGTGCTTCGGTCTTTACGTAAGATTAATTAAAGAGCAGATGTTCTGTCATACCCTGTGTTAGGTATGGTTATCTTTGAGATTCCAGCTCCTCTGTTTGCGGGGGTTTTAATTTGCATTGTTATGCATTTTGAGCCTGGGGCATGAGTAGTCAAGTGGTAAACATTAGCTATACCACACTGTATTTCCAAATGCACCTTCACTATTAGGCTGACTAATAGAATTCAATTCTATTTTCAGCCGAATCCTCTCAATTTTCATTTGCTTTTGACACATTACATGGCAGGAGGAAAGAGCAAGGGAAAATGAAGGGGAGAGGCAGTCCCTGCCCTGAGCACCGTCCTCAAGTCAGCAAGACGGCCCCCTTCTGTTGGGTTTTGACCACGCACGCAAAATGGCCCCCAACATCACCTTCTTTTTACACAACTGCGATAGCTCTGAAATTTCCCCTCCCGTCCTTTTCTTAGAGGTTGACACTCTAGGTAGAGCATGAGGTCTCTTCTGTGTTGTTAGGAATTGGAGGCACTTTAAGTGAATGCTGGTTTTCAAAAATGCAACTCCCGAAAACTGATGTCAAAAAAAATTTCAGGCCATGATCAAAGTATGATATGAATTAATTTGTCATTATAACACAACCCCACTTGCCAGGCATTTCAGGCCAGGGTTTGGGAAAGGCAGCAGATATCTGGGTTGACAATTTCATTTAAAGGACAGAAAGCTTTCTGCTTTCTTTTCATTGGTATCTTGATTTAATGAACACACAAACAGACCATCGCCATATGCTCCAAACACCAGCTTGCTGTTCTTCAAGAAGCAGCTTGGGAAAATGCCAAGGCAAGAAGCTTGGAAGAAACTTGAAAAGGCTTCAAGACATATCTTTGTAGCCTGGGATAGCAAATGCACCAGTGATTAATTACGCTGGGGTTGGACGTGAATAGGAATGCCAATAAGGCGTTCCACGGTGGGCATGTTGGCCTGATAATAGAATCCTTCCTGTTTTGATTTCCCTGGTTTCCTTCCTTTTGGTAACACATTCACATGCGGGTCAGAGATAGAAGATGGCAATGTCATGCTGTTTCTCATTACAGAATCATTAGATCAGGTGTGACCACAATCAAGGAAGAAGTGTTCCTAGGAAATAGGAACTCCAGGATTTGTGCCAGAGAATTCCTGTCTGAAGAGACATCGATGACTGTATCTTCCTGCAGAAATCCTCCACTACCTCCCCCCAGAGATACTCAAAAAACAGTGTAGGGGGCAACTTTCCCCAGCTGGCAACATCACTTATAGAATCTCCCCTAGATGACTTTGAAAAATGATGCCCCTTTTTCGGAATCCAGAGTTGGAGTTTGCTAAGGTTTTTAGAGCAAGAAAGGTCATTTTCTTTCTCTTTCTTAGAAGAAGATGGAGAAGTAGGAGAGGAATAGGAAGGAAAGGCTTTATCCAGAGCAGAAGGCTTAATTGAACCTAATAATAGGGAAGAACTTATCTTGATGATAGAATTTCAAGTACCAGAATTCAGAAAAGCTTGTTTGAACATGATCATTTCAACACAAGTCTTGAGGCTTGTGTAATCTACTTCTAAATTCACCTTGTAGGTTTCATCCAATCTGTATTTCCCCATCTGATGATCGGCCCATGTGCATATCGAATGGCTTCTGTCACCTACAAAACATATTCTAGGAATCCTTCCTCTTTCAACGTGGTCCTTAATCACCTGACCCTGACATAGAGAGCCGGACTCAGCTTCCATCTTTCCCCCTGCACCCGACATTGCTCTTATCACACCACTTGTAACAGGCTCAAGGGCTTCAGCACCTTTGTTCCCTTTCTCTGAAATTCCCTTCACCACATTGTCTTTCTAGGAAAAGTTCTGGCTACATCCTTTACTTATCTTCTGGGATCTTGTCCCAGATTTCTTGCTAACACTTTTGTATCTTTCCTTCAATGTCCCAACAACACCTCAAACCAAACATAGTTATGGCTTAACTCATCTTTCCTTCCAAATATCCTCCAGTTTGTAATCCCCAATCCCTGTTAATGGCACTTAAGGTGCCACTAACCATAAGGTCACTAACACTCAAAATACTGATTTTACATTTGCCCATTCCTTCTCTTCTAACACCCTGGTAGCCAGTCACTGGATGTTTGATGCGTCCACTTCCAGAATCACTCTCATATCCAAAAATCTTCATACCCTACCTAAACTGTCTCCTAGGCTTTCCCTCTCTGTTGTCCCTTCCCGACTTCACAAATTCGTTTTATTTCACATAGCCTAATGTTATAATCATCTAGTTGATCTTGTTGCTTTCCAGTCTTTCTCTTTATCTATTTTGCCTTGAGCTACAGGATTAAATTGTGATACTTGAAGTATTCATTCATTCATTTGATACTTATGAGCATATGTGCCAGGAACCAGGATATACACCCCTTAAGAACAGAATTCCCATATCTACTTAAAGTGTCAATCAGTGATTGGTACTTAGTCACTTTTAAATACATGGGTATTAAGTAAGTAAATAAGTGAATAAATGAATGAGGTAGGGCTTACAGCCTAGTTAGGGAGCAGAGTGTAATATCATCAGAAGCTACATAATAAGATACTATGAACTACTTCAGGAAAATCTGTAATTCATTGCCAAATGAAAGATACTAGCATTCTGGACTAATGTAGTCAGAGAAACCCTTAGAGAAGGTAAGGGAGAAGAAAGAGAATCAAGATTTACTGTGCAAATATTACACATTCAGCCCTATACTAGGTGAATTGCTTGCATTCTTTTATCTAATCCTTAAAACAACCCTATGAGTAAGCCCATCCTATAGATAAATCAACAGAGGTTCACAGAGGTTAAAAACCTTGCCCAAGGCCATCTAGTTAGAAAAACGTTACAACTGAAGTTTGAAGAAAGGAGTGGGTGGTTCCAACGTGTACATCCTCCCACAGGGCTAAGCTAGAAAAGAAAGGTAGGTGTGAAAACATTTCAAAGAAGACTAGATAAGCCTTGGTTATAGGTTTGATGTGGCAGACCTTGGTAAGGAGGGGTCAAATTTTACCCTTAAATTTTGGATCAGAATACCTAGGAAGAATGCAAGAAGTGTGAAAGGGGTGCCACTTTCAATCAGAAAGGAATTTACTGATAGACATAGTAAGTTTGATGGGAAACTCTTGCCACTAAGTCTAGGTTCCATATACTTGGTTAAGGTTTTCAGGTTTCACAGTACCTCCAGGACATTGGATAAAAGCAACTCTTTAAAGAAATAAAAAATGACCCTCAGAACCATGAACTTACTTTCTAAGGTTTTTTGGTGTTCCTGGTTAGACCGTGGTCTGAATGATCAGTATGGTTGGTAAGAACAAGTTTGAAGAGGTTAGGGGTGGTATAATGAGATCACATAAAGCCGGGCAGAACTTCATATTAAACTTGGGACAGTGTTCCATCCAGTATCCGAATTTTGTCCCAGGCACTGCAAATCTGCTCTTCTAGATTCTGCTCACCACTTGCAGCAACAAGAACCTCATTCCATTGTTAGAATAACCTAAGAGAAAACTGCTTTTTTTTATAATCACACTCTGCCCTCCAGGACATTCATCTATACTAGTCCTATCTCTGCTAATCCTTTGAAACATAATACCCCTTCCTATATTTCATTACAGACTTTGTATCTCCCTACAATCTTTTCTTTTCCAGGCTAAAATGATAGGGCTTGTTCAAAGGGAGAAAGAACAACCTTTAACACACACAGTAAACTTACTGTGTATTTTTATCTGACCGATTACCTCTACACTGCAAGTGAGGACATGGAGTATTAATTAAGGTCAACAATATATCCAAGCTCACAAGACTCACAAGCAAAGGAGCAAGAATTTGAACTCAGGTCTGCATGATACCCAAACTCCTATTTTTTCTATTACAAATCACTGTTTTCAACTTTCTCATTGGATATTTATTTATAGATAATCTCTTCCCCTTCTAAATTTTAAGTGACTCGAAGAACACTTAAATAAATTGGACAGTCATATATACCTATGATTCATAGATATATATGATGACAAAAACATATTTTTAAGGAAGGAAGATAATTATGCCTGATATCAACCACAAGAAAAGCTATTATACTCCATTTAAGCATTACATTTAGCTGTGAGCTTCCTAGCACTAACAGCAAAAAGAGAAGTAAAACTATAGTTTCAAAGTTCTCACCACAGGACCTTAAAAAAAAACCAAACAAAACCAAAACTAACCAGTTCATGAGAAAGAGAAATGTTTTCCTGGCACTGCATTCTAAAATGAATTCTAAAAAGCATTTACCACATAGCTGTAAGAAGTCATCACTTAGATGTTGAGTAAAGCAACAGATGATGTCTTCAAAGTGGCTTTACAGAAGATAAAACAACAGTCTTCACACAGCTATTTCTTGTAGAGATTCTTATTAAAGCAAAGAGGAAAATACTAAATTGCTACTCAGTGAAGGCAATTCTAAATGGACAAAACCACCATAATCCACAAGCATGCATATAAGAACAGAGCCCAGAAAAACTAAGGAATGGGCTCCTGTTACTGATCCAAACTGAGTTAGAACCTGTGAGAAGTTTACCCTGCTCTGGCCAGGAGCTATAGAAAAGAAATGTCCTCACATACATGCTTTGATAATCTCATTTTCTGCTGGTTTGAATGTTTCCATTACCTGGCCTTTTAGTTTGGATGTCCAAATGGTTACTAGTCCTGCTTTTTCTCTGTATCATATTTTCCAAGTTCCCAATTTCAACTCTTGGCACTGCATTTCTAAGAATGGATCTTCTCCCAAAAGACCCTTCTTCTTGATGAGCCCTAGGATCCTCCTTCTTCAGGTTCTGCTCCAGCCAGAGACATAGGCAATCCAGTAGGTGCATGGTCAGCAAATCCCTTAGAGAATTTCTCAAAAAGCAAAATCAATTCAACAGTGCTCTGGGAGAGAACTATAGCAATCAATTCCAGACTGAGTTTTCTGGCAGCTCTAAGGGTGCAGTTCCTCTTTGTGGCTGAACGAAGCAAATTCCATCGGCTTTTGATATGAACATTCCAGTGGCACAACTGACATTCTGTTAGGGTAATTGTGGAATCTGACTTATACTTTCCCAGATGAAGGGGCAAGGTAGGCTGTGAAAATGTTTGCAGATACAATCAAAATTTTCTTAAAAAGAAGATTTAGGGGGCGCCTGGGTGGCTCAGATGGTTAAGCGTCTGCCTTCAGCTCAGGTCATGATCCCAGGGTCCTGGGATCGAGTCCCGCATCGGGCTCCCTGCTCCTTGGGAGCCTGCTTCTCCCTCTGCCTCTCTCTCTCTCTCTGTCTCTCATGAATAAATAAATAAAATCTTAAAAAAAAAAAAAAGAAGAAAATTTAGATCTGCTTAAGAGCTTGGATAAATCTCTTGACTTCAGGACATGGGAGAGATTTTTTCCCCCTAACTGCCTTTGTTCTTGTTTTAGTTGAAAAACATTAACAAAATTAGAAATAAAATCAGAAACTCACCTACTGTCCACCATCCACCCATCCCCTCAAATTGATCCCGTGTCCACGTCCATATAAAAACATAATTTTTAAATTACAATTATTGCATAGGCATATTTTATAGTCTGGGGTTTTTCCACTCAGCTTTATAAACACTCTTCCTACGATGGTTACCACATGGTTTTTATAACTATCACTTTTGATGGAGTTACACTTCCATTAAGCAACTGCATGATGATTGAATTAACCATTTCACTACATAGACATTTAAATTGTCCTTTTATATGAGTCATTTCCACATGACAAATTCAAAGAAGTCATTTATTTATTTATTTATTTATTTATTTATTTATTTATTTATTTAGAGAGAGAGAGAGAGAGAGAGAAAGTGCGTGAGTGTGGTGGCGGAAGAGGCAGAGGGAAAGGGAGAGAAAGTATCCCAAGCAGGCTCCACACGCAGTGTGACGCCCAACTTGGGGCTCAATCTCACAACCCTGAGATCATGACCTGAGCTGAAATCAAGAGTCAGATGCTTGACCGACTGAGCACCCAGGCACCCCAAAAGGAGTCATATTTCTAAACCAAACTATCTAAAAAAAAGATACTTTATATCTTTTCGAACTCCATTTTCACAATGATAAATCCCTATTTACACATTCATCAGCAACATATGAAAATACCATTTTCACCGCAGCCATGCCAACACTGGGGATCTGTATTTCTTTAATATTAATCTAAAAGGTATAGGATGTCATATGTGCATGTATCTGGTTAAGTGGCCTGGAAATTTGTAACAATTGTCATAATAATAGGTGTAACAGTGATATTGCCAATCAACCAGCTCTTCCCTTCTTCCTTGCTACAGAGCCCAGATTTTGTCCTGGTTTCTATCCATCCTCCATGTGATTCAGAAATAAATACTGATTAGTCAAGGGCAATCTTTAAAATCCTGTTTTGGTGCTAATGAAACTTGGGAAGCCGACCCCAGAGCTTCTGGGAAGGGTTTCTTTACTCCTAAAAAAGATAAAACAACTGAACATACTCGATACTCTGTACAAACTTATTACCATTATATCATGTAACTTTTGAACATACTTTTCTGACTATATTCTTAATGTTTTATATTATAAAAACAAAATGACCTGCAAAAAACTCTTGAGATTTACTTAGTAGTTTTTTTTTTAAATCACAGGGATGTTGGCATTATAGTTTTCACACACACACACAGTTGACCCTTGAACAACATAGGGGTTAGGTGCACTGATACCCCCTGCCCACAGTCAGAAATCTGCACATAACCTTTGACTCCCCCAAAACTTAACTACTAATAGCCTACTGTTGACCAGAAGTCTTACCAATAACATAAACAGCTGATTAACACATATTTTGTATGTTATATGTATCATATGCTGCATCCTTACAATAAAGTAAGCTAGAGGAAAGAAAATGTTATTCAGAAAATCATGAGAAAGAGAAAATACACTTAATAGTACCATAAAAAAAAATCCAGGTATAAGTGGACCTGTGCAGTTCAGACCCATGCTGTTCAAGGGTCAACTGTGTGTGTGTTATGTGTGTGTGTGTGTGTGTGTGTGTATATATATAATATCAGTAATTAGAAATCAAGATGTTCACTTTAAGGAAAAAAATGCAAACAAAGTAAAATGAGGTAGTATAATATTGGATTTGAATTGGAAACATCAATGAAAACTTATGACTATATAGATTATATATATTTTCATGTGAATATATACCCTAGCTCTTTCCACTAAAAGAAGATAGAAGGAATGATAAATCATCATCAGTAAACACACCCAGCAACATATCTTGGTTTTTAAATACCAGTCCCCACCTAAGGGAACAATGGCTTCTTGCAGAAATGGCTAATCTGTGTCCGGGACAAAAAAGGACAAGGTTAATCTTAGGGATACTGTCAAGAGCACAGAGAAACCAACTTGAAGGAGTTCCAACTAGCAAAATCTAGGACAATTTAAGTATCAAAAAGAGTAACCACTATAATTGATAACATAATTAAATGTATGAATCCACAGTAACATTTAAGTAAAAGCAGAGGTGTCTCTCCTTACAGAAAAACACAATAGATGTGAAAGGAATGATAGAATTAGAACCTTGCTATTTTATAACACCCAATGTAATTAATAATCAATTCAAGTAAGTATTATCAATGGATGCTAAAATCATTAGCTGAGGAAGAATATGATGACCAAGTACTGGCCTCTTCCCTGAGATTAATTACTTAACTCTGAAAGGAATATATACCTTTGTAATGGGGAGATAGGACTGTCATCACCTTAACCAGGTGATCAAACTTAATATCATCAATAGTAGGACATCTTGACGTTGTGCCTGATATGCTGCAACATGCAGTACATGGCTTTACCCATAAAGTTATCTTGCCAAAAATAATCTAAATCTACCCAAGGCACTAGGCCTGATAACTAGATATACAGTGAATAGAGAAAAAAATTAGATGACACCATAGGAAACAATCAGATAAATACAGAATGTGGTACTTATTACAAGGCCTGAATTCTTCAAACATCAGTGTCATAAAAAATAAAAAGGTAGGGGTATTGTTTTGGATTAAAAGAGACTAAAGACTCATAAACAAATGCAATGGCACATAATCACTGGATCCTAGATTTAAAAAACAGATATAAAGGATATTTGGGGGCCAATGGAGAATTTGAATATGTATTAGATTTGAAATGATATTATGGAATTAGTGTTAATCCCCTTAAGTCTGACGATTGTATTGTCTTTATGTAGGGTATTATCCTTATTCTGAGGACATACACGCTGAAGTATTTAGAAGGAAGAGTCATGATATCTGTAACTTAATTTCAAATGGTTTGGCCAAAAAGACTATGCTTTCAATTTTTCTGTATTCTTGAAAATTTTCAAAGTAAAAGGTTCATGAAGTAGAGGAGAGAAAAATAAGGGGAAAAAAAAAATCTTTCTTCCTCCACTAGATTTTTATCATTTAGTTGCCATAATCAGGAGAACTATAGTGATATATCAAGAAAAGCATAGAAAACAACAAACAGAATAGAACCTGGTCCTTGATTTTTTTTTTTTTAAGATTTTATTTATTTATTTGCCAGAGAGAGAGACAGGGAGAGAGGAAACACAAGCAGGGGGAGTGGGAGAACACGAGCAGAGAGCCCAATGTGGGGCTCGATCCCAGGACCCTGGGATCATGACCTGAGCCGAAGGCAGATGCTTAAGGACTGAGCCATCCAGGCGCCCCTGGTCCTTGATTTCTTGAGCCACTGAATTAACCAATGGTATAGCCATCTTATCTAATGGTTTCTTATTATGTCAATTATAAATTATTCTTATTGGTTAAACCAGTTGAAGTTTTATAATCTGTGGACAAAAGTATTTTAATAGAAGTAGCAGACAACAAAAGCTTACCATGTGGCAGTCCCCATTATAAATGCAGTCAAGTATAGTACCTACTTTCAACATTTTACAACCATTAGAAGTAAGTACTATTATTGTTCCCATTTTCTTCAGATTTGGAGGTCAAAGTATAGACAGGTAAGTCTTGTTGAAAGTCACACAGTCATTAAGTAATCCAGCTAGAACTCAAACCTAAGCATCTAGCAATACCTTTCCACTAAGACCCAGACACTTATATTCAGTTGCCTACTTGACATGTTCACTTTGGTCATAAATGAACTTCTGGAATTTAAATTAACATGGCCTAAACAACATTCATGATTCCTTCTACAAAACAGGCCTCTCTACCCAATGTGTAAGACTAAACCATAGAGATATCCCTTGATTTGTCTCCCTACACAAAATCCTATCTATAAGCAAATCAATTCTCCTCTACCTCTGAAATATACCCAAGATCTGTTTTCTTTTTTCGATCCTGATTGCTATAATCTTAATTAGAAGGTTCCCCTGTCTCTTACATGTACAACTGCAGCAAGCTCCTAATCGACTTCCATTCACTTAGCTTTGTTCCCTGTATCCTTTCTCTACAACAACCAGAATGACCTTTCCCTGCTATGAATGATCTGATCATATAATTGTCATGGTTCATACCTCTAATAACTTACTATTGAACTGTGAATCCAAACTTATTGCAATAGTCAATGAGGCCCTACAGAATCTCTCCCCTCTCTATCTCTCCAACATTATCTGGAAACACTTTCCCCCAAGTTCACTATACCATACCACATATATACCTTCTTTCTGCTCCTCAAATATAAGTGCAGTCTTACATTTAGGGCCTTGGCACTTGGTCTTCTCTATACCTGAAATACTCTGCCCCCAAATATTGTCATTGTTGGATTCTTTGGAACATTCAAGTCTTAGCTCAAGTGTCTTTTCAGAGAGGTCTTCTCTGATCACTCAGCACACTTTATACAAAATGCTCACAATCCCTCTCAATTGCCTTTGTAAAAGTAACATTTCAAATGATCTTGTTCATTCATTTACTTGTTTTTTACGTCTCTTTTCTCTTTCCAACTAGGATGTAAGTTAAATGAGAACAGGAATATTGTTTGTCTTATTCACCACTTTATCCCTTGTTCCTAGAATAGTGCCTGGCACATAGTAAGATGTTCAATAAATATTTGTTAATTGAATGAATAAATAAGATATTCAAAGGCTCTTAACAACCACACTTTGCCATCTCTCCATAAAATAATATCTACTATAACGATCCAGGTTGCTTTTCCTTGAATGCATATAATCTAGTTTCTCAAAGTCTCCCTTATAGTGTTACAGTCAGAGAGCAACAAAGAGCAATAATCTCTCCCACAATTTTTTTCACCATATAGATTGTTTTCTTTTCTTTTTTCTCCTATTATTTAGAAGGTGAATATTCAATTTGAAGTTATATCAGTGGTTATTTTTAAGTTTCATAAAAATGTTTTACTGATATTGCTCTAATTTTCAGCATTAAAAATAAGATTCACACCACACACACACAGACATATATACTCAATGTATGATGAGTAAATCAGCATAATATGATATCCTCTTATTTATTAAATCTTATTTTTTAGAAGATTTTATTTATCTATCTTAGGGAGAGTGAGCACACATGAGCAGGGAGGAGGGGAAAAAGGAGAAGAAGAAATAGACTCCCAGCTGAGGGGGGAGCCCCACATGGGACTCAATTCCAAGACCCTAAGATCATGACCTAAGCCAAAGGCAGACACTTAACCAACTGAGCCACCCAGGCAACCCCCTATTTTTTGGTAGTATATAGAATTTTTGTCCTAGGCTACTATCATTATATTATTATTTCCACTCTGTGTATCTGCCCTTTCAAAAATCATTTAAGGTATTTACATTAAATCTTTTTCTTTTGATTCATCTCAGAGATACCTGGAATATATCTCCAAGTAATTCCTTAAGAAAGATAAATGAGAAGAATATTTCCTATGTCTTTGCCTGTTTGATAATGTGTTTCTATAGCTTTCATACAAATGTCATAACTTGAGTAGGCCACAAACTTTTCTTCCATAGTTATATAGATGTTTCTCTACTGTTATAAAACATCATGTGTTGGGACAGCCTGGAATTTATTTTGGATGACCTTTTATTTTATATAAATATTTGTGGCTTTTTTGTCTTTATTTGAAAGTTTAAAACATTTCAAGAATGTGTCTACATATTAATTGCTTTTCATTAACTGCCTGATAACCATTCACTTATTTTGACCTAGGGCAGACATCAGCAAATATTTTCTGTAAAATGCCAGATAGTAAATATTTTAAGTTTTGAGGGTCATATGGTCTGTCACAACTAGTCAACTCTGCCAATTCAGAGCCTTTCTTCACACCACCAATTTTCTTGCTGGGATTGCTACCAGAATGAATAAACTGAGAAGGAGTCTACAGTGATGAGGCTTGAGGAGGAAGTATATGTTATTTCAACCTGCAGATGACACTAAAATCTAGCTACTGATAGCTAAGCAGGAAAATGAAGTCACTGAATAAGGAAAGAGCAGTCAAACGTGTTTGAAGAATCAAAGGGCAACAACAAGTTCTAGAGAGAATTCAGAAAAATGTGGATTTGAGGACAGAAAGCAGAGAGTAAGACAAATGCACAATTAAGTGGTTCGGGGGCATCAGGGACTAGTGTGCTTGGATGACGCTGACTTTTATTCAATTATCCATCTAGCTATGTTTCCATTTTAAATGATGGGACTGTTATCCATCAATGGTCCCTGCTCAAAGATCTTCAGTGACTCCCCATAATTAATGAGATAAAGTCCAAATGACTCAGCATGAAATCAAGGCTCTGACCAATCTGATCCCAATTACCTTTTTTTGTAACTCAACATCTACCTTTCTCTCTCTTCCATGCACCAAATACTCCATTAAATAGCCTATTTCCTTAGTGTGTCATACTTTTACAAGTCCGTGTGTTTTTCTTCTTAAAACGTTCCTCCTTCTCCTCTCTGTCTGGAAAAATAAATCTAATCTTTCAACATTCAACTTTAATATCCCCTTGTAAATGAAGCCCTTCCCTAATATACTTAACTGTGTTTAAAAAAAAAAAAAATTCCACTCCCAGTATTACCCTGGAATTCCATCACTTAAATTTCATCTAAATCTACTCATTTATGACAATGATTCTAACTAAAGGTTTGTCCCTAAGCCATTTTATTTCTTCACTTGAAATTTTAAAACATTAATATTTCCTAGTATTTCCACAAAGCTAACTCTTTTGTGGGTGTTGCATAATTGACCACCTAAATATTAAAAGAAGACATGTGCTTAAATAATACAGCAGTATTATCTGTAAGAGCCAATGAAAAATGCCAGCAATTCAAGAAATTATAGAGTGGTTAAATAAACTGTGATAATTTTGCCACATGAAATACTATACAACCACTGAAAAAAGTTGATTTTTTATATATATGCTTTTATATACCAAAATCTTAAAAATGATTGCTTCCAACTGATGAATTATAGTTGAACTTTTTTTCACATTTTGCATATTTGAAATTGTTTATAACAGCATACGTTATTTTATAATAGAACAAAGTATTTTTAATCGCCTAGTAGAACAAGGATCACAATCTGTAACATCTAAATTTCTCTTCTGGCAATTCTCCATTGACCTGCAAGAAGCACATGATCTACTTTTAAAGTCCCCATCACTTCTGTATATGTGAACATGTTTAGTCACTTATATGTTAACTCATCTGGGTTGAGAAATTTATTATTCTTGATCCATGACTCTATGACTTGAGCAAAGAATGGGGGGAGAAAGCTATTTTGGATTTAGGTATTCCCATTGCCTGTGGTTTTTATGGCCTATCTGATGTTGTTGTTGTTGTTGTTGTTTGTTTTTTTGTTTTTTGTTTTTTATATAGGGGAACCCTAATCTTAGTTAGCAGTTGCTTCCCTTTTCCCTCAGAAACATGCTTAGAGATACAGTGAGCAAATGTACCATACTGGATACCTCTTATTCAACACTTTAGATTCTCTGGGCCTCACCTCCATTTCTAGCAATTGCTTTATCAACCAGTTTCAATGAAGACTTTAACCAGCTTCCCTCAGGTGGAATCTGACAGCATCTTGTACCTCTCACTTCCTGCCTTTCAGAGTTCTGAGATTCATGAGAACCTACTTGTCATTCATTCATGTACAAACCAGAGTATGGGAGAGTTAACACCTTTCTGGGTAATACTCCAACCAATGGGAAAGGGTATACTCTATAAATACTCCTCCCTTTAGTTACCACTAAAAACCTTACAAAGAGGCATTGCAAAAAAGCTATTAGAGGAATTAAGATGGTATGTTAGAAAAAATACAATTAACCAAAATAAGGTAGGAAAAAAAATAGGAAAAACTACAAAACAGATGAAGCAAATAGAAAATAAATCACAAACGATAGGCCTAAACATAAATATTTCAGTAATTTCATTAACTATAAATGGGCAAAACATTGTAATTAAAAGGCAAAGGTTGTCAGACTGGATTTAAAAAAGCAAGACATAAGAATATACTGTTTACAAATAACAAGCTATCAGTACAAAGATATAGACAAGTTAAAGTAAAAACATAAAAAAATATGTACATGCAAACACAGAGCATAATAAATTTGGGTACTCAAATTCCCATCTCAAGTTCTGCTTCTTAGGGAACCTGATTTAAGATAAGCCCCATATTATGATATAGGATCTATAAGTCATTCAAAATGTTTTGATCTGATCATTGCACCTAGTATTCATTTGATCATAGGCAACTTACTATAGTCATTCCAAGACCATATATGTATGATTTCCTAATATTCAAGTGGTTTCTGTAAGTTTGGGGCACTTTTCAAAATCAATGGCATCCTTGGACTGGCTCTTAAAGTAATAATATGATCAGCTACTGTTATTAAATTATGTACCATGTCCCAATACATCTGAGTGATTGGAGAGAACTTATACAGGTCCTGAGCCTTCTTCCAACTGTAATGAATTCCCAGACTGCATTTTTATCCTTTCACCACTTGATTTTGCTGTCTAACAAGAAAGTTTTGAGCAGGTGGGACTGGAACATTGCCCACTGAGACTTTCTAGTCATAAATGAACTGGAGCTTTGGGATGCTATCAGAGAAAAATCCCTTAGTATCTCTGCAGACTTAACTGGATCAAATCTTTCCCAGTTTTTCACACGAAAAGTCTCTACTGGCAAATGGTATGTGAAACATGTACACATGATATATTCAGGTTGTCTTTCCTTAGAGAAGTTTGGGTTTATGACATACTGTTTCACTGGGGAAAAAGGAGAATATCCTTTATCTTTGCCAACAAATTCAGCATTTCTGATGTTTTTCACTCCTTCTTGTAGATCCAAGTTTTCATCTGCTGTCATTTATCTTTAGTCTGAAGTTCTTTTAGCACTTCATATTGGACATGTCTTTTGGCAACAAATCCTCTCAGCTTTGGTTTATCTAAAAAGGCCTTTATTTCACTTTCATTTTGGGGGCTGGTTATCTTTTAATCAACTTTATTGTGGTATATATAATTAGGTTCATATATTAGTCTCTCTAGTTGATCCTGTATGAGAGGAGAACCCATGACTTATTCTGAAAGGGCAGCAGAGCACAGTGGTCCAGAGCCCAAACTTAAAAACCAAACACTTGAACCTGAATCTCAGCTCCACAACCAACTGCTTGGGCAGATAACCTCTCAGTGCCTCAATTTCCTCATATACCAAATGAGGAAAATAAAAACAGTAGCTACTTCAAAGAACTGCTGCAAAGATGATGCAAACTACTATATGTAAAAATCTTAGAATAATGTCTGGTGCATAGGAATCACTATATAAATGTTTGTTATTACTGCTATTATTATTATTTTATTATTCTGTTATGTTAATCATCATACATTACATCATTAGTTTTTGATGTAGTGCCATGATTCATTACTTGCGTATAACACCCAGTGCTCCATGCAGAACATGCCCTCTTTAATACCCATCACCAGGCTAACCCATCCTCCCACCCCTCTCCCTGTCTGGTGCATAGGAATCACTATATTAATGCTTGTTATTACTGCTATTATTATTAATCCCTATATCCTCAGCAACTATTAGAATGTTTGTATCTTAGTAAATGCTTAAGATACACTGAATAACTGAGTTTTTCCTAGATGATTTAAAAACTCACTGAAATCAGGAGTCACAATCATTAAGGAATTCTAAGATTATTCCTTTTGTCATTTTCCCTCTGACTGTGGCCTAACTAGACTACTTTGTCCTTGCTGTGGACTCCTCTCCCAATTCTATTCCAGGCTTTGGCCTCACTTTCCTCTCCTCCATTAACTTTTTACATCTAGATAAACATCCAGATGCCCTATTCTCCATGAATCCCACATCCCCAAATAAGATATCCTCCCTCTTCCTTCCA